>NW_027555736.1:248497524-249213149 GCF_003287225.1 Phascolarctos cinereus | reverse complement strand
TTAGGGATAAAATTTGGCTGGGCAACCAGTGCATATGTTCAACCATTAACTTCAGCCCCAGGGCAACTGCTCTGTTGGCTTGTTTTTCCAAAAGATTTCTCCTTCAAGATCATTCCTGTCTACTTGGCAATAAGTTATATTGAAAAATAAAAGTAGATTGCACACATATTTTGCCAGTACATTAAGAACTGTTCATTTCCTAAATACATAGTGGGTAATGTGTACTATTAAACCTTCCACAGAAGATTTTAATATTCCTTTTAAAAGCAGCAAGGGAAGATAACCAGTTCCAAAACACAATCAAATACATTTGAGTTGGAGTAGTGGGGAAAATGGTAATGCCAAATAAGGGGCTGGGGGTGAGAGTAGAAGAGGAGAATGAAATTACAACAGACAATTTCATCCAAAATTATTATCACATAGTACCACAGAGAAAGGGCCATTCTGTTTTCATATTAGTTACGTAACAAGTAGCCTTTTTTTCTTTTTTTAAAATTTTATTTAGTTTGGTAATCAAGGTTAAGGAACTTGCCCAACTTCACACCACTACTTAATATCAAGTGTCTGAGGTCTGCTTTGAACTCTGATCCTCCTGACTCCAATTCATTACAGCACACAGTTGCCTATACCTTTTGATTTGGGGTTTTGTTTTGTTTTGTTTTGGTAGTACAATCTGGGTTGTATCTCCACCAAGGTCACAAAGTTATTAAGAGGGGGAGGCTGGTTTTCAACATGGATCTATCTGACTTGAGGGTCAGTGTGCTCTCCACTACAGCACCTCCCAGCCATAAGAGGCAGTCTTGCATGTTAACCAGGAAGCTGGAATCAGCCTCAAGAATACTTTTGGTCAAGTGCTACATCTAACAGAAACTGGTTCAGTCACCTTGGGCAAATCAATTAACCTTTTAATCACCTCAGGCAACCCTCCAAGATTCTTTCTCTTGCAGCTGTCACAGAACTACAAGGAAAGTAAATTCCTTGGTGGGAATTCCTTATATTGAGGAAAGCACAAGTCCAGCCCAGATACTGTATAAATTGGAGTTACATAATATTGACAGCTTCTAAAAAGAGATAAGAGTTATTCAAGGTTTTCCTGTATTTCCTATATACGTACATTTTTTAAAAAAACTGCACACAGATTGCTGGTAATCTCTATATGTGGATAATAATCCATGGGGGGGGAGAGGTGCAGAGAAATCAAAAGGGCAATAGATAATTATTTTCACACTGAATAAAAAATTCATATCTTGGCAAAATGTTAAGAGCATCATTAGGAGCTTCGTGTGTGGGTTCCTTGTTGCATGATTTTCAAAAATTCTTATTTATTTGCATACTAGATTCCTATAAATTCAGAGCAAGAAACACTTCAGATATCTAGGAACTCTATAAAAATAGAAAGTTTAGAAAGAGTACTTTACCACAAAGTCAGGGATTAGGGCATATGCATGAATAACTACAGTTAAAAGTATTAAATAAGAATGGTGCAAGCCAAAGACTTTTTGAATTTCAAGAGGAAGGAGCATTCAAGCTGAAATTTAAAAGGACTGGCAGAACCCTAGGATTATACAGCTAGACCTAGAAAGGAACTTAGAACCCTTGGAATGAACAAATTTGGGTTGGGAAAAAGGCAGGACAAGCTCCAGACACAGGGAAGACGGCACAGACTCAGGAAATTGAGAAACACTGAGTAATGTCAAATAGACCAATATTGTTACACCATCAAGTATATAGATGAAAAGGGTAAGGAATGAAGTGAATTGTTAATAATATGAATGCCAAAGGAGATTCACCTTTACATAGTAAATCAAATAAAATCCCAAAAGATTTTTAAAAAGAGATAGGCATGTCTACAGATACGTGTATGAAAATTAGGCTAATACTAGGAAGAAGAATGGACTGAAGGAGGCAAGAAGTGGAGATAAAAATGTGACAGTGAGAAAACAGATAATAGATTCTATCTCACAATGCTTTGTACAACTAGTTAGACAATGAGATTAAGTGTAATTGTTAACATTTCAATAATGGCATGGCAGAAGGTCTATAAAATAACATGTGAAGGATCTTTACTTGGCTTAGTTGCTTTTCATATTTTTCTCAATGACTTAGAAAAAGGCTCATTGCATTGAATATATCATAAGGCTCTGAGCGATAGCTCATACAATGAACAACAGAGTTCAGGTATAAAATAATCCTGACAGACTAAGCATTTGGGCTGAATTGTAGTAAGATGAAAGTCAATTGGAATAAATATAATGTCTTACACTTCATTACAAAAGAAAACCCACATAAATAAAAGACTTAGAATGCATTTGTTAGCAGCTGTTCTAAAATAGGTTTGGAAACTGTGAGAATAAGCCTAGAGGGGGAAAAAAAGGAAAATGAAATTAACTCCTTTCGCTAGTGATAAGATAGATTACTTGGAGAAACCTGAAGATTGAAGTAAGAAACTTAATTGAACTTCAGTAAAGGACAGGGTTAAAAATAAATCCACAAAAATCAACCTTTTTGTACCAACAAACCCACCAGAGAAAGAGAAAACAAGAGTTTCTATTCAAAGTAACTATCGAACGCCGATACCAAGAAACATATAGGAATTACATGCATACACAACTACGAGATACTGTTAACAAAAATAAAATTAGGGAGAGATTAATTTAACATATAGTTGGGCTATTCCGATATAATAAAAGTTATAACCCTACCTAAACTAATTTAAACATTCAGTCCATAAAACTCTAACTGCCAAATTAAGAAATTTAACTGCAGGAACAAAAAGTCAAAAATCACAAGGAAAATAATGAGGGGAAAATGAGAAATAAAGGGTACTAAATCTCAAATGATATTACAAAAGAGGAATCATGAAAATTACTTGTTGCTTGTTTTTAAAAACTTGGAAAAGCAGATCAATGAAAGAAATTAGGTACATTGAACATGGTGGCAAAATATTCAAAAAACCCCAGGATTCTAGTTACCCAGGTAAGGATAATCTAGTAAACAAAAACCACTTGGACAACTTAAAATGTTATCACAGAAATTAGGTGTATGTCAATATTTCATGCCATGTAGCAAAATAAGCTCCTGATTATGTGTGTATATATATACATGTATACATGTGTACTATGTATGTGTGTATGAATGTGTGCATCTCACATATCCTAGATACAAAAAGTTCTATCATAAATAAATTAGGTGTGTTTAGAATGAAAAATCATTCACAACTATAGATATGAGAAGAGATTTTTACCAAATAATAGGTAGATCAAAACAGGGGGAAAAGGACAGTTTTAATTCCATAATGTTGAAAAGAATTTGTAGAAAAGAATTCAACTCATTTAAAATTAAAATGGAAACAAATAACTGGGCAGCTAGGTTTCAGAATGGGTAGAACTCTGGGACTGGAGTCAAGAAGAGAAGTTCAAACAAACCTCAGACTATTTGTACCTGTGTGTCCCTAGGTAAATCACTTAACCTCAGCTTAAGTCAGTATTCTCATCAATAAAATGGAGATAATAATATCACCAATTTCACAGGTTGTTGTAGGAATCAAATGAGATAACTGTGAAGCTCTGAGTGCAGTGCCTGCTACCTACTGAGGACTATATCAATGTTACTTACCACCTATGTATATCAAATTTCTGCTTTATATACGTATATACATAAAACATGCATATATTGTATATATACATAATATGGTCAAGGAAGGGGTTTTATTTTTCCCCCTTCATTGGATTTTGAGGTCTGAGGGAGAATTGAGCAAACCTGAGTATATATGTAGGTGGTTCCAAGAGATGAAGCCACAGACAAGGGACTGAAGGAGCATGAGAGGAAAGAAGAAAGTTAAAATAAGTGAGAAAGGATTAGATCAATGATATTCAAAAACAAGAGGCAAGCTTAAGAAGAAGTTATAGGTTTAACTATCTTCTCTGTGCTAATGATTCTCAAACCCGCCAGCTGGTAAATTCTAGTGTCACATCTTCAACTTTCTTTCAGAAACGACGAACAAACTCAACACCATTCTATTCCCCTAAAATGCACCCACCTTTAAACATCCATCTTACTTTGAGGGCAACACCACCTTCCTAACAACCCAGTTCACAACCTAGGCATCATCCTTAACTCCTCACTGTCTCTCACCACTGCCATCCAATTTGTTGGTTAGGTCTGTAAACTTTACATTTGTACTATCTCTTGAATATGCTCCATTCTCTTCTCTGACATTGCCACCACTCTGATGCACAGGATTTCATCACCTCACACCTAGACTACTGGTCTACTGATAGTCTACTGTAGGGTCCGTCTGTATCAGAAACTCTCTACACTCTACCACATGCTCCACTGAGGTATCAAAGTGATTTTCCAAGATTCAGGTCCACTTATGTCAACCTACCTCTTCAATCAATTCCAGTTCCTCCCTATTGCCTAAAGGATCTTCTACCTTGGCCTCCTATTACTCAGCAGTCTTCTTAAAGATTGTACCTACAGAATCCACTGACAATGTCCTCCTTCTAGTGCCTTTTCCAAAGACATTCTACCTCCTATCCCAATTCCAAACATTATCACAGAATTCTACTCCCTCATTTTTACTTCCTGTCTTCCCTGGCGTCTTTCAATTCTCAGTGGAAATCTTATCTTCTGCAAGAAGCCTTTTCCAATTCTCCTTATTCTTAGCCTTCACTCAGAGATTATCTTCCAATTTATCCTATCTCTATATTTTGTTGTACATACTTATTCACATGTTCCCTATTTCTTTTCAAACTTTTCTTTCTGTTTCTTTCTTTCTCTCTCTCTGTCTCACACACGCATTTAGGAGTATACTCTTTCTCAATGATAGGGAAAGTGAGGCCCTAGTCACTTTAAATACAATGGACCCTAAACCGAAGCTTATTCAATACAGCTATTTTATTTTTCTAAAACTTTGGACTCATTTCTGGTTTGGTTTGGTTATGATACATTCCTGAAATTCATAAGCTTTTACCCCCAAAATGCATAGGATTTGACAAACTATACAATTGTCATATGCACCACCTCCTAAGTTACAACTTTCATTATCTAAATAGGTAGCAAAAAATTATTATTACCATCTAAATACTCATCTCCTACAACAGGTCAGAACATAACTGACGAATGATATTTGAAAGCAAAGAAGAAGGAGGCCCAGTCACAATTCCTACCAGCCAAGATGAGGCTACTATTCTTTAGGGAGCTCTGTAATACCTATATTCAGTAAAGTACAAGTTCTCCAGATTTTACTTCTGAAAGATCTTCCCCCAAGAAAAGACAAACTGATGGAATATCCAGTCTAACGTAATTTCAACATCAGCATTAGCATCATCATGATAATCGATAATCTTTATATAGCACTTTAAGGTTAGCAAACTGCTTTACAAATATTATCTTAACGTATCTTCAACAACTTTGGTAGGTATGCATTATTATTGTTATCCTCATTTTGTACATGAGAAAAAACAGGGTAAGAAGAATACGGGTATTATGCTTCTCCTTAAGCAATACTCAATAATTATCCCAATATTATTATTTATTTACTTTGTTATGAAATCACACCATTACACAGGCTGAGAAAAAGGGAAAGGGAAAAGTGGTGTTAAAAGTTCAATCCCCAAATCTGGCTACTGATCAGAAATATCATTTGATGATTTCCCAGAGGACAACAAGGGTTAGGTTTAAACTCTTAAGGGCCTTTCATAGGGGGAGTACACAATCAACTCCACTGGTAGAAATCCTGGGTTAGGTATGTGAAAATAAACAAGCAGGAAATTTTAAAGAAAGGCATTATGTCCCCCACATTAAGACACTCATAATAAGAAAATATATGAAATTCCTAGTGGAAACTCTTTCTCAACTGAGCATTTTTTTTTTAATCTTATTTGGCCAATAGAAAAGAAAGTCATTAACTTGAATACTTTTTAAAAAGCACTTAACCATAAAGAAATTTTTACTGGACTGTGCTTGTATGTTCATCACATTTCACAGAATCATAGAATTGTAGACCTTGAAAAGACTTTTGATCACATAAACCACTCTTCTACATAAGAAAACTGAGGCATGTACAAGGTAAGGTACTGGGCCACAATTGAACCCAGTCAGGAAACAAACTATCACAAGATGAGTACTATTTTAGACATAAACAAATATATAAAAAACCATTGCGAATAGATGATTATCTGACTTTATGATATACAAATAACTTGTAAAGTCGAAGGATCAAAATATTTTGTGCTTATAAAATTCTATTCCATAAGAGTTTATTGCTTGGTCATTTATTCCCTACTTTATACAAATCAGAATATACTAAGGTCTCTCCCTGCTTTTGGAGAAATAAGGCAGGTAACTATAAAAATATTCCAAAACCATATATATGTAAGTCAAATTACCAAACACATTTTTAAATTATACTCTATTCCTGGAAGAATTGACAAGGGGGTAGTTTTACAGATTCTAAAGAAGACAATGTTAAAACTGAATTCAAATTAAACACGTATTACTATATTTTTTTGAGTCAAGAGTTCTTTAATTTCATGAAATGGCAAAAGGCACAGATAATCTAAATGGCCTTTTAATTTCCTGGGATTCTTTTAAAACAAACTTTCAGAACAGCAACATTGCCTAAAGTATTTAACAGAAAAGAACCAAGGATGTTATCAAATCAGCATTATAAAGAGAAAGGCTCCCACTTCAGTCATTTCATTCCTATAAACTTTGGCTGAACCACGCTAAGTGTTATTTCACTAAAAATGCAACTGCCAAGTTATACACATGTGCATACAGACCTAGAACCACAATATGGAAAATGTCAGCCGTAACTCCCAAGAATGTCTTACTAAAGTATGTGCTGAGTAAGACTTATCCACCAAGTTTGGATAAATGTAGACTTACTATTGGCCCTCTTAAATAAATAATCAAATGAAATATTAAACTGCCCCAGACAGTAGTTAGTTCAGGAGTTTCTTATGTAAACCTTTATATTCCAATCCTCATATCAAACTAAAAGAGAAATATATCTCACACAATGTTATCAACCCTAGTGAATTTAAAAACCAATGGTCTTCAATGTGCTTAACTTCAAGTTAACATCTACCTTTAATCAGGAAATATGTATATTAGGAGAGTCACAAATATTAAACATCTACTTATTGTTTGCCCACTTCTCACTGAAAATCTACTTCTTTTACTGTAGGCTGATCCAAAGTTTTTAATGCATCATTTTCGTATTACCCAGAGCAGTCAGTGAGGCAAGAGAGATGGAATACCAGAAACCATAGTAAACTGAGATAAACACTGAGGAATTTTTCCCTGCCTCAGGTTGTCTCTAACTTAGAGGAGTATAAGCAAAAAATGCAAGAGAGTTTTGCCGTCCACCATAATATCAGGACTACAAAAGCTATTATGTATCTAACATACTTTGGACAAGAGGCAAATGCAATTTTCAAAGGATTTCCACAGCAATATGAAAGTAAATGTCATTTACTTTAATTTCCAGGGCACACAATATTTTATGGAATTACTGTACCTATTTTTATGTAATTCATCAAATACAATGTCGCTGTAGTTATCACGTTATTCTGCGTATGTAATAAATGTCAATTAACGAGACACTTCTATACCTATGTGTATTTGAACAATCAAACACCTTAATCCAAAAAAGAGAAAGGTACAATTAACTCAAATAAACCGATTTACATTATCATAAAATGCTGTATGTGTGTGGTATAGTGCAGTTTGTTAAACACTCTGAGTAATGTAAAGAAGTAGACGTGACTGTTAAGGAACTTACAAGCTACTTTTAGGATCTGGATAAAAATAATTTGATTCTGAAACATTTCAATGGATCAATGATCTTTTCAATGTGAATATTCCCTTCTTCCATGCAACTAACAACTAATTTATACTTTCTTATTTGAAGTGATTTTCCAACAAACCTTCAACAGAATATCCAATACACATGGCAGAGGCTTTTCCTTAGGTCAAGAGCTCTTAACCTAGAGTACTCAAATTTGTTTTTTAAATATAATATAATCTGTTTCCTATGTAATCCTTTTATTTTTTCCATATAAAAACATTATGAGATGTCCATAGATTTTCAGCACACTGCTAAAAGTACTCTTGACATTAGCAAAAAATTGCCTTTTTTACATGTCATGGGTCGCACTGGAACAAGGAGACTATCCATCTACCCTTCTGTGTAATATCTCAGTTCCTTGATATTCCTAAATGATTTTGTATGTATGTGGCTACACATGTAAATTTTAAATAACAACATGTAAAATGAAACAATGCTAAAGGAGATGTGATTAAATGCATGAGTGATAAAGACAATAAGTACCTACATCTGAAGAAGGAAGAGACAACTACGGGATAGAGTGCTCATGGAAGGCTTCATGTAAGAGTTGGGATTTAAGCGAGGTTTCAATGTACGATTAGGACTTTTAAAGGCAGAGGAGAGTAGTACATCATTCCAGAAAAAGGAACAATGTGAGGAAAGAGACACAAACATGAGAAAGAAAGAATATGAATTGTTTATTTAAGATATTCCATTTTAAGTAAGGATGGTATGAAAATATTTAAGATATACAGTTGTAATAGTAAGGTAGATTATAGAAGGCCTTCAATGCAAATCTAAGTAAGTTGGTCTTCATATTGCAAGTTTTTGAACACAGATGTGATATGATTAAAGTGATGCTTTAGAAAGTGTAAGCTGGATGCTGTATTAAAAGGGAACAGGAGAGTGGAGAATAGAAGTAAGGAAACCAACTGTTTATTAAATTAATTTTAAGGACGAAAATATACTTTTATCATTTTTGTTTGGCATATTTTTTTATTAAATTCTAACAAAAAATCATGTAAGTTCTAACCATTTACATCAATTAAATCATCTCCCCAACAATAAGAGAGAAAACTTTAGGAAAATGAGCACTTTAGCCAAGGATGTTATCTCATATCAAAAAACACGTTTTTCTATATTCAGCCTGTACAAAAGGCAACAATTAGATATTATATGAGCATAGACATCACAGGATGAGAGGATGATGTGAATGAGACAGAGCAAGAAAGGACCTTAAGAAAGTTCTAATTCAACCTTTCATTTTAAAGATGAGGAAACTGATGCCCATAAGAGTAGAGTGGCTTGTCTACAGAAATGAAAAGGTACTAAGTAGCAGACCTAAGAGTCTGCATCCCCAAGGCTCTCTCCACAACACCATTAACCAAACACTTGTGCTCATAAATGAATAGTCAAATGGCCTGGTGTACATTACCCTAATCTTTGAATCACAAATAACCGAGTATTGCCAGCTTTGCTACTAATTTACTCTCATCCTAGGCAAGTTACTGCAAGAATGCTCTACTTTCATGAACTATAAAATAAAGAATGTACTCTTGCCAGGAGATAATTAATATGTAAGTGTTATGAGATCTTTAGAAAAGAAATGCCATGCAAATATAAATTATTATTGCAGTAAGAGTAAAAGACTCCTCACTATCACCTGAAAGAAAATCTTGGCTGTTACTTTGACTATGATTATATAATTATAAGTCATTTTCTGTTCTCAATACATTTCTCTCATCTATTCTCTCATCAGTCTAGTTACCTCCTACTTTCCCAATAACTTCCCTGCTTTGTAGCATCACATGTTCTCTTTCCCACTCAGTCCTGCATACTGTTACCAAGGTCTTCTTTCAAAGAGACCTTTGTCTATCATTTCCCTACCTGAATCCTTTTCATTTTGACCATCCTTCAAATGAGTTTCAAATTCCTTATAACTTCAAAGAACTTGCTCACATTACTCCATCCTACCTTGCTTCTACCATTCCGTATTTCTCCATTGTCTTCACTACTGCCACCATCCTGATCAGGCTTACTTAAAGGACTCCTCTACCCTGACTCATTTTCAGCTTTTTTTGTCCATGATTCGCTTATGTATAGAATTGACTCCCTTGGTTCAATAAATCAGATGACAGTGTACTTCTACTTCAGGACAGATATGGAAGAATTGGCTCACTGTGGGCTCATGCCAAACTACTACATAGGTTTCTACTTTACTGATATATGCAGATTAGTATAAAATTTATCACAGAGAGGAACAACTACCTCATCTTCTAATGGACAAATAAAACATTCTATATAAATTTCTAAAGACTACATCCTATGCTATGTGGCTGAGCTAGACGGCTTGATTTAATTTTTCTAGTTCTTCTTCCTGTTTCCCCATTTTGTGATGCCATGTTGGGATTCTTTGGCCCAGCTTGATACATTAGCACAATCGAGGGCGCCCTAACGTTCCTTTGGCCTTTCAAGTATAATTGTGTTTAAGAACATGATGACAAAAAGAGAAGTGCTAAAATATACAAATTCACAGTGAACAAAATAGACACTGAAATTGTAATTAGTCTTTCAACATGTAAGTAAATTTTTACTTTCATTTGGCTACACAATTTTATGTAAACTGAATAAAAAATATCAGATAGGTCAGAATATTCAACTTCCCTATATATTCCCTTCATAAAGAATATATCCGTAGATAACTTTTTAACAACCTATCCTTTAATAACTTTTTTATATTCTATTCATAAAGTATATATCCTTTAACAATTTTTGGAATTCTATACAAGGGAATTTAAACAATATATAGACGTGTTCCATGAACAATCAAAAAGGCAATAACATTAGTTCATTTCTGATTTTTTTTCTCCAAAATCAGTGAATCCTCACTCTTTTGCTAACCTTTCAGTTTTGTATTTAATATTTATAAAAAGCTAACATCAGTTCTGATATCATTGTTCAACTAACACGAGAGAAGCATAAATAGCATGCACAGAGAATTTTCTGTGTAGAACTAAACACACCAATCTACTCTATTATAAACAATCAAACCTCAAAGGTTGTGGGTCAATTTTTACACATAACAAGGGGGGACCCAGCAAAATCTGTTTTATCTTATTTACACACTAGTAGGCAACTCCTCCTTATAACCTTTTATCTTGCTCTTTTGTTCAAGGATTTCTGAGATTTGTTTTCTTTTTTTGCACATTTCTGCATCCTACTGTACCACTTTGAGGAGCACACAACTTGCAGTTCAAGCATTACCTCTAACACCAACTTAGCTGTATGGCCTTAGGTACATGGACAAGTATGTAGAGATAAAGAAACAGATAGATAGATAGATAGATAGATAGATAGATAGATAGATAGATAGATAGATAGATAGATAGATAGATAGATAGATACTATCTATCTGATACAGTATGGCCAATGTGTAATTTTGTTTTCCTTGGTTACATGTATTTATAACAACAGTTTTGCTTTTCTTTCATTTTTAACTTTTACTACCCAACCAAATGGTATTTTAACATTATGGAATATACATATTTTCATGTAATATAATGCAGTATATGAGATCTTTCTCTTAAAGGTAATTTTTGAGATTTTTTTTTAAGGAGCAGTTTTAAGTCATATAAATTAATGGAAAAGAAAGTATAGTATTTCTCAAAATCAAGATGCATTCTAACCTCCAGAGGTTGGAAATTTTATAAGAGCAAAAGTTAATACTTTCTTTATTAGTGAATTACCTTCATTAATTTTTGCTTAGAAGCCAATACATCTTTTCCTGTCTTTTGAACCGAGTCTCAAAGGAATTGGAATTTGGTAAACACTAACATTCATATCTTCCCACAAAAATTAGAAACAAGGAGTTTATTTGCTTGTTCCACAACACTGTCAGTTATTAGTAATTCGTCCTTCATTCTCAAAGAGGACCATAACATCAGGAAGGGGATAATGTCATGCCTTTAAACTGAATTAGATCTGGCTGAGGGAGGGCTGTGTCAAGTGGACAGACTGGAAGATTCTGGCAAATGACAGAAAACAAAGAAAGGCCTCCTGCAGAAAGCATCATTTGACATGTGTCCTGAAAGAAACCTGAAGGAAACAAAGAGGTCACCTGGCTTAATATATAGAGAGCTAGCTGGCCTTGAAATCAGGAAGGCATGCATTCAAATCCTATTGTTTCTGACCCTGAGAATGTTACTTAAGCTCTCAGTTCTCTAAGCACCTTTCTAAAATTATACTTATAGGTAAGGTACTAACAAGCATTGGTCTCTTTACCTAGGAATTCCTTATACTAATGCAATCACAGGTCCAAGTCCAGTCCCTATCGCTAGAAAACCACTTCAATGAAGGCACGTAATGTTATATGTATGTCAGAAAAGTGAACATTCCAGGTATGGGAGGAAGCCAGTAAGAAGTTATGTAAACATTGATAGTGAAGAACAGAAAAAAGGTCAGTTTAGATAAATCGTGGAGATGGCAGAAGGGAATGAACTATGACACCACCTTGAAAGGTAGTGAAAGAAGAGACTATGAAATGGTCTTCATATTTGATCTTGACAGTCATAAATACTCAGTGGAGTTTACTAACTAGGAGTCATAACAGACTTAACGGTTTAAGAAAACCATCTCTCAGGGGCAGCTAGTAGATTAGCTCTGGCCTTGGAGTCAGGAGGACCTAAGTTCAAATATAGCTCCAGACACATTATACTTACTAGCTGTATGACCCTGGGCAAGTTACTTTAAATCTCCATGCCTCACCAAAAAAGGGCAAAAAAATTAAAAAATTAAAAATACACACCCTGCACGTTTCTCAGATGAATGAAGGATGCATTGTGAGACAGGGAGACCAATTAGAAGGTTACCGGAAGAATCTAAGCCAGCTATGATTAAGGGCCTCAAGTAGAGTGATGGGCAGTTGTGTGAGAAGAAAGAAAGGGACACACATGAGAGAGGTGTTGTGAAGGTAAAATTTAGATAACTTTGTGTAACTAATGGGGTGACTGAGGATGAGGAGTCAAGAAGGATTCTAAACATAAGGTAACTGAAAGGATGGTAGTGCACCCCTCGTTAATATGGTTAATATGGAAATTCAAAAGGGAAGGCTGTTTCAGGAAAAGATAATGAGATCTGCTTTAGACTTGTTGAGTTTGAGAATATTTTGGGACATCCAGTCCCAGATATCCAATAGGCAGTTGGTGATGCAGTACTGTACCTCAGAAGAGAGATGAGGAAGAGACTCAGAAATAATCTTCATAGATACAACAGAGCCAATGATAATAGATGAATGTCCAGGACAGTCACAATGAGTGATCATGATATGGATGAATATCCAGCACAAGACACTTAGGAAGGAAAAGAACCCAGACAGGGCAGTAGCAAAAAACAAAAACAAAAAACCTCAGAGAGAACAATGAAGCAGGAGGTAGTTAACAGTGGAAAACTATGCAAAGGAGTCGAGAAGAATGGGGATTAAGAAAATGTCCTTACAGGGGTAAATAGATTGCACAGTGGATGCAGCACTGGCCCAAGAGTCAAGAAGATCTAAGTTCAAATCCAGCCTGAGACACATGATGCTCACTAGCTGTGTGACCCTGGCGAAGTCACTTAATCCCACTGTCTAGTGCCCCCCGAAAAAAAAAGGGGGGGGAGCGAAAAAAAAAGTCCCCTAGATATGGCCATTAAGAGCCACCTGGGCAGCATGAAAAGGAGCAAAAGAGGCAGAGAGTGGAAGTGATGCAGGTTTGTTGTTTGCAAAGATGCTGATGGTGAAAAGACAAAGGGTAACAATATGTAGGAGGATACCTTAGAGCTGAATGAATTCAACAAATTCCCCTGCATCTTACTTCATGAAACAGAAAGGAGAATATGTCAATCAATGGTGATTGAGGGAGACTCTTCATGTGACAGTGGGGAGCAATATGTATTCTGAGCCCTCAACTAAGAACAGCTACGAAAAAGGGAGTTATGTAAGAAAATACAGGTAGGCCTGGAAAGGGTATCTAAGGAAGCAATGTCATTACAAAGAGACCTAAATATTACTACTAGAAGATAGAAGGAATAAAAGTGGAAAAGATTTAAAGGAATGTGTATTAATTAAGAGGCTGGTGTTCGAAAGGGAAAAATGGAGGGTCTAGGCTGACCTGGACTGAGATATTAGGGAAGGGATGAGTAGAAGGAAGGGCTAAGTCAAGGTAGTTGGAAATGGGAGTGTTAAGAAATTCAGAATTCAGAATACAAACTTATATCTTAGTTGTATTGATCACATTTTATAACAGATACAAATTACAGCTAAATTCCTTTTAATCATAAATTTCAAAGTACTCTTCTACCATTGGCAGGGAGGTAAGGTCTATAAGCTTAACAGTTATGGTCAATTTTACAGAATGTCGTTATTTGATCTATATATACTATACTTATTGTTTATGCGCAAAATACTATGCAAACTATACTTTCTTCTCTCTTGTCAAAATGGTTAAAATCAACATTTAGCATATGGAAACATTTCTATACTACAAGTTCTTCCAAGACGGGTAAAAACATGACTTGTTGTGAAAATGAAATATGAAATTCCAATTAAGAATAATTTGGGAAAATGTTCCATGTGGTAAAAGGTGTACTCAATGAATTTAGGCGTATTGGTTCCTCAGTTTATTTTCTGAAAAGAAGAGCTTTCCACATGTTTGACACTATGTTGTGTCCAGAAAACATCATAACTTTTTCTTACTGGTCTCTTTTATTTACTATTACTTACCTAATTTTCATAAGTAGATAACATTTGAAAGATTCTAGATGCATTGAAGTTTATAGTTCTCTTGCTAATAAATGTTGATGGCATTCAAAAGGATATCTAACAAATAAATTTCTCATTACCATCTGAATTAAATGAACTTCTGATTTTAACATGCCAAACAGGAGATTTTATGAGAAAACCAAATACAAAATATACTATGTGCCCCTTTAATAAGAGGATTTTAGTTGAATAAAGGGTTAGAAGAAATCTGCTATTAACAGAGAGGACTGAAAGTCTTTTCTCTGGAATATGTTAGCAAAATAATCACAGGTAACGTTTCAGAGGCCAAGACAAATCTACTCATACTACACTTTACAAAGAGTTGTTTGGAGACCAATAGATGAATGAAACAATAAGTGCAGTACCAAAAAAAAAAAAAAAAAAGGGAGGGGAGTGGTATGCTAAAAAATATGACTAATTTACTTTACAAAATGTCTATCCATTTCTCTTCCTCTCTACCCCTCAGGGGAAAAAAAAATAACGAGCCTTCAAACAGGATCATAGCTTTACATTTCTATCACTGAGAGGTCTCCAATATGTTCGGTAACATTCATTCATTTCACTGATTTGATTGATATAGCAATGACCTGTGTTCTTTGGTGGCACCGAATTGATATGATAACCAAGCAGAAATATCTTATTAACTGGTAATATGCCAAGATAGAAAAAGTGAGTCTGGAGAAACAGATTTGTGAATCGTAAATAAACCAATATATGAAAACATAACAGAATACGTTCCTTTTAAAACTTATATTTATCATTAATAAGAAGAGAAGACTTAGAACTGAAACTTGTGAGGAAACTGATTTAACGACATGAAAACAATCAGGTTAAGACACAGAAAATACAAGAAGCCAATGTCACAATTTAAAAAAAAAAAAAAAAAGAAAGAAGAGAAAAGAGAAAGAAAAAAAAAAAAAAGAATGTTCAATAGCTTTCTATCTCAGTGACCAAGAAATATGGCCACTCTCAATCCATCACTGGGCTTGGTCCTACATAGGACACTAACAGTTGAATACTTAAGCCCAAACTCCAACAGATTTTAATTTTTTTAGATTAATTTATTTTCAGTTTTCAACAACACTTCCATAAGCTTTTCAGTTTTAAATACTCTTTCTCCCTCCCCAAGATGGCATGCAATATCATATAGGCTATACATATACATTCATAGTAAACACATTTTCACATTAGAGATATTGTAAATAAGAATTACAAATAATAGGACGAACCACAAGAAAGAAGAAAGAAAACAAAAGGTAAAAGAGAACAAATAATATGCTTGAATCTGCATTCAAACTCCATCGTTCTTTCTCTGGATGTGGATAGCATTTTGCATCATGAGACTTTTGGAGATGTCTTAGATGCTTACATTGCTGAAAACAACTAAGTCTATCAAAGTTCGTCATCACACAACGTGGCTGTTACTATATAGATCATTCTCCGGGCTCTGGTCACTTTACTTACAATCAGTTCCCACAATTCTTTCAAGGTTTTTCTAAAGTCTACTTGCTCATCGTCTCTTATAACACAATAGTATTCTGTTTTATTCATACATCACAACTTATTCAAGCATTTCCAAATTGATGGGCATCCTCTCAATTTCTAATTCTTTGCTACCACAAAAATAGCAGCTATGAATATTTTTGAACATGTGGGTTCTTTTCCCATTTGTATGATCTCTTTCAGATATAGCCCTGAAAGTGCTATTAATAAATCACAGGGTATGCACAGTTTTATAACCCTTTGGGCAGTTTCAAAATGCTCTCCCAAATGGTTGGAACAGTTCACCACTCCCCTAACAATGCATTAATATTCCAATTTTCCCCATATCTTCTCCATCATTTATCTCTTTTGAAACATTAGTCAATCTGACAGACGTGATGTGCTACCTGAGAGTTGTTTTGATTTCCATTCCTTTAATCAATAGTGATTTAGAACATTTTTTTCTTGTGACTATAGCTAGCTTTTATTTTTCTCCATCTGAAAACGGCTTGCTCATATCTTTTCTCGATTTTTCAATTAGGGGCTGAAATTACTTTTAAAAGAAAAGAAGCAGTATAAACAAAAGGTATAGAATATCACAGCAGTAATACAGTGGGAAGGGGAGGCAGGGTCTGCAGTAAAAGTTCTGTTCTGTGAGTTAAAAGGTATGGGGTTTTATTCTTTTTATACAGGAAGAAGTCATTGTGGTTTTTTTCACTTTTTTTTTAGTGGGGAAGGGAGTAGCTGCTATATTTAAAGGCAAAAAAAAATAAAGTTACTAGAGAAGGGGAGGGGGGGAGGGTTAAAAGTGGGCAAAGAACATGATAGGATCTTCTTGGAATAAGTACAAAGTAGGAAGGAATAAGAGCCAGAATACGAAAGAAAAGTATTTTCTGTAGAGACCTAAGGTAAACTGGAAGAGAGGAAATACAGAAGTCTGAATGAAGATAGCACTGGGGAGCCCTTGGGTAACTTCACACCACACATTCCCTTTCTTCACAGAAATGCAACTTAAAATCACCAGCTATGATGAGCATAAAGCAGGGAAATTTTAATCCTTTTATTATTTTTGCTCTATTTTTCCATCAATACATAAAAAAAACCACAATGTTACAAACATGAATACATGATTATGTTTCAATGAACAAACAATGAAAAACCCCAAATTACACCCTCATTCTAAAACTAGGCTTGCTATATTTAAATGTGAAAAAAAATATTCTAAATCATGCTATGCATAGTGCAGCAATGTAAATGAAAACAAGCTGGCAGGAGAGACAATAAAGTAATATACCATCACAGATTACAGATGAGGAAACTGAGACTCAGGGAGGTTGAGTCATACAAGCAGTTACACAACAAAGCTGGGATTCAAACCAAGGTTCTTCTATTCTTCTATCACACTTTTTCACTCCATCAGATATGATGCCCTTTACATACTTCCCACAGTGGATTAATGGCAAAAGTACTACTTCTGGCATGAGAAGATCTAGATTCATTAACTTACTTGATTTATGACCTTGGGCAAGTTACAGCCTCTAGGTTTTGACTTCTTCATGTGTAAAAATGAAGCAGTTCAATTAGGTGACTTCTAGGGTATCCTGCAATTCTAAATTCCAAGACTTACTCTTTTTTGGGAAGTAGGGAGGGAACAAGAACGGAGAAAGCAAACAGACAATGAGACAGAGACTCAAAAACACACATGCACAGAGATACAGAGATGCAGAGAGACAGAAACAGAAAGAGACAGAGACGGAGTGAAAGAGATGAGGGTAAGAGAATAAGAGGTTAAGAGAAAAAGATAGAAGAGAATGGTAGGTACTGAAATTTTATCCACTGAAAAATGAGGAACTATATTGCTTCTTCCCCTTGCCGATTCTTACCCAACTCCCAAACTCAAAAACAGTAATAACTAAAATGTGCATACTGAATTTTGCCCATGTAACGGGGAGAAGAAAAACCATGTTCCTAACTCTCCTGTTTATACCGTATCTACATTCTGATTCGATGTTACATGTACTCTTCGTTTTTCATGGTGAATAATTCCAAGATGCTGACACAATTTCACTTATCTGCTTTCTTAGTGTCTCAATTCAGGAAAGGAGAAGATCGAAAAGTATTCGTTATGTACTATGTATGCCAAAGACTTGGACCAACAGCTGATCTCTAGCAGGCTGAGGATCAGAAACCTTGAACTTGCTACTTAATACCTGTTCTGCTCTGGGCTACTCCGAAAACCTCTGCTTTGATAGTTTGAGGCTGAAAGCCAGTTATGATAGCTTGCTAGAGGGAACATTTCTTTGAATTAATCATTTCATACAGCATTACTCCATCAAAATGATGAAATGTAGCTACATATTTTCATTGCACACCCAACTAATGCACACTTAGAGCTACAGAGGTCAAAAAAAAAAAAAAACATGAATATTATCACCCTAAAATGATTATAAAATCTACGTGATTCCAATAACGGGCAAGTATTTTTCTACAGCTTCTAAAGTGTCCACAACTATGCAAATCACATAACAAATTATAGAAAGTATATACGATAAGGTTCCTTTGTTTTCTAAGTATGCTATTTTGTTAATAAATGAAAATCTTTACAAATCAAATTATTTCAGAAGAAGTAACAACATCTCATTGTAAATGAAAAGGAAATTTAGAAAAACAAAACGTCAATATAGTCTAGAAGCTCAGCCTTTTGAGCAAAGGTTGGTCCCTAAAATAGAAAGGAATTATATAAGGAGAGGAAAAGAGAAGCAGAAGATGAGAAGAACACGGCATGTTTGAGGGTAAACTAAAGTGTCCAGCCATAGTGGAACAAAAGTATCTACTAGAGATTATTGGGTATCGGGAGCTGAAAAAGAACTTAAGAGGTCAAGAAACCCAATCTCCTCATTTTAAAGATGAGGAAACTGAGATCTAGAGAGGTTAAATGATTTCTCCAGGATCACCCAGTTACTAAGTATGTAAGGGAGCATTTCAAACCAGGATTTTTCCTGGCTACAAGTCTAATGCTCCATTCACTCGAGCTATTAACAGGGTTTACAGATCAGAGACAAGTGGTCAGCTACGTGGCACAGTGGACAGAGCACCAGCCCTAGAGTCAGGAGGACTGAGTTCAAATCTGGCCTCAGACTTGAAACACTTACTAGCTGTGTGATCCTGGACAAGTCACTTAACCCCACTGCTTATCAAAAAAAATAAAAATTAAAAAAGTCAAAGAAAAGTGTCAACCTGTTACATTAGGTGAATAAGGAGGCATTCCTAATGGGGAGGAGGAATATATAAAAGAAACAGAGCTAAGTGGTGGAGTGGGAAGAGCACTAGACTTGTATTCAGAAGATTGGGGTTCAAATCTGAACTCTGCCATTTAGTATAATCTCGGCCAATCAACCTCTAGACAGTCTATCGATAATCTCTGGGCTCTGCGCATTTTCCTTGGCTTTCCTCCATGCCTGGAAATCTCTCCCTTCTCTGCTCTACCTGCTGACCTACATAGCTTCCTTTAAGTCCCAACTACAATCCACTGTCTACTGGAAGCCTGCCCCAAACCCTTTAATTCCAGTGCCTTCCCTCTGTTGATGATTCGCTATTTATCCTGTATATAAACCTGCTTTGTATTCATCTGTTTGCATGTTGTCTCTACCATTATATTGCAAGTTCCTTCAAGACATAAACACTCTTCTTTCTTTTACAGTCTCCAGCATTTAGCACAATAGGTACTTCATACATGTTTACTGAATAAATGAAGGTTTCTTCACCTATAAAATAAGGGGGGAAAGATCGGATGCCCTCTAAGGTCTCATATAATTCTAAAATCCTGTGACCCTATCATCTGATTCAACATAAATAAGAAGAAGCTAAGTTTGTGAGGTATTCAGGATGGGTTGAAGGAACTGGGGTCAGGAAATAAGCTAGTGTGACCAGAGAGGTTAAGATCTCTTGTATACATCATGCCTTCCTCCCCACCAGAAATCAAACTTAAAGTGGACTGGAACTATTTTGTGTCAGTTTTTTTTTTAATCTTCGTATTTTCACCACCTAAGACGATGCCTTAGCAATCTTTCTTGAATTGAACTTGCCAAGCATTAAGGTGGTGACCCATTTAAAAGAAATTATGAAGTAGTCTTTCAATCCACCTAATAAAACGATTTCATTTCCTGAAATGGTACAGAAATATCAAATAACCTTTCCATTCCAAATACCTTCCTACAAGTCCCTAGACCTAGTAATCAGGGAAGATTCTTTGTGGTCATTCACACAGAATAGCTACCACCCAGGATGACTGAAATAACATGAATTAGGGATAATTGAGTTAAGGGACCACACCAGGTTTGTAATTCAATTTGTCCCATAGTGTTTTAGATTAGCTTTCCCCCCTCCAGCAAACCACTGTTTAAAAATTTCTTCAAATTGAATTTACAAAGAAGGAGAACTATATAATGAAAATACACACTATGGAGAATCTGCATAATATCTACTTAGATGCTAATTTGGACAAAGTACATCTTAAAAACTACATGTAGTAAAATTTGTTTAGATTTATCTTCAGCTTTCTATTCAGGCAGATGAACTAACATTCCCGCCAATTTCTTACTCCACCATCATCTTATATCGTACTTATAGAATATGAAATATTAAATGTGCTCATCTTCTCATTCTTTGTGCACTGCTGACACAAGACTGTAAGGTGGATCCAAACTGGATCAAAATTCAGATCCTGATCAGTTGGTATCTTTTGGCACAATTAGCCTTTCAGCAAACTTTCATACTGTTGAATAAAAGGTGCTATTTATACTGCCAGAAGAATGCAGGTAATAATGTTGCACTGAATGGGGTCTGGCCAGCTCAGACTTGTCCCTGGAAGAATGCATACATAAAGATCCCTCCAATCCTAGGAACTCTTTTCAAGTGAGCCAAGCTGATGAATTTGTTATAACCTCAATCCAGGTCTTTTCAATTATACATTAGAAACCAAGCATTATCTACCACTCTACACAACCCAAATGCAGTTTTTACTCCAGATAGTTCTCATTTCAAATTACAGTGAGACGTCTGTATAAAAACAAAGGGATCAATGTACTTATTAGGCTTCTTGTGGGGAAACATTACTTTATCAGATTTCTCTGATACTTTTCAGTTAAACTAAACAGAGAAATATAGGGTAGTAGAATTACCTATGAAACTACACTGACCAGAGCTGAGCTCAAATCCTGACTGAATCTTGTACACCACTGCACACTGCCTCTGCAGCTTCCATACAATACAACAACTGCTGTTGCCCCCTCCATTCCTTCTTGCTGCTACGGAGTAATCTACTATGCTATTCTGGTCACTGGCAATACTCTCCTATACTGGCATCTGAGTGTTTCTATGATACCATTACCATGTTACAGTGTTGCCATACGCAATCCCACTGCTAGGTCCTGACTCTCCTTCATCAATGCCATGGCATTAGTACATCCCGCCTGTATTGGGTTGACTGTTGACCCATGCTGCCAAAGCGCAACCTCAGTTATGTGTGATGCTGCTACTGGCACTTGAGTTCTGATACCCTTTACTATAGGCCCTCCCTATTTCCTGGGATGAAAGACAAGGCATCATTGCCCCTAACTTGTCCAAGACATTGACAGCAAAGGAAACTACAAGGAGACCTAGCCAGCCAGGCCAGAGCTTTGGTTTCTAATGACTGAGGCTATCTTCTCCAATGCAAAATGTTTCTCCTACTATCTCTAGATTAAGGGAATAGGAGTTCCTAACATATAAAACTGCCAAGACTCTACACAAGGCTCAGAACATCCAGGTCAGAATCACTTTTCAAGGAACGAGACAGAAACTAAAAAGAGAAAAAGTGAGACATTAAGATGTCAAGGAGCATGGATGTAAGGCAGCTAGAGCCTGAAGTAGACAAGGTGTCTTATCTCACTGTAAGTTGGGGGGGGGGGGGGGGGAGAGAGAGAGAGAGAGAGAGAGAGAGAGAGAGAGAGAGAGAGAGAGAGAGAGAGAGAGAGAGATTTTATGTGTGTGTTAGACAGAGACACAGAAAGAGAAATAAAGAGACAGAAGGAAATAGAAAATTACAGCTATTATGTCTCCAATGTAGGTAATGGACTACAACTCCTTCATTTTAGAGGTTAGTAATCCAAATCTCCAAGAAGTTAAAACTTTTCATCAAGGTCACACAGCTTGTAACTGTGACAGAAAGATCTCAAAATGATGTCTAACCCTAATCCAGTACTCTTTCCACTATCTTCAGCAGACTCTCCAGCATGTTCTTTTCAAAGGCCTATTTTCCCTTTTCCCTTCTCCCTTCCAGTTTCTCCTAGTAATGTACGCATCTCTAGACTAGGGAAGTAACATCTCTGTGGAAAAAGAACCAACTCTGGAGTCAGAGGATCCAGAAGTCCAAATTTCATATCTGATGCTTATACACCAAGAGACCTTAGGATAGTCACTTAATCCACACAGATCAAGTTCTTCATCCTTAAAATGAGGGGGGTTCAACAAGCTAGGTGGGCTCACAGTTCCCACCCACATGTTTTTAAGGATTTCATAAAATTAAAGCGAAGCATTTCAATCTCTCTGACTTCCCTCATTTCAATCTATTCTTACTGCCTTAATAACAGTTCTTGACTATCACTTTTAAATATGTGAACCCTTATTTAAGGAATTACAAAGATTTCCCCTTGTTCTATAAAATAAATCTGAAACACTTACGTTCTAAAATAAAATCTTTTACCAGGAAGGCCAACAAAATCTCACTATCCTCAACTGCAGCCTATCCTTCCACTTATTTCAGGTGTATTTTCTGTGGGTCTTCCACGGAATTTTAATTTTCAGTAACACAATAATAATACAGAATAATGGCTAACATTTCTATAGCACTCAACGTTCCAATTATTATCTCATTTGATAAAGACAAAAATATTTGCAGGTAGGTTTTACAGATGAGGAAAAGGAGACAGAGGATAAATAACTTACCCAATGTCATGCAGCCAGTAAGTGACTAAAGCCAGGTTTGAACTCAGGTATGCCTTATTTCTGGAACAGAGCTCTATCCATTAGACCCCAATTTGTACCATATTCCCAAAACCCCCTTACTCAGACTGTCTATTTCTTGGTATTCAACAGTTCCTGAGGCCATACCTTCTACATTATATCTTTCTAAATTGAACAGAGGGAAAGATGACAGTATTTGCTGATCTCAACCCTACTTCAGCATCAAACTTCTACAATTTCTCTCCTAAGCTTTCATTCCTTTCTCCTAAACATCTCCATCAAGCCATAAATTATGAGAACATGATAATATCTAAGAGTATCATATTCAAGTTATTGTTCTTTTGTCTACATCCTTTACATGTTTGTGTACATTTAAGAATTATTATTGGACAAAGATGAAGCTTGGTTATTTCTTCATATGGAACTCAGTATATGGCCTTGTATGTTTAGTAAATTATTTTGATGGTAATGACAACCTACCCCCAGGAAAACTGAGTACTCCTGATTTCTCTATCAAAGTGTATGTTTGGGGAGAAAATATGAAAAGGTATACCTTGATTTTGCTGTTATCAAATTTCTTCCTTAATAGGTTACCAAACAAATTCCTAATAATAATTTTTAAAAAATCTTTCTTTTATAAGATAACAGATTAATGAGGGCTAACTTCATGAAACATGCACAGATATTTCCTGATTCCTATATTTCCAACATGGAACCTCAAAAGTTGATTTCAGTCATGATTATTCAGGGACTGGAAATCCTTCACACAGAATTTGGAGTCATAGCATGTGGTGACAGAACATGTTCTAATTCAATTTACAAAACTGATAACGTTGCGAGCAAAAAGTGAGTACAAAAATGGAAGGATCAATGTGTCACTCTATATTTGCGTCTTTTCCTCCCTGACCTGCTCTGAGCAGGCTGGGGAGAGAAAGATGGAGAGGCTTTGGTTGCCCTGTTTCCCATTTGGCTGCCATGTGTCAATGAATGAATGGTACCTCTGTTTCTCTGTTTATTTTTTCCTGATCTCAGGTGAACAAATATTCCAAGAGAGAAATGCCCTAGCGACCAGTAAGACATAATGATCCATCAAAACCCTCAAAGTGGTGTCACCACTAACTGGAGCAGTAGCTGATGAGTATGCTGAGGAGCCAGCCATCAGTCAAATGACCCCCTTGACCCAGCACAACAACGTATTACTCCAGCAGCCACCAACACAAGCCCAGTTAAGCAAGTCAGAAGCCCCGTTAAGCAAGTCAGAAGTGAACTTCATGGAATATCTGCAAGAGGATGAAATTCCTAAGATGAGAAGTCTGAAGCTACCGTTAGGTCCCCCATATTGCCTACGTGCCAAAGCACAGATAGACTTTAAAATTTCTCAGGATACCTTTTGGATGCAGAATTGAAAGAACATCCCTGCTCTGAAAGAGATTTTGAATTTCTGTCCCGCTATACGTCAGTAAATGTTCTCCTGTCAAAGATAATTGGTGAAAACTAGAAAATGAGCACTGAAGAGCAGTCTGGATGAGGGTCTCCCAAGGAAAACTGTTAGAAACCTCAACTTGCTAGGGTACCCTTTGTGGTGGTTGTTCTTCAGTCATTTCAGTCATGTGCCCGCTATGATCCCCTTTAGGGTTTTCTTGGCAAAAATATGGAATGGTTTGCCATTTCCTTCTCCAGCTCATTTTACAGGTGAGGAAACAGAGGGAAACAGGTCTAAATGACTTATGCAGGGTCACACAGCTACTAAGCTAGACCATATTTGAACTTATAACTTACTAATTTCAAGCACAGTGTTCAATTCATTGTGACACCTAGGTGGCCTCTGGTTACCCTTACAATTCTTAGGAACAGTACTCATCTGCCTTACAAACTCAAGTTCTGCTAGTTAGAATGGGATTTTGGGGGACTGGGCTCAGAGCTGTTGCTATGTTAATAAGGTTTGCTCCTGAAAGAAACAGACTGTGCTAACTCAGAAGACAGTCTATACATTCCAAAGTTAATTCTTTCCCTTTCTCTGGAACCTACCCTAATGTTTAACATGCTGAGTGTAGCCACACCCACAAGTCAAGCTCTGGAAACATAGCAGCTTAAAACACTCTGAATAGCCCATTCCTGTTTTGTTGGAAAAATCTCAGGGGGGATGGAGGAGTGAGGGGAAGCACATTTGTTCTGGTTAATGTTGCTATGCAACATTGTCTGGGGTTTACCTTTGTAGGCATGTTGAAATCATAACTAAATAAATCAACCCCAGCAAAACAGAGCAATAACATACCATCTCCAATTCCCTTAGATGCCTGAAGGAAGAATGGCATCTTCTCCATTATAACACACTTTTTAGAGCTGTTTTGTCAGACATCACAAATTTTAGCTTTGTTTTAATTTTTGTAATCACAGTAAATTCCTAGTCTTTGACAAGTAAAGGTTTTCTTCAAGCCACAAACCCAATTACTTTCCTTTCTAAATCCTGGAGCTACACAGGTCATTCAATAAAGGACTGTGATACAGAACACTTTTCCTTGAATAAGAAAATAATCACATATAAATACAAGAAACTTATTGGCATTTTCACCAAGAAAAAAATCGAAAAGTACAACACTATGAGTTCTGATATAGTGGCAAGAGAACTTCTTTTGGATTCACATGGCCTGGGTTCAAATGTTAGCTCTGCTGTTTCATATCTTTAACACTCGGCCCAAAAAACTCCCAAATCTCTGAACCTAAATCTCTTTGCTACTCTTCGAAGGTTCAGCATTAGCTCTCTTTAATAATCACTTCTGAAAAGCATAGCCTGAGAACACACCAGTGCAATACTCTTTACTTAGAGACCATGCAAGCCACAAATCCAATAACAACATGATTTAGATAACACATAAATAGAATATAAATTGCAAGACAGTTAATTATTAATTGTTTGAATAACCTCTGTCTCTATGCAGAATGGCTGTGATTACTTTACATGTTTCAGGGGATTATAATCTAAATTCTTTCCCCATTACCCCTAGCATATTGGCGAGAGAACGAGTTCCAGGAATCTGAACTAGTTTTACTTTTTGGTATTTGGGTCATCACACTTCGTTGACTGATGGGTAGAAGGCACCTAGCAGCCTTAGAAACCTCAGCCCAACAGGCAGAAACCGCCCCATTGAAGTGGGCTTGCCACGAGCACCAGAGGGACCAGAGCAGACAGCCAGTGAGCAGGACCTTGACCACCACCATGAGAGGCTTGGGACACAACCCCCTGTGCCTCAAAAGCACAGCTTAACTTCATCTAAAAAAATGAGTGGGGAGAAAAAAAACTAGCAAACAGCCCTTATGGTAAAAATTTACTATAGTGACAAGAAAGATCAAAATTCTAACTCAGAAGTGGACAGCAATGTCAAAATGCCTACATATGAAGCCTCAAAGGGGAACATGAATTGGTCTCAAAACCAAAAGGTCTCCATAGAAAAGCTCAAAAAGGATTTCAAAAATCAAATAAGAGAGGTACAAGAAAAATTGGGGAAAGAAATGGAATCATACACGTGAGAGTCAACAGTTTGGAAAATGAATAACAAAAACTGAATAAAAGAAAAATAAAAATACTTAATGGCCAAATGGGGGGAAAATAAGCCACTAAAGTAAACAAGTCCTTAAAAAATAAAATTGGACAAATAGAAAAAGAGGTAGAAAAACTGAAAGAAAATAATTCCTTAAAAATTAGAATTGGGCATGTGATTTCCCCTCTATTTTTCTGCCTTTCTAAGAGGTGAAATATAATTTGGAAGAAAAACTTGTGGTTTTTTAGGATCATAGCATATGGTTCTGATAAGTACCTTAGATGTCCTTTCGTGGTGATTGTATAATATCACAGAACCACGTATCAGGGTGTAGAAACCTCACAATCCAGTGCAGAAAGACAGAAACATTAACTGCATCCTTTTCAGATCATGATGTAATAAAGTGCTACGGAAAGACAGGCTAAAAATGAATTGGAATCTAAATAATTCAATACTAAAGAAAGACTGAGTTGAACAACAAATCATAGAAACAATCAATAATGTCATCAAGGAGAATGACAAGAAAACATACCCAAGTTTATGGGATGCAGCCAAAGAGACTATTCAAAGGGACAATTTTATCTGTTAAACACTTATATTAATAAAATAGAGGAAGAGATGAATGAATTTGGCACACAACTAAAAAGGCTATAAAAACCACAAATCAAAAATCTCTGATTAAATACCAAATTAGAAATTCTGAAAAATCTAAGTAGAAATTAATAAAATTGAAATAGGAAAACAAGGTATTAAGTGAATAAAACTAAGAGCTGGGTTTCCGAGGAATAAAAATAAAAGAAATTAAACTTTTTGTTAATTTGATTAAAAAATGAAAAGAATGCCAAATTACCAGTACCAAAAGTGAAAATAATAAATTCAACACCATTCAACAGAATATTAAACCAATAATGAGGAGTTATTTTGCCCAACTATATGTCAACAAATCTGACAATGTAAACAAAACAGATGAATATTTACAAAATATAAAATGCCCAGATTAACAGAAGAGGAAATAAAATGTTTAAATAACTGCATTTTAGAAAAACAAACTGAATAAGCCATGAATTAACTCCCTAAGAAAAAATCTCCAGGGCCAGATGGATTTACAAGTGAATAATACAAAACATTGAAGCAACAATTGATTCCAATACTATACAACCTATTTGGAAAAATAAAACATATCCTTTTATGAAAGAAATATACTGTAAATACCTAAACCAGGAACAAAGAAAGAAAATAATAGATCAATGTCCACAATAAATATTGATCCCACATATTTAAATAAAATATTAGCAAAGAGATTACCACAATTTACCATAATGGTAGTACATTATGACCAGGTGATGTTCGTACCAGTAATACACAGCAGATTGGTTTTTAGGATAACCAGCAGCATAATCGCCCACATAAATAACAAAACAAATACAAATCATATGATCTTCTCAATAGATACAAAGAAAAAAAAAAACAGACTTCAACAAAATAGAGCACCCATCCTCTTCAAAACAGTAGACAGCAAAGGAATAAATGGAGTTTTCCTGAAAATATGAAACAGCATATGTCTACAACCACCAGCAAGCATTACATGTAATACAGATAAGCTAGAAGCTTTCCCAACAGGATCAGGAGTGAAACAACAATGCCCATTACCATCACCATTATTTAATATTGAACTAAAAATGTTATATTTAGCAAGATGAGAAGAAAAAGAAATTTAAGGAATGAAAGAATGAGGGGGAAAAAACTATCAACTCTTTCCTGATAATATGATGGTATACTTAGAGAACCCTAGAGAATCAACTAAAAAACTATTTGAAATAATTAAAAAACATTAACAAAGTTACAGAATATAAAATAAACGCACATAAAGCATCATCCTTTCTATATATTACCAACAATGTTCAGTAGCAAAAGATTGATAAATGTGACCATATGAAACACTTGGGAGTCTCCCTGCCGAGAAAATCCAAGAAATAAAACATAATTATACAGCACTTTTTACACTAATAAAGTCACATCTGAAGGACTTGAAAAATACTTAATTACTCATGGGTAGACTGAGCTAATATAATAAAAACGACAGTTGAACCTAAATTAATTTACTTCCTCAGCATCATACCAATGAAAGCAGCAAGAATATGTTACAAAGCTAGAAAAAATAGTAACAAACTTCATCTGGAAGAATGAAACGTTAAGAATATCAAGGAAATTTATGGGGTAAAACATGCAAAGGAAGGTTGCCTAGCCATACAAGATCTAAAAATAATGTAGCAGTGAACAAAACTATTTTGTAGTAGTTAAGAAATAAGAGTGGTGGATCACAAGACTTTGTAGAAAATAACAGCCACATTATACAATGACTAATATTGTTAAACTGAACCCTTATCAGCATTACAAGATCTAAGACATCTACAGAGGCATAGGGATGGAAAATGCTGTCCACATCCAAAGAAAGAACTATGGAAGTTGAATCGCTATCACTTATTTTTATCTTCTGTTGAGTTTGTTTCCTCTTTCTGATGCTTCCTCGTATTGATTTTAATTTTTACTTATAACTTCACTAATGTGAAAATTTGTTTAATAGAAATGTAAATGTAAAGCCTATATGAGACTGTGCGCCACCTTGGGGAAGGTGGGGGGGGAGGAAGGGGGAGAAAAATTTTCAGCTCAAAAGCATATGGAAGTGATTGTTGATAAATCAAAATAAATTAATAAAATTTTAAAAAAAAACACTGATGCATCAGTAGAATATATTAGGTACACAAGATTCAACATTAATCTACTGTTTGATAAAGCCCTTAAAGACCCCCAGCTTGTGTCATAGGAATTCATTATTTCACAAAAACTGCCATGGAAACTGGAAAACATTGTGGCAGAAACTACGGATAGACCAACATCTCCCATGATATAGCAAGGTAAGGTCAGAATAAGTACGTGATTTCACATAAAAAGGGTGATATCATAAGGAAGAAATAATTTATCTAGCAGATCTGTGGAGAACGGAAGAATGTATTGCCAAATAAGAGATTGAAGATTATGAAACAGAAAATGAATACTCTTGATTACATTAATTTAAAAACTTCTTACACATACAAAACAAATACAACCAAGATAAGAAGGAAAGGAGAAATACAGGAAACACAGTGCATAACAAGGTTTAAAGAAATTTTATCAGTTTCTGGTAAAGGCCTCATTGTAAGAATATTAGTAATTCCCTAAATCACAAATGGTCGAAAGATATGGACAGGCATTTTGAAAATAAATGAAGAAATTAAAACTATCTATAGTCATATTAAAAATACTTGAAATCACTATTGATACGAGAAACACACATTACAACAACTCTGAGGCATAACTTCATGCCTATGAGATTGGCTAACTTGAAAAAACAGGAAAATGACAAATGCTGGGAAAATTGGAACACTAATGCATTACTGGTGGAGTTCTGAACTGATCCAAAGGTTCTCGAAAGCAATTTGGAATTGTGCCGAAAGGCTCATAAAACAGTGCATATCCTATCTAGCAATACTACAAGTAGGGCTCTATTCCAAAAAGAACATAAAAAAATGGAAAATGACCCACATGTACAAATATATTTATAAGAGCACTTCTTTGTAGTGGCATCAAATTGAAAATTGAGTGAATGCCCATCAATTGGGTAATACCTGAACAAGTTGTGGTATATGAATATAATGGAATACCATTGTACTATAAGAAATAATGAGGAGGTTGCATTCAGAAAAACCTGGAAATAGTTACAAGAACTTGTGCTCAGTGAAATGAGCAGAACCAGGAGAACATTATACTGCATAACAGCAACAGATTAAGACGACCAACTTTGATAGACTTAGTGCTTCTCAGCAATGATCTAAGACAATTCTGAAGGACTCAGGATGGAAAATATTATCCACATCCAGAGAAAGAACTATGGAGTCTGAATGCAGACAAAAGCCAAGTATTTTCAATTTCTTTTTGTTTTTTTTTCTCCTTTTCATTGTTTTTCCCTTATGAGTCTTCTTTCACAACATGACTAATTAGTTAATGCTTAACATTATTTACATGTGTAATTTGTATCAGAATGCTTGCTTCTTGGGAAGAGAAAAGATAAGGGAGAGTGAGAGAAAAATTTGGACATCAAAACATTATTAAAATGAACGTTGAAAACTATCTTTACATAGATATGGAAGAATAAAATACTATTAAGTGACAGGGGTGGGGGGTTGGCCGAAAAGAAAAAATGTGGGTTTTGTTTTCTGTACCTCAGGGTGGAATATATTTGAAATAAGAACCATTTCCAGACTTTTAGGAGTGGAATTTTCAGAGTTCATGGTGGAATATATTTTAGAAAAGAAACATTTCCAAATTTTGAGGACCTCTTTGTGCTAAGAATCATCTGTCCCTCACTAAGCTCCTCAAATATTAACAGTATGTTGGAAAGAAAATACTACTCTAATTCCATCATAGTCATAAGATTGTATAAAGAAACCATAGTGATCATCCTCTCATTTAACAAGTATGAAAAAGGAGACCCGGAGAAGAGACTAAGTTACTTGCCCAAGGTCATAAAGTTAGTAAGAGGCAGGGCTGAGAGTATGGAATAGCTGAATTAAAGTCAGACCTAGAACCAAGAGTGACCCCAGTTCAAATTCAACCTCAAACAGGAAGACACCTGGAACAAGTGACAGAAACCTTCTGAACCTTAGATTTTACTGTCTAAATAATGGGGATAATAATGCCAGTATCCTTTACTTCACATACATGGTAAGATAAATGATAATAAAAGCATTTTGTAGCCCTACATAAATATTTATATTGTTCCATATTACCAGAGTATGTATCTCTCTTTTAAAGAAAACAACAATATATTGTGGTAAAGAAAGATAAGCACAAGGGACAGCTAGTTGGCACAGTAGATAAAGCATCATCCCTGAAGTCTGGAGGACCTGAGTATAAATCCAGCCTGAAACCAAACACCTGACACTTCCCTGGGCAAATCACTTAACCCCAATTGACTAAAAAAATGAAGAAGACGAAGACGAAGACGAAGAAGAAGAAGACGACGAAGACGAAGACGAAGACGAAGACGAAGACGAAGACGAAGACGAAGACGAAGACGAAGACGAAGACGAAGACGAAGACGAAGACGAAGACAAGAAGAAGAAGAAGAAGAAGAAGAAGAAGAAGAAGAAGAAGAAGTAAAGAAGAAGAAGAAGAAGAAGAGACAGAAAGATGGGCACAGCTAGTTGGCTCAGTGTACAGAGCACCAGCCCTGGAGTCAGGAGAACCTGAGTTCAAATTTAGCCTCAGACACATAACAGTTAATAGCTGTGTGACCCTGGGCAAGTCCCCAAAGAGAGGAGAGGACAGATACATATACTATATGAGAGTATATGGAACACAATCATAAAAGGCTTTGAGATAAAGATTTTGAGTGAAAGACAAAAAGAGAATGTTTTGTAATATTAAACTATTTAACACTGGGAGATGGGTCAGTGTTTTCATATGGTTTGCAATGCTATTTGTATTATAAAACAAAATACATAACGGTATTCTCTACAATTAACAAAAAGTCAGTGTCAGAGATAGGAGAAGAAGAGAAAGATGTTAATAGTTATGAACTTAATTTAGAGGTACTCTATATTTTAAAAGGGATAAAGTTAATCTGCAGTTTAGGCTTATTTTTTATTTGCAAGTGTTTATATCTGCAAGTTTCAGAAACTAAAAATGGAAAAATAAGACATCTGGAAACTAAACAATTTGGGCAAAGTCACTGCACAAAATAAATTGATATGTAATAAAAACACACTGAGAAAAGTTTTACAACAAATGGCCAGAAATCATGATAATATTAATGCTTGTTTGTAAAGTAGAAGAAATCTTAAAAGATGTAGGTAAAGAAAAGACAAAGGAAGGTGAATCTTAAATTTTTTTAAAACAGAAGTTGTGTTGCTATGCCAGAAAGTTTCTCTTTCCAGGTAAAATATTCTCACCTATTATACTGAAATGAGAGTTTGTTATCTCCATTGTAGACAGCTGGCTTTGCAAATCAGAGCTACAAGTTTAGAGTATCTAAGGCCTTAAAGAATATACAATATTATTTATTTAGGATTGAAACACCTTCAGAAAAAGTTTAACCTCTTCCCTTTGGCTTATTATCTCTATCTCATCAAACTTAACTTCAGCACTCCAATACTATTTTGAAGCCTATTCTAAATAAAGCCATAGATGAAAATAAAGGGGCATATTTATTTCGGTTTATTATTTATCTAACTCATCTGTTTATGGCTTTTAAACCTTGACTCCATCCCAAGTTTATATGACAAGCATTTGGTGGTAAAAGTTGAGCACCAAATCTTTACTTCATGCAAGCCAACGTGGGTGGCTTCTCTTTCTCATCTTTGTAGATGCCCTACAGTTGTGTGAGAAAGAACACTACCTAGCTAGGGGAGCAGCCATCTGTTAAATCCACCCTTTTGTTCTAGGATTCATTTTTTTTCCTTAATGAAAGAAGACTCAGTTAATATAATGACAGGAAAGGAAACAGATCTAGAATGGAAATCTTCATCTGAAAATAATAATGAGAAAGTTCCCTTGTGTGTATGGAACAGTGCTAGGACCCATGCAAATTAAGCTAAGCAGACATGGCCCCTGCCCTGCAGAAGCCTCCACGACATAATGGCTGCCACAGATATGTAAATAAAAATATGCCATAAGTAATAGAAACAAGATGATTATACAAAAGATGAACATCAGTAGTAACTAAATATTTACAATGTGCATCAAATTTGTTACGTGTGCTGTCTTTTGTGTACGACACATGATTCTCTCTGAAACTGCTGAGCACGGGATTAGGACGGTTTCCTTTGGGCAACTCCAGGACGGTCTTTCTTCATCTAAAAAGAGGGAAAACTTAAATTTCATGTAGGCTACACAGATTAGAGAAATTAATTATTATAAAAATGATAAAAGTCTACCATATTGTGAAATCAAAGTGTATAATATAGAAAATTTCATTATTAAATGCACCATGGGAAATACTCCTTTGATTTCTTGTTAACAAGCCTTGACAATGTACAAGTAATATACATTAATTTCTACTACAGTGGAATATGCTTTGAGGAGCTTCATCCCAAACTCCTACTTTCACTGATATGTCCCAGGTCCTACAGGAAGGTCCTAGGAACACCATGGAGGAGAAGTTAAGGGTTATATTCTAATGCTATCCTTTCTAGTCCCAACCAAGGTATTATTTCTTGGTTGTTGTGTTTTTTTTAATGATTGTGCCACTATTGCTTAAAAATCATTTACTACTAAACTATATTTGGTTCAAGATTAGGATGCATGGAATAGTCATGAATAGATCCTAAAATTAAATACTGACAATGCACAGTGTGTTAACTCTAACACACTGAGAATTCCATGCTCCTGCCTTGCAATGAGAAAGAGAGAAATGCATACCCATATGCCAATGGTGTATACATTGCTGCTCTGTTTACCTTTTACGTAGTGTGACAAACAGAATTATAACTTGTGATAATTACAATTTATAGACTGAAGAAAATTGGGTGTGATGATTATGCGGTGGCGACGATTGTGCAATGAAATACAGTGAACATATTAAAGGACCTTATAATTGAAAAATCTCTTCTAGTTCAAATGCATCAAAAAAATATGCCCTACATATAGGCTAAAAAACTCACAATGTGGTCCAAACCAGATTAAGGTGTAGTTCTTATCTGATTTTAATATGTTGGGCAACCAATAGATAGAAATGTGTAGTTTTGTCAATCAATATGCTGCCCTCGGGAATCCTTATGTACAAGATTTTAATCCCTCCTTAATTTTTTCAAGCATTTTTATGCACGTAATATGTTTTCAGGCACTATGCAACTCTGGGCTACAAAGATGGGATTAAAAAGTCAAGGCCCTTAAGGAGCTTAAATTCCAATGGCTCCTAGGTGCAGTCTTCTGCCTCACTAGAAGCTTCTGTGAATTTCCTTGCAATGTCAGGTGAGCTGGTCCAAAAGGGATAGGGGGGTAAGGCAGTGTTGAGTTGCCATATACTGTTTATGATAATTCAAAGACCAATCAACAACTCACAACAAAAGGAATCAGGAAAGGCTTCCTATAAACAATGACAAAAGAACTGGGGGGGGGGGGGAGAGAGGGGGAGAGAGAGAGAGAAATGGAAATTCTAAGAGTCATCACTGCAGAAAAGGGGATGCAGTCTGTTCAAAGACAAGAAGGTGGGAAATAACCTGTCCAATTCAGCAAAATCAAGAACAATTTGGCAAGGAAGTAGAGTTTATAGCAGAGGTATAACTTGCAATGAGCCTGGAAAGACAGAATGAAGCAAGATATTAGAAAAACCGTTGAATGTTTGCTGTTTCAAATACAGATTGCAAAACAATTCTTGCCTGTCAATGAGCTCCTCTAAAAAGAGAAACAACAAACAGGGCAGCTCTGCTGAAGGAGAGTTGTAGTTTCGGTTTGTTTTACTATTTGAAAGGTAAATGGGATTAAGTGAATTAACCAGGGTCACACAGCTATTAAGTATGTGAGGCCAGATTGGAACTCAGGTCCTCTTGACTCCGGGGCTGGTGCCGTATTCAGTGAAACACCTATCTTTCCCAGTAGAGACATTCTGATTATGAAATTTGTAGAAACAGTGATTTAAATTATAGGACAATCAACGGAACCACCCAAGCTGATTTCTAAATATAATATAGATCCACAAATGAGAACTCAGCCGTTGGGAAGATATATAGAGGACAGCTAGGTTGCACAATGGATAAGAGCTTCAACCTTGGAGTAAAGAGGACCTGAGTTCAAATCTGGCCTCAAACACTTGACACCAACTAGCTCTGTGACCCTGGGCAAGTCACTTAACCCCACTGCATCATCAATAAGCATGAAAAAAAAAAAAAAACAGCCACACACATATAGATTTTCTAATACAATCCGTAGGTAAACTTATCCCTTCCACATCGTGGGAGTTAGGAGTATGACACCCACGCAATCTGATATTCACATATAAATTTTTGGCTCTCCCTTTCTACCAGAGAAGAAGTCTGAATTATGATGGTATGAAAAGATAAAATGTGTTGATATTACATAATACCATACATATATTTTAAGTATTTTTGAGTGTCTTAAACTTTTTCTGCCTCATCTGTTGGCCTTTATGTGTCATCTGCATCTTCTGGAAAAACCCCAAAAAATTCCCATTTAATTTCTTATGCTGACCCACAATTTATGGAAACCACAATGGTGAACGTCGTGATGTGGAAGTGATAACTGTAATACGTGACTGTTTGATCAGGCTGTGTGACCCTCAGCATGTCACTTAATCACTGCCTGCCTACGGGATCATAATATCACCTCCCTGACTGAGTTGCAGTGCGGATCAAATGATGTGTTTATACAGTACTTCCCACAGAGCCTAGTACAAAGAAGATACTTAATCAATGGTTACTCCCTTCCAATTGCCTTCCCTTGCCTTGGGGTGAAGAAAAGGCAGTTTGGTTGGCTACTGAGCCATAACTAACCATGCATTCTTTCTCATTCAGGCTAAGGTTGTGAATGTATGGTCCCGCTGTTATCAATCTTATGTCTGATATTTCCTCTTCTTGGTTGAATAAGTATTGAATATATGGTAAGCTTTGAAGGGTTGGAATAGCAAACCACCAGAGGTCCTGGACCTGGAGTCAAGGCCAAAGTTTGTAAACAGCTATCCCAATGAACCTTCTAGGCAGTGGCTTGACTCCCAGGTGACATATAGTAGTGAAAAACAAACTCCATCCATTAGCTGTGCTGCATTTGGGAGTGCACTTGGAAGTCTCAGCCCATTTTCCAAGGACTGAGACAGTAAAGGGGAAAAGGTACTTTTGTTTCACAAACATGTTTTTATTTCTTTTCTTGCTATATTTTCTCACCAAAATTTCCTTTTGCAAAGGCTAATAGACAAGAATTGTTTAAATGATACTGGACTGCTAATCATTGGGTTAATCAGAAATATAGAGCGATGTTAACTATACTGGAATTTCTTATTTTGGAGAACACATCAGAATGGAAATTCAATCTGATAGCATTACAAAAACATACATGCCTCCCAAAAGACCCCTAAAGGCTAGAGGAGGCTTACTACATCTATAATACTAAGCCTTACTGTAGGAACACAACTTACTAATGAAACTGGGAGTGGAATAATGAATCGAGAAACATTTGTTAAGCACCATATACCACCCACTATCCTAAGAGCTGAAGATTCAAAAAGAGGCAAAAGATAGTTCTTACCCTGAAGGAGCTCACAAGATAATGGGTAATTTTAAATACTCCCAGATAACAGCTACATAGGAATAGCAGAATTAATGTTTACTTTTCCATTAGCAAGCAGTGGAAAGAGTTCGATAGGGAGGCATGACAGGAAAATGGCCAGAAAGAAGAATGGTGCATCTAGGGAAATGAACTTGGAAGCACTGGCACAGGGTAGGAGTCACAAGACAAGATCAGTAGAATGTGGAAGAGCAGCATCAAAAGAATGGGAAGAAAGCAAACCGGATTAGTGCTTTTAGTAAAAGAGGGGAGAAATTAAAATCCAGAAGTCAAATGAGTATATTTGTATGTTAAAAGTAAAACTATAAAAATTGAAAAGAAAAACTTTTTAAAATTTAAATTTTCTTCATTTGACTTAATTTTAAGTGACTATGGCTAGTTTACAAATTGTGCTGCAAGATATCAAACTTTAAGAAATCAACTTTGACCAGTTAGTAAAAAAGAAAATTTGAGAATAGGAGAAATGCTCTTACACTTCACTGAAACCAAGAAGGCAATTATATTTTTAATAATCTACCCAATGTATAAAGCAGATAAAACACTTAAGGTAATAGAAAGGAACTGAGTGAGGAAATCAACAATGAAAAACCGCCAAATCAGTTGCACACTACTTTCTCCATATGCAATTTGTTCATCATATCAGTGTCTTTTTACCGGATACCAATAGCCTCATTATTGGTTGGGGTTTGTTTCCCCTCTCTCATGGGTAAATTACCTTCACAAACTTGTAAAACCTAGAGAATGATCTGGATGGAACTCTCTACTCCATAATGTTAATTTCTTTGGTTTTTTCCAAATATAAGGCAACTGCTTTCATATGCTACAATAGATGGCAGAAACTGAAGTAGAAATACATGGAGCCGAAGACTAAATGGAGTAAGCCTTGCCCCCACCCTGCAACAAGCATAATTTTGGCAGAATCCCAAGTTTTATTCTAAGACTAAACACCTGGAGACCCTTATGTATTCTGCAAAATATGAAAGTGTGTTTCCAATATTATGACCTAAGGATGAAATTTATTTTTTAACATTCACATTGCTGCAGTGATGGTTTGCTACAAAGCCTTCTCCTTCTTCTTCTTCCTCTTAGAATCCTGGTCAACGTTCATGACTTAGATATCTACCCTTTGAATCTTAGGTCCAAAAGATGCGAAGGAGCATGAGTTCACTGTCAAAAAATATTTATCGAAATAAGCTCCAAATGAATATGTGATCTAAATATAAGAGATGATAATATAAAAAGTTTGAGATTGAGAAGACACATCTTCCCTAATAAAAGAGTAACACAGAACATTCTTAACTAAATAAAGAGTGGAGGCAATCAAAGAAGATTGCCCTATGTTTTTCTCACTGGCAACCTAGGCATCACCACTGGGTCCTTTGCCCTTCATACGCAAGCTTTTGTCCTATCTTTCTGGGGCTCAGACCTCCAGGCCACTTCCTAGACTTTTACATGTCATTCCCTTGAATGGTACCCACTTCTCATCCTTTCCAGCTACACTTTGTGGTATTTTTCCCATCAAGATTTAAGTTTCTTAAGAATAGGAACTATCAACCTTTGGCGACATTTGAATTCTCAGAAAATTACTTGGGCATGGTAAGCATTTAATGAACTCTGTATCTATATTTTGTAAATGGGGATTATTTCATTCAATTGTATTTGTATCCCCAGTGCCTGGTATCACTGTGGGTGGAATATAAAGATATTTAATAAAGGCTTAGTGATTGACCGATGAAGGAATTAGAAAGTTATTAGCTGAAAAAAAAATATTATTTTAGCTTTTCTGCTTTGATGATAGGGAAACATCCCACAGATGTCTACATGAATGAAGTTCTCCATCCCAATTATATCATGTCTTCATGTGAAGCCTTTTTGCCAAACTCAACTATTTTCCTTTTTTGGACCAGATAGTATGTACTATATAATCTAGTGGGAAAACTCCTTCTGTTTCTTCTTCCACTAACCTTCAACCAAATGCCCTCTTTCAAGCTTCACCACTCTTGTTCCTAGATTTCCTGATGAGTATACCTTCTTAATATAACATTAGCACCCGTGTCGAGCCACTTTACACAGTCCTGTTTCTTCAAAATAGGATATACCCGTGGAGATGGATATTCTACTCATGGGTCTCATCCCACCAAGTATCTTTAAGGTCAAATTTACTTCATAGAATTAAGACTCTGACTCTCTTTTCTTGCACCTTAACTTGGGTCATTTGAGTACAGACATTTGAAAACAGGGTTAGGATTCTCTCTCCTGTGAACTTCATGCTGTCTCTACTGAAGTTTTTTCCTTGAGTGTAGCCACTCTCTTTATGATTGGATAGACATGGGCTTTTTCCTTTTGCCCTCCTTTGTTCGAAGCCCTTTTGTTTGAATTTAAGACACAAGTGCTTAGAACAATGTTTGGCACATAGCACGCACTATTTAAAGGCTAGCTGATATGACAGTTGGCAAATAAATGTTTTCCAGCCTTGTCAGATATACCCTTAACTTGTCTCTTTCCTGTGCCCCCACATTCGATTAGCTGTCTTTCTAAGCTACATTTGTAATGTCTCTCAAATCGAACCCCATGGTTTTCATTCCCACTGGCCCCATACTACTTCAAGTTCTTATGACTTACCCAAGTAACTACAATAAATTCTGACCTGATCTCCCCAGGGTTTCCTTTATTGTGTAGCAACAACTAAGCTTTTCTTCATTCATTATGATTAGCTATTCATGTCTGGAGATAACAGATTTGCTGCTGATTGTGCAAATAATCTGGCAAATCAGAATGTTTAACTATCTTCCTCCTTCCCAATGTATAAATCACAACTTAAAATATGGATTTACCGAAGTCACTAACAAAGACTTCTAGGTCACATGAACAAGTTGGCAAACCACATACTTTCTCTGGTCTCCATACCTCTCCAAACCAGAAACTATGAGCCAAAGACAAAATATCAGCTATCATCAAGATCTAGAACACCAAGAATCCAAAAGAAGGTTATAAAATATTAAGTGACGCTCATTAATCACTCGGCACCCTCTCACCCCACCACCTACCCTCAATTCACCTTTCATACTGCCAGCAGTGAAGCTGCACTACAAGACTCAAGGACAGGACACATGCTTATATCACAAGCCACTCTTACACTCCCAGTCTTCTTCCTACTCACCTCCCGCCTTCTAGTGCTCTTTGGACCCTCACTCTAGGCTGCAGAAGTTTGCTTGGTAGTCACAACCAGCTTGGCCACAGCAAAAGCCTGACAGATGCTCTGACCCAGAAGCACCAGCAACGCAAAACTGCTGGCCTGTGCAAAGCAGACTGCCAGTGCCAGGGAAAACAGGCTATGAACTGTCAGTGTTTGGGCACAAAACTGAGGATGAGAGGGAGTGGAATAAGTCACCAACCCAGAGGAAACTGTGGAATTTGAGAATCTTGAACCATAACGTGCTGCTCCTCAGTGGATTAAAATAACAACGAGAATTGTGAGAGCTGAATTTATGTCCTGCACAGCAAATATACTGAAGTTAAACTCCACAGAAAAACTTGAATCCACAATAGCAAAACTCACCAAAGAAACAAAAGAGAACAACGTATTGATAATGCAAATACAAAGAAGTAAAGGATAACCTAGAAGAGAGGCAAAAAACAATAGCACATTCACTATGCAAGCAGAATCTACTGAATTCAAAAACAACATGTGACAGAGACAAGCCTGAAGATGATAGGTCTTCCAGAAGCCATGACAGTACAAAAAATACCTTAATGAAATGATCAAAGAGACTTTCCTAGAACTACTAAACATATAAAATGAAATTCCAATAGAAAAAATTCCCAGATTGCCTCTAAGGGGAAAAAAAAAAGCCTAAGGTTGCAAACTCTTAAGACACTTAACAATTCATTAAGAAAAAACAAGTTCTGCAAGCCTTCAGAGAACTTCATTCAAATAAAAGGAAAAGCTATTCAAATGATTCAAGACTCTTCTACACTCAATAAGAAAAGTAGAGGGAGGGAATAGAATAATGTTTTGCAAAGAGCACTGAAGCTCAGGATGCAGCTCAAGGTGACCAATCCCATAAATCTGAAACTAACCTTAAAGGAAAAAAGATGGACTTTAATAATAAAGAAGAGTATTAAAATGTTTTAGAAAATCATCAGAAATGGAGAGATTATTTGCCTCCCAAACACAGGAAACAACAAAAATGCAGGAAGACTGAATAAATGAAGCAGGCAAGGATAGCTACAACAACAGAGTTACAACACTTAAGAGACCGATTTCCAACCACACCCAAGGAGATGTGACTGAAGGTAGAAATTTGGTAGAGGGAACAGTGAAGAGGTGACAGGGTGACAGCTTGACAACAGGTCAATGCTTCTTCTGTGGGAGTACTATACAAGACAGGAGGATACATAAAGGGTAAACCTGGGAGAAAGAGATGGAGAGGAGGTGAGTGATGTACCGAGGTAAAATCAAAGGCCTGCAATGAGGGAATAGTGGCCTTTTTGGTCTAAGAAAGAGAAAATCTACAAGAAGGGGAATAAGTGAAGAAAGAAAAAGACATTACTTTAGAAGTAAGAGGAAGTTTACAGTCATGAAAGCTGCTACAGGGGAAAGAGAGGTCAGAAAAAGGGAGCTGAGAATAGAGAAAACCTGGAGTATATGGCACTAGAAAAATCTACTTCTCCGGATGAGGGAGAGAGGTAGGGTTGCAACCCCAGGGATTTTCAGGGGCGGGGGGGGGAGGAAGAGCGAAGAAGAGAATGGAACTGGCCCCCACAGGAGACAGAAGATATGGACACAGGGAAGATATTTATATGTAAATGTATAAGAAGAAAAAGGTTAACATGAGAGTATAAATCAGAAGTGGGCTACATGATCAAGGATGTGGTGGGGAAGGGGCCCAAGCATGAAACAGTGCACTTTCTGTCATCTGGAATAATTGGCATTATTCTGCAAGTAAATAAAAATGGAAAAGGAGAATCCATGGGGCAAGCCCTACAAGGGTAAGGTAGTAAACTCCTACAGGAGACAGCCTAGAATGGATGCTTTGGAAGCTGGGCTGCATGAGGAATGCAGGGGGGGGGGGGGTTGAAGACAAAGAGGGTCTAGACTAAACTGAAATAGAAGATAGAAAATGAGAGATATCTTTTTTTGTAAAAGGCAGCAAGCAAGAAAATCTTGTGAAGAGAATGGGGAGGAGAGGAGAAAGGAATATCAAAAGAGAATACAGGGTCAGAGGGGAGAAGAATAAAGTAAGTAGAATAAGGGACTACTTTAAAAAAACATTAAAGTAAAATTAAAAAAAAAAAACAAAATGCTCTTAAAGTAAATTGTTTCTTTATCTTACTTTAGACTCTGCAAATTACTCAAATAGTCACCTTACTTCTAAAAGGAAACAAATTTTGCCAAATTTGTTTTTTGAAAGCACAAGACACAATACTTTCAGTAGTAACTACAATTATGTTACCATTGTTTTTCAGTCATTCTTTACATGAATTTCTAATAAAAATTCTTAGCCTACTAAATGGTGGAAAAAATGCTTTTGGAAAAGCTAAATAAGAACAAAAAAATAACAGCTATCATTTATATAACAAGTTTAGGATTGCAAAGAAATTATAAATATTAACTCATTTGATCTTCATAACAAGCCTGGAAGGCAAGTGCTATTATCATCCACATTTTCCACATGAGGAAACTGAGGATGAGTGAGATTAAGTGACACGCCCAGGGTCACACAGATAGTAAGGGTCTGAGGCAACATTTTAACTCATACCTTCCTGAATAAAAACCAACAACGTTTTATTTACTACAACGTGTAACTGTGCAAGAAATATACCAATAAATATGGAAATAATACTTGCTGTTTTGACTATCATCAATAAAAGCCATTTATATAATTGATATAAAAATGGCTCTGTATATAAATTTCTCTTCAACCAGTAGCTACTCCAGAAAATTTTCTTCTGAAGGTCTTCACCAGTGTCTGGAGCTATCTATTTCTCTATCTCAAGCTTCACTGACTTAGTCTCTATGCTATTTTTCTTCCTTATTTCAATCAATATCGTGTCATTTTATTTCAACTACTAAATTTTTGCATTTGAAGTTATGCTATTTGGGCTATCATTTGGCTGCTTTTCACCTATCCTAATTTAAACGGTTTTCTCTAATGCTTACTTTTTCTATTACATATACCTGTCAGGATTAGCAATGTGGTACAACAAAAACACAAAGGGAGTTCATACTTATAATCATTAAATCTAGACTCAGAAGGGTCTTTGGAGATCATCTCAGTAAAGGAGAAAGACTTGTATTTAAACTTCATAAAACAAGGGATCAAATCCTGGCTTCCCAACGTAACTACTTTTGTGATCTTAGGGAAAACACTTTACCCCTCTAGGCCTCAATCTCTTCATGTATAAAATAAAATGGTTTCACTAGTATCCTACATGGTTTAACAAGTTTTCCTGGCAAAATCAAAGTTAAATTCAGTACAGTCAAGATTCAGATGAAAACGGAAAGAAATTGGCCACCCTTGGTAAAATGGGAAAACAAACTAATAGCAGTTTGCTCTGAAATATTTTAAAAAGCAACAGAAGGTCAACAGATCCCTGGAGTCCTTCTATCACAGATTTTATTCTTGACTGTTATTTTATTTTATATCACCTGCACTTACAGGTATATCCCTCTCTCATTGCCATCCCAATTAAATGCTTCCTTATAACAAAAAACAAAAAGAGAAAAAGATCAGTTCACCAAAACCAAACAACAAATCACCCAAATTTGCCTTAAATGCAATATTTCACACCCATATTCCTGCAAGTTTACAAAAAGAGGAGGAAAGGGAAAATTACATTTTCTAAGCTATTTTCCAGAGTCAAGTTCCTTATCAGTGTAAGTACAAAGAATTCAATCTTTTTTTTGTTTTTCTTTCCATTTATATTGTTGTAGTCTCTGTGTGTATTGCATTCCTGGTTCTGTTTATGACATTTTGTATCATTTCTATTGTCTTTCAGTATTATATTATAAATTCTTCATTTTCAATAATTTCTTATGATACAATAATATTCTATTGCATTTTCATGCCATAAAGTGTATAGCCATTCCGTGGTTAATGGGTATCTTCTGTTTACCTATCAGCTGTTTGTTACTACAAAAAGTGCTGCTTTGAATGATTGGGGTACATAAGAGGTCTCTGCTTCCTGTCTTTGACAACCTTGGAATATGTCTAAAAGTAGGGCATGTGGATTCAACGGCATATGGACAATTTAGTTATTATTTTAAGCATAATTCCAAATTGCTCTCCATGATGGTTGGATCAGTATACAGCTCCACCAATACTGCAGTAGTGTGCCTCATTCCACAGACTTTCAAACACTGTCTATTCCTATATTTTACCTTCTTTGCCAGTTTTCTAGGTCTCAAACAAAATTTCAGAGTGGCTTTTATTTACCATTCTCTTATGGTGAGTGACCTGGACTTCCTTTCCCATTGCGATTTATTATTTTGGGTACTTTAAAGAACTATTTGTTCATATCCCTAGATCATATCCACTGGGGAATAATTCTTGGTCTTATATAGATTCTTATCAGAGAAATCTGATGCAAAAAAATTTTTTTCAATCAATAGATTACTTTATTTCTCTTCCAAGTATCATTGATTTTGTTTGTACAAAATATCTGCAATTATATCTATTTTGTCTTTTGTGTTTCCTTCTAACCCCTGTTTGGTTTGGAAGTCTCCATTTGCCAAAGTTGTGTAAGATACCTGATTCGCTTTTCTTCTACTTTTGTGCGAGAGCCGTAATGCTTCATATTCACGCCACATATCATTTCAAACTTAGTGGAATGGACCAACATTATTAACCTGACATAAAAAGCCATCTAAGACAGTAGAGAAACTTTACATTCAGAAATCAACTTTTCAGCTATTTCATGCCAGTGAGAAAACCTAAGCTTCCTCTTCTATTTCTTTCACAATTTGACATGTATTTTTCCAGTACATATGTATTGTTGTTTGCATGTTGTCTCTCCCATTAGATTTTGAGTCAGCTTGAAATCAAAGACTGTTTTTTGCCTTCTCTATGGTTCTACTGTTAACCTACTGCCCAGCCTATGGTAGGACCTTAATGAATGCTAATTGACTTGACTTGTTTCCAAATATTTTCAGATTCTTCCAAAATATTTCACCAAGCATTTGTGTGAACAAAGAGATCAGAATTTCTTCCATGGTGCCAACAAATGGCACAACTTTATGTAAGAAAAGACATCATTATAAATATTTCTCAATTTTCAATCTCTGCTCTTCAATCCAAATTATTTTAGAGTATTTTGGAAGAGCTAAAAGAAGCTAGAACTACAATCAGGGGCCTAGTTAACAACAATCCTCTTTGTTGTAACCTTGGCATGGAATGGATCTCCAAGGGCCACTTTGTGGGAGAATTTCTGCTGGGTTCATTCATCCATTTAAAGAGAATTCCACAAATCCATGTAGCAGGACCATATGTTGAAAACATGGGTCACAAATAAATTTAACAAGACTACCCTTTACATCTGTGTAGCTTTCTTTACCATCTCACCATTACAATTAGCAGAACATCAGGAAAATTGTTCTTCACACACTCATTCACGAGTTTGATTAACTAACCATTTATTCTGAACCTATTCCCTCCGCTACTACATAATCACCTGATCTGTAGAGACAAGAGTTTCTGAATTGCAACATCATAGATTTAGCTACATTGTTAGTTTCTCCATGATTCAGTGCTGAACCATAATCTATTGCAAGCATGCTCTGATTCATTTTTGTGAAATATGGTATCACTGAGGAAATATGTTGTAAAGGCTCCAACTTCTTCTCTCAAAGGCGCCATCAGCCTCCAGTGGCATTATCAACATATCCTCAGGTTTGGAGAAAGCAAGTACCCTGCCATGGCATTTGGGGAGGTGGGGTGCATTTTCCAAAACTGTTTGCTCTAAATCTGGTTCCAACTAGAATAATTTTTGTGCTGGGATTAAGGCAAAGATCTAAATGTGTTTACCAACATAGTCTCAATAGCCAGCAGGGAGTCCTAAATCAACCTCTTGAGTATTCACGCTACAAATAAAAGACATGATTTAACTGAATAAAAGTACATTTTGCACTTTATCTTCATTTGGTTTATAATTCATCAATCAGCAACAAAGCCTCATAAGCATTTACTAGCAAAGTCCCAGATACAGCAGTTTAAGAAGTAAAAAAAAAATTTAACGACATAAAATTTTGAAAGATCTCACCTGAACCGGGTTTAGTTTCCATGCCTTGTCTTAAGTGAAGTGTATATAACTTAAGTGCAAAATGCATTTTGTTCAAACAAAATTCACCTTAATAAAAGATGAGCTTTAAGTCGGACAATTCAATTAACAGGGTGGGGAAAGGCTAAGTTTTGTGCAGACTGACTGAAAGAAATTGCTCAATGAGGTGACAGGAGGCTCGAGATATGCAGTACGGTTACCAAAAAGCTCAAAGAGATTTCTGTCTTTTAGGAGAAGTACCTACAGTTATAATCTCAGACTCTCTTGTTTGGGGGGAAAGATGGAGGATTGGTTTGTGTTTTTTATTTGTTGTTTTCATAATTCAAATATTGCTTCTGTTTAATGCTGGGGCTCAGGGAATCAGGGAAACTAGAATTAAGGCAAATCAGTGGTACAGCATAATGAAAATCCATACAAACATTTCTATAGTCAAGCTTTGCTTCAAGCTGAAAGGTGGAGAATTGAGAAATTCTACAAAGGAAAGAGTAAGAAAAACTTGATTCAGTGTTCAAGTACTCCTTGACAAAGGCACCATTTTTAATGTTCCGTTTGGGAGGACGGACTAATAAAGTGGGTAAAAAGCCATCTAGGGTACCCAATTCAAAATTTCTATCATAGCTAGGATGCCCTGATGACGAATAAAAAAGTTGAATAAATATCTGTCAAAGTGATAGACTTTAATATGTGCAGGAAACAGGTTATGAGGAATATAGAGACAACCTGAGAGGGAAAATGTAGCCTGATCACTTAGGTTGTCTTGGGGGCAGAAGAACTATTAACGGAAGAAGGTAGGTAGAGTTCGATGTTGGTTAATGACTTGGTTCTTTACGATTCCCATGTAGCTAGTAAACATGGCAAAATATCACAAAATTCAATGTTCGCAGGGATGAAAGAGCAGGAGCACTAACTCAGTAACGGTACTAATATTACCTGATGCAAGTGTATCAGAACGGAATATGGAATATGACGAAAACTAAACAACACTCATGCCCTTTGACTACGCAATCTCGACTAACAGAAGACCCTGAAGGCAGGAAAACTTAGGTTAAAATTCTGCCTTTCACCCATACTGCCTATGTGACTCCTGACAGATCACTGAAGTGCTCAGTTCACTCAGCAACACTCTAAGCCTCTTAAGTGGCACCAAAAGTACTGAGGCAACGAGGTGGACTGAGCCACAGGCCTACAGTTAGGAAGATCTGAGAGTTGAAATACTTAATAGCTGTGTGACCCTGGAAATGCTATTTAATTTCTGTCTTCCTCACTTTAGGCAGCTATAAAAAGCGGGGAACAACATTTATATCCCAGTATTGTTGGGAGGATTAAATAAAATGATATTTGTAAAATAACACAGAGTGCGGTACATGGGAAGTGTTTAATAAATTGTCCCTCTTCTCATCCCTTTCTATTGATGTTCTCTTCACCCTAATCCTTATTCTTATAGATACAAATTAGATAAAAATGCAATTACATGGATTCAGAACTAGTTGGAAAGAAGTTATTAACAATTCAATGTCAATGTGGCATTGATTCCAATTGAGTAACTTCAAACTATGTGTTTTACACTGTGTCTTACGTACATTTTTATCAAAGCCTTGGATAAATAAATAGGCTACATGCTGAACAAATTTGCAAACTTCACAAATCTAGGAGGGATAAATAATTGGACAACAAGCTAGCAGAAGGATTGGCAAATTATGTTGACCTAACAATGTTTTTATATTTTTTAAATACATTGTATTTAAAAAATACAAAAACCATTTGTACCTCAGAATAACATATAAAATGGGTAGAAGTCCAGATCTGGCCTAAGGGGCAAATAGTGTTTTGCTGACCTTTGGGTTAAAGCATTGGGCAAAAATTTTTAAGTTGAAATTCAATAAAGATAAATTTAAATTCTTACATGGGGGGGGAGAGAGAGAGAGAGAGAGAAAGAGAGAGAGAGAGAGAGAGAGAGAGAGAGAGAGAGAGAGAGAAATCAACTACCTTAGTTCAAAACAGAGAAGGCATGGATTTAGAACATTTTCCTGAAAAATATCTCTGGATTTGAATGGGATTCAAGCTCAAGTGCAGTCACCAGTGTGATGTACAAGCAGAAAGGCTAACATGATTTGGGACTACATTACGAGTAGCATACTACCGAGGAATAGGAAGGTCAGAGTCCCACTGTATTCTACCGTCATCAGACTTCATCTGGACTCTTGAGTTCCATTGTGGACCCCAGATTTGATAAGCTGGAAAGTGTCCACAAGAGGGCAGCCAGGATGGTGAGAACCCTTCAGTCGCTGTAACAAGAGAAGTAGTAAAACACACTGGGCACGTTTAAGATTAAGAAGAAATGAAGAGGTAAGGGAAAAGAAGGGCAGTAATAATTTCGATCATCAAGAATTTGAAGGACAGTCCTGTAGAGAAGAAACTAGACTTTTCCCCCATACAGATCTAATGGTTTCATTACTTGGAGGTCTTCAAGCAGGCACTGGATGACCACTTGTTGTATATCTTACACTGAGGATTTCTTTTGGTTATACATTGGACTAAACAGGCACCAAGGTCACTTTCTACTCTAAAATAAAGTGATTCTGAGTCTGAAACTCTTATTTTACCTTTTATAATCTTGTTGTATTATACTTAAGGTGCTGAAAAAAATGTTTGGGGTAGCTAGGTAGTGTAGTGGATGGAGGACTGGGTTTAGAATCAGAAAGAATGACCTTGATGAGAAAAATCCAAACTTAGATCTTTAGTAGCTGTGAGACCTGAGCAAGTCACTTAACCCTGCTTACCTCAGTATCCTCATCTTTAAAAGGAGGTGAGGAAGGAAAGGGCAAACCACTCCAGTATCATTGCCAACAAAAATCGCCCCAAAATTGGTAACAAACAGTTGTACAACTGAAATTAACTGAATAACAACCAAAAAAAATCTACTGAAATTAATTCATTACGGAGAATAAATTTCCTAGTATGTAAAATTAATATACTAGAATACCCAGTTCTGCCATTCTATTACCTGTGTGACCTGGCACAAATCAGTCAATCTCTCTGGGCCTTAGTCTCTTTTTCTGTACAATAAGAAGGCTAGACTATATGATCTCTACAATCCTTTCCATCACTCCATTTATAACCTAAAATCCTAAGACTTCCAGATAAACACATTTACTCAGACATTCCAGAAATTTCTTAAAATTACTAACCAAGAGTAAAAAAGTTCCTGTTTCCTCACCAAAAGTGCCAAATCCCCAGCCTAATTTGTTAAAAATATATTTTAAACAACTTAAGCGCATAAAATAAATAGATGCACACAAGTGCGTATAATAAATTATAAGCTCTTGTGGAGCAATTGTCATGTCTTATGTTTCTTTATATAACCCCGAATTCTGATGTAATACCTTGCATACACCTATTAGTTACTTAATAAATATTTATTAAAAGAACAGGCAGTAAAGAGAGGTATCCTTTGCCAAATCTAATAGGGTGATTCTAAAGGCAAATTATACATCTATCTGGAAAAAGGGAGAACCGATAAAATATAACAGTACATATTCATTGAATTCACTCACCTTTGGAAAGGCTGAAATACTGTCACATTCAGAAATACAATCAGAAAAAAAGAAGGGAAAAAATACTTTGCAAGTTTGGCTTAAGGCCCTACTTCAATAAAAGTGTAACTATTATAAGTCTGCATCCTTACAATAAACATTGCAGTGATACTTTAGGAAAAGTTTCGAAATAAAGGACCAAAAAAAAAGTACCACAGGAGAAAAAAATAAAACAATATAGAAATGAAAAGAAAAAGCGGCAAGTAAAGAAGACAATGTTTTGAAAGAAGGAAACTCCCTATTGAGTACCCAGGGTTGAATCATGTCTTAACTTTTCAAAGTCACAAATGCAGCAAAAACACAGCAAGTTGGAGATTTATCTTTATTGACGTAATTCTTATTCTTGTTTCTCGGGAATATAGTAAGGAACTGACATCCTCTCAAGTTATCATCCTACAAAATTTCCTTTCTGTTTCACTGGTAAAGTCCTAGAACAAGGCAGCTCTACTTATTGCCTTAATTTCCTGTCTGACACTCACTTCACTCCTTGTAATCTATCTTCTATCAATTGGCTTGTCCCACAAAGTTATAACCTCCTATCTGCTAGATCCAATGGTGTATTCTCAATTCACATCCTACTTGCCTTTTCTGTAGCTTCTGATATAATTAACTATCTTCTCTCTTACTGGACATTAATTCTCCTTCATATTATTCACATTCTCTATCTGTCAGTTTTTCTCTCTGTGGTTCCTATGATATTTCTCCCTCTTTGATAACCTACTTGACTGATAACTTCTTCTTGGTCTCCTTTACTATATGTAATTCATCTTCTGTCCACCATTTGTGGGTGTCTCCCAAGAGTCCAGCTATGACTTCCCCTCAGTTAAACTTTCAATGGTCTAAAATTCACTTCAATATTAATCAAATGCCTATTATTTACCAGACACATTATTAAGCTCAGGAAAACAAAACAAAACAAAAGAACAAAAGAAAAGGAATTACCAAGTACAACTCATACACAAATAGCTAAATTCAAAATAAATATTAAATAGTTAAATAGGAAGGCGTTCAATGTTTTGGGGGAATCAGGAAAGGCTTCTAGAATAGAGGTGTCAAGAATGACCACATGCAGCCCACAATAATCCCAAATGCTCCAGAACCAGATTAAAGTATAATTAGGAAATATTTAGGAAAATAAAATAAATTAAAATACAGAAAGTTAAAACGTATAGTTTTTTTAAGTCAAACGTAGCCCACAGGAATTCTTCTGTATGATTTACTGGTGCCCCATTTCTTTCAGTTCAATGCTACTGATTTAGAATACTGGAGGCAGTACTTCAGAGCCAAGGGTACTGAGAATTCTAAGAAACACTGGTTAGAAGGAAAATATTCCAAGCATTGGAAAAACATTTCCAAAATCTCAACATTTAAGTTGAATATCCTGTATGGGAAATAGGCTAGTTTGGCTACAAAATAGAGTCCATGAAGGAGGAGTAATATGAAATCAGCCTAGAAAGAGAGTGAAAAATTATAAACATAATTTAAATGCAAAATAAAGGAGTAGGTATTGTTATTCTAGAAACAACAGGGAGGGATGATTAGCGGCCCAGAACAGGAGTACAATGGGTTTAATTATCATCTTTATACTAGGATGTCAATCTATGTATCTAGCCCTAATCTGATAGTATGCCATAATTAATGGAATGCTGAAGTCACAGTAAAGTATGTATTCAAATCCTTCCTCTAACCCTAGCTTTGTGACCATACCCAAGTCTCTCGGTGTCAGTTTCCACATTAGTAACATGGAGATAATAATGCTTATGGTATATACCTTATAAGCCTCAAGTCATTATATAAAATATCTTAAAATCATAAATCTATTACAAACCGCCATATAACTATCTATTGTTATTGTTTTTATTTATTTCTCCTGAACATCAATCTTGCACTCACAACCGCAGCTGAATATCTCAATGGCTTCTAATACTCAATGTATCCAAAATGGAATTCATTTTCTTTCGCTATAAACCTAACATCCTCAAAATTTCCCTGTTTCTACTGAAAACACGGAAGTATATGAACTCATAGTTAATGACCTTCCCTTTCTCTCCTCCCAGTATTAGCTGCCAACATCTGTCAGTTCTGCCTTTCCCATTATCAAGACTTTCAATGGCTGCTGTACAGATTTTTACAGTATCCTGCCAACTAGTGTCCCTGATCCAAGTTTCTCCCCTCTAAAATCCAAAATTTAGAAAATGAAAGAATAAAAAAGGACCTCAAGTCTTGTAGTCCAACGCCCAATACTTAGGAAATAAAGTCCCTACTGCTTTAACAGAATTGCCCAAGAACACATAGGTAGTAAGTAGCCAAATAAGGATTTGAACGCACATCTTTTGATTTTAAATCCGCTATTCTTTTCATACTACCTAAAGAGCTGACCATGTCAATTCCCTAATCAAAAACCTTTAATGCTTATTTATGTTTATCTTCGATAATATACAATTCCACAGCCCTGTGCTTAATGTCTCCCACAATATAACTCCCTCCTTTTTTCATCAGCGTGTGTATGTTTGTATATGTAATAACACTTGTAACAATTATAACCCTCTGTTTACTTCTCATCCCAGTCAAACTGACCTTCTAATGTTTCCTGAACTCAACAATCCCTTTCTAATCAATCGCATCAACAAATATTAAGTTCCTACCATGAGCAAAGAATTGTGCTACATAATGGGCATTATAAAGGAAAAAACACAACTCCTTGCTCAAGAAACAAGTATATGTATATGCGTACATTTGTGTGCATATACAAACATGTGTTTGTGTGTGTGTGTATATGTACATTACATACATATATATATATATTATATATATATATATAATACACACACACATACATACACACATACACGTACATATAATAAACACAAGGTAATTAGAGAAAATATGTTAAGTATAAGTGAAGAGGAAATGAATTGCAGGCATCAGAGATGATCAGTGAAACAGAAGGGAGACAAAAAATGGAAAGATATGTGTAAACAAGAGGACTAGTGTGGGTGAAATGCAGGGTGTGAAAAGGGAATATTGTATAATGAAGCAAGAAAAATAGGATGGAGTCAAGTTGTGAATATCTATAAAAGTCAAACAGAGGAATTTATACTTTGTACTAAAGGCAATAGGGAGCAACTAAAATTTATTGAGTACAGGAGTGAAATGGTTATTTTCCACTGCCTAGAGCAGCAGTGTCAAAATCAAATAGAAACAATTCCCGGTGGGACATATATTGACTTAGAAAACAACAAATTAAAATTATGTATGTTTTATTGCATTTCTATGTATTTTGTAAAGTATTTCCCAATTACATTTTACTATCATTAAAGCAACACTCAGAAGAAGTGTTATATGCTGCATACATTCCACCATGCCATGAGTTTGACACCTCTGGACTACAGTATGGAGTGCAGTGACTGATGGGAAAGACAGGACGACTGAGTAGTACACCATTACAATACAAAGGGTGAAAAATAACGATGAGGAAAATAAAGTGGGGGCTGTGTGAGTAGAGGGGGTTGGAGAGGATACATGTGAGAGATGTGGATTTAGAAATGGCGTGAGTTCAAAAAAAATTCAAAAAAAAGCAAAAGGACAAAAAAAAAACCATAAAAAAAATTGGCTTGACTTGGTAACTAATTAGAAAGTTGCGAGAGAATAAAGAGTCACATATACCATGGAGGATCCTAACCTGAGAGACTGGAAGAATGGTGGTACCCTTGACAAAAATAAGGTACTTTGATAGTAGAGAAAGTTTTGGGGACAAGATAAACGATTCTCTTTCAGACATGTTGAGTTTTAAGATGTCTCTGGAACATCTACTTTAAACACTCAAATACTCAATCAAGATTCAAGAAAGGGAAGGAAAAGCTAGCCTAAATTGCATGAGAGGGTGAATTAGTAAGTTGTTCCCACCACATTCCATCCCTTGGAGGCAAGATCCTTAACCTCTTCTAAAGAACCTTCTACCACTCAAAAAGACTGATACAGGCAGGCCTAAAAAATAAAGTGAAAAAGTAAAACAAAAGCAGCAAAAGTAACTTTTAAAAGAATGTAACATTTCCCTGAAGAAGAGAACCAATGTAGGATAGTCCCAGGAAAGCCCAACATGTATAAATGATCAGGTCCCTACGGTGAGTATTGACAAATCCTTAATGTTTAGAGTAGGTTTCTCAATATGAAAAGGTCACTGTTAGCAAGGGCAGTGCCAGGAACATCAGGGCTACAGCAAAGTTTATGACACTTCCTGCATAGTCACTGATCATCATCATAGAATAGTGTACAAGTCTGCAATATGATCACCCACTTATTTAGTCTTCCTTGGCCACCAGCCAGAAACCCCTCCTTGGAAGTCCCATGTGGAGAAAGCAAGGGAATACAGTATCTCTGCCCTGTGAGAAGCCTCTCTTCTTCTCTATGGGAGATGAATAACGGAAGGGGAAGTAACTAAGCATTTAGTGTCTACTGGGTGCTAAGAGCTTTACAAAACATCCTTTAATCTTCACAACAATCATTACGAGGTAGATGCTATTAATTCTTCCCATTTTGCAGGTGAGGAAACTGGGGTAAACAAATTGATTTGCACAAACTCACACAGCTAGTAAATGTCTGAAGCTACATGTGAACTCGGGTGTTCCTGATTGCAGTACTGTGCTCTCTGCGCTGTACTACATATCTGCCTCTAGTGATCAGAAAAGTTTCAACTTGACCCTGCTGTGATGAAGCAAGCCCATTCCAAACAACCAGTATTCCAAGCTGTGCTTCTGGAAGGCTTGTATAATCATCACTGGATGTTGTAGTGACAGCAATGTGCAGCAGCTCATCAATTTTCCTTCACGATAACAAATGGGCTACCGGGAGTCCTAGTTTTGGATTGGGCCTGCTAATGGGGACAGATCGACCATCTGATACCCTGGGGCCCATTTCTCTGCCTACTGTTGTGTGTTGCAGCTGGGGCTCAGACCACTGCTGACTGCTACCATTGAAATGCCACATCTGTACCCACTGCCCCCTAGCTAAGGATGCTGAGTCCCACATCTGTATGCACTACTGCACTGACAAGCATTCCAAGGGCCATCACCTGTGCTTACTGACACCAACCCCACCATGGCTGAAGCCTGTGATCCTGCCAAGGTTGACTACAACATCCTATGCTGGCATGACGTCCTGAGCTCTTCCTGCCTAGGCTTGGATGGAACGCTGGTGTATGTCTTATTTTACTGCTGCAGTGCCACTCCTGGCACCTGACTGTACCTTCTGTGCAGGAGACTGCCACAGACTTTCAGGCTAATTGCCCCTGTGCTTAGCAATACCTCTGCAGGTACTGATGTTGGGGGTCTGATTCTGCACTCCGGTGCTGGGAGGCAGACACAAAGACAAACAAAAAGCCAGAGATTTCTCAAGGCCAGTACATACACAATAAGCAGCCATTTCAACTGCAGCAATACCCCAGAGACGGGAGAACTATGCTCTGCATGGGCATCTCACTGTAAGTACCAGGGAGAAAGAATTATAATTGACAGTTTGCTGGAGAGAGTGTAAACTTTCTAAAGTTATACAGGACCCCTGCCTGTGCTTAGATATAGGAATTGGATGAAATTAGCGTATTTGCTCATTTCCCCAATTGCAGAAATGCCTCTGGCTTTCTTTGTCCTTTCAAGTACCTTCTCCTATATCCTAAAGAATCAAAACAAAACCCATGGGGCAAAACTATGGTTATTCTCTTAAATTCCAAATTTAAAAACTAATAAAACTCAAACAGTTTCTTCAGCACAACTGCTAGTCCTCAAATTACAGGGATTTGACTTGGTTTGCAATTGTTCACTGTTGGAGGTACTCATGCCATGCTTCTCTATGTCTAGAACACATACTGACTACTTAATAAATGTTTTATTCATTCATTAATTCAATTATTCATTCTAGAAGCATGTACTATGTTCCAGACACTGAGTTAAGCTCTGGGTATACTACAACTATAAGAGGAAGCAAAAGAGAATTCCTACCTCCAGGAACGCATATTCACAGTGAGTGCTAAGGTCAACAAAAAAAGCAAAGTTACGTTGGCGAGGATTTTTGGGAAAATATGATGAGTTTTTGACGTATTGAATTTAAGATGTCAGTTGTTGAACCAATTACTTTTAAGCACCTACTATATAACAGGCACATTACTAAACCCTGGGATACAAGAAACAAAGGCAAACAATACTCCTTATTCTCAAGGAGTGCAGTTAGTGGACATAACGTGCATGTAGATCCAAAAAAGAGACTTGACAAGCAGTCCACCAGATATAAAGAACACTAGTATAGAACTTTATCCAAAAAAGAAAGAGAGAAAAAAGTAAAAAGAATGATTGACAATGTCATATTATCTCTTCAGAGTAACGTCTGAAGAGAAGTAGAACCTTCCTTTTCCCATACAGTCTTCTCCCTGCTGGACATTGATTCTACACCCATCTCCTAAGGAGAGTGAAGAAGCCTGACAATGTGAGAAAGACCACTCATTTTGGTAATTAAGAGATCACAGGTAACTTGGGAGACAGCAATTTTTGTTGACCGATGAGGCTGGAAATCAATCTACAGAGTTACAAAGAAAGTGTGAAGAAATTGAGCAGAGGGACCTATACCATATAATTTTCTCAGGAATTTATCGAAGAATGGATGCAGAAAAATATGGGATCATTTCTAGTTTTGATGGACAGATCAAGTAAGGGTTTTTGTAAATGAGGGAGAAATATACATGTTTATAAGCAGGAGGAAAGCAGCAAGTACTCACTGCAAAGTAGACGGATAAAGGTTTGAGGAAAAATAAAAATGTTTACAAAAGCCACTGTGTTAATTGAGAAAGTGTGTTTATTAGGGAGGTATAAAAGGATCCCTTGCCATGGTGAGGAACTGGTTGAGATCATATACCATAAATTTTTAGTGAATCTGCTTACCACAGTCTCATGATTTTCTGTAGCTTCATTCAGAAGGAAGTCAGAATGAAGGAGTAGTTGGTGAAGGTATCCAAAGGAAGATTGCTGATAACATGCCCCCCTCCGGGGCCCCCGCCCCGCCCTCATGGGGAGTGCGCACATGGGCGCACTGTGCAAGGAGCTTCAGAGATAGGACAGTATAATGTTGAATTGGTTCAAAAAACGCTAAGATGGAGAAGGGAAGAGAGTGTAGCCAGTTGACAGACTGGAAAAGAATTCAGGGGTTCAAGTTACTAGAGGTCACAATGAGGGCAAAGAACAGGATGTGCATTGACAAGACAGACAAAAAGGTCGAATAGCAACACAGATCAGATATGGGGATTTCAAAGTTCATGAACATGTAGGTGAACACTCTTCGATAAGACAGACAAAATTAAGTAATTCAACCAGGATCACACAGCCTCTAAGCATCTGTGGAGAGGTTCAAGTTCAAATCTCTGGGATTCCAAGTGCAATCCATTATGGCACCTAGATGCCAAAGTCATAGACATATGGCTGGAAAGATATTCTGGCCATATGTGTGGCACTCCAATATAAGTAACTCTGAAAAGAAGTAAAACCTTCTACTTGCCCTATGCAGTCTTCTCCCTACTAGGTGCTGATGTAAACCCATCCCCATCTCTCTGAGATAACCCATAGCCTTCAAACTCACAACCTCATTGTAAACATCTGTCCTGTTGTTGCTGCATGACATCTACTTGGCTTTGCCATCTGCTCTGACACTGAACCTTCCTAGATATTGTTTAATTAGACTACAAGTTCCATAACAGGTGGAACTATCCAGGTTTCCTTTTGTACTGCAATTACTCAGCACAGGGCTTGAAGCACCTAGTAGTAGATTAATAAATGTGTTTCCATTCTACTCCATCTAGTCCAACCCCTTATTTACAGATAACAAAACTGAGGCTATGTACATCATACATGTAGTAAGTATGACTCAAAGTCTCACCAGGCTGCACTCCAGACTACTTTACCATGTTACCCGACACGTGCTTTTCAGCTTCCTTTTATGCGTTTGTAGTCTTCCCCTATCAGAATGTAAACTCTTTTAAAGTCGGGGAGTATTTCTTCTTTCTTGCTTTTTATGTTCCCATTGCATAGAACACTGCCTGGCATATAGTAAGCATTCAATAAATACTTACTTATTGACTGACACAGATCAGAATTGGAATTAGGTGCTTCTGTCTCCAGAATCAGCATTCTTGCAAACTATTTCTTATACCTTCACCTCTGCTTCTTAAAATCCTATGGTTCGTTATGAGCAAAGGGCTATAGAAGTGTGCATAATCTTTAATCTAGCAATACCACTGCTAGGTCTGTATTGTAGAGATCGAAACAATAGGAAAATGAACTACTTACGCAAAAGTATTTATAGCAGCTCTTTTTATACTGATGTAAGAATTGGAAATCAAAGGATGTCAACCAGTTGGAAAATAGCAAAAAAAGTTTTGGCATATGATTGTGGCTCAATATGATTGTGCTAAAAGAAATGAGAAGCGTGATGATTTCTGAAAAACCTGGAAAGACTTACATGAAGTGATACAAAGTGAAGTCAGCAGAAACAGGAGAACATTGTACATGGTAACAACAATATTGTACAATCAACAACAGTGAATGACTTAGCTATCCTTGGCCATACAATGATCCAATTCAATCCCAAATGCCATCCACCTCCAGAAAATAAACTAATATTGTATTAATACAGAGCAAAGCATGCTATTTTTCACTTTTGTTCTTTTTGTGATTTAAGTCTCCTTATACAACATTAATAATGTGATTGCAGAGGTATAATTTTTTAACATATCAAGGAGGGGCAAGATGACGGAGGGAAGGAGGAATAGAATTTGCAACTCAAAGGTTTTTTTTTTTTTAGCTTTAAAAATTGTTTTAACACATAACCGGGGGGGGGGGGGAGAAATTATTTTTTCCTTTTTAAAATCCTATGGTTCCTACAAGGCAACGCTCAGTTACAACCTTCTACATGAAGACTTCCTTCTCTGATTCCCAACAGTTACTAGTTGAGGATAACACTCCTCAAATTATCTTGTATATATTTATCTAGGTATACATTGTTATAGAAGACCCTAGTAGAGAATAAGCTCCTTGAAAGCAAGGATAGTTAATTTTTTTTTTGCTTCATCTACACTGCCTCTGCACATAGTAGGTGGCTCCTGAATATTAATCAAATTGAAGGACATAGGGCTACTTCCATCCATCAAAGCTACCCTAAAAAGACTGAAAATAGATTAAAAATTTTAAAATATAAAAGTCTACGTCCTCTCTTTGGGCAGCTAAATGGCCCAGTGGATGGTGTACTAACCATGGAATTAGGAAGACTTATCTTCCTGAGTGCATATCTGATCCCAGACACTTACCAGCTGTGTGACCCTAGACAAATTACTTAACTCTGTTAAAGGAGCTAGTGAAGGAAATGCAAAACACTCCACTATCTTTGCCAAGAAAACCCCGAATGGTGTCACAAAGAGTTGGACATGGCTAAACAACTGAACAGTAACAACCATAAAATCTCCTCTGAAACTGACTTCCATGGAGCAGGCAACATCATATGGATATGGCAAGGTGCATTAATGACAATAATAATGATAATGACAAGCATATATACAGCATTTACAAATGCTTTACATGTTAATTCATTTGATTCCTGACAAAAACCCGGTGAGGTTAGGGTGCTATTGTTATCCCCATTTTACCGATGAGCAAATCAAGGCATACAGAGATTAAGTGGCTTGCCTAGAATTACCCAGGCCTTCCTGACTCCAAGTTTTGCAGTCTATCTACTGCACCACAGTGCTACCTTAATTGTGATGATTTAAGTAAATTATGAAAACCACTATGAAACACATTTTAGAAGTATGAATAAAAAGAATGCCAACGTTATAATACAGAAAACATTACTAATTCATATTTAGATAAAATTATTGGACGGGATGTGGTGTGCCATAGCAGAAGAGAAGGCCTCAGGATATGGAAAATCTGGGTCTTACTCTGACAGGACAGTTCTATGACTCTCTGCAAGTCATTGCATCTCTAACTGCCCCCAGGCAACTCCCTACGATTATTCAAACCTGTAATGGAAGAGGGAGTTTTCATTACTATAAGCTAATGAAATCATAGATCCAACACTATTACTGCCACCATGGCACTAAGGAAATAAAAATAGAGGCATGTGATTATGTAAATATTTACCTGGAATATAATCTATGAAAACTGAGAATTCACCTTAGTTACAGAGTTCCCTTCATATTAGATTTGCTTGCTTAAAAATAAAATCTGTCACATTCCCTGTCAGTCACACTAAAGTCTTTGTTTTATTTCCTCATTCCTTTTCCTTTTCAATCTCACAAAGAGCCCTTCTGGATCTTTGCCTCTATTTAAAAAGAGACAAGGTACTGTCAAGGTATTTGTATTCATTCTAAAGTATTCTTCTATTAGGATTTCTGGGAACTCTGTATATGTATTACTTCTGCTCATTCACATCATTTTATCTCTCAGTTCCTCAAGCAACTCCAAATACCCTGAAGTTTCCCACAACTCCTATATGTGCCTCAGCAAAAGCAACTTCATGTAAATCAGTAGATTTCATTATTTCTTCTGAGTCTTTGAAAAATACACAAGAATGATCTGAATATCAATATTTGTGATGCCTTCCTACAAGTAACATGTAGAGAGCTGAAAGGGGCCATTTACAGAGCTACTTCAATATTCCAAAAACAGGCTAGGATTTATTTTCTGATAGTTTTTAAGCATTGGTGAATGTTTTAAAATTAAAGTTGCAAAATATATTACAAAAGAGAAAAATTCCAAAAGAAAGATCAAAAAAGAAAGAAGGGGGGAAGGAGGTCAAGGGAGGAAGAGGAAGAAACAGTTCTTTCCAGGGGTTGGCCCAAGCAACGAAAACTCTGTTTACACTCAATTGGTTCTTAATCATCAACAGAGTTTTGGCCTTTACCCTCGAGTTATTTATTTTCCTTAATAATCTCTTATGAGAGACTTTTATCAAAAGGCTTTGGTAATTCCAAGTGAATTATAATGAGCAGTTCCTACTATTTTATTAGTTTTCACCCCCCTTCGATGCAGTTTAAAAAAAAAAAAAAGGGGGGGGGGGTGAGAACACCTCTTCCCCCAAACTGGTTCCACACTGTGAACCTAGTAATCATTCTTTCTCTTATTCAAGTGTAAATCTATTCAAGGCTTTCCTTCCCTTTTCTTGGTAAAATCTAAGCAGATGCATAAAAGATGAGATGTGGAAATCAAAGAAAACTGGGGCAGGGCCAAAGAAGAACACGGTCCATATGCAAACTTTGTCCCATAGTAGCAGCAATGCATTTCCAAGTCACTGGCATTCTTTTTGAAAGGCTTCCCACCATACAGAAACACTAGGCCAAAGGGAAGAATAATTTAATAAAAGTGACTGCAATATGCTATGCTCTACCGCACCCAAATCTCTCCAAAAGCATTACTAACTAATGTATCATGAAGACTATAGGTAAAGTTACCACATCATTCAGACTTGCTTCTCAACATCAACCTTCCAAGTTTAGCCCAGATGGAAGAAAGAAGGCAGTGGGAGGCAGGCAAATATGCCTACCAGGTCTGACAGATAAAGACCTGTAGAGTGATAAAACTCACAGAAGTGGAAGGTGAGAGGAGAGTATGGGGGGGTTAGGGAAAAGATTAACCTCATCCATCACACCCCAAGAAAAATACGGTCATGAAGACAAAGCATTTAAAAATGAAATGAAATCTACTGTATTTTTTTCCTTATTGAAAAAGGCCTGGCAATGCTTCAGCCAAATCAGGATGTCTGGTAACCTCATAATCCTAACAATCCATTTAAACCAACAGAGAACCACAACACTGGGAGAGTTTCATCATCTCAAACCAAACTCTGCTGGGACTGGGAGGCTACTCCCAAGGGTTTTTATTCAAATGTCATCCTAACTCTGTGATATTTTTAGTATTATGCTTTGGATTGTACCCCAAAAAAAAAATCCCCAAGTAACAAGAGGTTCATGAACACTGTCCAGATGGAGAAAATGCGAAAGTGCTGCTACCCTCCCACTTGTGTGTTCCAAGATAAACAGCACAAGAACTATGTGTGACTAAACTCGGCTCCTATTCCTCATTAAATACTTCATCACGAGCACAATGTAGAATTTAAAAAACAAAAACTCCACCAATACCCTGCACGGTTCATAAGCTAGACTCTGATCAGCACATGACCAATTTGTAAGGAACTATGAAGTGGAGAGGAGGGGTGAGAGTGAGAAAAGGTCTCCGACATGCCCTTTCCCAGAAAATCTGGGTTATTTTGAGGGAACATTCCTGCAATGCGGCACATAGATGACAGAGGAAATGGCATTTTTCTTTGTTCCTGCTGACAACCCTGAATTCTGAAACTGCACAGCAAGTGGGAGAACCCTGCATGGATTTCAAAATCCCCAAGTAAACCCTGCACAAACACCACTTATTTGAAAGGACAAAGCTAATGAATACTTCAATGTCTGGCATGCTAGTCCAGACAGAATCCCTTTAACCTGTCAGTTGTGTTCTGCACTAAGTGCATATAACCATAGGGGTCAGGGAAATAGTACACATGGGTCACTTGAAAATACTTCTAACCTAACAAGTAATTTCTTTGGGTGCAAAAAGGGGAGGTTAATAAAAATTAACATCATTTTGCCACTTTTTTTTTTAATCTCAATTTGTCTTCTAAGTAAATCTTTTGAATAACCACTAGACTGTATTTGGGAAATAGTCAATTGATGCTTTTCAAGTGCCTAAAATTTACCTTCCAGTTCAGATGCTCTAAATTTCACTGGGTATATATAAGGACCTATAAGGAGTCAATCCGTAAGTATTTATTAAGCACTGTGTGTAGGGCACTAAACACTAGGAATTTTTTTTACATAGTGATAATACTCCTTTCCCTCAAAGAGCTCACATTGTATTGGGAAAATAAAGCTTGTTCTCAGATAAGTAAATGCAGGATATGTACAAACTGAGTAAAACTGATGGGGGAAGGAGGTTCCTGAGGCAGTGGATCCAAACAATCCATCTTCTGCTTTTTGGTGTATCCAAAGAAATAGAAGAGAGTAAGACAAACATTCCAGGCCCAGACTTCTATAAAAACACAGAGAAAAAGCTGTAAGATCATAAATTTGGAGTTGAAAGGGCCCTCAAAGACTATCTAGAACAGCTCCCTCATTTTTATAGGTGAAATAAATGAAGGCCCTGTGATTTGCCCAAGTTCTGTCACAGGCAGAAGTAGTAATCAATTACTCTGCCTGCAGAACGATTGAGGGTCTTTCAGGTATACCCTATTGCTCTTCCAAACCATGGAATGACATGTAGAAAGAAGCAGTAAGTAAACCAGTCTGCCTGGACCAAAGAGTGCAGGAAGGAGAATAATGAAAAATCATCCTGGAGCAGGTCTATAAAGGGTCTTTAAGTTACAGACAAAGGTGTGAGTTTACATTGTCTTGGAGGCAATAGGGAGGCACAGAAGTTTCTTGAGGTTCTGTCAGGGTCAGACATGTATGTGCTTTATGAAAATTACTCTGATACCTAATATAGACAATGAACTAGAGAGTGCAGAAACTAAAAATATAAGAACAGTAAGGAGGATCACTGAAAACATTGACTTTCAATAGGGTGGTTGCCCAGCATATGAAAAAAGAGAAAGATGTCAGGGGTGTCGAGGAGATAGAGTCAACAAAACCTAGCAAGTAATCAGATATGAGTGTTAGTGATAAATGACTCTTAGATGTGAAAGTAGGTGATTGCAAAAATGTTGATACCCTTGAAAAACAAGGATTGTGGAAAGACAACGAGTTCAATTTTGGATGTTTCAGGTTTGCAACGTTAATGAGACAGACAGGTGGTGATGTACAGCAGGCAGTGGAAGATGCCTTGGTTCCTCACCTACAGAGATTTTATATTTAGGGAGGCATGAGAATTATACATTCTTATCAAGTATTCGACGGATAATGAAAAATGTAGCACACATGTATATAATATATTTAATACTTTAGCCTTTTTAAAAACAAAACCTGTTTTCTTGCTATCTTTTTCCCTTTACAGATTTGATAAGGATAATCTGATAATCTTGATAATCTGCCAAATCGGTACACAGGATTTCCCATGGAAATAAAACTGATTGCCAAAGTTGTCTGAAAGCATGAAGGAGCTAGAGTCAGAGTCACCAGCAGCTGTCCAGAAGAGTGGGGCAAATTTGTAAGTCTCTTAAATAATCCTAAGGAAATGGGTCAAGTCCAGGAAAAACCTAAAGGCTTACAGAGCATGCAAACATTTTTTTTCCTCATTCTCGTTTCTCTAGGATTAGCTTATCAGTTAAAACTCTCTCACTTAACAGGTCTATTAAGCCAAGGATGTGCTGTTATTCTAATGGTGCTCAATCAGTGATATGTGATCAAGAAGATTAGCTTTCCATCAAATTAAGATCCCTTCCATGAAACAAAATGTAAATGTAGAATGATGTGTGGCAAGCAATAGATGAGCACACACAGGTGTTAACCAAGAGACAGCAATACAAATGATTGCCCACCAAAACGTTCATTCCTAAAGGAATAAAGAAACCTAAGATATAGCACTTAGTAGACCTTCATTCTGACATGGAAGTAGCATACCGTAAAGTAATGCTGCCAAAAACATAAGTTTCACAATAACATCCTTAATACATTGTAACCAAAACCACAGTAAAAGAGAGAACTCCTGTCCCATCTCTCTTCTCCAACACTGTTCTAATTCCTGTTTAAAAGACAGGATATCAGGTGGAAACTGCCTGCAGTTTCATGATGTCATGAAATTAATTTCACAATACAAAGCAAAAGTACAGTGGATAGGAAGCTATGCTCGTTGACAGAAGACGTAGGTGCAAAGTCCCAAGTCTCCCATGTATTGTGAGTGTAACAAAGGACAAGTGACTTAACCTCCCAGTGCCCCCGGTAAGACTGTGGGGTTCAGAGAACGCTCTGCCCTACGTTGGTAGAAAAAGAAGTTCTTCACCAGGAACTCCCTTCCCTAATAAAATATATATTTGTACATATTTATATTTATATTTTAATCTGAAGCAACTTCAGTGATGGAAATACTCCATCTCTCAGCTCTGTGCGATTTCTATGGCCAACCCCCAAGCCTGAACACTCTTCCCTCCTCTGTTCCCACTACTGACTTGCCTGGCTTCAAATCCCAACTGAATCCCACCTTTTATGAGAAGGCTTCCTTAACCCCCTCTTAATTCCAGTGCTTTGCCTCTTTTAATTACTTCCTATTTATCCCCTGCATAGCTTGCTTGGTATGTATTTCTTTACATATTGTAGGTTGTAAACCCTTGAGGTCAAGGAATGTCTGTTTACCTCTTTTTCTATTCCTAATGCTTAGTATGGTGCCTAGCACAGGGCAGGTACTTAATAAATGTTTACTGAATGAAGGAATGAAGTGAAAGCCACAAAACAATATTCATTATTCCATCACTAGTCAATGATAACAGATTGAGAGAAATGTCTCCATAATAACCATATTTATTTTATAAGTGTTACATATTCTAGTATTCCCATATTCTACTACTAATTATATGCTTGCTTATGAACTATCTTCTTATTAAATGGTAACCACTTGGCAAATCAGGGCAATATCTTTTATTTAATATATGCCAAAAGCTTAATATAAAATACGCTGGTCTTTAATCTAATTCCTTTGAAGTCACCTTGTTTTTGCTATCTTTCTATTCGCATAGCAGTGACCTACAAGAAAGTAGGTGTTATTTTTTATATTGAATACTTAGTACAAGATTTTATGGTTAGACACTAAATTTTTTAAAAATGATGACACAATTCCTGGTATAATGTAATTCAGCTGTTCTACAATACCTCCATTTATGAAGTCTTAAGTTTCTCTGCTATCTTAAGGAGTTTCAATTACAGGACAATTTTGTAAAGTAAAAAGTTCTCAGCACGGGCCTGGAGCCAGAGGTAGTAAATGTATCATAGATACCTTCATTCCTGGAGTTTCAATTTAAAAAAGCAAAAAAAAAAAAAAAATCAAAGAGACAGAAAACTAACATGATTTGCCCAAGGCCAACCACCAAATCAGTGGTAAAACTAGGATTAAAACTCAAGCCAGATGGGTTTACAGAATAAGAAATAGAAAAAAGATTTCCAGAAAAATCTCTTCCCATGACACCAAATGTTACTTTTTAAAACACCCCAGGATTCAAGACACTCATCAATAACAGAAAGTGAAAACTTGACACCAGGTAATACTTTCAAATATTTAACTGAAGACCACCTCACTGGCCTGTTACTCAGGACAATTCCCCTACTCCAGCCCTTACCTCCCTGCTTCCAGGGATGGCAAGCAAAGTCAGCCATCCTGAAGATACTCTCAATTTAGGTACTGAACTTTTTCAGTTTCTCCCTTTACAATTTCCCAGGGAGGCGCCCACTCGCAATTCTGCCCAACTCTTCAAGGCTGATTTCCTAGCTCCTACAACTTCTGAGCCGATTGGAGTTAACCCTGTGGGAGAATTATGAAGGAACCTGAACACCAGGTGGATCATCAGAAGACTGTCAATCTGATCAGCAACAAGGGAAAAGGGAAATGAGATGGATTCAGAGGATTGTGGAGCTTATGAAGCAAGAAACGCTAAGGGAGGATAGCAGAAAGGTAGTGATGATGAAAGAAGAAGCCAGTAGGATGAGAGAGAGAACAATGGAAAAGAGAGGCGCAAGTACAAGGGCTTCTTAGAACTTTCTTCTCAGTAGTATGCTGCATAATTTTCCCTAGGAGGATTGCAGAGAGACTCAAAAATGAAAGACAGTTTCAAAGAGAACACACGTGCCCCCCCCCCCCTGCAGGTAGGTGGCTGAGCAGCTAAAGCACCGTCCCTGAAGTCAGGAGGACCTGGGTCCAAATTCAGACTCAGACGAAAAACTTGACACTTACTAGCTGTGTAACCCTGAGAAAGTCACTTAACCCCAATTTCCAGAGAGAGAGAGAGAGAGAGAGAGAGAGAGAGAGAGAGAGAGAGAGAGAGAGAGAGAGGAGAGAGGGAGAGAGAGAGGGAGAGAGAGAGAGAGGGAGAGAGAGAGAGAGAGGGAGAGAGAGGGAGAGAGAGGGAGAGAGAGAATGAGAATGAGAACAGTGGGAGCTCAGTAAAATGGGACTGGTAAAGTCCTAATGATAGTGTATTTAACTTCCCAAAAGACCACCTTCCTCTTCTGTGGGGGAAAAAACCTATCATGCAAACCTTTGGAGTCTGAAAGAATGAAGACCAGAAGCAAGGCCTTAGTGAGAGTCATGGCAAATTTTCAATAAGGCCAAGACAGAAAAATCAACCAAAAGCCAGCCCAAGAGGATAAAGGCAGAAGGAAAAAAAAAAATAACGGATTATATTTTTTAAAAAAGATTAAAAGAAAGCAATTACGCAACAAAATTAAAATACTAGCACTAAGAACAGAATACAAAGGGACAATCTAAAGAGTACAAGTTCTAAAAAAATAAAATGGGAAACTTAAAGAAATCATGATGAAAAATTGTTGAGAAATGTGTGAATATGTATTTCTTAATATCTAAATTTCTAAAAATCTTAATAGTGGCAATAACACCAAAGAACAAAATCAAAGGTATAAACATAAAGGAAAAAAAGAGACAAAATGAGGATAATGTTCAAATTAGAATAGAATATCAAAATTAATTGTTGAGAACAAAATTTCTGGCATCCTAAGGCAAAAATAAGGAAAGATGATATAAACATTACTGAACCTCAATTTTTAGCCAGTGATCATCAAAACTACTTGGTATTGGGTACAAAATATAAAAGTAGATCAGTGGAATAAATCATATTGGGGAAGGGGGAAAAGAGAAATAAACAAAACTGTATTCTAGTGTCTGATAAACCAAGAGCATAAAGTATGGAGGGAAGGACTCTATTTTTGATAAGATATACTAGGAACACTGAAAAGTTATTTGCTGGGAATTACATGTGGTAATATAACACAAAAAGCTCAAAATGGAAATAAAAGATCACAAAACACATAACAGATAGAGGAAAATGAAAAAATTAGACATAATTTTACTTAATATGATAAGAAAGTTTTTACACGGAGGGGAAACGGGAAGGTGAGAGGTAATGAGTGAATCTTATTCCCATAGGATTTGGCTTAAGGAGGGAATAGCATACACATTCAATTGGGTATGTAAATCTGTCTTACCCTACAAGAAAAATTGGGGGGGGGGGGAGAGAAGGTGACATGGGAGCAGGGGGCTGATAGAGAGGAGGGCAGATTGGGAAAGGGGGGTAATCAGAAGTAAATACTTCTGAGAAGGGATAGGGTCAAAAGAAAGAATAGAATAAAGGGGAGGGCAGGATAGGATTAAGCGAAATAAGAGTTAGTTTTTCACAACATGTCTACTATGAAAGTGTTTTGCCTAAGAGGAAGGAGGAGAGAAAGAAAAGAGGACAGACTAGCAGAAGAGATATTCAGAATGCATGCCATCTTTGAGTGGAGGGAGGGGTACGAAGGGATGAAAATCTGGAAGTCAAAAACTTGTGGAAATGAATGTTAAAAACTACAAATAAATACATTTATATTTAAAAAAAGTTTTTGCACAAAAAAAACAACAATGATAAGAAAAAGGAAACATTAAGATGATGAAGTTATTTCCCTCCAATACTGAGAAAGGTCTGGTATTCAAAATTAAGGAGGAAGTAAAAAGGACAATCTCAAAAACATTTCTTCAAGGAATATGAATATTTTTGCAAAATGAAATTGCCAAGTATAAACAATTACCTAAAAACATGCTCTGAATTACTATGGAGAGACAAGCAAATTAAAACAATTCTGAGGTTTTACCTGACACCAAGGAAATTAGAAAAGACAAAAACAGTCAATGGTGGAAGGGCCATAAGGGACATATGGAAAGACAGGTTTCAATTTCGAATTAAGTAAGAAAAAGAATGACATACTTTTTGACCCAATGATCTTACTGCTACGTGTGTAGCCCAAGGAGACCAAAGACAAAATAAGTACCAGAAGATTTGTGGCAGCATATAGTCAGGCAAGGGATACATTAGACAGGGCTGAATTTGGAGTTAAGACCTCAGTTCAAATCCTACCTCAGATACTACTTGCATACTCCTGAGGAAATCACTTAAGCTCTCCCAGACTATTTGGCCTCCTGTAAAATGGGGATAATAACACATACTTGACAGGATGGTTGGAAATATTAAAACAAATACTTATAAAGCTCTTTGCAAACTTTAAAGTAAAATAGAATAATAATTATCTTTGTGGTAGCAAAGAACTTGAAGCAAAGTGAGTGCCCACAGATTAGGAAATGACTGAAAAAACTGTGACTTACATATGTACCAGAATACTACTACATGATAAGAATAAATATGAGGAATTCTAGACAACACCGGAAAATTTGTATGAAATGACAGAATAAAGTAAACATAAACAAGATACCTAAGCACACAATTTCTACAACAATGTAAATGTAAAGATCAAAAAAACAAACTGAAGATCTAACCAATGGAGGGAAAAAACAGTGGAAATCCTGATAACAAAACCTACCTCATCCTATTCATGACAGAAAGGTGAGGGACTCCAAGGATAGAGCGCTGTAAAAATCAGCAGACACTCTTGGAATCAATTGTTTTTCTTTAATTGTTTTTCATTTTCTTAAGGGTGAGTTTAATCTAGAGCATGAATGGGAAGTAACTATAATGTAAAAATAAGACACTACCAATAGCTTTCTTTTAAGGAAAGGAGAAACGTGTCTATGTATGCAGTAGTATGCGTTGCAGTTATTATCTTTGACTAATCTTTCATTTCTCACCAGGCTGTCCTCCTGACTTTTATGCCAGGACTCCATAAAACTTTTCATTCTATAAGATCATTTCAACCTAGGAATTTACATTTGGAAGTACCCAGCTCCTGTCCTCTGTGGCTACTCCTTCTGATTTTATGGTATTTCCAAAGCCCCCATTTAAGGCCAGCAATGCCTTTATTTTCCAACAGAAGACAGTTTTGACTTGTCTACCATATCTGTTCCCCTTAGCCATCTCTAGACTGGTCCATCCCCAGGTTCTTTTTATGTGTGCTCTACTCTCATTAGAAAGTAAGCTACAGGGGCAGCTAGGTGGTGAAGTGAATAGAGCACCAGCCCAGGATTCAGGGAAACCTGAGTTCAAATCCGGCCTCACACGTATAACACAAATCCATCCTTCTGGTATGCACTAGCTCGTGATCTCAGGCAAGTCATTTAAGTCTGTCTTAGTTTCTTCAACTGTAAAGTGGGGATAATAATAGCACCCACTTCATATGATTATTATGAAGATCAAACAAAATATTTCTAAAGCACTCAGCATAACACCTAGCAATAGTGAACACTTGTCTTTCTTACTTTTTTCTTTTCCTTCCTAGCCCGCTTAAGGGACCCTCAGCAAACTATTTAATAAGTGTTTGCTGATTTTACTGCATGTGGGTTTCAGGGTCCAGGGCTGTACTATCTTATGGAAGAAAGCAGCATAAGAAGATCTCTCCAGTAATTCCAATAGTGAATCCACTCAGACAAAAGACCAAAGAATCAAGATTCTGTCACATAGGGCACAATAAATATATAGCATGCCTGAAATTGCACAAATTAAAAATCTTCCTCATTCAAAAACTTTCAAAAAATACACATGAAAACTTATCAACTCTGATTCCTAAAGACATGATAAAAAAAATGCTATTCACCATTCAGACAGAAGTCATAAACTCTACAGTGAAGCGCAGTTTTATTTTGTTTGGGTTTTCTTTTGCAACATGTCTAATATGGAAATATGTTTTAAGTGGTTTTATATGTCTCTGAGGCATTGTATTTGTAGCCTTCTCAATGGGTAAAGTGGAAATGGTAGAGTGGGAGAAAATCTAGAACTCTAAATTTTAAAAAATGATTATTAAATTAACACAACTGGGAAATATTTAATGAAATAAATAAAAATTATTGGTAGAAAAATATATTCTTTAAAGCATACTTTTTTCCTTGGTAGAAGAGTGAAATGTAGGCCATAAAACTAATAATCAAACCTACAAAACATGGGACTACAGGCCAGAATTGAAACTGTCTGTTCCTTTTCCTCCTTAGGTCAATGGTAAGCAATCTGTACCACAGAGGCCATACACCCTTGTTGAATTTTGAGTCATGAGTACTATCTAAATTGCTTGTGGGTTATTACCTACTACTCCTTGCCTCACACCATGTAGCATGTTTTTTTCTTTCTTTCATTCTTAGTGTTCCCTTTCTTTCCCTTGAGTCACATAATTATGGTTCGATCCTATCAACGGCAATCAAAAGCACTGGTTAACTAAGAAGTTTTATTCAGATAGGGACTGGGAAGAGTGACATCTGGATTACTTCTATGAGCTGAAGTTCTTGGCCTCAAAAATTTTCCTTTCCACTCTTCTAACAAAAATACTCCATCTACTGGTTACTTTACTCCTTGAACATTCAGCCTGTAAGACATGACAGCCTATAAAACATGATCGCAAAAGATTCATTTCTCAAAGGCAGAACAGGGAGAAATTTAAACATTCGCCACTCATCATCACCATTTATAAATGCGTCAAATCTAGACATTGGTCCTTTGATATCTACAGCTGAGTAGAAGTTAGCAAATGAATTAGCGTTCTATTCACACTGAAATTTGCTTTGTTTCTGTACGCTAAAATATAAGTTAACAATGATTCTAGTAATTCTATTCTAGTAAAATGCATAAAGACACAGCAAAGCTGCAGTTCCACCCAGGTTCACTGACTGTCTTGCATATCGTTATGAATAACAGAAATAAGGGCAGGTAGGCGGCACAATGCATATAGCAATGATCCTGAAGTCATGAGGACCTGTGTCCAAATAGGTCCTCAGACCAAACAGTTAACACTTACCAGGTCCTTGAACCTGGTCAAGTCACTTACCTCCAATTGTCTCTAAAAAATTTAATTAATTGATAGATTGATTTATCAATTAATTGAGGATGACAACAACAATAAAAACTAGTATTTATGCAAGATTTTCGATTTTGGAAGGCATTTTATATATGTAATCTCATTTGATCCTCTCATCAACCCCATGAGATAGGTACTATTACTGTAGACATTTTATTATACACATTTTACAGATGAGGAAACTGAGGTTTAGATAGATTAAGTGATTCTGCCCAGAATCACATAGCTATAAAGGGTCTAAGGCTGAATTTTAACTCAGGTTTTCCTGACTCCAAATCCAGTCTCTCATACTTCAATTTATCAGCAGAATCATGGGGCACAAGATCATAATTTTAAAGCCTCTAACTGAACTCGATTATATTTAAAAATAATATTTATTACGAACTTGGGACACAGGTCTAAATGTTGAGCCACCCTACATTCTACCAGAAAATACAAGATGTTTAGATATAAATAAGTACAGAATAATTTCTACAGCAAGAGAGCTATCTTATCTTGTGGGCACAAGTACAGTCTCGTGTAGGAGGTAACAAAAGCTGGGCTTTGAAGACAATGAAGTATTCTAAGAGATGAAAAGGGAATGCACTGACAGGGACACCACATGTGCAAATGCAAAGAAAGAGAAAAACTACTAGGCCAGCTTGGTATAAAGGAAAGGTTCATGGAGTAAAATAAGAATGGAAAGACAGGAGGGAGCCAAACTTTGAAGGGCTTTGAATGGCAGGTTGAATAGTTTGTATTTTATCCTAGAGGTAGTGGGAGCCACTGAAGACTTTTGGGTAGTGGACTGACACAGTAAAATCTATTTTAGGAATATTAATTTAGCAGATAGATAAATTGGGGGAAAAATAAAAAGACCAGAACCTGGAATAGCAATTGAGAAGCTCTTACAAAGTCCAGGTGAAGAGAACATGAACTAAGGCAGACGATTTCTGAATGGAGAAAATGAGAGAGATGTAAAATATATTGTGAAGTTAGAATTGACAAGTCTTGGCACAGTAGAAAAAGAAAATGCCTGAAATCGATGGATTTGGATTCTAAACCTAACTCTGATACCTATATGACATGGATTTAAAATCTACCTCTAATGCCTTTTACCTTTGCAACCTTTGGCAAGTTTTCCTTTTCTTATCTGTAAAACATAGGATTGGAATGTTGACTCTGGCTCCCTTTCTGTGATGATGGAGTATGCACACCACACATATGTGCATACGTGTACAGACACACACGTGCGCACCACACATGTGCATGGTGTGTGCGTGTGTATACATACACACACATAAATGCAAAAGTCAGAATCAAGAACACCTGAATTCAAGGCCCACCTGTGACATTAAACAAGTGATTTGACCTCTTAATGCCCATGTAAGTCTCCTCATCTATAACTTGTTGAACAAGAGCACATTTACATATTTACATTGAGAGAGAATCTTCTCACTGGGAATTCCTTACAATAATGAAATGACAGGGGCCAGTTTAAAATATATTTGTTTAAAGAGGAGTTAGCTCCAAGGAGAAAATAATTGAACCTAAGGGAGCAGATGAGATCGCCAAAGAAGGCTGTATAAGGAAAGAAGAGGGCCCTGGAAGGAGCCTTAGAGGACAGCTATGGTTTAAGAACAAGAGGATAATAAACGAGAAAAAGAGTCTATCAACTATCAGTCACAGGTCGGACAAACAAGAAAGAACAGGGTCATGAAAGTCAAAGAAATAGAGAACATCCAGGAAAGAACTATCATCTCAATATATTCAGAAGGACAGTGTCAAAGCTACAGAGAGGACAAGGAGAATGTCAATTGAGAAAAGGCCAGCACTGAAGAAATCAATGATAAAGTGTTACAGACAGACATTCCTATTGTGTGGCTGGATTAGAAGTGAAATGTCCTAAACTCAAAAGTGAGCAGGAGGTGGGAAAATGCAAATAAAAGACGAATAGGACAACAGTTTGAAGGAATGGGAAGGCAAAGTGAAGGGTTTTTATTTTTTTTAATGAACGGGGCATGTTAGCAGAAGCAGACGATGAGTAAGAAGGTAAGAATGAGAAAGAGAAGAAATGATCACAGAGTCAAATTCCCACCAGGGTTAATGTCAAAAACTACTAAATGGAATGTTCTCCCTGTCAAGGAGAAGGGTCACTTCTTTTCATCAGGAATTGAAGCAAAGGAATATAAAAGAGGAGGTAATTAGAAAGGTGTGAGGAATGAAAAAGGAAGTTTTACTGTGAATGGCTTCTATTTTTACAGATGGGGAAGAAGCATTTATAAATGCCTACTGTGTGACAGGCATTGCAGTAAAAGTTTACAAATGTTATCTCATGTGATCCTCACGACAACCCTAAAAGGTAGGTGCTATTTTTACTCCTATTTTACAGATGATGAAAGTGAGACATGACAGTCTAATGTGAAGTGACATCCCCATCTTGTTAATAAGTATCTAAGGTTGGAGTTGAACTCAATTTTTTCCTAAATCAAGGCCCACTGCTCTATCCACCATACAACTTAACTGCCTCAAAAAGGAAAAGATAAAGGGATTGAGGGAGTGTAGGAGATTTGAGGAGAGAGGAGGTTTGGAAAAGCCATTGTAGGGAGTGTGAGAGAAATATAATCAAGGAAAGACTTAAAAATCAACATGTAGCAATACGGGTCCAGTTAAGATCAGATAATTAGTAAGTGGGGCCAAAAGGATTACATGACATTCTCCAGCAGGGTTCCATAGCATGTGCCTAAGAAAAGAAGAAGTGGATGAAACATAGATTTGAAATTTACCAAGGTTTAAGGAGTCTCTGGACAAGGTAACCCTAGAATAGTAACAACAAGCATTTCTAATCTACACTCAGTAACCATCTCCTTGTAACTTCCTTTTCTGGGCTCCCCATTTACTTAAATCTAAACAAAGTGGTAAAATGAGACAAAAACTACAAGCTCAACATGGATTAAGGACTAGAGATAAAGGATTAAGAAGTTGGCACTATTTGCCCAAATACTTAAGTGGGAAAGTTAAAAAGAGGGGAAATTGGTTCATCCAAGTACAAGGACAATAATTTTCAATATTTTCACTAAACTTAAGCTTCAAATAATAATGGCCGTCAGTAATCTACCAGAACTACTAACACATTTCCATTTTTTCATAATACACTAAAAAAAAAAACACCCAATACATATTTCCATATTTCAATTTTTAAAAAATTCATATCACATAGCTCTTCTATTATTCTATGTAGAAGCACTAGCATACAAAATTAAAAATATCAAGGTACATAGGCTACATTATAATACCTGATTAAAAAAAACCCTGCACAATGAACTATTCTGTCATCTTCGTCGTTTTTCAAATTAACCAATGAATACCCAAAAGTATCATAAAAGACAAACCAAAAGAAAAATGTCAATGTCAATATTATGTAAGAACATGATATCATCAGTATAAATTAGCAAGGGCATACAAAAAGCAAATTAGGAAGAGCACTGACAATTTTTATCTTGGAAATGAGTAAAATTACATGGATTAAGGAAAACAAATGTAACTTTGCCAGTCCCCATAACTACATTCCCCTGTACAAAGAAAGACTTTTTTTTAAAGAGGGCTTTACTTCTTTAAATGATTATGTACCCAAAAAATATGTAAATGTGTTCCTGCTATTTTAGTTAACACTGAAGGGTGTAAAAATCTTTAGAATGTTCAGAGAAAAAAACTGTGAATTTCTGCCTCAGAAATCTGTAAATATAGGCATAGTTCTATCTGAGAGTAAGGGATCAATAAACAAGTATTACTGAAAACCAACAATGCTAGGCACTTTGAGAACAATCAAAGAAAAGTGTAAGATATAAACCTTGCCCTCCAGAAGTTTACCATCTGGTTAGTGAGCCAGAATTAATAAATGTGAAACAACAAGAGAAAAGATAAGGGCTTGTACATGGATCAAAGATCAGTGCACTACGAATTAAGAAAAGATCTTCATGAAGAGGGCAGAACTTGAGTAGGGCCTTAAAGGAAGAAAGGGAAAGAAAAAGGACAAGAACAAGCATTGATTAAGCCCCTACTACGTGGTAGAATTAAATAAGAAGAACAGATGCATCCCTGGCAGCGGTCAAATATCAGTACCTGAAGGACTTATGATTTCATTGGGCAAATCACAGACCCTCCACAACTTAGTAGAGTATCTTTGGGAGTTGTGACTGAAAAATTCATCATCCTGCAGCCAACTTGGTGACAAACCTAGCAGAATATACCTAGGCTAGTCTTCAGATAACAGATATACACTAGGCCCAATAAAGCCAAAAAAAATCTAACAGTTGGGAAACTTCTTTGTACCTTTCTTACTTGCTAAATTAGGAAGATCAATCTCTAACCACAAAAATTCATGTAAGAATCTCCGACCACTACCGAAGGATTATACTTTCCTTCCTCCTACCCTCACTTAGTGAGACAGGACTTTGAGGGACATGGAATGAGATTTTATCCAGGATTTTCCAATCATCCTTTCAATGGTTTACTTCAAAAACACACTATTGTGTATTATCACTAAACCAAAAAAGGGAAAAAAGCTTTTGGCTACTTTACCATCCTCCTACTCAAATGACTAAACTGCATATTATTCTGAAACAAGAGCCACAGAGGAAAAAGGTCTCTGGTTCCAGAAGGAATATTACTTTATTGTACTGGAAAACTTAAAAATGGGAAGAGACTTTTTTTAAATGTTGCAACTTTAGACAATAGAAACAAAAGTTAAATTCCATGGTGAAACTATGTAACCTGATTAGGGAAGATGGGGGAATTTTACCCCTAAAAGTCAAGTGAAACATTGAGTGGAAACTTTTTGTTTAATTCTCTGAACACTACTTGTTAGGTACAACTATTTCTATCAGAAAGACCTACAATGTCAAGTCCCTCTTGTTTGTATTCTTCCTTGGAGAATACCTTCATCAGGAGTGACAAACCTAGTAAATCTGAATTCCCATTTCTACCATTTGTACCTGTGTAACCTTAGGCAAGGCTCTTGATGTCTCTTTCTTCATCTATAAACTGAAACAATTACATTAGGCCACTTCTAAGTTCCCTAATAGCTATACACATATGATCATTCCTACACATGTGAGAGCATATCTACTATTACAGCGAAAAGAAGCAAAGGGCTAGCACTGAGAGGCCAGTACTGGAATGAAGGTGGTACAACAAATCAGGAAAGAAAGGAAGTAAGTGCCAAGACTGCTATATTTCCCAAAAAAAATTTCAATTTTTCCTTCATTTTCTTGGACATATTCCCTAACTCATTTGTTCAATCACTCATCCATTCAATAAGCATCTGTCAAATACCTATATCATAAATCAGTGCTGCGCTTCTGGAGGAAGCACAAGATAGGAAGTAAAGCAAAAGACTAACTCTTCAGTTCTCATCATACCAGTGACCATGACTATTATTATTTATTTACTCAATGGCCCTAAGTCTTAAAACACACACCAAAAACACAGAACACAAAACCCTGTATTTCAGACTGCCCAAGTTACTAAGGAAAGGTGGCAGGACTATGAGCAACTTCTCACTTCCTGATGAATTATATAGACTCTCAATAATGCCAAACTGTCTTCTTTCTTCTATCTTCCCTCCTTCCTGCTTATTTCTGATTAATCTTCCTCCTCGACAACATGTCCAATAATGAAATAAAACCACCTTCCCTTAGAATCCTGACTTTATTCACCTTAAAATAATTAAATCATCTGCAAGTGTATTGCCAAATATTTTTAAGGTGGATGAGAAGGGAGATGTCAGAACAGCATTAATAGGCTTTGCCTCCAATTTCCAATACTGCCAGAGGCACCATCACAAAGAGGAATTTTTGGAAAGCTTCTACAATGCTCTCATATGAGTATGAGTATGAGTATGAGTATGAAAGAGAACAGCTCCCATTTCCTTTCATTTTTTTTCCTTAAATATCACTGTTACTTCTACCATCACTACTCTGTCTCTACAACAGGATTCAAAATAATAAAATAATGACACTAGAAATTGTTTATTATTATTATTACCAACTAACAATTATTATGGTTTCACTTATTCCAAAAAAAACAGGAAGATTTCTGACATTGGAATGACTTCATTCATTCTACAAATAGTTACCTGATGTTCAAGGCATTGTCTAGGAACTCTGAAAAGAACAAAAACATTTTCTGAACCAAACGGTGTTCAGGCAAAAATTCTTATTTATTTTTTTTTAAATATTATTTTATTTTCCCCTATTACATATCAAAAATTTCTTCTTGTTTAAGTTTTAGGTTCCATATTCTGTACTTCTATCCCTTCCCTGAGACAATCAGCAATGCGATATGGGTTATATATGTGTAATCATGCAAAACCTATTTCCATATTAGTCATTTTATGGAAAAAAAATTCAAAAGGGTTATTTTAAGAAAAATTTTAACTAAAAATGTATTTTCTTATCTCACTCTCTGAACTTTCGTTGAAAAATCTGAGATGTTGGGTGGTCTAGTAAATTAAAGGGGTTTTTTTTTAGGGGGGGGATAACATATCTCTGTTAAAAATGCTTTTTCTTAGGGGCACTTAGGTGAAGCAGTGGATAGAGCACTGGCTCTAAAGTCAGGAGGACCTCAGTTCAAATCTGGTCTCAGACCAAACACCTGACACTTACTAGTTGTGTGACCATGGGCAAGTCACTTAACCCCAATTGCTTTTTAATAAAAAAACATACATTTTCTTCCACTGATTTGTGCACTTAGAACATACACGATGCAGGCTACTATGACAAGTTAGGAACCAGTGTTCAAGGAAATTACTATCTAACAGAGAAGATAATCACGGGTTTTGTTTTTGGTTTTTCATCTAAACTTGTGATTTCATTACTGAAAGAAGTTCCCAGGGAAAACTTCTTCTACCAATGCAGACCAGCACTTCTTCTACAATTTACAGTCTTAGAGAGTTGCTTGAGGTACTAAGAGATTAAATGGCTTGCTCAGTAATACAGCCATTATGTGTCAGGGGAAAGACTTGAAATCGGATCTTCCTGATTCTGAGGGCGATTCCCTACCTGTTACCCCGTTTGTATCTACTAGTCAAATATTAACAGCACATAATAATTTGTGGTAAATAGCATATGAATGGGTACAAAATACATGTTATAGAAGTGTAAAGGAGACAAAAATAATTTCTAGATAAGGAAACTAAAGATGGAATCCTAGAAGAGTTTGCATGAGTTAGATCATAACAGATGGGCACGATTTTGAAAGGCAAGGATGAGGGGAAGAGGGCATTCCAGGTAAAAGGCATAGGACAGAAAAGTAATGAACATGGTGCAGTATACTACATGTTTGCTAAATAAGTAGGAAAAATAAAATCATACTTGTGACCTTTTAGGTTCAAAGGGTATAAAGCCAGAAAGGAACTTGGAGATCATCAAATCCAATGTCTTCATCTCAGAGAGGAGGAAACTAAGTCCCACTTAAAACAAATGATTTCCCCCAGGACACACAGGTAATAACAGAACCAAGGTTCTAGCTCAAGATCTCTGATTCTATCAACAAACGTGTGAGAAATCTAATTTTTTAAACCTATTTATAATCAGTCCAACAGCTTAAAAAAAATCCTCAGAAATTGGCAGTGGTCCTAGGTCCATACTCTGAAAACTTCTTGGCCAAATTTTTCTCCCTGTTTTATTATTCTTTGCAGTGGGCAAGAGAAATATAGGAACCATAATTCCAATTTTACAAAAAGAAGAGGAAGTGGTTTAATGACTTCTCTATGGTCACAGCAGACCAAAGCTCGAAAAAGAAATAAAGCTGAAGGCTTTCTAACTGTGAGTCCAGTGGTCCCTCTTAGGTTTTCTTACTTCCTAACCTTTCTATCCTAGGGAAGGGTGGTGAATTTTCTGTCCCCATTTCTGAGGTTAAAGGACCCAGAAATGGAAATGATTTACCAAAGCAAATGCAAGTAGCTGAGAGCAAAGATGAGGAAGGGAACCATTTAGGGAAAATGTCTCCATTGGCCAGTATCAGCAGTGGCCTTTCTGTTAAGCAAGCCAGGAATTTCATCCTACAAATGCCACATTTCCAAGTGATACACAAAGGAAGAAAGCAAACATAAAAAGGGGAAGAGGTATAGACTACTGAATGTACTTACTATATATACCCCTTCCTACACCAGACTACCTTTTTCTCATGAAAGCCAGTCAGAATGCCAAGATTTGTGAAAACAGAACATGATTGATTAGCTGTGTGGAAGCAGTAGTAACATGTGAGACAATGCAGGATGTCCCATCATTATCTACAAGCCCTGTCTATTTAACTTCTACTTCTGTCTCACTCCAGGCTACCCAATATGCTTAATGTTGTAGGACACAAGCATTTCTTTCAGAATTCCGAACCCACTTTATTTTAACCACAATGATGGCCAAAATACTGAGAAAAGCAAGATGTTGTTGTCTATGCTCCTCCCTCAATGATTTTATCCAACTTATAACATCCTTTTGCTTGTCCTTCATAATTTACTGAAAGCTTCACTTCATCAAGTGAGACAATCTCCAAGCTAAGATGTTAAATAGCACAAAAAATTCACACTTTCATAGTTATGAAAGATTTCTAAATAATGGAGTCACATAGCCAGAGTAGTATTTTAAGAACAGTCATCTGACAGTTATAGGTAAAAGAGATTCTAGGTAGAAAAGAAATGACTGTGATAATCACTGTATGAGCTTGATTTAGGGAAAGAGACAGTGGGAATGAAAAAGAAAGGACATATGCAAAAAGTTAAAGGAAGATTCACCACATTTGGGGTGATTGATAGGATTCTAGGAACAAAGGAAAAAGGGAGGAACAAAGATGGTGCCTAGGTGACAATGAAATTCTCTAAAACAAAAACAGTAAAGATGGAGAATAGCTGGTTGAGAAGGAAAGATTTTGAACCCGTTGAATTTGAGATGCTGGCTGAGTCACTCAGGTGCAAATGTTCACAAGGTAACTGAAAATATAAGATACGTGTAAGACTAAAACATGGGGAAAGGCCGGATACAAAAATTGGAAATATTCAATCAACAGTTGAAGTCATAAAGGGGGTTTGAGATTACTGAGGAACAAAATATAGACAGAAGCAAGGACAGAACATAAAAAGAACATTTAAAAGGTGAAGGAACATAACATCAGAGGAACATTTAAGGAGTTGAGAAGGAAAAGGGTTGAGGAAAAGGAGGAAAAGGAAGAAAAGAAGGGTAAAATATAAGTGAGATGATCAAAGGACAGCAGAAATAATGAGGAGGTCTAGGAGAATAATACACAATGACAACAACATTGTAAAAACAAACAACTTTGAAAACCTACTAATGGACAAAGTCACTAGTATAAAAAACCCGCCAAAAAAGTCAATAAGGATGAGAACTGACAAAAGTTCATCACATTTGGCAATTAAAGAATCAAGAAGTCAGGACTGTGCTAAGTGCTAGGATTGTTAGTAAAGTAAAATAAAATAAAATACCTATTTTTAAAAGATGATTAGAAAAAATGGAGAGACATCTTTTAGTCAAGTGACAGGGCCATAAGTCTAAATTAGTGACTAAGAAGCCACAAGTGACTGTAAAAGAATATTTCAACAGAATGGTAGCAGTAGAAGGTAGAATACAAAGATGTAAAGAACAAGGCAACTCTTTTGAGAAATTTGGCAACAAAAGGAAAACAAAAATATGCTGGCATTGTCGATCTAGAATAAAAATTTGTTGAAATCACCTTGAGCCAATATAAGAAGGATTCACTTAATAAAATAATAATGAAATTATATTGATCAATCATTTTCTTTCCAAGGTGCTCCTTGTGAATTTATATTCTTTATGGTTCCTTACATTCTTATGGGTTTCAATGTATGTGACGCTTTTGTAAATCATTCCTATAATTCAATAAATATTTACTGAGTACGTAGTATTCACAAAGTATTGTAGTAAGCATTTAAGAGATACAAAGAAGAATTGAATATAGCCCATGTCCTCATAGAGCTCACTATTTCCTTACATATTGGTACAATTAATTTTCACTTTTCAGAATCCTCATCAGTTTATGAATTGGCCATTCTTATTCTTCTTCCTTGTCATTCTATACATTTACTAGTATCTCTACAGAAAAGCTTAGAAAAGAACTAGAAATGAAATGTGAAAATGTTTTTATGAAAAGGTACAGGTAAAAGTTGAAAAGAAACAAACTAAAACTATTCATTCATAGAATTAATAGATCGTATGTGGCTTTTCTTACTCCATGGCATTTCAAAACCTATACTCAAAACTAGATACTAGACAGGTCACCAAAAATGTTTGAAACTCTCTTCTTATTCAAATCGATGAAATCTCACTTTGGACTGAGCACAATTAATCATCAACAGTCACACATCAATACTTCATGATTAAGGACAAGACATGGAAAAAAGTTTCATATAAAATTCAAATGAGAAAAGTGTTTTTAATTCGTAATGGAATAAAGGTGGTGGTGGTTATTCCATGTCCTCCTCTTAATGAACCCATATGGGGTTTTCTTGGCAAAGATAATAAGAGTACTTTGCCATTTTTTTCTCCAGATCATTTTACAGTTGAAAAAACTGAGGCGAACAGGGTTAAGTGACTTACCTGCTCAAAGTCACACAGCTAGTAAGTATTTGAAGCCAAATTTAAACTCAGGAATTCCTGACTCCAGGCCTAGGGCTCTAAGATCCACTGTGCCACATACCTGTTCAGGCAAAATGTACCTCACTTAAATTTCTACATTAGACTGAATTTCTATAGCAAGAATGCAGCTCTGATCTCTCGGTTCATTAAAAATAACATAACCACAAACAGGATCTTATTTTCCAGATTCGATTTATGTTAATAAAATACTGTGTTTATGCGAAGGGTATAGGAGTTTTTTTTTTTAATTCTACACACTATCTTCAAATGTTCTCCCTATCACAATCAAAGTAGGCATTTATAATTTATTTTTCTATGTGCTTAGGCTAGGAAAGTTGAACCCCAGTTCTTTGACAAGAATGTCTTCTCCATCCCAACCTACCCCAGAAAAAAAAAAAAGCTGTATTACTATGCCAGTCTTTTGTTTCAATGCCCATTATTTCACCATACTTTACAAAAAAAAATTAATACTCTTTGAATCTCTTTTTGTAACTTTTCCTTCACTCTGTCAGTTTTAAGGACTCTCCAATCACTACAATATGACGCATTCTAAAAATGATTACAATATTTTGTTAATATGAAAATATACAAATCTTTTAAAATTTACATAATAACATCAATGCTATGGTAATACAACAAAAAAACAGAAACTACATAGGAGAAAATGGAAATTAGTATACTTCGGGCCCAGAATTGACAATTCTGCACTTTTACCCATCTTGGAAATAAATATATCCCTAATGAAACTGAGCACACCACTTATGAAAAGGAAATTTTAAGGGGGTGCTTCTGGGAGTAGAAACCCTGATTACTAACACACACTTCAAACAAAAATCAAGGTCACAAAAGTTCTGGCAGATTTGCTGTCAGAACAGAAGACAGAAGAGATACAAAAATGTGGACTGCAATGTCTCACTTTAGAAAAAAACACCTTAGTCTTTCTCAGAAAATTCTTGGACCTGGAAAATTTAATGTTTCTGGTAAAAAAAGAAGAAAGCATGAGCTGGAGATGACCATACATGTTCAGAATTTGTGCCAAAGATGCTCAGGAAGGAACGTAGCAAACAGTTCAGGCATGACACACTGACAGACAAAGAAAAGTATTACTACTGAAGGAATACAGGGATGTTTCAAATCATACTATTTATTTCATAAGGTTTCTATATTGTCTTCCATACCCTAGAAGAAAGAGAAGAGCTGTGGTTTTAAGAGCAGATGTGAACTACCTGGCCTCAATTAAAACTTTATGCACAGACACCATCTCAAAGCTTACAGCTGCTGAGCTGCACTTTTCAACCCGGATTCTGTGGACACTGAATGTGAGGCACTGGACAAATCTGTCATGAAAAAGTAAGTGAAATGAAAACGCAAGTACTGTTTACCATGAATATAGCAAATGAAAGAGCCCCAAAGGACAACGGTAAATCAGAAGTAACTCCAAAATTAAAATGACTATAAGAAATGTTTTGTAGCCATTCTTCATTTCAGGTCCTTCCTCTATTATGCAATAAGATTTATTTTAAGATTTATAATTCAATCACAGTAAACAGATCTTCAATCATAAGTTAAATAAACGTTCCCTTATCGCAATCTTTTGCCATTACATAATGGCAAGTCTCGTTCATCTAACCTCTTATATTTTAGATTTGAGTAAGTTCAACTCCTTTATTCCCCAGAATGCTCAGATTTTTTCAACATACATTTCCAATGACATTTCATACACAATGAAGGCTTTTCCTGCTCCCCAAAGTGGCAAATTCTCCTATTTCCAGAAAATTACTTTGTATTTACTTGCAATCTATGATTTGAAATTGGTTCTGTCTTCTGCTATGAGAGCAAATCTGCCTTGGTGGCCCTGATTTCTGTTAAAATTGAATGGGTATGTAATTTGCATTTACTTTTTTTCCAGTGTCCTATCCCAACAAGAGGATTTAAGCTCACAGAAAAGTTTCTTTTTTCTCTTTAGCACAATGCCTGAACACAGGAAATGCTTTGGTTCCTACTCATGCAGCCAATTATCTTCTAAATGTAAGGCTTTGGCAAGGCAAATCAAAGTAATTTAAGGATCTATACCATATGTATGGAAAAAAAGTGAAATTACAAGTTCTTGTTAATATGGTGAAATAGAGAGTCACAGATGATCTTAATTCTAACACGCATTCATCAATTATTAAAATGATAGAAAAATTCAAGAAGAAAAAATAATAAGCAATTGTATCTGGCCCAGGATATCCTGTGAGTTTTCTATCTGGCCCAGGATATCCTTTGAGTTTTGAAAGCTTGGGTCCTGCCAAGAAAGCCAGCAAAACTGCAATTTAACAATCCTGAAGTCTGCCAGTGCTCTGAATGGAGACACTCAGGGGGCTGAAAAAAAAACAAAAAAAGCCAGAAGCATTCTGAAGGAGAATGTGCTCCAGAAAGCCCCAAATCCTGAAGTTCCCTGACCAATGACTCTCCAGGGGAAGCCAGTAGTTTTCTGGCTAAGAATTTTCCAGAGCCCAGAAGCCTACAGCTATTTACCCAGTGACAGTCCAGAGAAGCCAAAATTATGCCATTGCTCTGAACAGAAAAGATATGAGGAAGTGAAGACCAGGACACTCTGCCAGGGGAGGTTCTAAAATCTAGTTCTGACCAATGATGCTGTAACATGACTTAAAATCTGTCAGTAGACTAAGCTCAGCCATGACAAGGGAGAGGGATATTAACTCTAAGAGCACCAGAAATCAGAGACCACACTGAAAAGGGCATGACCATCTCATCCCACTGTGCACGAAGGGACATAACTCAGATCTGGAACAAATTTGAAACCAGGAACTAAAGCTGAAGACATGAATACATGCAGGGAAATTCTGGACATAATGAAGAAAAGCAAAGAGCATCCAAGAGGTAAACCCAAATTAAGAAAATAGTTCCACAATGACAAATAGATGCAGAAAGCAGAAACTGACAGCCACAGGGACTATAAATGACTAGAAGAAATTAAACAAAAAATGAAGTAAGAGCTCTGGAGGAAAAAAAAGTGGAAGAAGAAATCAATGCCTTAGAATTGAAAAGAGAAAACCCTACCTGAATGGAAAACTTCGTGAAAAGTACAGAGAAGAAAAGAGAACTCAGTAACTTTTAAAAAGGAATAAGAAATAATAGAACAAAGTGAAGATTTAAAACCAGTAGAAATTATAAGTGGAGGAAGCGGACAGAGCACCGGGCCGGGAGTCAGTAGGACCTGAGTTCAAATCTGAACTCTGGCATATAACACTTACTAGCTGCAGGACCCTGTGTAAGTCAGCCAAATTACCTAACCCAAAAAAATAAATAAATGTATAAATGAATGGATGGATGAATATATAAATATATAAATATATGAATATATGAGTATATGAGTATATGAATACATAAAAGATAAATAGATGAATAGATAAATGAATAAATGAATGAATAAATGAATAAGGATGAATAAATAAATAAGTGAAGGGGGGAAGAACAGAAAATATGCGGTACCCGTAATTAACAACAACTAACCTGGGAAATTTAGTTGACAACAGATAATTTAAGAATCATTGGACTCCCTGAAAACAATGATAAACCAAAAAAAAATAAGATACTATTAAAAAATAACTACAGATCTCTTAGAACCGTAATAGAAAATGAAAATGGAAAGAATCCATTGGTCATCTCTTCAAAGAAATACCAGATTGAAAATAATGAAAAATGTAAAGGAAAAATCCAGAGTATGCAAGGTGAAAATAAAAATTTAGTACAAAAGTAGCCAGAAAGATATAACTGAAATACCAAAGCACCATAATCAAAATTCAAAAAAAAAAAAAAAGCTCCAGCTATTATATAAATAACAGAAAGTTTTGTAAAATTACCTTCGAAAATACAAAAGCTTACAAACTAGAATTTACCCTATAAGAATGAATATAAATCCTATAGGTGGTAAACAGGAGCTTGAAGGAATAGAGGGTTTACAACTACTCATGATGAAAAGACCAGAGTAGAGCAGAAAGTTTGAAATACAAAGATAGGAGTTAAGGAAACATAAAAAGATAAATACAGTTCAGTGTAGCAAGTGGATGGAATTGCTCACATTTGAATGGGGGGCAAAACCAACTGTCTCTTTTGAACTTTATCAGTTTAAAGGGTCAAAAAAGAAGTTATTAAAAAAAAAAAAACCACAGGCCAGTATGGCATATTTGTATTTAATGGATTTAAGAGGGGAAGGAAAAAGGATGAGAAGAAAAATTACAGAGAGCTTAGCAACTTTTCTGCATCTCCCCAAAACCATCTTATGCAACCACCAAGAAAATGTAGCAAACAAAACTCCAGGTGGGAAAGCCTAGAAAACAAGTCACAATGAGTCATTTTTCCACTTCAGGGTAGCTTAGGAATATGGAAAGATGTGTGGAACCTGGGGTATGGCCTAACCAGGAGAATACTGCAATGAACATGGCACCGGAATAAGGCAGCTGAACCAGCAGGAGCAGCAAAACACTAAAGGAATGATAATGGAACACCTAGGCAAAAGTGGTCCTAATAGTAGAAGCTAGCTCTGTAACTCATTACCCAGTTCCAGGTCATGCTACGAGGGCAGAGAAAAGCACTTGCAGTCATGAGGAAACAGAGGCCCCTGCCTTTGTAAAGACCAGGAGGGCATTGAACAAACATCTTCCCTGGATCACACCACATTGGAAATACCAAAAAAATTATGGGCCAGCAGATTGAGCTGTGAAAGCAACAGGACATAAGCATCAAAGGTGAATACAGCCTAGTTCTAACATAAAAGCCAAAATCAAGAAGTAGGCTAGAAAAATAAACAAACAATATTTTTACAAGTACTTGATCATAAAAAGTTACTATGGTGACAGGGAAACTCAACAACTTTAAAGCATCTAGAAAAAGCAAAGACTAGGAAAAAAAAAAAACGAATACTAGACATAAGCCCAAGAAAAATTTCCAGAAGAGCCGAAAAAATTTTATTTATAAAAAAAGCACCCAAAAAAGGGTTTATTTTAATCAAATAAGAATGGTGGAGGAAAATTTGGAAAAGAAATGAAAATGATTCAAATAAATTATGAAAACAGAATTTACAGTTTGGTAAAAGAAGCACATACACACACAGATGGGTTCTAAAATTTATCTGATGTAACAGGGAGGTAGGAGACAAAAGGGATAAAAAGGTATGGGAGGGGCCAAATGAGAAAGAAGGTAGATTAAGCCAATAGTCAAAAGAAAAAAAATTTGAGCAGGGGACAGGGTAAAAAAGAGAAATGCAAATAAAAGAGAATAAAGATAGAAAGAAATAAAGTTAGCAATAATAACTGTGAATGGTATTAACGCAGCCATAAAATGGAAGAGAACAGCAGAATTGACTAGAAACGAAAATCTAACAATATTTACAAGAATCACACCTCAAACAGAAAAGATATATACAGATTAAAAATAAAAGGCTAGAATGGAATCTATTCAAATCAAATTAAAAGGAAATTTAAAAAGGTAGGTGTTGGGAATCATGACCTCAGACCAAGCAAAAGCAAAAATAAACCTAGTTAAAAAAAAATAACTACAGAAGGTTTGATGGAAAAAAAGATACCATAGACGATGAATTAATATAAGTATTGAATATATCAGCAACAAAGGACAGGGCATCCAAAATCTGAAAGGAAAACCTAAATGAATTACAGAAGAATTATAATACTGGGGAACCTCAGTTTATCTCTCTTACATCTACATATATGAATAGAATTTTAGAAAAGTTATATAAGAGAGACTTTGGAGAATACTGAATGAGAACAGGAAATACTATACCTACCTCTCAGGTGCACATGGCATCTTTACAAAAACCTACCATGTATTAGGACATAAAAACCCCACAATCCCATACCAGATCTCAAATTATATTATAAAGGAGTAATTATCAAAAAAATCTGGTACCAGATGAGAGACAGAGTTACGTTAGACCAGTAAAATAAACTGGATACATAACACACAATAAGCAATGACCATAGCAACATGATGTTCGATAAACACAAAGATCCAAACTTTTCTGACAACTCACTATGACAAAAACTGTATTTTTGATAAATTTCTGAAGTATTTATAGCTATAAAAGAAATAAGTGTTAATGAATAATTTGAAATACAATTTTAAAATACCAAACATGTTAAATTTCAAATATACTTTAAAGAACAAACTATATGTAGTTGAGATTCATGTTTTACGTTCATGAATGTTTAGCTAAGTGACCACAATTACTAACACTCCACTTATTCATAATAATAAAAAATAAAATAAGAGGAATGTAGTTTCCCAAGAATTAGCAAAATCCAGATCAAAGGTCTTTAAATTGATGTTTTAAATCAAAATATCTCCGTTAAGGCCTCATTTCTCAAATATATAGACTGAGTCTAATTATTAGAACACAAGTCACTCCTCAATTGATAAATGGTGAAAGGATATGAATCAGCAGTTTTCAGGCAAAGAAATCAAAGCATCTACTCATTATGAAAAAAAGATACTCAAAAGCCCTATTGATTACTGAAATGCAAATTAAAACAACTCTGAGATACCACTTCATACCTATCAGATTGGCTAACATACCAAAAAAGAAAATGACAAATGTTAGAGGTGATGTGAGAAAACTGGGACAGTAATGCACTATTGGTGGAACTATGAACGGATACAATCATTCTGGAGAGCAATTCAGCACTATACCCAAAGAGGTATAAAAGTGTGAACACTCTTATCCAGCAATATGTGTAGCAGGTCTGTAGGCCAAAGAAATGAATGAAAAAGGAAAAGGACTCATTTGTGCAAAAATATTTATAGCAGCTCTCTTTATGATAGCTAAGAACTGGAAATCACGGGGTTGCCCATTAATTGGGAAATGACTGAACAAATGGTGGCATATGATTATAATGGAATATTGTTGTGCTATAAGAAATGACAAACAAAATGATTCCAGAAAAACGGGGAAAAACTTACATGAACTAATGCAAAGTGAAGTGAACACAACCAGGAGAACACTGTACAAAGTAACAGCAATATGACATGACTAATAAATGTGAATGACTTGGCTATTCTCAACAATACAATGACTCAAGATAATCCCAAAGAACTCATGATAAAAAATGCTCTCTACCTCTAGAGGAAAAAAGCTTGATGTTGTCTGAATACAGACTGAAAGATGCTATTTTTCTCTCTTTTTCCTTATTCTTTCCGTGTTTTGAGTCTTCTTACACTTAATGATTTATATGGAAATATTTTTCATGACTGTACATGTATAACCTATATCAGAATGCTCACTGTGTCTGGAATAGGGGAGGGAAGATGGGATGGAATACAATTTGGAACTCAAAACTTTAAAAAAAAAAACACACGATAATTATTTTTACAAGTAATTAAGTGAAAAATTAAACATGATTTTTAAAAATGGTGAGTGGATGTTCATTTATGGAAGATACCATAGATCGCATGCTAGTTCAAGTAGATCATTATTTGTTATCCCATAATCCTGTGCCCTTAAAGTCTCTTCCAGTTCTGATACTCTGTGATTCTTCTGGAGGCCCAGAAAAGTTATGACTTTCCCAAAGTCACAAGACTGGTTAATAGTAGATTGGGGCCTATAAAATGACTCTTATATTTTCACTCTCTTTCCACTATTCAATAATAAGAGGCTTAATTTTGAATTTGATGCAATAAATTTCAAAGGAGAAAGGTATAAGTGGTGTGACTTCCTGTTTCAGAGTTGGCACAGGTAACTATACTGCTGATGGAGAAACGTCTTTCAAAGACTGCAGGGCAAGCCCATGCAACGGTATTATACGACTCATTAAACTATTCAAACAATAAAACAGCACAATATAGTAAGATTCATTTCGAAGACATTCCATAAAGGAAAACAAATTTTATAAACTTTTAAGTCAGGGCATGAAGGAAATCTGGCTTCTATCACACTCTTAACAATTCTTAAGTATAATGTAGCTCAAGGTCGGTCCTGATAGTCATTTGGGTATCACCTTACTCTAGTGTTGAGAAATAATGTTGTTACCTCAAACATGTACACACAAGCAACGAAAGACCCCTGAGTCACGATGCCTATAAAAACTACTTGACATTTTAGGTTACTAGGAGCTTTTAATTAAATTCACCAGGCTTCTATGTTAATGTGTAGAACTAGAAAATTTACTGGCTACATCTGCGCAATGCAATTCCCTCTCCTGAAATGAACTAAAATGCCAAGTGTCCAGTCTCAGCATGCACTGAGTGTTGCTAAACCTCTTAGCAGAATTCTACAGAAGCTCTGTATAATTCAGAGGTCTCCAAGAACAAGCCTGGAGCAAAAACCTTCCAGAGTGATTCCTCGGACAACATACCTACCACAAAAATTAACCCATAGCACTTTGTCCTCTTTCTTTGCTGATACAGGGGACTATGATTGTAGAACTCTCTATAGTTCAGACTTTCTTCCAAGTAGTCAGGTTTCCTAAACTGGTTTTCTTTCCTTTCTTTTTTAGTCTTTCTTATAAGGTGCAGAGGAAGAGATTCTAGAGAAACATACAGGTTGAAATGTAACATTGAAAAACAAAAAATAGAAATATAATTCATTTTTTAAACTGTCAGCCTATAAGCTCAATAAGGTCTAACCTAGCAACACAGGCCTCTTACAAGCCTCTTCCCACATTCATTGGTGAGTAGGAAGGATTTGTTGATAAAAAACAATACCTACAAAATAAAGTCAACTCACTTTAAAGATTGACATATTTAAATATAAAGTGCTTCTGAATATTGACTTCAAATGATGAATGTTCACATATGCCAAGGAAAACTATATTAAAGTCCACCTAGATTGGAAGAGCTCTGTGACTGTAGATGGGTAAAGATACATTTGTATGTCAATATAAACTGGTTACCTTTGTAATACTAGGTATTTTACATTATGCACTTAAAAAGATTATTTTGAGAAAGGGTCCATAGGCTTTAATAGACTGTCAAAGGGTCTGTAATACTAAAAAGGTTAATAACTCCTACTTTAGATGGTAAGATTCTCCAAATACTACTTTTCCCAGATGCTATTATTTTACATAAATTCTTAGAACACTACAGAGCTTCATGAATGAAATCCAAAGCATGAAAATAAAAATCATTTACCACAAACACTAAAAAACAAAGTGGATAAAAAACGCATATTATCCACATCACAACATGGAACCGGACAGATACATCCTTGATTTAGCCCATCAAAATGTATACTGGAAAGATGCACAGTGAGTCAGATATCTATAGTATGTCATTGACAATTTGTACACCAGAAATGGCATAAATAGGAATGAGTTGGTTAGGTATGCAATATGATAACAGAGTGCCTGAATAGTAAACTGACATTTCCAAGTGACTAAAAGAAAAAGGTGGACAGGTAGGTGGCACTGTGGATAGAACACTGGGGTTAGAATCAGAAGACTCATCTTCATGAGTTTAAATCCAGCCTTAGATACTTATTAGTTATGTGACCCTCATGGCACAGTGGATACAGTACCAGGCCTGTAGTCAGAAATACTCATCTTTGTAGTCACAAAGAATTGGACGTGACTGGAAAAAAAACTAAACAACAACAGAAGAACAAGAGTAATGCCTTCAGCTCATCAAGCAGATTCTGTTTGCAGGCTTTATTAGGGGAAAAAATATGCCTGTATTATAATGCTGTAAAACATGGACAAGAACCACACAGACAGATCACTGAACAATGGATTTAGAAACAGAACATACACATTTAAATCCAATTCTGCCACTTATTAGCTAGATGACCTTGGAGGAGAGACTTTTTAAGCTTTCTTTAAAAAAAAAATTTCCATTTTTTTTAATTATACTAATGCCTATTTATGGACTTCACCCTTCTAAAACTTAGTTTACTTTTCAATAAACTTGGTATATGATAATGTATGCCTGACCCACTTCAGAGAGTGGCTATAACAATTTAATGAGGTAACTTACATAAAGTGCCAAGTAAGGTCCCCTATTGCCATTACTGCTATCTGCATGACTAGAAGTACCAAGACTGACTGGCAAAATAACACCTCTGCCAACCATAAACACAAGTATACTTGATGATTTATATCCAAACAATCAGCAAAGCATACTCGATTTTTGTATACTTCAGATATTTAATGAGGAAATAATTAGGAATTGCTAATTCTGGCTAATGAACTGCTATTAGTATTAAAACAGAATGGTAATGGCACTGACAACCAGATATTTTGCATGAAAATAACACACATGTTGGTTATTTGAAGAATCTGCCTTTTTTCCCTCTAATTTTTCCTCCTAAAAGCAATCACTTTCATCTAACTTGTATGCTACAGGGTAGTCTTATATAGCCTTAGCATTAAAAATTGACTTAACAAAATTGAACTACAATTAGTCTAAATTGAATAGACAAAGGTGCATGTTAATTAAAACTTTAATGGTTGAAATAATACTAGGTCCTTTTGTCCTCTTACTCACTAATACTTCACATCTTAATTCTTATATAACAACTAAATAAGTTCTTTATCTAAGATCAGAACCTCCTAGCACCATATATAAGTGTTTTAGTTAAGGAAGCATGGATAGCGGGCAGCACTGGCCTTGAATGAGACAGACTAGATTGAAGTCCATGACTGACATACATGGCAGTTGTGTGACTTTTAGCAAATCAGCTAACCCCCTCAGCTCTTTGAGCAACTTTTTAAGACCATAAATTGCATAGACTATATCAACCTGCATTGGTAGAAAGTTTCCTTATCTGGGAGTTCCCTGTACCAATGAACTAACAATTCTATAGTATATGATAGAGTACAGAAAGAGAATAAAAACAAATAGGGGAAACACAGCATCAGCCAGATTATTTCACTTCATTATACAGGAGAGCAAAAAGCAAAAAGGAATGAATTTTTCAAATGAGAATAACAATGGCAAATTTTAAAACACGACAATTTTTAATTCCCTTACATATTGCCAGGACCACAGATAAAGATTAAAATTTAAACAGTGAACAGTTATATAGTTATATACTACCTTAAATATTTAGAATACATTTCTTAATCTCCTTTGACTTTTTTACATTAATCGCTTACTTCAATATATATATTTCTCAAGGGGATTTTAGTGTGTGTGTGTGTGTGTGTGTGTGTGTGTGTGTGTGTGTGTGTGTGTGTGTGTGTGTGTGTATCTATATATCTCAAAGGGTCCCTTAAATTCAAAAAGTTATGTAACAGTCAAAGCAACACATGCTATTTTTTTAAAGACAATGACTTTGTATGAGACTTAAAATTCTTTTAAAACAAACTATCAGAAAGCCTGGTTCATTTAATTTAATAAACCAATGCATGACGGAAATGAAAACATTAAAAGCTGCCAAAAACCTAGTCAGGTCTTAGGTTGCCAGAAAATTACTTAAGCTCCTCCTCAGGGAAAAAAGAATGAGATGTGATTTAATAAAGGGGGAAAGAGTGAAGCTTAAAAACAGAAAAAAAAAATCACAATACCCAGAGACAACCTGATACAGAGAGGAAGGGGAGTCACATTCATTCAACAGAAAAAGAACACATGCCCAAAAAGCATTTTTTAAGGCTCACTCAAAAGGATGATTTTGTCTTTGACTGAAAAACTTAAATTACCCTTTGCCCAATCTCTTAAACAACACAGATTGTGTTTCAGGGTATTCATTTGAGTCTAATTAAACAAAAGTTAGACTGTTGGTTGAGGCTCTTCAAAACAAAATCCAATTTTCTAAAATGCTTTTTCTTTACCAAAGACTTGAAAATAGAAAGAAAGATCTGGTCAAAAATTATGCTAAGCAAATAAAACACAAAAGCACGAGACAATAAAATCTCAAAAATTAAAGTAAAAGAAATATACTGCAAAACGATATTTACAATAAACATACCAACTGAAGGTCTGAAATACATAATATAAAAATATCTGCAAGAGTCAGTATTATACATATAGACAGCTAGGTAGAATGGTGGATAGAACAGCAGACCTAGACTAAGACTTCAGTTCAAATTCTACATTAGATACTTACTAGCTGTGTGACCCTGTAGAAGTTAGTTAAGCCTGTTTGCCTTTACTTCCTCATATGTAAAATGGGCTGGAAAAAGAAATTGCAAACTACTCCAGTATCTTTGCCAAGAAAACCCCAAATGAGGTCACAGAGAATATAACCCAACTGGAGCGACTTAACCAGCTAGGCAATCTTGGAGAAATCACTTAAACTCTGTTTGCCTCAGTATCCTCAATTGTAAAATGGACATTATCACAGCACCTACTGTTGTAAGGACCAAATTAGATAATATTTATAAATGCCTGAGACATAATAGATACTGTATATATGCAAACAATTAGAAGCAAAGCTAAAAGGATATACATGTTCAAAGGAGAAAGGAAACTAACAATGTAAAAATATACTCCAATTTCTTAATAATCAGAAAAATAAAGATCAAGACCAAATCCACTCAAAACAGTAAAAATAACGCAAAACACACTATAATTCAGTTTGGGGAGGTTGCACATGAATAGCCAGTCAATACTTTTTTTGGTGGAATTATACTCTGACACAAAAATGTGGAGGAAAAAAATGGTATTAATGTTGAGGCATTTTTTTTTCTAATAGCAATGATCATGCTGTGGATAAAACTCACTGGCTATTATACCTTGATAATGCAAAGGTAAAAGTCATCATGGGGGGGTGGGGAGAAGAGAGAGAGAGACAATTGAGATTCAGTGACTTGCCCAGGGTCACACAGCTACTAAGTATCAAGTGTCTGCTCCTAGTCTGGGTTTGAACTCAGGGATGGTGCTCTATCCATTGCACCACCTGGCTGCCAAGAGCTATCTTTTCATCTACCAATTCCATAGCCAAGATGCCCTTAAAATTAACATAAAAAAGATAAGGGGACTGTTGATACAAATATATTCACAGATGCTTTGCAGTGTGTTGTTTTAAATAAAACGCTAAAAACAAACGATTTATCCAACAATCAGGGAACAATCATATAAACTATGGTGTGAAAATGAATGGAGAAGAGCCTAGAGCTGTGAGTTCATTGGAATAGGGATTTCCAGGTGTAGACAATCCTTCCAACAGAAGCATAAAAATAATAAACAGGAAAAGACTTTTTTGTGAATAATTCAGAGGAAGAATCAGCAGAAATAGAACTATATACACATTAAGGGAGACGGTAAGGGAGTTGGGTTTTTTGTTGGTTTTAGGGCTCGAAGACCCCAAGGGTGATAGATCAGTGAGGAAATTCCCTATACCCATGGACATTATTAAACATTCTACAGACAGTAGTCTTACAGCACTGACCCAAGCACTGACCTGTAAGACCTTGGACAAATCACTTAGGTAACCTCACCAGTTCTCAGCTTCCTCATTTATAAAATAAAGGCCTGGGATCAGGTAGCCTCTGAGTTTCCTGCCAGCTCTATGATTCTATGAACCTGTTAAGTGACTTGCCCAGGGTCACACAGACAGTATATATAGAAAACACATGTTGAACCCTGATTTTCCGTCTCTAAGATTAGTTTTCTGTTCACTATGAAAAGTTCCCTCTCATACAATAAATTCATCTCAGTTTTATTTAAGCTTGTACTTCCTATTTTGTATGTTTAATTGTTTGTCTTTGCTGAAGTCTATAACTAGTAAAAATCCAGATGAAGGCAACTAAGATGAAGAGACCCAAATCCATATATAATCCTTATATAGGATTATTTGAAGGAACGGGGTACATTCAGCCTGGAGGAGAAAAGACTTAAGAGTTAAGGTATCTTCACTTATCTGAAAGGTATCTTTATGTATGGAAAAGGAATAGATTTATTTTGCTTTCTCCCAGTTAAAATACGAAAACTGTATGTATCATGCATGCCTGAAAACATGAGTTCCACATACAGGAAAGCTCTAATTAAAGTTATACCAGAATTCAAATCTTCAAGCAGAAGCAGGTGACCATTCTGCGGTGATGTCATAGAAAGACCAGATGACATCCAAGGTCCCTTCCAAATAAGAGATGCTGCAGAATCAAATACTCAGTGCAGCAATACATGAAAGCCCCAAAAGTGTCGGCAGTACTACATATCAAAGGAATGAGAAAGAAAAAAACAGAAGACATTGATAACTCTTAAGGACCTTACAATTAGCATCATAAAAAACTTTCCTAGTTTAACCTGTTGTTAAATATTTTACTTTAAGAGGAACCATTTATATTCTCTGCATGTATATATGTGTGTATATTGATATATACATGTCTAACATACATCCATGTATATATCTCAAGTATGTGTGTGTAATTAAATTCAAATCTGGCTCTGGGAAATAATTGGAATAGAACAAAACAAAATCCTTCAACTTCTGATAGTAAAGCCTCCATGATGCTTACTCCCCGGGGAGGGCACAGGCTAACCACAGCTAATCATCTCCACTGACAAGGAAGACACATCTAAAAGATGTTATAAAGGGAACAACAGTAATATATGGCAAGTGGTTGAATGTGTGGAGTGAGGTGTGGCAAGTGAGCAAAGATAACATGGAGGTGAAGAAACTGGGAGTCTAGAGGGAAATTTGATGAAAAGGTAGGTTTGCAGATTCGAAGTCAGAGGATATGAGTTTGAATCTCAGCTCTACCATTTACTACCTACCTATATGACCTAGAAAAGGCAACTCCACAGGTCTCATTCTCCTCATCTGTTAAATGAGAGAGGGGTAACTAGATGTCCTCTGAGAATCCTTCCAACTCTAAATCTATCTATCCTTCCTCTGACCCTCTGGACTCTTTCCAAAATCCTGGGTGAAATGTTAAAACAAGCCCCATTTTCTCCACCATATTTTTAAGATGGAATGGTTGCTTCCCCACAATTTTCCCACTGTTTCTATCCCTGCAGTGATAATAATGACAACAACACCCATAACTGAAACATAAAATACAATCTGCATACACGGCCTCACTTGTATCTGACAAAAGTCCTATAAGGTAAACTCTATCATTATGTTCCCTATTTTATAAATGAGGAAAATGAGACTCAGGCTAAATGTTTTATGCACGGTCACTTAACTAGTTTCTGTGATAGGAAATAACTTCTGCCTTGTTGCATGTAAGGCCCATTTTCTCTGAAAAAATATTAAGAGCGGGGCCAGCTAGGTGGCCTAGTAGACAGAGCAGGACATGAGTTCAAATCTGGCCTCAGACACAAGTAATAGCTGCCTGACCCTGGGCAAGTCACTTAACCCTGTTTGCTTCAGTTTCCTTATCTGTAAAACGAGCTGGGAAAAGTACTGCAGTATCTTTCCCAAGAAACCCCAAAAACTGGGTTCACTAAGACTTCGACCACACTGAAAAATAACTGAAAACACACACGTAAGCTAATTGATGTTACCTGGTTAATCAGTACTAGGAAGATCATAAATTGATAATCCAAACGTCTAGTACCCTGAAAAGAGCAATTAGCTGCTTTTGGATACCCAAAGTGTGAATGGGAGGTAGGTGGTTGAGCCCAAACATATTTTTTTTTGCTGGATTTTTGGGATTATTTTTCTGTCCTGTAAATTTCTAGGCATATTTAAAGCTATTTTTCTTCCCAGATTGTAATTAATAGGTAGCTTGGTGCAAATTAAGAGGCAGTTTTCTGACATCTACTTCCTTTTCTGTTTAAAGCCTTCTTAGTTAGACTTGCAAGATGGGGGGTGGGGGGAGAGATTTCACAACCACTTGCCTGAATGCCCTCCTTTCCCGGCTAGGAGTTATATTTAAATATTTCCATATTTAAAGACATGGTTGATAAATTAAAATCTCAGTATCAAGCATCAATTTCTTAACCGTAAGGTTTTTCTGTCCTCACAGAGTGTGACACTAAATTTCAGTGGGGGCAGTCTGAGAAATAAAAAAAGTTTGAAAACTGCCAAAAACTCACTGGATGATTTTGTCACATGACAAAATGACAGTCCTTATACAATATTCTAGTTTACCGATACAAAGTGTATTTTATTTACGCTAGTAAATACAGCTTATAAATGCCTTTGGTGTAGATGGTGTTATACGTTGAGCCTCCCCTTAAGAAAGCTCTATATACTAGAATTCAAACTTACAAAACTGATAACGGAATAATTATTTCCATGAAATAGAATTACTCCAAGTTCCTTTACATTTCCCTTAAACATTATTTCACAAAATTCAAACTGTATACAACTTGTCAGGAATACCAAAGGATGTGGCATGTCTATTTTGCATAGCACCATTCTATGGAATTTTACCAGAGGCAAAGGAAAAATACCATCCTTGACCTTGTAACGTTTACATTCTAAGACTAATCAATAAGCATTTACTAAGTACCAGTGAGGCACCAGCCATAGTGTTAAGCAGTGGGGAGAGAAATGCAAACTCCCACAAGGAGTTCACAATCTGATGGAGGGCAATGAAGCTATGTGGTTCAGTGAATAGAGGATCAGCCCTGTAATCAGGAGGACTTGAGTTGAAATCTGGCCTCACATTCTTACTAGCTGCTAGACGCTGGGCAAGTCACTTAACTACCCCCCACCCCCAACTGCCTCCAAAAGAAAAATCCAATGGAGGAGATAACATGCAAACTACATATCTATGAAGGATAAATATGAAGTAATTAACAGAAGAAGACAGCAGAATTAAGAGGGACTAAGATAGGCTTCCTGTAGAGGTGCAAATGGGTAGCACAGTGGAGTGCAGGGCCTGGAGTCCCAAAGATCTGAGTTCAAATTCGACTTCTGACACTTCCTAAGTGTGCACTGCTTCTTGAGTTACTTAACCCTGTTTGCCTCTGTTTCCTCATCTGTAAAATGAGCTGGAGAAGGAAATGGCAAATCATTCCAGTATCTTTGCCAAGAAAACCCCAAATGGGGTCATGAAGATTAGGACACAATTGAAGCAAATAAACAACAAACAGTAACAAAGAAAATTTTCCTGAAGAAGCCTTGGTTATAGCTGGGGCTTGTAGCTAAGAAGTGGAAATGAGAAGAGAGAGTATTACAAGCATGGAGGACAGGACAGCCAGTGAAAATATCCAGAGTAAGGAGATGAAATATCTTGGAACAACAGCAAGAAAGAAAGGACCCCTGGAAGGGTGTAAGGCATAGGAAGACTGAATAAACACAATACAGAACAGGGTGCTTTTCTCAAATGCAATCAAACAGAAAAAAAAATTTTCCATATGGCATGTAGTGTTTTTTTCTTCACCAACACAATACAAACTAGTTCTCAGCTAGTGTTTAGTGCTTCCTCTCCTTTAAAGAGGGAAAATATTACATAAGTACTTTTCATTACTTTTTCTCAAAAGCTTTAAATATTTTATGAGCATGAGTATTTCAAAAGTAACAGGCAACAATGCGTATTCTCCAAAAACATACAACCAAGTACAGAGATGGCAACAGAACAGAAACTGGTTCTAATTACACATTGGCAAAATATGTTTAGAGTTTAAAAATAGTCATTTGCAACTAAACACTATGCCTTCCAAGAACATGTTCTCATAATCTTGTCCAAAAGTTTCTTGAATCTGCTGTTTCTCACACACTGTTAAACAGTATCTTTCCCTTTTATTAGGAAAATTTTATATAACTGAGTAAAAAGGGTAGAATAAAGAAAGAAGAGGAGGGTTCAGATACTGGATCACTACTGACATGCCAAAAACTGCATCTCAATCGGAGAAGCAGTAAAAATTCTGATGTTGGTTCCCATACATAAGAGTTTCAATGGCTCTTTATTTGTTGATTTTTTCTGGGACCATGATGGTAATTTGAAGTCACTTGCTAAAATACTTTCTGAAGGGCGAGGCCTTTGTAAAACTATGCAAGGTATTTTCATAAGGGAACAGCTCATGAACATCTCAATAGAGAAAAGAAAAAAACAAAACAAAACCTGTAGCTGTCTGTGCTGAAGATAGGCCCTTCGATCAAAAACAAAACCGGAGCACACTAAACGCAGAAAGGACAAATGTTGCTGCTAACAAGTTTAAAGCACGGAAAGAAAAGCTTGAAACTAAAGAAAGTATACTTTCTATGATGACCTTAAATATCTATACAGAACTTTACATTTGCAAAAGCTTTCACTGTGAGTCATCATTCCCAGTTACTTTTCTTTCTCTCTCTCTTTTTAAGAGCTACAAGAAAAAGCCAGACTGCATAAGCGGCAAACTATAAGGACTAAGTAAAAATACGCAATGCTTCCTGTACCAAACAGAATTTATGACTCTGCTATATGATAAACAATGCATGCGTGGTGGATAAAGAACTCCAAAATGACTATAATTAGCATAGCTTTTACAAGGCCAGATTTTTTTCATTTTTCTTTACTCCTATCATTCATATGTCAATTTGAACAGTTTTCTCTGATATTGTATACCATTCATCATCGCTACCACTACTACCATTAAACACACAACCCTAGACTCATTCCAATTCAAAGGTCCCATATTTTTTTTCCCCATTAGTGCTGGGAAATTAGGAAGAGGAGAGGGTTTAGAGGGAAAGATACTGAATTTTGTTTTAAATATGGTGACTGCAAGACATCTAGGAAATATGGAATATCTGTCTGAGATGTCCAAGAGACAGTTGTTGGATTGGATTCAGGGTCAGGAGAGAGGCTAGGGATACATAAATAGATCTCAGAATCATACAAGAAATTTATGAATTACCAAGCAGGTTTGAGAGTATTAAGGGAATTATTGATTTCCTCTTATTACTCAGATCTCAAGAACCACACCACCTACAAATTTTGGTTAATTAAAATTCTGTCCTTTTTCTAAGGACAGCTAGGTGACCCAACTGAATAGTGCACTGTGTTTAGAATCAGGCAAACTCGACGTCCTGAGTTCGAATGTGGCCTCAGATATTACCAGCTTTGTGTCCTTGGGCAAGTCATTTATAATCCTATTGGCTGCAATTCCTCATTTGTAAAATGAGCTGGAGAAAGAAATGGCAAATCACCCATAGCCAAGAAAATCCCAAATGGGGTCACAAAGAATCAGTCATGACTGACATAACTCAACAAGGATAACAACAAAATTCTATTTTAATATTAACCTCACATGTACAAGACTTGTCCCATGGGATATAAAAATTTACCTAGAACCTTAAAGATTCCTTAGACAAGAAGCCAGAGGAAGAATTTTAACGGTACCTGAGTCCTTGACAACATGGAAATCTTCTTCCTCAATTAGTCTGTTTATAAATTCTCTAAATGTAGTTTGATCTGTAGGTTACCTATACTCTGTTGGATAAGGTTTCTTTCCTTCAGGAATGTATGAGCAGGAGAGACAGAGGAATACACATTAGCATTGGCTGGGTACAAGGGTAGTCACAAGAAACTAGAAAGAAAAGACTTCCAGTTCAGGCAGTTCAATCTTCAATTGATTTGCTTGGAACCTAACGACTGAAAAAGGTATTGCACTCCTCAAACAAGCTTTCATTAAGTGTCTATTGTGAGACAGGCAGTGTAGTAAGCACTTTAAAAATACTGTATTCTTTGAGGGTTAAAAAAGGCTGAAACTCACAAGCTAAGACTAATTCCTATTGGTGTGTGAAAAGTCACTGACTTCTGGAGCCATCTGAAACCTATAAACTCCTGGAGAGTAGGGACGTCTTTTGCCTCTTTTTTTTTATCCCTTGTGCTTGGCACTGTTCCTCCACACAGTAAGCACTTAATAACTGTTTACCGATTAGTTTATATTATGATTATTCCAGTTAGAGGCAGGTAGTGACTCACTGGATAGAGCTCTGGGCCTGAAGTCAGGAAGACCTGAGTTCAAACTTAGCCTCAGGTACTTACTAGCTGGATAAGTCACTTAATCTCTGTGACCCTGGGCAAGTCACTTAACCTCTACTTGCTTCAATGGGAATAGCATCTATACTCCAGAGTTCTTGTAAATATCAAATGAGATAATATTTGTCAAAGCTGCTTACCACTGTGCCTACCATAATTGGCACTATATAAACGTTTATATGTCCTCCCTCCACCTTTTGCCTTCTAATGAATGTTGCGATTATTATCACATTACCAGGCAAGTTTGAGAGTATTAAGGGAATTATTGATTTCCTTTTATTTTCAATACCCAGGGCTGATAATTTAGAAAATGTGTTATGTGTAAATAATGTCATGGTGCATGAATTTGTGTAAATGAGATGCAAACTGGTGGTAGTTCAGGAGTTATAGTGTCAAATAATAGCAGTGTATCCCTATACACACCAAGTTTCTCCTGAATTCCTGAGAAGCATCTGCGTATGATAACGTGGTGGTAACTTCTTTCTACAAACCCTCAAACCTGCCAATGTGAGTGAACCGTGAGGGGGTCTCACAGAATTCCTTAGGCTACATCTATAGTCTGACCTTTATAAACTACTTTGCATACAACTTTGGTAACTTTCAATAACACCAATGAGGTAGACTGGGTCATTCTAAAGTTTAATTGAAACCAAAAGAATTTGTTATGGGACATACTGCCAAAAGAGACAGAACAAAAATAGGCTTAGATTGATAGAAATCTATTTTTCTTCTCCCTTAAGGGAGGGGAACAGTTCAGGCATGCCTCCAAATGGATGGACGATCTCCAAAAAGAAAGAAATTCAAGTATCAGCCTGTGAAAACTGCTGAGAGAACAGACTGTTTAAGGCAATTCAGATGTAAATCATAAGCCTCACCACTTTTACTCTCTATAGCTAAAGCCGAGATGAATTTATTTATGATATCAGCAAGCAAACCATCAACAAGTAATGATTATAAAGAAAAAGTCAGTTTAAAGAGGTTGAGAAAATGAAGTCAAATATTTATGATTTGTAAAAGTATTTGTTTTAACCAGAATTTAGTGGCATACTATATATATTTGGAACACTGAAGCAATAGTAGCCCTGATCATTAGGAATGAATTATTATTTTTTAACAAAATGGACAAGAGGACTTCTTACTAAGATGACTACTTAAACAGAGCCAGACATCCTAGGTGCCACATGCCCACTCCAGCGAAACAACAACAATAAAAATAGGAGGAGACTGAACAATGGTCAATAAATCCAGTGAGAAACTACAAGTTATGTCATCCAGCCTAGAACCACACAAAAATTCAGACAGAAGCTCACAGACAACAGAAAAGATGTCCTACTAGAAAACTAGCAGAATAGGCAACAACAGGGAAACCTCCCAGACCAAGAAAAAACCAAGTTGGAAACAGGTACTTTTAACTTTTGGGCCCTGTATGCAGAAACAGAAGAGCAAAGAACTCTTAATGAGCAAAGTCCCTGAACAGCCAGAATCCCACAAAGAAGAACTTGGACGAGCCTGGGAAAAACAGTGACCAGTTATGGTCATAGGTTGTGACACTCCAGGCGAAGGAGTTCCAGAGTAGGAGAACACATTAAGGAGCCCAAATACCTAATAATTGTTGATCCTCAACAATTGGAGTAGGGGGAAGGAAAGGATGGAAAAGGATCTTAAAACCTAGATTCTTCATGTAAATACATCATAGAAGGCCCTCTGCCCACATGGGGAGTTTTACTCTTACAGGTGGATCTTTTGTCAGAAAGAGTATAAATTTTGATGGCTTATGCTTTACAACATATCTTGGAGTTTGGAAGGTTTTTTTTTCCCTATTTAATTTTTTTTAAATACTAGGACAATTAACTCTTATCTCATGTAGTTTTCATTTATGATTTCTTGGAATGTAGCTCTGAAAACCAGGCTTTGATAAAGCCCTACCCAAATCATTCTGGCCCTCATGATTTGCCACTAATGTTGCCTCCCCCAGCCTCATTTGCTCATTCTTTGGGTGTGATGGCATAAAGTGAGTATAAATAGCAATTATTTCTGTTCTGAGGGTCTTCTCCTCCCAAACTGAATCTTTTTGTGAAGGCCAACTAGGCCATCTTTTGCCAAAATTCTTACCTAGACTTTAATCACTGAATGGGGTGTTGCATCAGACAAACAGAGTTGGGAAAGACCTTAGCTTAAAAGGCCAAGTTCTTCACTGTATCCAAAGCCATCAACAGTCTTGCTGACCTATGTCTTGCCACTGGACTCCAATGACTCTGGAGAAGAGAGTGAAACATTAAAGACTTCGCACAGCCCTATCTCCCTTAAATCCAATTCACTAGAAAGTCAAGATAGCAACTTCGTCATGTCATTGGTCCTCTTTAAAAACGAAGTACTAACAACAAAAGGGACGAAGTGATACTGGCACTCTTTTTTTTGCCACTTTCTTCCTTTTTGTAAAAAGGGGACTGGGACTGGCATAGGGAAACAGCAACTGAGAACAATAACCTTTAGTTTTTCTGATCAAGGTCTAATATCCAAGATGCATAGGGAAATAATTCAAGTATATAAAAATTTAAAAAAGAATCATTTGCCAACAGATCCCTGGTCAAAGGATACAAACAGGCCATTTTCAAAGGATGACATGTAAGCAATTAGTAGCCATGTGAAAAAAAAAATGCTGTAAATCAATAATAAGAGAAATACAAATTAAAACAACTCTTAAGGTTTTATATAACACCCATCAGATTTGCAATATGAACAAAAAACTGTTTGAAGGGATTTGGGAGAACAGTCACACAGAGAGATGAAGGACCCAAGATGGAGAAAGAAAAATATTTTCAGATATGGCCACAATGTAAATCGCTTTTGCTTCAACATGCTTATTTGTTACAAAGAGGGTTTTGGGGAAAAGAGAGTAAAAGTGATAATGAAAAAATTAGAAAAGAAACAAAGAGGGCCACTGAAACACTTAAATGCACAGAAGAGAATGGGACATTCAAAAGTAATACTCTTTTATGCTTCATAAATAGAAATAAGTATACTAGGTTTTTTTGTATTTGTTAAGTTAATAATTTAAAAAAACTTTAAAATAAATAAAATGGTCAAGAAGGAACTTAAATGAAATGCAGTAATGTGGAATGTGTACTGAGTTTGAATGGGACCTGGGTTTGAATCCTGACTCTGGCACTTAGGATCTGTTTTTTTCTTTTTGTCTAGGCCTGTGCTTTCATTCACTCAGTATTTGTTAAATTATCTACTAGGTGTCAGACATAGTGCTAGGAATTAGGGATATAAAGAAAAAACAGGGCTATCTCAGTGAAGATTTCCTTCTATCAAACCAGGTTTACAGGTTCTCTGCAAGTTTTCATACAGTCTTTAAAAAAAAACAAAACACACAATGACATTTATTTGCACGAGGCTGGAGAGAAGGGAGCAGTAGGGGAGAAATAGATGGAGTATTCACAAATTGCTTAACCAGTGGACAGAAAGACCTTGAGAATTCTGATGATAGTTGGGAATGTCATGCATATTGCTATCACCTCAAACAGAAACAGGGTAGCTTCGTTGATCATGCCATCCTATTTGATATAGGTACTTCAAGGAGGTAAGAATAGAGACATGGTCCCGAGGGTGAAGGACACAGTCAGCATGGGCTCATTGGCCCAGGCCTCTGCCAGGAACAGGCCCAGTCGTGGTAGGGAAAAGAGATCCAAGATCACACTGAACTACACCCTGGCTAAACATCACCCCCTCCCCATCCCTGACTCTGCCATGCCTGATCTTGAAAAAGATAAGGTTAAATTTATGACACAGACTTATCTGGGTTTAAATTAGCCAGTAGGTAAGTAACAGAGGCAGAATTTCAAAACAAGTCTTTCTGACTCTGAGGTCAGCTCTCTATTCATTATACCCTGCTAAATTTTCTTCCTTTGTGATATATACACTACCCACATGATCCTTTCACCTCTTTGGCCCTCAATTTCCCCATATGGAATAATTTCTCTACATGGCCAGCTATGACTATACAAGCCTCTCAACAATACTGCAGTGACAAAATATCTTTTAAGTAAATGAAAAATAAAATGAGGTCAGCATGCTCATTTATTGACTTTTTTAAATGGTCTAATTTCTTTTTAAGTAGAAAGAGCAAAACCAAGGATTAGTCTAAACTTTCTCTTACACAACTCAAAAGTACCTTTCGCTTCTCACGAATCAATTAGAAGAGCTTCCAGATTAATTTTGAGGCTATGTTAAAACTTGCATGCTAATTCATTTACATTAAAGTGCCTTATTGAGGAGTAAGATTTATAGCAGCCTCAATCTTCCACATGAAGTCCCATGTCAGAAAGGCTGAAATGAGGTGTCTGAAAACTCAAAATGAGGGGAGCTCTTAACCTTACTGATTTAACCAAGCTGGTTGTCTCCTTTCCCCTTGATTTACAACAGATTAAAAGCAGAGAAGAAGGGAATAGGCAAAAATTTAAAAAAAGGCTAAAAAACTGACAAACAACTACCATCAAGGTAAAAGATAGTAGAGGCTGCAAAATAATACCTAGTGATGAGTCTTATAAATAAACAAGTTTGTAAACTATAAAGCAATATGCAAATATTGCTAACATTCTAGAACTAACACAGACCAATTAGTTCCACGATAAAGAAAATGCAAAAAATCCTAGAGACATTGTAGGGGAAGAAAATACAGCCATCTAACTATCTCCTGTATCATTCATTGTATAACAGCAGAGAATTAGAAATGATATAAGTAATACACTGGTACAAGTTCACTGCTACAAGTGAATATGAAACTGGGGTAAGCCACACTAAAAGGCAGGAAAAAAGGAAGATAAATTCCATCATTTTTTAAACAGTTTTAGTGCTTAAAAGTATAAGCTTCAATTATCAGAAAAATCTACTCATGGGAGATAACGCATTCTCTTATAAGCAGACTTACTATAATTTCATTGATAAGTGGGTGTGTACTGGAAAGGCTTATAGGAACTGATGCAAAAGATAAGTGAAAAGAACCAGGAGAACATTGTACAAAGTTACAGCAATATCGTATGATGATAAATAGTAAATAACTTAGCTATTCTCAGCAATACAATAATTCAAGAAATTTCATAGGATTCAAGATGAAAAACGCTGTCCACATCCAGAAAAACTGATGGAATGTGAACACAAATTGAAGTATATTTTCTGACTTTTTTGTGTATTGTTTTTCCTTTTAGTCTCTGGCTTCTTTCATAACATGAATAATATGTAAATATATTTTGCATGATTACTCATGTATAACCTATAGCAAACTGTTTACTGGCTCAGGAAGGGGGAGGTAAAGGAGAGGGTAAAATTTGGTGCTCAAATTTTTTCAAACTAAATGCTCAAAATTGTCTTCCTACACATTTGTGGAAATAACCATTATTATTTGAAGCTTAAGGTGAAAAACGATGTAAGTGGGTCTGTGGGTTCCCTAGAGCAGGGTCCCAGAGTGAGCAATCGGTGTAGTAGAAAAGGCAATAGACTTAAAATAGACAGACCTGGAATGGAATCTTCATTCATCACTTTCAGGCTGTGTGACTTGGATGTCCCTTAACATTTCTGAGCCTTCATCTCTCATTTATAAATGAGGATGATCAATACACCTACTGTGTACTTCTGGGGGTTCTTATGAGGAAGGTATTTTGTAAACTATACAGCATTATTTAAACATGAGGTAACATTATTCTTGAACTAACACAGACCAATTAGTTTCAGTATAAAAAAAACGTAATTCCTGTTTTTATCTTTATGCTTAATAAAGAGGGGGGACACATTGTTCTACCTACAAGTTTTGCAAAACATTGTACCAAAGTTTAAAAAGAGAAGGCAATTCCTGAGATCAACCTATAATAATCATTAAAATAGGTATAATACAAATAGCACAATAGTTCCTTTCCACTTACTGGTACAACCTGCCAAATCACAGATCATAACATCTTCTTCTATGCCTAATTCTAATGGGTGTCACTTACTCAGAAGCAGGTACGAGTAAAAGGAAAAAGAAGGAAAAAAGGCAAATATCAATCCAGAAAATAGCGACCAAAGTGAATCAACTGATGTTGAAGGACAGGGAACTGTAATGTCTCTTTTTAGTACAACAATATCAATATAACACAAACAGTAGTTTCTGAACTGTAACTCAGTGGACAGCCGGTCTCACCTAGTATGGGGATTTAAAATGTTTTCCTAGTCCAAGGGACTGACAACAGGCCATCAGTACCTTGCCATTTGTCTCAAACCAAACTTCATCATGCTGTATCACACAGAATGACAGAAAAGTTAGGCTACCTCAAAATATTCAGTCAGTAATGAGGCCAAAAACAAAAGGGAGAGGAGGTTAAAAGATTCACACTTCTCTGATGAATTTATCACTGTCCTGTGCCATGGTCTGTCTTCTAAAATCCTTGATTTCATCAGGATGTTTCCCCTTTTTCCTATACTAAACATTCAGATTGTTTGCTTTTCTGCTACTTAACTGTCTCCCTATAACCTCAACATTCCCCTCTACATCTCCTAAATCTCCCACACTGTAAGAAATGGCATCACAAAATGTATTCACAGTATATCTCAATAGTGCTTGACTGTTTCAAGTATCAAGGCCAAGTCAAAAATATGGTGAAGATATCCACACATGGATGTAAACACATATCAGACTCAGTTTGCCCAAAGGACTGCCTTCACTTCTTTAACATGCAGTACAAACTGGTAAAAGTTATCTTCCAGAAAATTTAGGAATGGAGTACATCATAAACTCTCTCATACTCAGAACAAAAAAAAATAATGACTGTGGCTTTACAGAATTTTTCTTCCAGGAATACCAAAGACTAGAAAACTTTCAGGTTTTTCTTTTAATTTTACATGTTTCAAACCTACAACAGACTGCTTGCTAGTCTTAGGGAGGGGGAGGGAGGGAAGGAAGAAAAATTTGCAACTCAAAATCTTACAAAAAATCAATGTTGAAAACTACTTTTATACATAATTGTGAAAAATACATAAGAAAATGTCCAAAAAATTGTAATCTTTCAGAGATATGAAACCATCAGAAACCCCTGCAAACGATGGATGAACATTAAACCTCGAGTCTAAAGTTTCTTATATGTGGAAAAAAAGGGGATAACTTCACTAAGCTTACAAAGCATGATGATGACTACAGAAATTTAATTAGGAATGTGATGTCCTACTTCTCCTCTTGGGTTCAAGGTACATAACACCACTGTGTCCCCTCCAAACCATGTTTTTGATGCTATGTTTCATAGTCTTTTTTGGTTCACAATTATCCTTGGTATTTAACATATAGAGAATGTAAGATCTTAGAGGTCAGAGAGTGTTTTAGTTCTTTATCTTTGTATCTCCAGTAATTAGAATAATGTCTGGTATTTAGTAGATGTTTAATAAATCCTTACTGATTCACTGAGCCTTTTAAAGTTAAAAAGCAAGATTTCTATAAGTATACAACTCTCATCAGCAATACATATAAACCAAAATCATACTTTCTTTTCTTCTGTAAGATATTGCTGTTTTCTTGGAAACTTGAATTTTTCTCCCAAGAATACCCATCAAAGATACCACTAGCTGGAACTGTCCAAACAAAATGAAATATATGAAACCCAAATTCTAAAATGTTTTATATGAGGATAGGTTTTGTAAACAAATGTTTGAGTCTCTATTCAATACAAGCCATCATGAAAATACAATGAAGCAAAAAATAGGGTACCTGGCATCAAGAAAATTACAATCTAAGAGTGCACAAAAGGCAAATATAAATAATAACCAGTACTATAAGGTAAATAAATGTAAGAGATAAGAGTGAGCAAATATTTTTCAGTTTCCCATTATTTTCATCATTATTCTCATGTGTACAATATTCACAGTAAGGAAATAGAAGTATGAATTTTATTTGGAATTTATCCTCTTGTTTCAGGAAGTGGGATGTTCTAACATGTTGAAAGTCCTTAGGAAAGTGAGAATGTTTAAGACACTAATCCAATTTAAAAGGAACTACTCTATAGCACCTTTTTGAAAATCACATGATTATGGCTAAATCTACTGTTTCCTTCCTGTTCTGTAAGTAGAAAAGAAAATTTAATTTAAAGAGGTGAGTCATTGTTTATAAACAGCTTGAGAAAAACAAAAATTTGGGGAATGAACTACAGTAATGCAGAAATAAGTTTTTTCTCAATTAAATTAAAATGGTTATTTAAAAACATCATCTGAACTCTTCTTTAAGTGGAGGGTGGTGATGCAGGAAAGACTTCAAAAAGTCTGCAGTTTTCCACCCACACATACCTCCCCCAGTACTGCTGTGGGTAGCCCTCCAATTCTGAGGAAGATAGATGGATGGAAACTATTGTATGTATTTCCTACAGGTTTTATATGATCCATGGTTTGACACCAACTCTAGTTCATCTGACGAACGGCTGACAAATTAATTTTCCTCAACTACAAATCTTACCATGTGACTTTCTTACTCAATCAACTTCGGTGACTCTCTATTACCTCTAAGATAAAACACAAATTCCTCTGTTTAATTTTTAAAGCCCGTCACAACCTAGCTGTAACATAACTTTCCAACCTCCATGGACATTCCTTCCTCTTCCATATTCTACTATCCAGACAAACCAGCCTTCTCTCTATTCTTCTCAGTATCCATGTCTTGGTATTGGCCATCTCCCATACGTGGAATATACTGTCTTTTTACTTCCACTACACAAAATTCTTCTCTTTAAGATGAAGCTCAGGTACTGTCTTCTACATAAAGTCATTTCTGATTTTTCTTCCCCAACTGCTTACTGTCCATCCTTCCAAATTAGCTTGCATATATTTGTAATAATTCACTTTATATTTATGTTTTAGCATCTTTGTATTTATGCAGAATATATTTCTATATGTATTTGTTGTCTCTCCCATTAAAGTGTAAGCTCATTGCAAAGAGATTTTTTTATTATTTATATAGTAGCCCCAGATATATTTACATGATACATAGTAGGTGTTTAATAACTACATGTTAATTGATTGGTTCTGTGTCAACAATCACAGGGGATTATGCATCATCCTCATAGCTATATTTACTTTTCTTCCCATTTTATTTGACGTCAGCAGGATAGGTTCTAGAACAATCAAGGGTATATTGTTTGAAAACTCAAAGATGGATAAGGTGAATTCTTTTCCTGTTAGAAATCATTCTTAGATGAAGATTTCAGCCAATATGCAATTAAATATTTATCTCCTTTAACTCATTATTTTTGGTAAGACCCTTCTAAAAATGGAAAACTCCTACTCTTAACAGAACCCAACCTTGAAATCATAACCATCTAAATTCATTAGAAGGCATCCAGAATTGTGTGTTCATACCTCAAAAGGGTCTAATCAAATGCAAGAGCTTCCATATCAAAAAAGTCTCATCTCTCATATTTACAAACCAAAATTCCCAGCTGCTAACACAATTTCTGCAAACAAGATACATATCAACATCAGCCATTAGAGATCTCTTCACAAACAATTTTAGCTGTAGCTGAAAAATCAGAAGACCAAAATCTGCTAGATATCAAGCATAAGTACAAATAATAACTTGAAAATGCTACCACAAAGGAACAATAACAGGAAATAGAGTCGGGCCACTGCCTAAGCAATTCCATCCAGGTCAATTACACAAATGTGACAAAAGGAGGGAAAGAAATTCAAAATCAGCTCAAACGGAACAGAGAAAGCAACTGGACCAACATTTTAAAACATCTCTGAAGTTTGCCCCAAGCTAAATCTGAAACCTCAAATTAAAACATAACAAGTAGCACCATGATGCTATTTGCTAACGGCAACTACATTGCAGACCCTGTTTAAAAATAAAACAGCCATCAGGTTTTTCGTTTTCCTCCTTCTATGATTTTATGTCTCGATACTAGATGTCAGAGAGCTTTATAAAAAAAAAAAAAAATAAAAACTTACTATTATTGAAAATTCCTGAGCCAAATACTTCAATAATGATGCTTGTCTTGCCAAAAAATTGCTTCTTTCTCTCATATTGCCTTGAAGTTGTGTATCAAACTCCTTTCTGACCACAGAAGCAACAGAATCAATAATCAGAAGTTTAACTCCCTTTGAAATGATTTCTTCCTCCAAACACTCGATCCTTTAAAACAAAAAATAATTTAAAACATTCAACTATATAGAACAAATGTCAGGTCATTAAAAATGTTAAAAACTGGACTTTTTTTGTAAACTCATTTTCTCTTTCCCCATATTGAAGGTACTCAAAATGTATATTTTTCCCCAGCATGGCAGCAATTTGCTTATTTTATGTACCTCAATGAAACAGACTGCTCAAGTTTCCTAGCAATTTCCTTCCTTGGCTGTTCTATACCCATAACCACAAGGTTGCTAACACTGTAGTGTTTAGTTACATCAGAAGCATTTCATTCACTTAAATTTCTGTTCAATTTTCATGTTAATATTTTTGTCATCCTTAAAGAGTAAGTAGGGGGTAGCAGATATAAAAAAGTAATGAGGAAACAAGAATCCTAAGTTATATTTCTGAGACTCAGACTGTCCATGATTTATTCAACAAATATTATTGAATGAGTACTGATAAAGGTAAGGTACTCAGGTACAAATCCTCTTACTTCCATATACCTTGCAGGCCTTATCTGACAAGATCTGCCCATGCTATTAAAGCAAAGGGGCTTGAGGTCCTTACTTAATCAATAATCCATCATTTATTAAACGACTGCTATGTGTCAATGATGGTATATAATTGCTCGTCTACAAATAGTAGATACTCTGAAGAATTAATGTTGCAAATCACCCAAAACAATAATGAAGAGAATTTCATGAGTAAGAATAACCAAATTGCCAACAAAAAGTTACATGGACAAGTGACAAAAATTATATCACAGGGACAAGTGACTCAAAAAGGAGGTAGGGTGGTTATAAAGAGAGCAAAACAATAATGGAAAAGGAAAGAATAATGATCACCAAACAAGGGAAAATGAATATTGGCTAATTTTCGAAGAAAAGGGTTGGCCCCGAAAGAACAGGCATGGGCACTTTTGCAGAAGGGGAAGGTCTACAGGTATGGAAGATTACATGTAATGTCAGATTTTCTCAAAGTATTGAGTGACTTTGCTTTTGAAAACATTCCACTTCTATTGTTTTAAAATTCTTTATTATAAGGGGTGGCTTTCTAGGGAGGAGAGGGAACAAGATATAGAAGGAAATTTTATCAGTAAAGATGAAAATTTTTTTAAGCCCTGAAGTATTACATGACACTCAACAATTTGGAAAAGATGGCAAAAGATAGGACTTGAGTGGTTATGGAAAGACGGGCACACTAACGCATTATTTAAAGAACTATGAATTGGACCCATCAAGTCTGGAAAGCAATTTGGAATTATTCAAATAAAATATCTAAAATATCTATACCCTTTGACCCAGATATTCCACTGCTAGGGATATACCTCAAGAAGGCCACTGACTGGGGTAGTTAAGTGGCAAGTGGACAGAACACTGAACCTGAAGTCAGGAGGATCTGAGTTCAAATCCAGCCTCAGACCATACACTTGACACTTATTAGATGCGTGACCCTGGGCAAATCACTTAGCCCAAATTACCTTATAAAATATTTTTTTAAAAAGGCCACTGACAAAAAGAATGGCTCCACAGACCCTAAAATATTTATAATACTACTTTTTCTATAGTATAGAACAGGAAACAGAGGAGTGGTTAGGGTATAAATGCAGGGAGGAAGAATTATATGTCAGGGGTCCAGCCAATATGGTAGAGTAAAAGCAGGGACTTGCTTGCATTCTCCCTCAAACTCCTCCAATGACTGTAAAAGATGGCTCTAAACAAATTCTAAAGGAGCAGAACCTATAAAAAAGACAAGAGTCAAACAAATTTCCAGCCTAAGACAACCTGGAGGGTTGCCAGGAAAGATCTGTTGCACCAGGCTGGGAGAGGAGCACAGTTCAGCAAGGGCTGAGACATGGGCCCAGCAAACCTGATGCAGGTCTCAGGGGACTGAATCACAGGCCGCTGTGGTTTCCAGACTTCTCAACCCAAAAATGCCAAAGACAACTGAAAAGGTTAGTGGGAAATGTCTGTTGGACCTGAGAGAGTTCCAGTACCAGCCTTAGTGCAGCCCAGGGGCAGCAATGGCCCAGGTTGCTTCTAGTGTTCTTGGACCAGACAGTACAGGTATTAAGCCGCTGATTAGAGAGGGATTGCAGGGATCTCTTTGCTGGTGCTGAGGCAGTATTTTCTAGCTTTCACTGTGCTTAGATCTGGGTGGCAGTCCTGGGATGAGGAGGAGCACTGGCATGGTGGAGATTGTGGCAGCAGTGATGATGCAATGGTCCTCACTTTTCCAAATCAGAAAAGAGAGCTTATGGTCCCTCAGACCACAGCACAGGCCAGGAAAGCACTAAATCCTGACCCCTATGATCAAACCACTTTGGAAGAACTGAAGATATATAGGTCCCTTAAAGTACTTCTAAAAACACCTGGCAAAACCTCCAAAGCCTGAGACAATAAACGCTCCACACTGGAAGCAGAGCCCTACCTAAAAAAGAGTTGAAAGTCAAGGAATTGGCTGTAAACATAAGCAAACAAATGAAAAAAAAATTCTAGACTATAGAAACTTACTTTGGTGACAAAGATCAAAACATACACCCAGAAAAAGACAAAGTCAAAGCTGCTATATTCAAAGCATCCGAAAAAATATCAATTGGTCTCAGGCCATGGAAGCAAGTAAGCAAAGAACTGTATGTCTATTGCCTAGCACAGTGGTAACACAGGGTAAGAATTATTAAATGTCCGGAACAATTAGGACAAAAACACATCAAAATATAAGCAAGGGCTGGATAACATGATACATACTATGAGTAGACCTTCATGGAGATACATAGTTTGAGGGAGAAAAATATTCCCTGTTAGCCAATCAACTACCCATAAAGGTCTCATATATACCAAATCACACAGCAAGGTGCCATTTGTGGTAGCAAAGAAGAGGAGCTAGGATTTATACAGTAATTTTTCTTTATACTTTTATTGAATCCTTTATACATATTATCTAATTTGATCCTAACAACAACCCTGGGAAAGGGGTGTTTCATTATTAAAGATGAGGAAACTGAGGCACGGGGCAGTTAAATGCTTTTTAGTCAAAGGCACACAGGTAATAAGTATCTGAGGATGGATTCTAACTAAAGTCTTCCTGACTCCATGTCTAGCGCTCTATCTACTATGCCATCTGGCTGGAACCAGAGACAAAGTAACAAATTAACCACTAGTAAGGAAACATGGAAACAAGATTGCGGCAAAGTGAGTGGTACTGTGGATAGAGTGTTAGGTCTGAAGTCAGGAGCAGCTAAGTTCAAATCCAGCCTTAGATACTTATTAGCCATATTACTGTGCACAAATTATTTAACCTCTGTTTGCCTCATTTTCCTCAAATGTAAGATGGGAATAATATTAGCACTTACCTCCCATGACTGTTATGAGAATAAAATGGGATAGTACTTGCAAAGAGCTTCATGTGATGCATGGTACTTAACAGGCACTAAATAAATGTTACCTATTATTATGTTATTAGGTAAGAAAGGTAACATGAACAAGTAAGAGGGTAAAGAAAATACAGTGAGTTGGTGGGTGGGGAGAACTGATGGAAATTTAAGTTGCTATAAAGTTGAAAGTAAGGTGAATGTGACCATAGAGTTGTCAACTGAGGCTACCAAGTCATTAAGAACTGATATTTGGATATAAAAACTTTAACCATATACTTAAGATTGGAGTATAAGCCCACTAAATGTTCTGCCCCTTGAAGGAAGAGAAAGAATCTATCTTTGATGCTAAGATGAAGGAGGAGTACATTTCAGCCGCGGCCAATACAGAGGCAAGGGATTCTGGGGGTGATTAAGAAGAGTTAACTATAATTCCAAACTTTTAAACCTGACTGATTACTCAGGATAGGGTTACCACCAAAAGAAATAGGCGAGTTGGAAAGAAAGAAAGGCTTCTTCTTATAGAAGATGGAATCTTGGCTGGAACTTGCAAAGATGTCAAGTAGACCAGGAAGCTCAGAGGAGGAGGAAGAACATTCCAGATAAGAGTGACAGCCAATGAAAATGCCTGGAGTTAAAAAATGTAGTATCTTGCGTAAAATACAGCAAGGCAAGTACCAATCTGTCTCTGAGTTGTGTGGGAAAGTGTAAGGTGGAATGAGAAGATGGACAGATGGGGGCTAAGAACTGGTTATACAGGGCTTTGAAAACCAAACAGATGATTTTCTAGTTCATCCAAGAGTAAATTGAGTTTACTGAGTGAAGGTGGGGGTGGGGTGGGGAATATGACAGTCAAATCAATTATTTAGGAAGATCTCTCTGGCAGGTTGTGGACAGACTGGAATGGGGACAGGGTTTAGGGCAAGGAGACCAAGCAATAGTCCGGGCATGACATGATAAAAGACCTGCAACAAAACAGTGGAAGTGTCAGGGGAGAGAAGATGGGTGTACATTACAGATGAAATTGACTGCTTACCTTGTTAGCAGATCATTGCAAGTAAGTTCCTGATGTAAATGAATTTTACTGCTCAATGAAAGTAATTTTTCTTCATTGATGAAAATGCTGGGGAAACGGAATTCCGCTATCCTGATTAATCTGTGGAAATAAAAATGTAACAAACAAAAATTCAGGAATTACTACAGCCAATTTGCTAAATTCCTTGTACATCCCAAGTTAGCCAATTTGTCTATCACTACAAATGGTAAAACTAGAACAAAAGCTTTAAAGATAAATATGCATATGGATAATAGATTCACTGCTAAAAATTACCTTAGAGGGTCATGTAGCTCAAACTCCTCAAACCACACACATATTTTAAAAGAAGAAATTAAAGATGAGGTAAGTGAAATTAAGTGCTGGATTCAAATCCACTATTCTTTCCATAAATGACTATCGATTTAATGATGGATTCTTTCCATCAATCAATCAACAAAGACCAGTTAGAATCCTGGTAATAACTATAAAATCTTAAAGTATTTCATGTTCTAATCAACTCATTTGTCATTGGGCAAGTTGCATTCTTCTCTTATTTATCTTACCTATTTGAGGATAATAAATACACATCTATACCATTTCGGCTGATTGTTACAAGGCATGTTAACAAGAAAATAAATACGCTGAAAATACCTTCAGCTTATTTGCTGAAAACATAATTTTTTATAAAATATGTATACAAATCTTTACAGTTTCAAAACCATTCATAAAGAGCTGTAAGGTTTACAAGGAATTTTCCATATATCATTTCAATGATTATCAAATCAACCTGTCTTCAGTCAAACCTATCTTCCATTTGATTATAAAATGAAATCATGAGCGAATTTATTCAATCTTATGGCTTCTTGAGAAGTAGCTGAATGTTACAGAAAGAGGGAACGAAGATAGGAAGTTCAAGACTCAGCTCTCCCAGATACTAGGTGTAAGCATGGGCCAAACCACTTAATCATATCCAACCAAGCCTCTGAAACTATAAGTCACAGACCAGCTGCTAATATGAAGAAGTAGATGGAAGATATACACTGGAAATTTTTGATACTAATGAAATCATAGGTCCACAGGTTGGCCCCCAACCAAAAAAAAAAAAAAGAGCCAATTTTGAAAACTAAATACTAACTTCCTTCGAGGATTAGGTAATATACGATCAGGATTTGAATGTTAACAAGTTAAATCAGACAGGAATATGTTCAACCAAAACGCAGAATGAGTAAAGATGCCGGCAAGTGTTATTTCTTTTCTTTCATATATCTGTTTTAATAAATGTATATAAAGAGGAAGAGTGAGAACAACAGAAATACAACACCTCAATGTTTATCCCATTTGAAGGTAAGACAACTCTTACCAAATATTAAAAGGAAAAAAATTTAATCACCTCAATTTTAGAAAAAGTAGATATATCTGCATTGATAACTAAATTACAATTCAAGAAGTATACATATTTCTTAGCTATGCGAGATAGATTTATAAAATTAACCTAGCATTAGGGTATAAAAACTTCACAAATAAATGCCAAAAATTACATATTAAATATAATCTTTACTGGCTTCAATGTTACAATAATTATTTCAATAAAAGGCTGCTTAAGAAAGAAAAAATTAACCACACTTCTGGGTCACCTGACAAACAACATGTTAGATTAGACATTTTTCTCTAATCTTCAAATCTCTCACATTTCTAAAAGATCCAACTTATATGCAAACATAAAACAATTCTGCTGTCTCATCAGTTTAAAACATCAAGAAATCTAACAAAATAACAATCAATGAACAGCAAAGAAGGCTAATTCTTAACCCCTAACTCATTCATTCATCAACCGCTCCCCCAATATGGAGGAAGAACTGCAAAAGGTAAATTACATAGTTGGAATAAAAAAACTATGAATGCCTCCTTCTAGTGCTACAGAAAACCAAAACGCAGAAGATTGCTTTGGACAGGACAAAGCTCAGTGCTACCACAGTGCTCCGTTAGAAAACTGAAGAACAAAAGGAACTAAAGGAGAACACGTACATGCAGCTGAGTAACACTCCACTAAGTCTGAATCCCCATAAGTCACTTGTGGCAGAGACTAAGTATGGTGTAAAACAAATTTTTTCTAGGCAGGAGAAAGTTTTCAGGTCCAGCCCCAGGTAAACTTCAAGCAAAAGGGAAGGAGTCAGAATATGAGCAATAGAAGATAATAAAGGCACTGAAATTACCAAAGATGTCAAGAGGGAAAAAACACAGTAAAAAAAAGTTTAGCAAATTAAGAAACAAAAGATATTAATTTAAACTGAAGGCAACACAGCTTCCAGATCAGTAAAAAGATCCAGGTGATTTAGAACATTGCAAGACAAAGGAAAATTAATCAAAAAAACCTGAAAATAATTCAAGAAATAATACAAGAACACTGTTCAAAATTTTTGAGCATAGAAAACAAGGTACCAAGGGAAAGAATCTACAAATTGCCTTTAGGAAAAAACAAAACACAAAAATCTATGCAACAAATTCCAAGACATAAAATGGTTTAATTTAACAACTCCATTGACCAAAAACAAAATTTGCAAGGAACCAGGTGAAACATCTCCAGATATACTAACTGAAATCTGAAGAACACAAGAATATTCTGTACTTACTATAAACCAAAGAAGAAATGGAATAGTGTATTTCAGACAGCAAAGCAAGTCAAAATGCAACCCAAGTTGACATAGCTGGCTAACTAATACCTAACCACTAATAAAAAAAAAAAAAAAAAGAAAAGAAAAAGAAAAAAAATGGCCTTTTTCATTTGGGTGGTAAGCAATCGGAGTTAAGTTACTTGTCCATAATCACACAGCTATTAAGTGTCTAAGGCCACATTGGAATTCAGATACTCCTGACTCTAGTGTCAGAGCTTTATCCACTGTACTACCTAGGCACCCCCAAAATAGGTAGACTTTCAATAAAAATTAATATGTAAAGCATTCCTAGATGGAGAAAAATGGCCTGCTTGTCAAATACCACATATAATATAAATATAAGGAGAAAAAACAAATATAGTAACCAAGAGAGAGACCATTAAGCAATTTCTTTCTATAAGTAAACAAGGAGACAAAGATGAAAGCAGGAGTGCAATTGAAGTGATTGTGGAAAAATGGCCTTGAGACATCATGGGCTAAATCTTCTAACTCTGCATCTCCAAGTGAATCAATGCTTTTGGGAGACTAAGCAACAAAATGGCAGATCATATAAAAGGGGAGAAGGAAAAAGTTACAGGGGCATATCTGATGTACCCTAATCAAGGCAAACAGTTGACAATGAAGGAAAAATAATTCCTTATAGTTTCTCACGAAAAAGAAAGCCTGCAGGAAAACGGGTATGGAGGCAAAAGAAGGCATTGACACAAGGCAAATAAGGATAGGGAACTCTTATTTGAGGAACAGTTCTAAGGAAAAGAGATATTAATATACTCTGGAGAGACTCAGTAGGAACCACTCATCTCGCCCCAGAAAGAGAATCAGAGGTTTAGGAGATCACGGATAACCAGAAGAGGGTGAAGGCACAGACAGACCAAGGAAGAATACACTACCTTCCTACATCCTTAAATGGAGGTCTGGGTGAGGAATAATGGGCACTGAGAGCAGAGGTTATTGAAAGTTAGAAAGGTAGCTGGCAAAGAGGTTAAAAAAAGTCAAATAAACTGGAAGTATGAAGGGAACATGAGTAAGCCTCCTCCTAAAACGTTGATCCAGTAGAAGAGAGCCACATCTACCTGTACCTTCATGGATTCTATGCTATAGCTAAGTAAATCTCCTTTGGCTAACTGCTGAAGGAGCTATTAGGGTTATCATTTCATCTTGTGTCAGCCCCAAAATACCAGAGGAACTGTTTGTGACAAGCCTAACTCACAAGTATCCAGGGGAAGATTTAAGAGAAGTGATTAGAAGAGGCAAAGAAAATGAAATGTAAGATAGAAGACGAGAGGTAAATGATGATTGAAAAAACAAAAAGACAGGATTTGAAAAAACTTCAGTTGAAAATTCTCCAGTATGTAAGTAGACTCTAACAAAAAACAGTTAAGAAGGTCTTTGGTGATAGTCAAAGAAGACAAATCAATTACTCTGGTATTTAGATTAATTGATTTGCAAGGAGGAGTTGTTATGGAAAATATGGCAGAGGCTATAACTAACATTTTTTGTAGGATCAATGCTGGGTCAATATGAACAGCAATGAACATTCCAAACTCTTTGGCAATGGCTATAGAATACCTGATGGGCAATAAAAACTCTCAGCCTTAGGCTGCATTTTACACCCAAGGATCTGAAAAAAATCTTCTTACTGATTTTGCTTTTCTTTTCTCATTAGGCACTTTGGAAAAGGAATGGTGGTTAATAAGAGACATTAACTAACCGTTCACAGGACTAAAAGCTAAATTACTTTATCCAATGAGTTATTCAGCTGCAAATATTGCCCCCCCAATATTTTTCATTTATTTCCCTCAATTGGTTTTTTTATTTTAGATGGGCAAAAAAACGCCTGTATTTAAAAAAAAAAAACCACTTTCAACTAAATATAAATCCAAAGTTCTATACGCCTCATGTTGCTCATGGATATATATTATTTTCACCACAAAGCTCTTTTTGGGTTAGGACAAGTAATCAAAAAGCAAACCTGCAGAAGCAAATATAACATGAAGACAGCGACATCTACTGGACAACTTTTTCTAAGGTTATTTCAGCAGAACTATATGCAAAATTTAAATTTTCTTTAAAAAAAAAAAAAACTAGTTATGAGATGTCGTTGGTATAGAGAATTCTCAATGAGGAAACCTGGACTCATCCTGTGTCATCCCTATTTCCCCCAATAACATGTGTACTGCAATTTCCCACCTTAAAGGGATTTCCCTATGGTACTGGGAAGAAAATTAACTTGCCAGGTTACCCAAATAATACGAGTCACAGGCAGGACTTAAACCCATTCCTTCCTAATTCTGAGGGTTGACAGTCTAGGAAATTTCTTCTTTTTTTTTTTTTAAAGAATTACCTTTTTCTGAAAATCTTTTTTAAAAAGACTATCCAATAAATAAAAGCATAGTGTTTTCCTTACCTAATGTTTATAGATTTGTACTCCAAACAAGAAATCAATTTTACTAATTGATTCTATGGAGATTAACCTAATAACAAGTCAGTTAAAATGTCTTCAAGTAACTTTGAGTCACACTTCTGTCTCTCTCTTCCCAAGAGTATTAAAATAGGCATTAGACCAACAAGGCAGCAATAGATCCCATCCCCATATTAATAGTGAACCTTCCTTTGTTTTTTAAAGGAGCAACTCTGGGCAATTGCCCTTTCTTCTCCCAACCCTATTTATGCTAAACCATGAATATTATCTATTTCTAGCAGAAGAATTTAAAAAAAAACTTCACGTGAATAAATTTTAGAGTTGAGTTGTTCTTTGCTCTATGTAAATGGAAGACTTAACACACTTGTAATACATGTTTCTCTGCTAATATATCAGCGGATTAAAATTTTGTTTCACTCCTTCAGTGTGGTATAGCAAAAACTCACTACATTTGAAGTAAGAGGACCTGTATTCAAATCCCAGATCCTATAAGTGACTACTTGTATGACTATGAATAAGTTATTTAAACTTTCAGGCTCTTAGTTTTCTCCTCTGTAAAATGGCAGGGTTGGACTCTGAATATTTCTTCCAATTCTAACTCAATGATACTATATACATATAAATGTATATATACATAAGAATGAGATAAAGATGTTTAAACAAGGCAGGAAAAATGGTGAACATAAAATTGGTACCTCAGAGCTTTAAATATATGAAAAAGACAAGGAAGTAAGTAAATATTAAAAACTGTAAAGACAAGAATACAAACTTAAGACTAGAGAGAAAAAGTAAAGAAATACTTTTTAAAAACCCAAAAATTGCAAAGAAAAAAACTGATGGAGAAAAGATGAGGAAAGATTTTAGCTAGCCACATAACTGAAAGAAAAAACGAAGGAGGGAGTGGGTAAGAATTAACATAAATAAATGAAGAGAATTTTTTTTAAAAATCAAAAATTCCAAAAGTTAAGAAAGGGATAATAAAGAAAAGGTAAGTTGAGGAGAATGTGAGAGAACCTACAGGAATAGGGCTGCTTTAAGGTAGATTAAGCAAAAATGATTATAAAGTCTTGTTTTAAAGATGAAATGAAACAAAAAAATCCTAATTCAGAAATAAGCTATAAAATAAGAAAAAGAAAAAAATAAAATCTAATTCTAATACCTTTAAATATAAATTAATTAAACAAATGAAATACGAGTAGTATATTGGATAATCAGACAAAGCTATATAATGTTTTGCTCATATAAGAAACAAACCTAAAAAATAAAGACATATATAATAAAAATGAGTGGATGAGCAAAATTTACTATGCATAAGGTGAATTCAAAAGAGGAGTTGCAATCATGCCATTACATAAAGCAAAAACAAAAATTACCAAATCAGAGATTGAGCTAGAAAATTACATTATGTTGAAAGGAAAGGAAACATAGAAATCTAATATATCAGTACTAATATGTCAAATGGAACTGCATATTAAAAAGGGAAAATTAACTGAATTACAAGAAGACATAAATAAAAACACAATAGTAGGTGACTTTTATATCCCTTTCCCAGATTTGGGCAAAAGTTTAAAAAAAAGAGAGAGAGAGAGAGAGAGAGAGAGAGAAAAATCAAAGGTAAATATGGAATTAAACATATGGAATTTCATCAAGAGAAGAAAACAAAGCTAAAAAGTCTTACGGAACCTTGTAAATGAAATTCTTTAAAAAACATTTTTTTCCTGAGCACCATGTGGAATTTTTACAAAAACCATTAAGGTATGGTGATATTGAAAATAAAAGCAAAAAGACAAAAATAATTTTAAAAAATGATATTCTTTACAGACCCACAACACAAAACAAATATAAATCAAATCAGAGAATACAAAGGACACAGATCCAAATGGAGAGTTAATAATAAAATACTAAATAATGAGTGGTCAAAGAAAAAATCATAGAAAAAAAAATAATTGTATGAGAGAAAATGATGACAAACAATATAGTAAGATTCCTGGGATGCAGCTAAAATAGTCCTCTCGTGGGAAAAAATATATTCCCTAAAAAACATACATTAACAAATTAGGAAAAGAGAGGATTCATGTACTAAGTACATAATTTTAAACTCTAGAAACATAGTAAGTCTATAAAATCAAAATAAGGACAAAAGATCTTGAACACTAAAGAATAAATAAATAAACTACAATGCAGAAAGATTATAGGAAAAACTGAAAGCTGGTCTTCAAAAGGACTAGCCAATTTGATTTAAAAAAGCAAAAAAGGAAACCAACAAAATACCAAGTAAATGGACTTCCAGATCTGGGAGCCAAGATAGCGGAGTGAAAAAAGGTAGTCCCTCTCATTCTCCCATATCAACCTCTGAAAACTCAGAAAATATCACCCCAAAAAAAACCCTGAAACAGCTGAACCAGAAGATAGACAGGGAGCAGCAGTGCAGCAGCCCAGAAAACAGTCTGCAGTGCTTCAGCAAAAATAAGCTAAGCATCACTTAAAAAGGCCTAGGCTGATAAGCACCGTGCAGAATTCATCTGAAAAGAGCTGAAAGAAAGCAACCTAAAGACCAAGCTTTGCTGATTCCAGCCCAAAACCAGGTAAGCTCTCAGAACCTCCAAATGTCAACCAGGAAGAGATCCTGAAGCCCAGGTGGTAGAGCAGGCAAACACCAACACCTGGACCTCCAAATACTTCAGTGAGGGCAGGAGAATTGGTGGGAACCAGCTCAGGAAACCAGCAGGTACCTGGGTACTCTGAAGCAAAGGAATCTCCCAGTACATTAAGCATAAACAAGGGAGACTGCAGGGGGCCAAAGGGAGATAAACACCCAGCAGCAACCATGGAAAAGGAGCTGAATAAATCTAAAGGAAAGGAAAAGCAGGCAACCTAGAATTGTCTCCAACTTCCAGCCTTGCTGATTCCAGCCCAACACCAGATAAGCTGACAGAACCCTGCAGGCTCCAATTGCCAACAGAAGAGGCCCCAGCACACAAAGCTAGTGACTTAAGACCTAGGCTCCCAACACAAGAAGCTTGGATCAGTTCTCTCTGTTCCCCACCAGGAGAGCTCAATTTCTTTAAAGGCCAGGGAATAAAGAAACACCATGAGTAAGAAGAAATGTACCATAGATTCATATTATGTGAAGAGTGAAGATCAAGACAGAAATTCTGAAGAGGACAACATTGTCAACAAACCGACATCTGCAACATGAAAAGGGAATATGAACTGGTCTGAAGCCCAAAAAGCCTTCTTAGAAGAGCTCAGGAAGGATTTTAATAGTCAAATGAGAGAAGTAGAAGAGTCCTTCAAAAATACAATTGGCCAATTGGAAAAAAAGTACACTGAAGAAAACAAGTCCCTAAAAAACACAATTGGCCAATTGAAGGAGGAAGGACAAAAACTAACAGAAGAGTACATTGAAGAATACAAGGAACAAAAAACCAATCTGTTAAAAACTAGAATTGGACAAATGGAAACTAATGTCTCTATGAGAGAGCAAGAATCAGTCAAACATAAACAAAAAAATGAAAAAATAGATGAAAACGTAAAATATTTCATCAGTAAAACAACCAAACTGGGAAATCGATTCAGAAGACATAATTCAAAAATTATTGGACTACATGAAAATTGTGATGAAAAAAAGAGCCTGGATAGTTATCTTTCAGGAAATCATAAAGGAAAACTGTCCTGAAGTCCTAGAATCAGAAGGAAAAATAACCATAAAAGAATCCATTGATCACCATACCTGAGAGATCCCAAATTGACAAAGCCAAGGAATATGATAGCAAAATTCCAAAATTACCAGATGACAGAGAAGGTGCTGCAAGCAGACAGAAACAATTTAAATATCATGAAACCAGTCAGGATTTCACAGGACCTTACAGCTTCTACATTAAAAGCCTGCAGGGTATGGAACATGATATTCCATAAGGCAAAGGAGCCTGGATTGCAGCCAAGGATCAACCACCCTACAAAAATGAGCATGATTTTTCAAGGGAGTAGATGGATATTCAATGAAAAAGGGGACTTCCAAACCTTCTGGAAAAAAAGGGCAGAGCTCAACAAAAAATTTCATTTTCAATAAAGAAATAAAAAGGTAAATGGGACAGAAAGATACGAAATGCGATTAATAAGGGCAGACTATTTACATTCCTGCAAGGGAAGATAACACTTACAACTCTTAAGAACTATGTGGTTATTTTGACATGTTAAAGGAGTATACATAAAGAGTGGATAGTTGACTTTGATGTAATAATAAAAAAAATCTAATCAACTGGGTTAAATGGATCCAAGTGAGTGGATTAGTCTGATCTATAGAAAATGTACTGAAAAAGGAGGCAGACAACGGTAAATAACATTACAGGAAAACACAAAATCCTATTAAAGGAGAGAAAGAAGGGAGGGGGGTGAGCATTGTTTGAACCTTACTATCATTAGATTTTGCTCAACAAGGGCATAACATAATAAGTTAGGTATAAAAATCTAACTTGACCTATATGCAGTAGGAGGGAAAAAGGGAAAGAAAAGGGAGGCAGGGAGAGAAGAAGCAGTAAGAGTAAAGGGGAAGTAAAGGGAAAGGGATAATAGAGTAGGTACTTAATGAGGTGGTGGTCAAAAGCAAAACACTACTGAAGGAGGAAGGAAAAAGGAGGAAAAAAAGCATACATGGGGAGAAAAACGATGCAGAAAAAGACACAGGTACTAATCAGGTACAATCTCATAAAACAGAAATGGATTGCACAATGAATTAAAAACCATAATCCTACAATATGTTCACAGGAAACACATTTGAAAAATAGTGACACATACCAGAGACACATACAGAGCAAAGGTAAAATGCTGGAGCAGATTATATTATATGCATCAGCTGAAGTAAAAAAAGCAGGGGTAGCAATCCTGATCTCAGACAATGCAAAGGTAAAAATAACTCTAATCGAAAGAGATAAGGAAAGAAACTACATCTTGCTAATGGGCACCACAGACAATGACATAATATCATGACTAAATATTTATGCACCAAATGGTATAATTTGCAAATTATTTGAGGAGAAGTTCAAGGAGTTACAGGAAGAAATGGACAGCAAAACTAAGCTGGGGGGGCACATGAACTTCCCTTCTCTGCACTAGAAAAATCTAACCACAAATTATTCAAGAAAGAAGTTTAGGAGGTGAATAGAACATTAGAAAAGTTAGGTATGATAGACCTGTGGAGAAAACTAAGGGATAGAAAGGAATATACTTTTTTCTCAGCAATACATGGCACATACACAAAAACTGACCATGTACTAGGGCATAAAACCCTCACAATACAATGTAGAAAGGCAGAAAATATTAAATGCATCCTTTTCAGACCATGATACAATAAAAATCATACGTACTAAAGGCCATGGAAATATAGACTAAAAAATAATTGGAAACTAATCTAATCCTAAAAAATGATTGGGTCAAACAACAAGTCATAGAAACAATCAATAATTTCATTCAAGAGAATGACATAATGACAACATACCAAAACTTATGGGATGCAGCGAAAGCAGTTCTTAGGGGAAAGTTTTATATCGCTAAATGCTTTTATAAATAAAATAGAATAAGAAGAGATCAATGAATTGGGCATAGTACTAGAAAAAGAACAAATTAAAAATCCTCAATTAAACACCAAAGTAGAAATATTAAAAACTAAAGGAAAATTAAGAAAACAAATGAACTAATAAAAGAGCTGGTTTTATGAAAAAACCAATAAAATAGATGAACCTTTGGTTAATTTAATTTTAAAAAGAATTATTAAAAAAGAAAACCAATTTCCTATTATCAAGAATAAAAAGGGGAAAGCTACCGCCAAGTAAAAGGAAATTAAAAGAATTAGGAATTATTTTACCCAACTATATGCCAACAAATTTCACAATCTTAGTGAAATGGATACATATTTACAAAAATATAAATTCCCCAGAGTAACCAAAGAGGAAGTAAAATACTTAAATAACCCCATCGCAGAAGAAGAAATTGAACAAGCCATTAATGAACTCCCTAGGAAAAAATCTCCAGGGCCAGATGGATTTACATGCAAATTCTATCAAACATTTAAAGAACAATTAATTCTAATACTATAACAGACTATTTGGGAAAATAGGTGAAGGAGTCTTGCCAAATTCTTTTTATGATACAAATATGGTGCTGATACCCATACCAGGAAGAGTCAATACAGAGAAAATTATAGACCAAATTCTCTAATGAATGTAGTTGCAAAAATTTTAAACAAAATACTACCAAAAAGATTACAGCAACTTATCACAAAAACAATATACTCACTATGACCAGGTAGGATCTATACCAGGAATGCAGGGTTGGTTCAATATTAGGAAAACTATCAGCATGACTGAGCATATCAACAACAAAACCAACAGAAACCACATGATCCTCTCAAGAGATGCAGAAAAAGCTTGTGACAAAATACAAAACGCATTCCTATTAAAAACACTAGAAAGCATAGGTATAAATGGAGTCTTCCTTAATAATAAATATTATCTATCTAAAACCTTCAGCCAGCATTATATGTAATGGGGACAGGCTAGAAGCATTTCCAATAAGATCAGGGGTGAAACAAGGATGTCCATTATCACAACTGTTATTCAATATTGTACTGGAAAAGTTAAGCTTTAGCAATAGGACAAGAAAAAGAAATTGAAGGTATTAGAATAGGCAAAGAAGAAACAAAGCTATCACTCTTTGCAGATGACATGATGATATACTTAGAGAATCCTAGAGAATCAAGTAAAAACTACTTGAAATAATAAACAACTTTAGCAAAGTTGCAGCCTATAAAATAAACCCACATAAATCAGCATTTCTATGTATTACCAACAAAGGCCAACAGCAAGATAGAAAGAGAAATCCATTTAAACTTACTGTAGACATTATAAAATATTTAGGAGTCTACCTCCGAAACAAACCCAGGAACTCTATGAACACAATTACAAAACACTTTTCACAAATAAATCAATCTAAATAATTAAAAAACATCAGTTGCTCATGGGTAGGCCGAGCTAATATAATAAAAATGACAATCCTACCTAAGCTAATTTACTTATTCAGTGCCATACCAATCAAACTACCAAAAATTATTTTATAGGTTAGAAAAATAATAACAAGATTCATTTGGAAAAAAAGGTCCAGAATATCAAAGGAACTAATGAAAAGAAATGCAGGGGAAGGTGGCCTAGCAATTCCAGATCTTAAATTGTATTATAAAGCAGCAATCATCAAAACTGCTTGGTACTGGCTAAGAAATAAGTGGTGGATCAGTGGAATAGGTTAAATATGCAAGACACAGTAGTCAATGACTATAGTAATCTATTATTTGATAAACCCAAAGACCCCAGCTTCTGGATAAGAACCACTCTTTGAAAAAAACTGCTGGGAAAACTGGAAAAGAGTATGGCAGAAACTAGGCATAGACCCAAATCTCACACCATATACCAAAATAAAGTCAAAATGGGTTCATGACTTAGATATAAAGGCTGATATATAAGCAAACTGGGAGAACAAGGAATAGTTTACCTATCAGATCTATGGAGAACAGAAGAATTCATGAAACAGGAGATAGAGAACATTAAAAAGCAAAATGGATAATTTTGATTACATTAAATTGAAAAGTTTTTGCACAAAGCCAATGCAACTAAGATTAGAAGGAAGGTAGAAAATTGGGAAAGAATTTTTACAACCAGTCTCTCTGAAAGGCCTCATTTCTAAAATATATAGAGAATTAAGACAAATTTATAAAGAACACAAGCCATTGCCCAATTGATAAATGGTCAAAGGACATGAAAAGAGTTCTCAGATGAAGAAATTAAAGCCATCTATAGTCATATTAAAAAATGCTCTAAATTATTATTGATTAAAGAAATGTAAATCAAAACAGCTCTGAGGTACCACATACATCACACCTGTCAGATTGGCCAACGTGAGAAAACAGGAAAATGATAAATGCTGGAGAAGATGTGGGAAAATTGGAACACTAATGCATTGTTAGTGCAGTTGTGAAATGATCTAGCCATTTTGGAGAACAATTTGGAACCATGCCCAAAGGGCTATAAAAATGTGCATACCCTTTGACCCAGCAATAGCACTTTCTAAGGCTATATCCCAAAGAGATCAACAAATGGGAAAAGGACCACATGTACAAAAAATTCATAGCAGCTCTTTTTGGTGGCAAAGAATTGGAAATTGAGAGATGCCCATCAATTAGGGAGTGGCTGAGCAAGTTGTGGTATATGAATGTAATGAAATACTATTGTGCTATAAGAAATGATGAACAGGCTGACTTCAGAAAAACCTGGAAAGTCTTGTATGGTCTCATGCTGAGTGAAGTGAGCAGAACCAAGAGAAAGTTGTATACAATAAGTCACGTTGTGCAATGACTAATATTGATAAACTTAACCATTCTCTGCATTACAAGGATCTAAGACATCTCCAGAGGTCTCGGGATGGAAAATGCTGTCCACATCTAAAGAAAGAACTATGGAAGTTAAATCATTATCATTTTTTTTTCTCTTCTGTTGAGACTTGTTTCTTATTTGTAATGACTCCTCCTATTGGTTTTAATTTTTACTTACAGCTTCATTAATGTGAAAATGATTAATAGGAATGTAATGTATAATAGCCTATAAGAGATTGTGCACTGTCTTGGGGAGGGTGGTGGTGATGAAGGGGTAGGAAAATTTTAAACTCAAAAGCATATGAAAGTGACAGTTGATAAATGAAAATAAATTTCTTAAAAAAAATTTTAAAAATAACAAATAAACAAGGTAAAATCAGAACAAATCCAAGAAAAATTAAAAGGAATTATCAAAAGCTATTGCACAATTGTTTTTGCTGTGGTTCAATTGTTTTAGTCATGTCTGAGTCTTTGTGATCCATTTAGGGTTTTCTTGGCAAAGATACTAAAGTGTTTTGTCATTTCTTTCTCCGGCTCATTAAACAGATGAGTAAATTGAGGCAAATGCAGTTAAGTGACTGGCCAAGTTTCACACAGCCAGTAAGTATCTGAGGTCTTATTTAAAATCAGGAAGATGAGTTTCCCTGACTCCAGGTCAGGCACTCTATCCATCAAACCACCTAGCTCCCCCATTGCACAATTATATGCTAACAAAGTTGAAAACAAAAAGAAATAGAGGAATACATGCAAAAAATATAAAATACCTAAACTAAAAGAAGGCCAAAGAGAGACCTTAAATAACCTAATCTAGAAGAAAACAGAACTAGCTATGAAGAAATCACCAATGGGGAAAAAAAAACTAATGGTCCCAATGGATTTACAAGAAAACAGGAAAAAGCTTTTAAAAGACAATTGGTGCTAACACTAAAGAAATTATTCTCAGAATTTGGTAATGAAAGCACTCTATCAAACTCAAAAATATATACTCATATTATCTAAATCAAGGAAGAATAACGTAAAGAACTGAAGCTGTTATTAATAAATATTGATTCAAAAGTTTTAAATAAAATATTGAAAAACTACAGAAATTTGTGCAAAAAGTCATTCATTCATTATGATCAAGCCGGATTTATATCAGGGATGCCAATATGGCTGAATATTAAAAAACTAATGGATATGCTTAATCACAATGAAAAATAAAAATATACAAAACTACATGAGTATCTGAACAGATGTAGAAAAACCTTTTACAAAGTACAATACTCATTTAATCTAAAAACACTATGAAGTATAAGCCTAAGGGAACTTCTTTTAATATCACAAAAATTATCTAAAACCAAAAGCAGGCATCAGACAGGATATGGATACACTAGAAGCTTTCCCAGTAAATAAGAGGAAAGCAAGCATGCTTGTTTTCTCTCCTATTATTTGATATGGTTCCGGAAAGGTTAGTGATAGCAATAAAGCAAAAGGGAAAAACTACAAGTGTAAATTCAGGAAAGAAGAAATAAAACTATCCCTATGTGCTGGTGACAATTTACTCTTAAAATTTTAAAAGATACTAACTGAGAGAGTAGCTTCAAAGGGAGAACTCATTCAAAACAACTACAAAATGCATAAATTATCTGGGAAGGGAAGGTACGTACCCATTTACCAAAGCAGTCCTTAAAGAAATAAAATAACGTCAACATAAGAGAATAATCAGTGTTCATGGCTGATCCACATCAACACAACAAAATACTACTGAAGTTAATTTATAAACTACAAGTATTCATCTGAAGATGAAAAGCACTAGAATATCAAGGGAAATAATGAAAAAGTAGTAATGAAGGGAGAATAAAACTTTCAGACTCTCACAACTGTATTATAAAAGGGTTATCAAAACATTTTGGACTGGCTAAAATAAAATAGAAAGCAGATCAATGAAATTCACCAGACAAGGGAGAGTGAGAATAAATATAAGGAATAGCTCTCTGGGAGGGGAAAAAGAACAGACATGGATGGAAATTTAAAAAATATAAAAATAAAATATCATTTACATAGAAAAGAATTTTCTACTTAAGAACTTCTGAGAAAACTGAAAATTAGTCTGGCAAAAATTAACCTTTGATCAACATCTTATATCATATTCAGCAAAAATTTAAATGTATCTGTGGTCTTAATATTAAAGATGACCAGATTAAAAATAAAATTGAAGCACTTCATATACTTTTGAAAAATATAGATGTATTCTTAACAAAAAAAGAAAACAAAGGCAATTACAAAAGATAAAAGCAGATAATTTTGATTACATGAAATTAAAAGGCTTCCACACAAACCAAATTAAAACATGTAAGGATAAGAAGGGAGAAATGGCTAAACAAATTATGGTATGTGAATGTCATAAAAAATTACTGTGCTATAAGAAACAATGAATGTGATAAACCCAAAAACCACGGGCAGATTTGCATGTACTGATACAAGTGGAAGTAAGCAGTACCAAGAAAACAACATGTAACTATTGCAATACAAATTGAAAAAACCAGGAAACAATCAAAATCGAATGTTGGAAAACCAATCTCTTTTTTGTAGATCTACTCCTTTGAAGGTATAGGATGCCCATGGGTATGAAACATTGCACACATTTTCAAAGTTTTTTAGTGTATTGATTGGTTTTGCTAATTGTTTTCCCTTCCCTTTTAAAAATTATTTTTTTAAGGGAGGGCATGCTAGTTGTCAAAAAGGAAAAGGGAAATAGGGAGTAATTTAAGAAATTTAAAAATAAAACAGATCTTTAAAAATTTTAAGAAAGTATGTAAACCTTTCATTATTAATTAAAAATAATTCTAGATCATAATACTATCTCCTCATCAGTGGTTAAGGGAAAACTGATTAGATCTTTCAAGTGAAATCAAGGACTTAAGACTAAAGAACTGTTTTAATATTATTTTGGAACTATGTACCTGAAAAGAGGAAAAAGTGATTAAAAGGGAATCTTAACCTGCTTCTATGCTAATAAATAAGCCTGGGATAGTAGGCTGGGACGAAGTTCTAAATAAAGGGCTTTCAGCGTCAAGCAAAGAAGTTTATATTTGATTCTAGAGGTTAACAGGAGGCATGCAGATTTTTGAGCAGACTAGGGACATGGCCAGACCTGTGCTTTGTCAGCTGGGTCAGATATGGACAGATAGTCTAAATTAAGGAACTAGTCAAGACAGAAGGATATGGATGTGAGAGGTAGTAAAAGTTACTAGCAAGATGTGGAAACTGCTTGTGTACGGGGGGTGAAAATGATGCAGAAACTATATATGATATATGGTTTTAATCGCAGGTAACTACTGTTATCTTTCTCAAAAACAGAAAAATTCGGTATAAAAGTAGGTTTCAGTAGAAAGTAATTAATTTTATTTTGAACAAGAAACACAAGATACACTGGGGAAAACCAGGTGAGACAATAAATAAAATTGCACAAAGGAAGGTCTGGGGTGCAGTGACAAGTGATGAATATATCACGTTAGTTCGGGCAGCTACAGAGAGAAGACTGGCCGTGAAGTCAGGAGGACCTGAGTTCAAAGTCACTACCTCAACTGCCAAATAAATACACACGTGCACACACATATGTATGTGCACACATAGTGCATACATATGTACGTGCACACGTGTGTTATGTGCACACATAGTGCATACATATGTACTGCACAGGTATATGCATGCATATGTACGGGCACGCATATATGTACGGGCGTGCACACGCGTATGCACATGTGTGCAACATGTACATACACATACATGTACACATATACACACATAAACATACATACACATTATCCAGTTAGTTCTCAGTTTGCTTTTCAGGTCTGGCTTCCTTCCTGAGATCATTTCTTACATGGCTCCAGATATCTAAATTTTATTTTCCCTACCTGGCTTATTTATTGTCATTGTAATCAATACTCTCATGCTGGTCTAGATGTGATAAATCCCTTATTTTTAAATCAATTAATATTTATAAGTGCATTTTCATCAACACCTAATAACATTTGGCTTTGATCCAGAAATTAACTTTCTACCATTGTTTTTTTCTTCTCCTTTTTCAATTTCCCTCTCTACTGTGCTCTCATTTCCTTTTAGTTTCCCTAATCCTAGCTACCTTTTTGCAAGCCCAGCCTAGTGGACAGCAGAGAAAGAGCCAACAGGGAGGCAGTTGAGCCCATATGAAAGTCTCAAACACGCCAAAAAGAAAGAAAATTTGGTTTGCTATTTTAAGAATGAAAGTTACTAGAACCAGTATCTACTTATATATTCAGCTTTATATTATATTGATAAATATGAGCTCTTTCATATGTCTCATATAAAAAAGGAGCAAAACAGTAAAAATATATTGGATTAAGATGAATAAAAAGATGTCTTACCTTTCTGCACTAAATGCTGATTCTGTGTCGATATATATAACATCCCCTTCTAATCCTCCCATGCCAGTGGGCAATGTGGCTAAAACACTCATCATGATACAAAACTGGGTTTTGCCACAACCTGGTGGACCTGTGACCTGAAGGAAAGGTAATTTGGATAAATAAGAAAGGGAAAATATGAAAAGAAAACCAAATTAAAATTGCTCTACCAATTAAATTATCCTATAGGATGTAAAGTTTGAGGTTTCAAAGATACCTCTATAATATTTCTCATTCAAAGATTTTTTTCCTTTTTTGTTTGTTTGTTTTGGTTTTATTGATTAGGCAATGGGGTTAAGTGAGTTGCCCAGGGTCACACAAGCTAGTAAGTGCTATGTGTCTGAGGCCGGATTTGAACTCAAGTACTCCTGAATTCAGGGCCAGTGCTCTATCTACTCCAACAACTACCTGACCCTTTCAAAGATTTTAAGTAAATATTCTGATAAAAATTCCTGAAGAGTTTAAATGTATGTAACAAGAGAATCTTAAGTTTATTATAAAATAGTAGAGATATTTACTTCACTAACAATTTCATATAAATGTTACACGTTTGGTATCAAGAGGACATATTGTCATGATGTAAAGGAACTATAGGGACCAAAAAAAAAAAATCATAGGAAATTTATTCAATACATTTTAGAGTGTTGAAGGGATCCTTGTTTCTTGTCCACCTTTTAGAGTGTAAGCACTTTATCATCATATAGGCCCTTCTAAATCCAAAATGTATTTACCTTTCTAGTTTCTTCTTGACTCCCAGGTTTCCATTTCAAAGGTTCTACTCAACTTTAGTTTTTTCAAAAGAAATAATTGAAAGTCCTGTATTCCATTAAGGCTGCTTTTTTTACCCTGTCAATTATATTCAGTTTGACAGGTTAAGTTATCCTTGTTTGTAAGCCTTTATCTTTTTACCTTTGGGGAAAACATATTCTAAGATTTTCTCTTCTTTGTAGTATTAGCTTCTACCTGTAATTCCTTGGTACTTTTTCTTTCAGGTTACCTGTATTTTTTTTTCCTTCAGCCTAGAAACACTTGATTTGGCACAAGACATTCCTGAGCATTTTCATTTTAGAGTATCTTTCAGAAGGTGATTGCTCACTGGATTACTTCAATTTTCACTTTGCCCTCAGGTACTAATGTACATGTGTGTGTGTGTGTGTGTGTGTGTGTGTGTGTGTGTGTGTGTTTTCTGAAATATGGCATTCTAGACTTTCTGATACTGATTTTTAGGAAGCCCAAAGATTCTTCAGATTATGTCTCCTTGATCTGTATTCCAGGTAAACTGTCTTTAATACTTTACCTGTTTTTTCAATCCTTTGATTTTGTACTAATATTTCCTATTACCTAATGAAGTCGCAGAATTTTGTTCGGTATAATTTTCATTTCTTGAGTAATGGGTTAAATGTGTCCCAAAGTATTAACTTTCCTTCCCATTCTTTCCTCCCTGGTTCTCATTCTATTTAGAATTACATTTTGTCGTCTTCATTTCTTCTAGGTATTCATTCCTGGAGCCAAGCCATTCTTTTCTCAGGTTTCAATTGGATTTGTTGTAGAATTACTTTATTTTTCTGTTTTAACCTTTCACGCTTCTCTCAATTCCTAATATTTCTTCAGTCAGTTTTCTTACTTTCATTACTATCTCAGTTTTTGGACTTGACTTTGCACTTGGGTCAAACTACAATCTCTCCCAAAATCTTTGATGGTGTACTAAGTCTGTGCTTGATCCTCATCAAGGTGAGTAAAATTAGGTCCTGTCTTCTTCCGGAATCTATGTTTTGGCTCAGTGTCCAGGTGATTTTACTTAGGTTGTAGCCTCAATCCCTTCCTCTAACCTCCTTTTCTTTACATAGTCCAAAACAGGGATTTGGAATCTCCTTCCCCTACTGTAACCCTAAGTGAACTCAGCCAGATGTTATACACAACAGTGAAAGCAGGCTTCCTACAAGATCACAAGGACTCTGCTTACCAAGGGCACCTTCAGTTATTTGGACCCTGGCCTGGCCTTGGCTCAACCTAATCTACGTATTCTCTATTCAAAGCCGCAGGTCTTTGTCATTCTTCTTACAAAGTCCTGTACTCGGTGGTACTCAAAGTAACTTCTCTTTGGTTTTCTTTATCACTGTTCCTTCTAGTGCACCAAGAACTTTATGAGAGTGTTTTTAGGGAAATCTGGATTGCTCTATGACTTTTCATGCCAGAAATCATTGTTAAATATATGTGAACAAACATTTACTTAAGCTCCCCCATAATTAATCACAAGAATTAAGTTTCTACTATGCACCAGACAAAGGAGATAGAAAGACAAAATGAAAGTCTATCCTTAAGAAGCTTATAATCTATCAACAGAAGCAATATGTGTATACATATACATATATAATTGATAGAGAATAAATATAAGGTAATTTCAGAGGGTAAGGACTAAACCTAGAGGGATGAAGTAAGACCAACCTATACTTTGAAGCAAACTAAGAATTCCAAGAATTAGATTCCAAGAAGTGGGGGTTGAGGTGGGAGTGCATTCCACAGATAGGGGCAACCATCCATGGAAAGGTAAAAAGGCAGGAGAAAGAGAAGCAAACAGACTACTATGATCTAAATGGAAAGTGGAGCAGGCAGGAATAAATGGTCCATACAAAAACAAGATGAAAGGAGACGGAGTGCTGTATGTGAAGGACACCATGAAAGTAGATTGTCTGAACTAATACATGAAGGGAAGTAATAATAAGCCTGGGAAGGTGGTAAAGGCTTTAAATGCCAAACGGAGGAGATATTTCATCCTAGTGGCAATAATGAGTCACTGGAATTTATCCACAGTGGAGAGACATGTTTATACCTGTATTTTAGGAGTATCACACATTGGCAGCTTTGTGGAGGATGTACTGGAGAAAGGGAGATTTGCTGTGAGGGGACAAAAAGTCTAACATTCTGAATGAAAGGTGATGAGAGCCTGAACGTGATATGTAAAAGATATCACAGATGACCTAATTGAAGTGAAATGAACTGTTGCAATTCTCAACAAAAATTTAAAGCATTATTAATAGGAGTGGAGCGACTGGGGGAGAGGAGAGGAAACAATGAGTTCTGCTTCAGGCAAGTTGTGTTGAAGATGCCTACACTATATAACAGTTTGAAACTTCAAACAGGCAATTGGTGCTGTGGGACTAGATCTTAGCTGAGAGGATGGAGCTAGAATTATAGGATGTAGAATGATTTGCATAGAAATGATCGATGAAGCCAGGAGAGCTGATTAAGACACCAAGAGGAAGAATGAAGGAATCCTAGAGTGCTAGGGTATAGCCATAATTAGGGGGTAGAATACAGAAGATGATCCAGCAAAAAGGACTTGGGAAGTAGGCAGGAGAGGTCAAGAACCGTAAGAATTAAGCAAAGGCTATCAAATTGAACAATTAAGAAATCATTAATATCTTTGGAAAAACTAATATATACAAACCTCTGTGCTGGGAGAGGAGGCAGGAGATAAATAAGATGAGTCATTGACTTTAAGGAGTTTATAGTGAAGGAGAATGAGAGGTGAACAGATAATAGATATAGGCAAACCTATTAATTTAAGCATGCAATCAAAACTTAAAGGTTACCAAAATCATTACAAAGCACTGTGAAATGCATGTGCAAGGAGGTTTTTAAATAGAAAAAGGCAAATATGATCTCCTTTGTAAAGATGTCATAGGAGTATGGGCCCAAGGAAGGGGACAGTATATCAGACCTATTCTGATCAAGTGATTCTTCCCGAGCCAAGTGATAAAACTACAGAAGATAAGAGGCAAGTAACAGAGACACAAGGTGTTCAAGTCTTCAAAGTACAAAGATGCTGCTATACTGTTTACTTCTTTACAAGGTGTTTAGAAATCTGGATCAAAACTGATATAATTAGAATGCAGTTAAGCCAATCCCTGGCCAAGGTTCAGCTATATTCAGCATTGAGGAATATGACCTTTGCAAATAAGTTAGAAAGCCAGACCTAGCCACTGGAGTCAAGCTGCAAAAAGGAACCACTGAAAACTGACGGGTCAATCAATCCTGAGAAAAATGCAAGTGGTATTTGGAAATGTCCAAATGATGTCTGCCTTTACCCTTCAACAGATCAAAATGGAACTGATTTCAGATGACTGAACTGAGAGTAGCAGAGTGAGGTAATAATACAACCAGTACTGGAAAAGATAACAGGAGTTATATGATGATGATGATGATGTCATTGATGATGATGAAAATATAGATAAATGATAAATATATATATATATAAATAAGTAAATAAATAAATGAAAGTGTTTTTCTTTATTAAAGGCAGGGGAGCACTGGTATGCATTTAATCTCAGACAAGGGCTATGTTTTGTGTTATTCTGACAAAGTCCTGAATTTCTTCTAACGAATAATAATCTGGGCAAGAGGGCTTAAATCTCATTCTGAGCCAAACACACAGATCTGAAAAAGGTGTCCAAGGTAAAGATTTTCTGCATGTTAGATCAATATATGTAAGGAAAGTTGGCAATATTTTAATCATTAGTTATGAAACCAGCATCTTTTAATTACAAGAAAATTCATTCCCTGTGTCCCAGGGACCTTCTGACAATTGATGAGTTAATATCTGTAAAAACTGATTTGAAATTCTTAGTGGAAAAGAAGTCTACCCTACCCCCATTTCACTTTAAAAGAAAATCTTAAACTATAGTCAAGGACTCAAACAACTATATTTGCATTTTCCAGTTTTTTTTTTAAAGCAATGATTTAATATGTTCTTAGGCAATAAGGAAGTGATATTAGGATCTACTTTTAAAATGAAATAACTGGGCTTCCCCAAGAACATATGAACACTAAATTCTTATCAAAGTGTCCCTAGTTTTTTTATATTAAAAATAAAGCATTTTATGTGATAATTTTCAGACAGATACTTTTCAATGCTCTTCCCTTTCTTTGTAACACTAATAAATTATGCTAGATATTTCTTTTTTAGATGTTTAATGAATGTAAATGTTTTAGCATCTATAGAGTTAAATTTTAGCATTAGATGTAATTTACATGTGACAGAAGCATGCTGGGGTGTTTCCTGCTTTGTTCCCTCTTTAGTCTACATATAACAAAATAATAATAATACAATGCTTCAGTCTGAAGTCTTTGGTCCCATCTAAGTAGAAAACATTATCTGTAACTTAAATCAGTCTCATGGTCTGAAATTCTTCTAATATCCCTGCCAAAGGCCTAATGCTTTTCAAAGACAAAGTCCAGAGAGGAATTCTATTCAAACTTGTAGGTGAAATTAGGGTGATGATTTCCCAAAAAGAAAGTCTCTTATCCTATGTCATGACTAGATTAGGGTAAATGATCACACAAAGAGAAGAAGAAATCTTTGATTAATTCATTTTAAAAAACCATCTCTTCAATTCACCTTTGCTAGGGTTGAAAGAAGAAATGATTAAGGAAGAAATGGATTGTTTTAACAAACTGATCCTGCTACTGTGCCCCCAAATTTAACTGACCATGGTTCTATTTAGGGAATCAAAACTATTGCTTGGGCATTAATCACTCGGTTTTATCTTGATTATGGAATTTGTCTTTCTTCTTGAACCTTATAAATTTTAAGTTGGATTTCTACCCTTTTGGATGGTCTCCTTCTCTAAGAGAAGATGCCTGGAATTTAAATTGAATTAATTAATTAATTTGTCTCATGCAGGCTTCTACCCAAAGCAGAGTACAGAATCTTCCTTCCACAGTGCTCTAACATCCAAACCACAAAATTTCAAGTTTTGGTTCTCTTTCTAGTTTCAACACCAAAGACAGGATTGTCTTAAGTCATTTGCTTCCTGGCAACTCAAAACTAGACACAATATTTATATACATACTGAACATACCAATAAAATACTATGAAGATTACGCAGTCAAATTGATTTGAATGACCGAGGCTAGGAAATGTAAAAATTGAGAGGAAAAAAAGTGGGAAAGAAACAACTAGCAATATAGAGTTCTCACACATCAGCAGGGAAGCAAAAAGTAGTAACAACCAACTCATGAAGAAAAAAGGATATTCCCCAGATAAGAAAACACAATTGTCTGTAGTCTAACTAAACTAAACTAAAACTGTACCCAATGCAGTCATTTCCTTTGCAAGTTATAAGGTACAGTGCTTGAACACCATGTGAAACCCTAAATGCTAAAACTGTTAAGTCTCAATAGGTAAACCCACCACACTTAAGATGGGGGATGAAGCTAAAATTTAATACATTTAACGAAAGTCAGATGTGGACTTGGCATTGTGCCAGGATAACACTGCTGAGGAAAATGTGAGGTCTGGTTGGCTATAATTGGAAAAAGAAAGAGAACCAGAAATCTTGAACTTTATCTAAAATTACCCAAAGTGCCCCCACCTTTAAAGTTTACTTTCAAAGACACTTCCCCAAACTTCTCTGCAGAAGTAGGATACCATCAGTGTGGAACGCATATAATGCCATGGTTTTTTTGATATGGTAATAAAGTTTAGCTGAACTATAGGTTTTTTCCCTTCTTTTTTTTCTCAGTTCTAAGAAATAGGTCTCTGGGAGGGGAAATGAGAACATATACAACAGGAAATATAGATGGATGTCAAAACAAGACACCAATAAAAATATAATATTTTTCAAAGTTTATTCTTTTTTTAAGTAATGTTCATTCATTCATCAGTAGAAAATCTGGAAAACTAGAGTATTTTTAAGATAACACTAACTCTTCTAATGTTTAAAAGTCAGAAAAAAAAAATCAAAACAAAAAAAAACCCCTTAACTCTCAGACAAAACCAAGCTGTACCTTGTCATTTTAAAAGCCTCCCACTAGAAGTACTTTACAATAACAACATGTGGAAAGTGTTATATCTTGGATTCTCTACCCACTCTTATGTCACACTGATAGTTGCTAGGATCAGAGTTAAGTAGGGAGATGGGGGAGGAATGGCACGGAAATGATGACCACTCAACACAAGCTACATGGTTAACAAAACCAGAACATGTCTGTTACAAGAAAAAATGAATCAAAGAGCATTATCAATCGATAGGCAGCTTATTTATCCTTGACTGAAAAGGGAAAAACATTGTCCTAGTGAATATTAAAAAAAAGTCCCAAAGGTTCAATATTCATCAGATCCAGATGCTTTTATAAAATATATCCAGCGAGGGCAGGATAACTGCTTAAAAGCAGAAAAATTAATGAAGGACATTAAATTGCCCGAAGTAAGGAGGAGAATAAGTGGGACTTTTATAGTACAATAACAAAAGAACTCTCAGAGTAAACCTCAGTTATTTTCTCTGTAAAACTGCTACAGTACATCATAGATTATATCACTTTCAGTAAAACAGCTGTTTTAAAATGGGAACATCCTGCTTTTTCAGGGAAAAGAATAACTGTCAAAATACAAAACTGACATCCTGTCTCACTCTCTGTACCAAAACAAAACTATCTTACTAAAAGGAGGTCATGAGGCAGCTAGGTGGGGCAGTGGATACAGCACTGGCCCTGAAGTCCGGAGCATCTGAGTTCAAATGTCCCCTCAGACCAAACAATTGACACTTACTAGCTGTGTGAGCCTGAGCAAGTCACTTAGCCAAAATTGCAAAAAAAAAAAAACCCTTAAAAAAATAAAAGGACGTCACGTTGTCACAACATGGATAAAGCATGGATACTACCGAAATAACAATAACGAGCATTTATAGGTGAGATTTCAGGTTTGTAATTTACTTTACAAATACAGGATGTCCCAAAAGTCTATGTGCAATTATAAGCTATTAAAGTATTAAAGTATTTATATTGCTCCATATATATGATTAATATTTGATATTAAATTTCAATTGCTCTAAATTATTTAACATAATGTTTATTTAATATAATGTTAAAGTCTTAATAGCTTAAACTGCAATGAAACTTTTAGCACAACTTGTGGTGTCTCATTTTATTTTCCCAACAACCCTGGTAGGTAGGTGTTATTATTAACCCATTTTGCAGATGAAGAAAACTGAGGTAGAAAGAAGTGACTTGTCCAGAGTCATAGTGCTTCTAAGTGTCTGAGGCTAGATTTGAACTCCAGGTTTAGCTTTTTATCAACTTTGCCACCTAGCTGCCCCTAACAAAAACTAAAAAACAAAACAAAAACCTAAAGAACATAAAAATGCTGACTCACTTTAAATATCTGGACAAGGCTGGCTAAGTAAAATGTTCATTAGCAGAAATTTTGGCTCACTACCATATTGTTATGGAGGTGATTTTTATCTAAATTATCGAGGATGTTACAGCCTCTTCTTTTTGACATGAATTTCCAATATTCAGTGCACTCAAAGCTAGACTGTTAAAATGTACTTTATGCAAGCTACTATCCCCCAAAACACCAATCAAACTCTAAATGAAAAAGCAATCATTTTCCCAGAATTTTCAGCTATAAAACTCAAGAGATGAAACTCAATCAGCCCCTGCCAGAGTAAAAACAAGTTTGCACTCTATGGAAAAAGGTACACACAGCCCAGGGCCTTACAATTCATTCAGCTTCCTGTGACCCCAAAATTTTAGGGCTCCTTGCTTTCCATCTGTTTGCTTTTCTTTGGCCTAAATACTACTTATCTGATTCTATTATTACTAAGTAAAGCTGTACCTGAATAACTGCACCTAGAATGTATTTCATAGAAAACAAAACTGATAAAGGAACGAGTCTTTAAGATATGAGTACCATGACAGTGTTTTGGCTTTTTTTTTTTTAATAGCAGTTGTCAGGAAAGAAATACTATAAAAACACAACCAGTATTTAGATTTATGATAAGTCTCTCAATCATCTCGAAGTCCTTTTTCTTCCTAACTAACTTCCAAGTCTAATATCCCCCTGGAATCTGAAATCTAGCTGTTACTTTTTTGGCATCTTAAATCCTCAGAAACAAGAGTGAACAAACTCCACTTGGCATCTCCATTGATACTACTGAAATACAGAACTAAGCAGGAAGAGAAAAATGAATTCGTGTCAACAGACTTCACAGATTTTATTTAAACTTTCTTCATTTTTAATAGGAAAAGGATTTTTTGAGTAACAAAATGCTTTTTAAAAAAAGATAATCCTCTGCGGGGAGAGAGGGAATAAAATAAGCTAATAAAAATTGAGGGTAAAAGTTCTATTCTAGCAATGAAATTACAACAAAAAATGAATACATACTAGCGAATGGCACTAATGAAAACTGAAAAGTTCTCTTTTAGTAATGAAAGTATAATAAAAAGTAAATATATACTGGGAAAAGGAATAACATTACTTAAACAACAGCTTTCACTTTCCCAAAAAACTGATGGAGATGATACTCCACTCATTTCACTATCAAAAGTCCCCTTTCTAGCTACTCATAGGGCCACCATCCTAGTTTGGGCCCTTATCAATTCTCCCCAATCTACTTCTGATTGGCTTCTTAATTGGTTTATCTTGTGCCATATAAAAAATCTGAGAGACATAATTTCCAGGTAACTAATCATTTTATTAATCATGCTAGGAATAATTAACAAAAGGATCAGTGGTGCTCTTGAATGCCAAAGACCCTACAACAAAGCCCTTAAAGACCCCACTCAATGCTTACATGCTCTTGGAAGAATGAGTGTTCCTGAGGGTGGTGATCAACTCTGATTGGTTAACAAATAATGAGAGAATGAATATTATAATGAGGTTGACCTATTCTAATGAGGGACTGAAGGTCCTGACTCTGATTATACCATTTACTTCCAGAACACCCCCCTTTTCCCCTCCCTTGAGCAATCGAGGCAAAGAACTTATTCCTACCCCAACCTGAGCAGAACACAATAGGCCAGAATTTATCTTAGATTAAATTATATGTAAGTTCTGTAGTTAGGTGAGGAAACAGCTACAAGATTTCATATCCTCATCAGCCCTGCCCTTCAGGAAATGGAGTTTGGACCTAATCTACAAATAAGGGGGAAAAAATCGGGGATCTCTCCAAAATTTGGTTATTTCATACTCATTTCTCTCAGTCTGCATCATCCATCCATTCCCTTCTCCAATATATCCTCTGATGTGCCTATAGCAAAGATCTAACAACGTCATTTCCCTGCTCAAGAACTTATCATGTCTAGGATAAAATGCAAAGCCTCTGTTTGCCATTGAGAGACCTCACAATCTTGCTTCAAACTGCCTTTCCAAGCTGATCACACATCACTCATTCTTACCACCAGTTTTCAAACTGACCTAACCTGCTGTTACACACACCTGCATCATCCCTCCTTCCATCACCCTGACTTTATAAGCCTGTTCCCTTTGCCTGAAATTCTTTGCTGTCCTTCTGGAGAAGCAGGGAATCACTTCTAAATGGGGAGAGTTCAGATACTTCATGAAGCAGAGAGCACTTGCTAAGTAATTAAGAAAGGATGACCCACATGTACAAAAATGTTAATTGCAGCTCTTTTTGTGGTGGCAAAGAATTGGAAATTGAGAGGATGCCCATCCATTGAGGAATGGCTGAGCAAGTTGTGGTATATGAATGTAATGGAATACTATTGTGCTATAAGAAATGGTGAACAGAAAAACCTGGAAAGACTTATATAGTCTGATGCTGAGTGAAGTGAGCAGAACCCAGAGGACTTTGTACACAATAGCAGCCACCTTATGCAATGACTAAGAATGTTAAACTGAACCCTTCTCAGCATTACGAGGATCTAAGACATCTTCAGAGGCCTCGGGATGGAAAATGCTGTCCACATTCAAAGAAGGAACTATGGAATTCGAATCGCTCTCACTTATTTTTACCTTAAGTTGAATTTTGTTTCATTATTAGGTTCCTCCTATTGGTTTTAATTTTTACTTATAACTTCACTAATGTGAAAATATGTTTAATGGGTATGTAAATGTAAAGCCTATGTCAGATTGTGCGCCGTCTGGGGGGGGGGGAGAAAAAGGGAGAAAAAAATTTTCAACTCAAAAGCATATGGAAAAAATAAAAATAAAAAATAAAATAAAGGGATTAAGTTAAAAAAAGAAAGAAAAGGATGGAAGAAAGGTTCTGGGAAGATGGCAACACAGGTCAGAAAATTCCAAGCTCTCCAGATTTCCTCCACAAACAGGAAAAAATAGTGTTTCAGGGCAACTGTAGAGCGGGGAAAAATAAAATAAGAGTTGAGACAGAACACGGGTCCTCCTGGGATAACCAGAGAGGATCAGGAGAAAAATCCCAGAACTGAGGTTCTGTCCCTGTGAAGTCTCAACAGTTTCAGGCTAGTTCTGCTGAAACAAGTAAGTGGAGAGGCCTGGGGTTACTTGGGTTGGGAGGTAGTTTTAACTCCAGCTACAGCAATTTTCACCTGCCGGACAGTAATGGGAGTTTGGTGTCTATCAGGGGAAGACTGACCGAACATCTGCTGATACAGGATGCAAGGCCCAGGTATGCAGGTGAGACATCTCCCTGGGTGAGAGAAGGAGCCAACATACAGTCTGTCGAGTGCAGAAGCAGTGGGGCAGGGACGCTACTGGCTGTGGGCACATGCGGGAGTGTGGAGCTCTTGGCTCTTGGCTTCAGTTCCAGCCAGAAAGGAGAAGTGAAGGAGGATCTGAGCCCAGAGGCAGCATCCCCCATGCCCCAAACCTAGGGGTGATTATAATAATAAGCTGCTAGTAATAAAAAAAGTATGCAAAGGAAAAAGAACCCAATTATAGTAAGTTACTATGGGAACAGAGAAGACCAAGGTCCATCTTCAGAGAAGGATACTGAAGCAAAATAAGCCTTTCCTACCCCAAAATGTCAAATGATTACCTGCCTGAAGAGAATTCATATTAGACTTGAAACAGACTAAAAATCTAATGAGAGAAAATTTTTAAAAAAAGAAGCCAAGAAAAACAAGACTATGAAAAGAAAGTCAACCAACTAGAAAAGGAGATCCAGAATGTTAAGGAAGACAACAAGTCTTTGAAAATTAGAATTGGGTAAAAGGAAGGCAGCCAAGTTATAAGAGACCAAAATTGAATAAAACGAAATATAAAGAATGAAAAAGGAGAAAAATTTGAAACATCTCATAAGACAAACAACTGATCTGGAGAAGAGATCAAGAAGAGAAAACATAAGAATAATTGGACCACCTGAAAGCTATGACAACAGAATCTTGATACAATAATTCAAGAAATCATTAAAGAAAATTGTCCTGAAGCATTAAAACAAGAGTGTAAATTAGAAATAGAAAAAATAATCTACTGTTTATGACCCAAAAGGGATCCTACAAAAAGAAAACCTACAGGAATATCAGTCAAAATTCTGAAATTCCCAGCTCAAGGAGAAAATAGACACAGCAAGAAAAAAACTATTCAAATATGGTGAAGCCATAATTAGAATCACACAAGACCTAGCAACAGTGACAAGAAAATACTGCAGGCCTTGGAACAATAAATTTCAAATTGCAAAAGATTTCAGGTTGTGGCAGAAAATATCAAACGCAAAGTTAAGCATATTCCTAAATACAAAAAAATGGACTTTCAATGAATTGCCAGACTTTCAGGAATTTGTTGCAAAAAAAACCTGAACTTAATAAAAAATTTGACATAGAAGATCCAAGAGCAATGTAAATTACACATCAAAGACTCAATAAGGACAGACTATTTTTTTTATGAGGAAATGTAAAACATATGTCTAAAATTGTTATTACTAATTGAGTAGTTTGAAAAAAAGTTTGGGGTAGATCTGACTATGATATGATTCCAAAAAGTAAAATTATTTAGGAAAAGCTAAAAATAGTAATTTATCTTATACAAATAAGGTGAGAAAGGAAGAACTGACACAGAGGAATTAGATGGAGGAAGACAGCTGGTAGTTCTGGAATACTAGTCTTTATTTTATTTATTTTGGTGAGGCAATGGGGTTAAGTGACTTGCTCAGGTTCACACAGCTAGTAAGTGTCAAGTGTCTAAGGCTGGTTTTGAATTCAGTTCCTCCCGACTCCTAGGCCCCAGCTGTGCATCTATGTGCCCGCTGGAACCCTACTCTTCATGGGAATGGGCTAAAGAGCGAATAATACATATATACTTAAGTTTTCAAAATTCAGAAAGAAATAAAAAGCTAAGGGGATAGGGACAGGGGACAGGATAAAAACTCATATCACATCTGAGTTAAAGAGGGTACAATATATACATTTAGAAGGCAATAAAAGTCTTCTAACTGTATAAAGAAATAAGAGGATAAGGGAATAGGATGGGGGGGGTCATAGAAGGGTGTCCACATTAACAAGAATTGCAAAAAAGAGGGAATAACATATATTTGGAAGGCTATAAAAGTCTTCTAAATTCAGACAGAAACAAGAGGGGAAAGGGTTGGGTGGAAAGGATAAGGGAGGTATCTTGGGGAAGGGGAGTAGGTTAAGTAATAAGAGGACCCGGTAGCAGGTAGAAGTAAAGTAGAGGAGTTAGGAGATAGGATTTAAGAGATACACAAACAGAATGAAGATCAGGAGTAGAATTAGGGAAAAATGCAGGTTAGTACTCATGATCTCAGACAAACTTAAAGCTAAAGTTGATTTAACCAAAAGAGAAAAATAGGGAAACTACATTATGTGGTTTCTTTTAGACTATTTAATAATATTCTTTTGGACTATTTAAAACAATTAGATAGTACAACATTAGAATATTACTGTGGCATTTAGGTAATGATGAGTTGGTGGACTTAGAAAAATATGGAAGGACTCAGATTTACCATGGAAGATTTTTCTACCCTGAGAAACAGAGGACAAACAAGTCTGTATGGTCTTACATAGATGCATATGAATGTATATGTCTATATATGAGTATGATTATAGGTATCTAAGTATATGTATGCAAGTGTATGTATGTATATAAGTATATATATGTTTGTGTGTATCCACACTTAATTGTAGTCTTCTTGGGGTAGGATGAAGGGGGGGAGGGAATTGAACAAATTAAAAAGTTCATAGCTGACAACAAAAGAAAACTTACAAGGAAGCAAAGAAAAGATGGACAGCTCTGAACAGTAATATTTATTATATAGGCTTTCTTGAAACAAAAATTTATTGCTGTATATCTTGGATCCTATTTTATATTCTGCTGTGCACACGGCAATGCTTTTTTTTCTTATTTGTATTTAAGTTTATGTTTCTTTTTCTTTTTTTATTGTGGGTTTAAGTTTCAGTATTAAGTTTAAAATAAATTACAAAAAAAAAAAAAACAAAAGGATGTCAGCAGGAGAAGAGGTACAGGGAATCCTCTCTAGGCATCTTGGTGAGAGTGGATCAGCTTTTTCTCTTTAGGAGATAAACACTGAAGAAGGAAGATAGGATGAAATGAGGCTAAAAAGATAAGCTGGAGCCTTATGATGCTAGGAGAAGGCATTTATATTTTATTCTATAGGAAGGAAGCTGCTAAAGATTTCTGTGTAGTGATTTAACATGTTTAACATGTATTAACTGATCAGAGCTGTACATGATGAGTTTCCTTTGAAAGCAATCATTCAACAAGCATTAAAAGCCTAGGTGAAAGGAACACAGAGAAAAAGAAAAAAACCCAATTTCCAAAAAAACACAGAGTGCTGGGCCTGGAGTCAGGAAGATCTGAGTTCAAATCCAGCCTCAGACACTTACTAGCTGTGGGACTCTGAGCAAGTCATTTAACCTCTATTTGCTGTAATCCACTGGAGAAGGAGATGGCATATCACTCTACTATCTGTCAAAAAAACTCAACAGTATGGTCCATGTCATGAAGAGTCAGACACAACTGAATGACAACACAAAATAAATGCAAAATTCATAAAAGGTGGTTAAACGCAAGGCAGTTGGGGGAAACAGGCACTAGCAGTCAGGAGTAATTGTGAAAGGCTTCAAGTAGAATGTGGCATTTGGACTGCATCTTGAAAGGAGGGGTATTCTATGAGACAAAGAGGAAGAAGGAATGCTTTATATGCATATGGGATGGGATGGCTAGTGCAAACAAAGTATAGTGATAGAAGATGGAATGCCACACAGGAGGAAGTGGGAAAAAAAAGCCAATTTGGCTGCAAGGAGAGTAATACATGATGAAGCTATAGAGATAAGCTGGGACCAGGTTGTCAGTTTAAAAGCTAAACTGAGTTAATGACCTGAGAGCAGCAGGAATTCAAAGTCTTTTTTTTTTTTAAGCAATTGGGGTTAAGTGACTTGTCCAGGGTCACACAGCTAGTAAGTGTCAAGTGTCTGGTCTGAGGATGAATTTGAACTCAGGTCCTTTTGACTTCAGGGCAGGTGCTCTACCCCCTGCACCACCTTGCTGCTCTGGAATTCTAAGTCTCAATGAGAGGGAAGAGTGGGTTTAGAAAAAGTCATTTATAGAAAAAAGATGACTGAGAAGGAATTATGTTCCAGTCAGAGAATATCAGTCTGTGATCAAGGAAGTGGAATATTTATGAGTAATGGTGAACTCCACAGTGTGATCATCCCTGGATGTAGTTGAGGTGGAAAGGAGGAGTAGATAATGGAAGTGAAATTGAGGAACTGGGAGGTTAGGTTATTTGGGGAAGTGCCAACCTGAATGCTGAAGTCCACTCAAACAAGAACACAAGTTGGGAAAGAGACAAAGCTAGTGAGCCAGGTGCCGAACTCCTTGAAAAAGAAAGGAAAATGACCTGGGGGCAGGTAGAAAACTCCATAATCTGTATGGGAGGAAAACTTTTTTGAAAATGAACTTCATTAGAGGAGAATTATGGCAGTAAATTAAGTCTAGAAGTGACAGGTCATAGCAAGAAGTATTTCAATATGAGAGGGACACAGTTGAGGAAGATGAGGATGAAATATAACAGGAGGTAGAGGGTGAGATTAATTTATTCTTAGCTGGAGATAGTTTGCTAGTCATCAAGGTAGTAATAGCCAGCAGATGAATTTGGAATGCTCACAGTAAATAAAGTCCTGAAAATGGTTAAGTTCAATAAAAGAAAGAGAATGGGGAAAGGAAGGAAAAAGGAAAAGGAAAAAAGAAATAGGGAAAAAAAGATTGAGAAGGAACAATCTGAGAGGTATTAGTAGAAAAAAGAGTCATGTCAAGGAAAATGAAAGAGAATATCAAGAACATAGGGAGGGAGTGGCTAAGTGCCAAATGATACAGAATTGTTAAGAAAAGTAAAGACTGAGAAGAGTATGATTTCTGTAGAGGGAAATCAAGAGAAGCCATACTAGACTGAGGGGAGCTTTAGAGTATAGGTAGTAATGCACTGGAAGTAGCAAATGTAGGGTAAACCTTCTTAGAAAATTGTCACGAAGCAGAGAATAAATGACAGTCTGAGGGGGCAAAGAGTGTAACAAGAAAAGAACTTTTGGGGATTTTTGTCATTTTTTAGGATAGGAAGGACAGAAACAATGTGGCACTAGATTTAAAGTTGGAAAGACTTCTTGAATTCTGCTTCAGACTCCTCATTGGCTATACACTCCTAGGCCAGCCACCTAACTTTTCAGAGCCTCAGTCTACAAAGTAGGGATTAAAAAAAATAGCACCTATTTCCCAGGGTTGTTAAGAGGGAAAAAATTATAATAACTGTACAACATTTAGAACTGTGCCTGGAACATGGTAGGTGCTATATAAACATTATTATTGTTGTTTTGAAGATCAAATAAGATAATATATGTAAAGCACTTTGAAATCTTAAAATACTGTGTAAATGCTGGCAATTATTTATAGACATCACAAAAGGACCCAAAAAAGAAAACCTACAGCTGAGAGAAATAATGGCAAACTCACTAAAAATATGTAAAGGGACAGCATTAAGCATAAGGAAAAGCATTAGCCTTCAAGACGGATCATCCATCTTTTCAGACAGGAGAGAAAGAATGAATGAAAAAGCATTTATTAAGTACTTACTATGTGTAAAAATTCTAATGCTGTCAAAACTCAAATGGAACCAGATCCCCAGGCCTCATATTGACTTTGTTTTCATTGTTCAGTCACTCCAGTTGTATCTGACTCTTTGTGATCCACTGAGTATTTTCTTGGCAGAGATACTGGAGTGATTTGCCATTTTCTTCTTCTCTTTTTACAGTTAAGGAAACTGAGCCCAGCACACAGCTAAGAAATGTCTATGGTCTGACCTGAACCCGAGTCTTCCTGACTCCAAATTCAGTGCTCTACTGCAACACATAGCTGCCCCTCATTTTGATTTACAAAAGCACAAATTAACATGATCTATGTTTTACTGTATGTTTATTTATCTATACATTTATATGTAGATAAATAAAGTCTATATCTATATTTATTTATTAAACATTTCCCAAATAAATTTTCATCTGGTTTGGGCCAAACACAGGAGTTTGTCAGACCACATAGAGCCTAGCGGGCCATGAGTGACATCTCTGGTGTAAAGCACTGTACTAACCACTGGGGATACAAATTTTAAAAAGCAAGACAATTCATGCTCTCAAGGAGCTCCTATTGTAAAAGGTTTCCCAAACAGAAGGTTTCAGCTAAAATTCAAATACAAAGACCCAGTGGTCCTTAAAATTCAACAGCAAAGCAGCTGGTAATACATGTTCTTTAGCGTCATTTCCATTGACAAAACCATATCCGGGAAGGAGGAGAGGGTGGAGACAGAATGTAAAGATGAAAGGAAGCGTTCATGTTACAATGACTTGAGTCTTCCCATAAAGTAGCTAGTGAGGTGGTCAGCTGAGACACAGCAGGCATGCAAAAGTGCAACGGGATTGACTTCCATCGGGCACATTATAAAGACATCTGCTCACAAACTTTAATATCAGTCACTCTGAGTAAAGTTTCCATCTTACTGCCTCAATAACTCGAATAATCTTGCTTACATCCCCTTTGGTATCAGATGATGAGAGGGTCATCCTCCTTGCCTCAGCTAGCTTTTTTCTTAGGATAGCAGCAACCTGAGCATATTTTTAGGGAGAGGGGAGGAAGCCAGGCCTCCCCTCCTCAAGGAATTAAAAGATTTAAGAGGACAGGTTGACTAAGAAAACAAGTTCCCAGAGGAGATAAGAAAATTATGGCATTAAGGTATCAAAAAGATAAGCTGTATAGGGTATTTAAACAAAAAAATTGGAAGATGGTTCCTGTGTTCAAAGTACTCACAATCTAATTCAGGAGATAAATTCTCATGAAATAAATGATTTTATTAACCTAGTTCTATTTTGACTCTACCCACTTAATGTTTATCGATTTACTGATTATTGACTACAAAATAAAAAGAGAAAAGAATCTTTCCCCTACCTCTGTGAGTGAGCCACGAGGCAGACCTCCATGTAGAGCTTCATCTAAGCTGGGAAGGGTTGTAGCTAAGAAAGCTGAAGAAATGTCACCAGATTTCTCTAATTTCATTCCATAAGCCTAAATAGCAAAATATTTACATGATCACTCATGAAAAAAATGAACTCTTACTCAACTGGTTAATCAAAACCTATAGCATTTGCTCCAAATTTTCATTTTTTGCCTCAAACATAGAATAAAGCAAATGATGTCACATCACTGTTTTTATGACACATTAAGTCTGAATGCACCTACTTCATATATTATGAAGTCAGTATCACAAACAAAATCTTTCCCCTAGTTTTCAATGAAGCTGGGGTACTCTTCTATAAGCAAGCAAGACAAATTTCTACCTTGTTAATGTCCATAAAAAGATGTTCAAAATAAGACAAAAAACTCCCATTAGCTTCAATCTTTACTTGAGTCCAATCAGAAGGCAACCTTTTTTTTTTTTTAATAGACAACTGGGATTAAGTGACTTGCTCAGGGTCACACACAGCTAGTATTCGGTCTGAAGCTGGGATCTGAACTCAGAAGATAACCTTTTAATAATTTTTTCCAAAGTGTTAATTTTCTGTACTTTTGACTCATTTAGATCTGTAAAAACTATCACTACTCCTAACTCAAACTTTGGTTTTGGGAGCTAAAGGTGGTTAGGTTTCTCTTTCAATCCATACTACAATTACTTAGAGGAGCTTCCATGGAAGTCAGTGTTCAGATTTGTTCAGAAAAGAATTGTTTCATGACTTCACATAGTAAAGACAATATTTTAAAAGTATTTTAAAAAGGCAGTATTTTAAAAGTTATGTCTTTTTTTTGGCAAGGTAATCTGGGTTAAGTGACTTGCCCAGGATCACATAGTCAGTGTCAAGTGTCTGAGGCCAGATTTGAACCCAAGTCTTCCTGACTGCAAGTCTAGTGCTTTATCTACTGTGCCATCTAGCTGCCCTGATTTTTTTTCTAATATTTAGTCTCTGCATTCATGAAAAATCTCTATGAAAGAGAGGAGGAGGGGGTCAGGCGGATTTAGAACAGGAAGAACAGAGGTCAGGGTCTGCCCTGTGCACTATTTGCAGCTTCTACATAATCCTTGCTACCTTTTGCAGCTCATTAATAATCCTTCAACTTTCCCAACCTCTTAAATCTACCATCTTATACACTAATGTGCACATTACTATTAGCTACTTTAAAAAGCTACAGAAATGGGAAAGAGAATTCCAAAATATAATCCAACTCAATCTGTTGTAAAAAAAAAATAAAAGATGGCTAAAAAGTTGAAAAAAAGTTTTTAAAAAACTATAGCTTAAAATAACACTAAGCCTCCTGGGATACCATTTATAAACTTTATTCAAGAAAGGGAGTAAGTTTTTTAAATACTAGTTTGCCTGGTAAATAAAAATTTGCATAATCAGTATAACATCATAAGCAATATGTAGATAATTTAGGTTACTATTATAATAAAGACAGGACAAGTTCTTGAACTAAATAAAAGATATTTTTTTTTGGCTAGGCAATGAGGTTAAATGACTTGCCCAGGGTCACATAGCTAGTAAGTGTTATATGCCTGAGGCCGGAATTGACTCAGGTCCTCCTGAATCAAGGGCCCATGCTCCTAGCTGCCCCTAAAAGATTTAATTCTAATTAAAAAGCAGAGTTCCAGATTCCCAGGCAAAAAAAAAAAAAGAAAGAAAAGTTTATTTATGAATACTAGAAGGAAAAACAATCTGTTTCTGCCTGCTGGATATATTTGGAGGGAGCATCAATAAGCTGAAATGATCATTTCACAAATGGCTAGATTTTTTTTTTAAGAATCACTAATACAATATTATCTGAGGCTGACTAGAAGTGCCATCTGATGCCAACCTATTATTTATGGTGCTCAGCTCTGAGCAGCTGGCTCATTTAAAAAATTAATTGAAGTCAGGATCAAATTGCTCTATTCTCACAGTTTAACAAGAAAACAAGGCTTTTTGTATCACATTTTCTTTGTCACGTATTACAAGTTATTAAAATACAACCAGCAGCAAGAGGCATTTTATAGGAAATAAAAATAAACAGCATAGCAATTTTAAAATAAACAGATCTGTCTGTGGCATACAGAAAACCTAAACCTCATGATCACAAGTTAAGTCTTCATTAATCATTGCTTTTTAAAATGGCTTATAAAAATCATGTTAATTTTACTGCCAATGAACCACCAAAACGGAAAGGAAGCTTACAGTTTGCATTTGAGGGGCACAGTCTCTGCTAACTGTGTAAAGAAGTTCCTGGACACTCTGATAATTCTGGCCAGTCATTTTCATAAGTTCCAAGGGGGAAAGGCACAAGAAATCCTATAAAAGTATGCAGAGAAACAGTTCAGGTCAACATGAACTACAAAGCAGGTTGAAATTTTATGGAAACCCTCTTACATTGAGAGTGTGTGCATTCTATATGTTGATAAGGTAACATTCTAGATTTATCTTTCATAGCAGTATTATCTTAACAAACGAATCCTCTCCAATAAATTAAAAGATATGGTGACAGATTCTTATCTTCTGGTTACCTAATTGAGTTACCATGTACCCACTAAGGCATAGGGCACCAGACACTTAGAACTACCAGCAGCTCAGAGTCTATAAAGATGTACAATCACCTCTAAGAAATCCAGAAGCAATGCCCTTCTTAATCGCATGTAGAAACACTTTAAGCATCTAGGGTTTTATGACATCGTTGCAATTAATCACATTGTTCGTTTCATGCCACATTTACTCATTCTTATTAAATAAGCACATCGTGCCTTATGAGTTCAGACAGATGTTTACTGAGAGAAAATTAAGTATTAGTTTAATATGTGCTCCTTAACATCTAGATAAATGTAAAGAAACAGCTAGCATCTAACAATTAAGTGAAGACAAGTATCTTGTGAAAGGAAAAATTAACATTCATATTACTTCTTTAAGGCTTCCCTATTTGACAAAAACTGCTGGAAAAATTGGAAAGCAGTTTAGGAGAAAGTAGGCTAAGATAAGCACCTTGTACTATATACCACAATAACCTTCAAGCTGATATATGACCTCAGATGGCCCCATTTCCCACCCAGCTGCACTCGGCTGAGTACTTTCCCCCACAATCTCTACTTTTTAGTTTTCTTTCCTCTATACTCTCCCCCACCCCCATTACACTGTAAGGTCCTTGAGGGTGAGAACTGTTTTCATAATATTTGTATCCTCCTGGCACTGTGCCTGATGCAAAGTAGGTTTTTAATTAAAAAAAAATTTACTGACTTAATTCTTTTTGATCATATAAAAGGTCACATTCTGAATAACTTGGAGAAACAGGAAAGGAGATAGATAATTTTCACAACTATGAAGGAGGAAAGATTTCTTGACCAGAAAAAGGATAGAGAATCACAGGAAATAATATGGATAATTGATTCCATAAAATTGTAAAGATTTTGCGCAATAAACAATAGTTAGAATTAGAAGGAAAACAGGTGACTAGGAAAAAATTTTGTAGCAAGTTTTTCTCCTAAAGGTCTGATATTCAAGCTCTATAGGGAACTGATACAAATATATAAGAATAAGAGCCATTTCCCAATAGGTTAATGGTCCAAGGATGTTAACAAGCAGTTCACAATTGAAATCTAAACTATCAAAAACCATATTAAAAAAAATTTCAAATCACTAATAAGAGAAATGAAAATTAAAGTAATTCTGAGGTTTCATCTTATGCCCAACTAATTAAGATAACATCAAAAAGAAAAAAGAAAAGAAAAAGAAATTGCCAATGTTGGAGCCAATCTGGAAACCGATTTGGAGCTCTGCCCCAGAAGTCATTAAACAACCCCACTCTGACCTAACAATATGTCTACTAGGCATATAATCCAAAGAGATAAGACAGGAGGAAAGATCACCTATGAACAAGATATTTATATCACTTTTTTAGTATATTTGTAGTACTTCCTATTGTTTCCAAAGACCTAAAAACAAAATAGGTGCCCATCATCTGGGGAATCACTGAACAAATTATGGTATCTAGGTGCAAGGGAACATTATGGAAGTAAGAGAAACAATGAATAATACTTGATTCAGAGAAACTTGGGAAGGCTTGCATGAACTGATATAGCGAATTGAGTAGAACCAGAACTATTATACAATAACTGTAACATCGTAAATAAAAGCAACTTTTATTATTACTTAATAATTCTGGTCAATGCAGTTAACTTTCAACAATTCTAAACACCTGCTGACAAAGCATACAGGTACAAAATTAGTCATATTCTTTCAGATGCAATTAATAAAATGATTTTTTTTTGCTTGATTATATTAATTTGTTAGGGCAGCTGGGTGGCATAGTGGATAAATCGCAGGGCCTGAAGTAAGGAAGACTCATCTTCCTGAGTTCAAATCTAGCCTCAGACTCTAGCTATGTGACCCTGGGCAAGTCATTTAACCCTGGTTGCCTCATTTTCCTCATCTGTAAAATGAGCTGGAGAAGGAAATGGCAAACCACTCCAGTATGTTTCCCAAGAAAACCACAAATGGAGTCCAGTCACAAAGAGTCAGATACTAGGGCAGTTAGATGACACAGTGGATAGAGCACTGAGCTTGGAATCACCAAGACTCATCTTCATGAGTTCAAATCCGGCCTCAGATACTTACTAGCTATGTGACTCTAGGTAGGTCCCTTAACTCTGTTTGCATCAGTTTCCTCATCTGTAAAATGAGATGGCAATGGCAAGCCACTCCAGTTATCTTTGCCAATGTTGTGGTCTAGGCATGCTGGGAACTCTGAAATGCTAAGATATAGGGCATGGGTCTGCCTCAAAAGAATCTGACCACTCAAGCCTTCCAGTCTAAGTAGCCAGTTTATTTGTTATGCCAAAAAAAACTCGCCAGACTCCCAAATTTTTATAAGGAAAAAGAGAAATGGAAGATTTGGATGTGATTTAAGAGTGGCAAATAGCCTAGGGTGATCTGGAAGTAACAGTCAACGGAGGGTTGGTCAGGGCCACAAAGAAAGGACAATTTAAAGGATTATGCTAAGATGAGCCAAGTGCCTCAGGTGAATGTCAGGGATCTGGGTTCAGGGACTGGGTTCCCAAAATTATAGGGAAAGTCCAAGGGGGGGTTTTCCAGATCCCATTCCCAAGAAAAGCCCAAAGAGTAAAGAATCGCACATGACCTGGCAATAAGCAGCCGCTGGAAGATTTTAAGCAGAAGAGCTGACATAGCCGACTTGCACATTCAAAAGATTTTTTTTCAGCTTTGTAAAGAATAGAACAAAGGCTGGAAGACCAGTTGAAGCTATACTAATGGTCCAGGAAAGAAGTGCCTGAAGTAGGATCGTGGCAGGGTGAATGGAGAGAAGGAAATGGACAGAAAAGATACTGTGGAGTTAGAACTGATAACACTTTGCAACTGATTGGATGTGATGGAGTGAAGGAGAGGGAGGAGTTGAGGATGACTCTGATTTTCTTGCCTGAGTAACTGAACAGATAATTGTGGCATCAGCAGAAATGCAGAACTTGGAAGGAAGAGCAGCTAACAGAGAAACATGAGAAATGAGTCTCAAACATGAATTTGAAATACATTGCTTTTTACAAAGTGTTTTCATTAAAAAAAAATGCATTCCAGAAAGCAGTGTGTACAAATCAAACTTTTTCAAGCTGTCATACACTATTTTAAATGTGCCAAAATAGTCTTATTTAAAAGTATACTACAGTGAATTCTTTTTTGAAAGTCAGTTATTACCTAACATCTTTAAAAACCCAAAAATTGTTATATGTGTGCTTAAAAATATGTTTAATATATATTTATAATTTTCTCATTTTAAAAAATTAAAATTTTACCTGACAAGTGACAATCTGATGTCTACTCAGCCGGTCACACAGATCCTGTGGTAAGCCTACTCGAGTTAATTTCTTGTTGGCCATGCCACCAACTGTAGTAAATGAAAAAAGAATGGACCTTAACAAAACATAAAATACAGGAATAATGCAATCTACAATAAAGTAAAGGGAAATACACCACAAAATTTATTCAAGAGCAACAGTGCAATTTATTAAGCCTTTCCACATGCAGTGAAAACAAGGCTGAATTTAAAATAACACAATTATCTTTTAATGGACTTGAACCTTCTAAAGGTAACGGGATAGAGGCAGAGAAGAGGTTTGTAACCTCTCAAGGTGGTTCCCATCATAATTATTCTACAGTTTGTTTTTGCAAGGATATGCAATTGGGCTTGAGCAAAGCTTCCCAGAAGAACAAGTCATTAACAGGTAGCATAAAACAAGTTACTCAACCACACAATAGGACAAAATATTCTGAATTAGCAAATCGCAATTACACCAGGTGTTTTTGTAAGCTTTAACAATGGAAATGGTAATGATCTGAATGGTTCTATTCAGGACCAACTCACATTACAATTAACTACTAAACTCCATTTTTTGTTTAGCGTTTGTACCAGAATCTTCCAGTCTGACAAAGGAAGGCAAACAGATGAAACAAACTGTGATTGTTAGCGCCTTGCTAATGTAGTGAGTGAATCTCACTGAGATGTCAAAAGTAAAACAAAGATTATGCTCTTTCAGCGAGGAAGGCCCTAAAATATCAGGCGAAGCAGAAGTTATCAAAGCGCCGTGAGCACTAGAAACTGCACTGTCAACATTTGGTTTTCAAAGTTGTAATTTTATTTTTTGTAATTCTTAAAACACTTTAAAATAGGTTAGCTGCTCTTTTCAAAATAGAATAGGACCACCTCAACACTGCAACTTCCTTGAAAAACGCCTAAAAGCAGGGCTTTTTTTTCTGAGTCACCGACCCCACTGAAAGGATATTTTTTTAAAAATTTTTTAAGTTCCAAATTGTATCCCTCCACCTCCACCTCCTCCCCCACCCTTTGAGAAAGCAAGCAATACAGTACCCATTACATATGTGAAGTCATGCAAAAGATATTTCCATATTATCCACGGTGAGAAAGGAAAGGATGGAAAGAAAGAATGGAAGGAAGGAAAGAAGGAAGACTAGCAGGAAGGAGGGTGGAAGGAAGGAAAGGAGGGAAATATGCTTCAATCTCAAAGTTCATCAGTTCTCTCTCTGGAGGTGGCTAGTGTTTTTCATCCTAAATCTTTTGGAATTCTCCTAGATCGCTGTTTTGATCACAGTGGATATGGTTTATAATGAATAAAATAAAATGTATAAGATTACAAAGGAAATAAATTATATTGGAATTGGTATCAAAATATTTTTTCCTAAAAATAACTTCATGGACCCTAAGTAAAGGGCCCTTTCCCTAATACTATGATGCCACCTGCGCTATGGCCCCCCATTCAAGCAAGCAAGCATTTATTAAGCGCGTATTATATACCAAGTACTATGCTAGGGTACTGGGGCGCAAAGACACAAATGCAATATTCCTGAAAGAGCTCACAAACTTATCAGTCACAAACCCAAAAGTAAAGGGTTCCTCGGGCACCCATTAAGGAGATGCACTCCAGGCAGGGAAGACTCTGTCCTCCCCTCCCCCCCCATACCCAAGGGGTGAAGACTAACTAGCTGCTGGCTGGGACAGGTGGGGTCGAAAAGCCATCTTTTGCTCCCACCTCCCACTCCCACCCCTGCGAGAGTCTTCCCAGAAGTGATGAAGAGAAAAGAGGAGAAAAGAGGAAAAGAGAAAAGAGGAGAAGAGAAAAGAGAAGGGGAAAAAAGAGAAAAGAGAAAAGAGGAGAAAAGAAAAGAGTAGAGAAAAGAGAAAAGAGGAGAAAAGAAAAAAGAAACAAGGCCTCGAGTGGTGAATGAACCCCGCTTCTGCATGCCCAGCGCCCCTACCTTCAGCTCCGCACGTGGAACTTCCCAGGAGCAAACCTTCGGAAGAAAGACTAAGATGCCCAGCCCAGATACGCGGAACTGGAAGGGAAAGGTCCCAGGAGCAGCTTTAATGCGGGAAGGGAGGAGCAGAGGAGGAGAGAAGCAGCCAATCAGCGCCGGCAACAGCTCCACTTGTCCCTGGGGCACCGGGGGATATGGCCTCCCCAGGGAAGAGTCGAGAAAAGGGGTGGGGTTGGGTGGAAATGACTGACGTGGACCCAGATGAACTAGAGTCTAATGAAGTCAAACCCTCTAAATTCACAGGGAGAAAACTGAGGGTCAGGGAGGTTAATTTCCCAATGACAGAAAGGGTGAAGGGAAATGTAGATGAATGTTGAAACGAGGACCTGAAAAGTCCTTCAATTCTCAGACTAAATGCATAAAATGATGACATAAATTAAAAATCTGGTTCATTAAGACAAACTATGGCCATCAGTTTTCTCATCTCCCTGTAAGCGCTGCTTAACCTTTCTGTGTCCTGAACCCTTCTGGCAGACCTGTGGACCCCTGCTGGGAATAATGTGTTTAAATTAACCAAAAAAATAAATAAATAAAATGTGTAGGATTACAAAGGAAACCAGTTATTACTGAAATATGATTATCAATTTTTTAAAATAAGTTAATGGCACCTAGGTTAATAACTCCCAATGTAAAAGCTGGCTATCTATATAAAGTACAGATGGATAGATGTGACTGAGACAAGCAGCTGGTGGCCCAGTGGACAATGCTGTCTATGACTGTTAGGATGACCTGAGTTCAAATCTAGCCTCAGACATTTCCTTGCCGGGCAAATGAACCACAGAAGTGTTGGGTGTTATTATTATGAATAGATTACTGGGCTTAACATTAGGAAACCTAAGTTTAAACCTGGCCTCCAACACCAATAACCATCTTGGGCAGATCAGGTAACCTCTGTTTGCTTAAGATTTCTTAAATGTAAAATAAAGGTAGCAGAAGCACCCTACCTTTAAGGTTGTTGTGAGGATCCAATGTGATAGCATTTAAAAAGCACTTAGTGTAGAGTAGGCATTATCTAAACACAAGAGGAGAGAAGAAGGAAAAGACAAGTAAGGGGGAAGGGAGCATCATTTTTTAAGTAGATGTGTAATAAATAGTGATGAATTGCGTTTAAATGATTTGCTATTAATTTCTGAGGGAACTTCCAACCCTAAAGTTCTTTGATTCCAGTTTTGAGTACCGTTGAGCCGTTTTCAGTCATGTCTGACTCCTCATGACCCCACTTGGGGTTTTCTTAGCAAAGCTATTGGAGCAGTTTGCCATTACCATCTCCAGCTCATTTTACAAATAAAGAAACTGAGGTAAACAGGGTTAAGTGACTTGCCCAAGGTGTATGAGGCTGGATTGGAACTTCCTGATTCCAAACCCAGTGCTCTATCCACTTCACCACCTAGCTGCCCTTAATTCCACTAGTGGATGAAAATCCAGATTTGGGACCTGATTCATGGAGAATGAGAACTTTAAAAAATCAGTTAACCATAATTTATAAAGTAGCAACTGGAAAAATGAGTAGGAAAACAAATTAGCCCCTGCCCTCCAGGAGCTTACATTCAAATAGGGGAGGTGATGTCTATGTATATAAGCATATGGAAACTTATTTGAACTAAATGTATATAAGCATGTGGAAAATTATTCAAAATAAATACACAACAGTGGGGGCTGGGGGAACAGCACTAGTCTCTGGAGCATCAGAGACTTCATGTAGTAGGTGACAATTAAGTTGGGTCTTAAAGTAAACTAGTAATTCCAACAGGTGGAAGTTAAATGAGGTGAGGAGGCATGGGGGACTGCTATTGCAAAGGAAAGGACAGGAGACACAGGTGTACGTGTGAAGACAAGCAAGTAGGTCAATATTATTAGAATGTAGAATAAGTTGAGAGAAGTAAAGTCTAAGAGTGGAAAAGTAGGAAAAGGACAGGTTTTGGAGAGCTTTAAATGCCAAACAGAATTTGAATGATGGATGGGAAAAGCAAGAGACCTGAGTCAGGAGGAACACATTTCTATTTGTTGACTGTACTAGGAATATCTGAGGCACATAGAGAAACACATAATGGAAATTCAAGAGGTTTTGTTCCATCCATATGCCAAAGAGCACCAGAACTTTGAGGAAAGGCTCTGAGCTGAGGGGGCTATAGGTGAGATTTAGTTTCAGTTTGGAGATGAGCTGAGTGATGGCAGCAGTGGTGACCACATCCTTCACCCTTGCCCAGGAACTTAATTAGCTGAGCAAGCAGTGGTGAGGATAGCAATCCTGTTAGCATCTAAGGCAGAGGTTCCCAAACTTATTTGCCCTACTACCCCCTTTTCAAAAAAAAAAAAGATTACTCAGCACCCCTCTAGAAATCTAATTTAACTTTTTTTAAAAAATTTGTGTCATTTCAAAAAAAAAGTTTTTAAAAGACGCATCTTAAATTTAATAATTTATTGTAAATTTGTGAGTTTTTTCCTGCATTGAAATTTTGATGACACAATATTGTGTCGTGTTGTCAACAAGTCATTACACACATATTCCTGATGCATGCTGGTCTTCCGGACAATGCACTACATGCTTGCCTGTCAACTCTTGTTTGTTCAGATCTGTCGGCAAACTTGACCGCTGATGGGTTATAACTTGCATTTTGTGTGTTATTTTGAAAATAATGTGATCACTTTAACTCTGTTTGACAATTACAGATGAAACATATAGGAATAGTTTTTCAAAATTTTCTTCTCTTCTTTCCTTTTGCTTCCACGGCCCCCTTATTTTTATTCAAAGCCCCCTCAATTGCACCTGTGGCTACTACAGCCGCACCCCTCATTGTTCCATCCGCTCCAGCAGGCTGTATCACCCACCGGAAACCTCTGAAGGGATTGAAAAGAGAGAGACTGTACACTAAGTGTGGGAAAGTAGGCTCTACTTTGGGCAGCAAAGAATTCACACTGAACTTACCAGATATGATAGTGAATAAAACAAATTGAGGAAAATGCAGGATTTACTTTCTCATTTCTCTCCCTCCCTTTCTTTCCAAAAGGACTGATGTTTACATCTAAATTTTACTATTCTTTTTAATTGTTTAATTTATATTTCAATCATCCATAAAAGTCAGTCAATAAACATTTATTATCTGTTATGTGACCTATTCCATCTGCATAGAGATAACAATATTCCCCAATTGAAAGGCATCTACTTTGTTTTTAATTCTTTGCTGGCACAAAAATGCTACCATAAGTATTTTGATGTATATGGAGGCTTTCTTTTTGTCATTAACCTCCTTGGGACATTTGCCTAGCAGTAGAATCTCTGGGTCAAAAGGTAAGGACATTTTAGTCACTTTTTATGCATAATTCCAAATTGCTTTCCACAATTGTTGGTCCAATTCATAGCTCCACCCAACATTGTGTAGAGTATCTGACTTTGCAAAATCTCTACAACATTAACTATTGTTTTGATGTGCATAAGTGATTTGGAACATTTTCCCACGTGATTGTTTTTCAGCATTTCTTCTTTGGAGAACTGCTTGTTCAATATCTTTTGACCACTGCTCTATTAAGAGGTGTCTGGTCTTATGTATTTCTGTTAGTTGTCTATATATGTTGTATATCAAACTTTTAGCATAATATTTGATTCAAAGATTTTCCCCAGGTGACTATGTCCCTTCTTATCCTAGATGGGCTAATTTTATTATGCAAAAGTTTTTCAATTTCATATAATCACACTTCTCTATTTTATCTCTTGTAATTGTCTCTACCCTCTTGTTAGGTTAAGAATTCATCTATTACTCATTGCTATAAAATATATGTGATCTACTTCTCTTCTAATTTTTTTATGGTATGATCTTTAATATTCAAGTCGTATGTCCAGTTTTAATTTATTGTGGAATATGGTTGTAAGATATGAGCTGAAGACTAATTTCTGCCAAATGCTTTCCAGTTTTCCCAGGAGTTCTTATTGAATAGAGAGTTCTTTCATAGGTAATTTGTTTTCAGGTTTATTGAACACTGGGTTAATGAGTTTGATTTATTTTGATGCTTCCTTTTCTAGCCTGTTCTGCTCCATACAAAACAATTGACATACTTTTTCTATTTTTTAACCATTACCAAATGTTTTTGGTGATTGTTGCTTTCTAATATAATTTGAGGTCTGAAAAAACCCTCCCCCTCATTTATTCTTACATTTTAAATTATTCCCTTAATATTCTAGATCTTTTTTTCCCCATGGATGAATTTTGTCATTTTCCCTCTTTGTCAAGTATCCCTTTTTAGTTTATCAAATCTATAAATTAGCATTAAATTTGTAAATTAACTTTGGTAATGTGGTCATTTTTATTATATTGGTCCAACTTATTCATAAACACTGAATATTCCTCCAGCTATTTAAATTGTCCATCATTTTCCTCATGGAGCATTTTGTAAGTAAATATATATACGTTATGTGTGTGTGGGGGTGTGGGTGTGTGTGTACACATACAAACGTGCAAACATTGAGTGCACTTTGAAAGACTGACTCTCAAATATTGTATGCATTTTGTATTTATTTTGTGTTGGACTACCCTCTCTATGTTTGCTTCTTAGATTGGCTTATTTTTATTTGCAAATGCCATTGATTTTTGTTGGTTTATTTTATAGCCTGCAATGTTGCTGAAACTATTTTCAATTAGTTTCTTTGCTGACTCCTTAGGATTTTCTCAGCAAAGCATCATGTTATCAACAAATAAAGATAATTTTGTCTCCTCTTTGCCTTTCTTTATGTCTTTAATTTCCTCTGTCTTATTGCTATTTCTAACATTCCTAAAACTATATCAAATAATGAAGGGAGGATTAGGAAGCATGGGCATCCTTGCTTCCTGTATTTATTTATTTATTTTGGGCAATTGGGATTAAGTGACTTGCCCAGAGTCACACAGCTAGGTTCAAGTGTTTGGTCTGAAGCCGGATTTGAACTCAGGTCCTCCTCACTTCAAGGCCAGAGCTCTATCCACTGTGCCACCTAGCTGCCCCACTTCCTGTATTTATTGAGAGAAGGTTCATCATTGCATCCCAGGCCATGGCACCACCCTTGGAGTAGGAACAGAAAAGTCCTATTTTTCCCCCAGAGCAGTGAGGCCCCATCCTTTCCCTATATGTTGATTAGGCAACCCTTTCCCCTGTCTTCTTAGCCCTTTCCACCATATGCTGCATAGACAACTACTTCCCCTTACGACAATAAAGCCCTGCTTGGAAGGACTCTGGCCTTGGTATTCTTACCGACTCCAAACCAGCTCTCCCACTGCCTTTCTTGATTCTGAAACCCAGGAGGAGAGGTTCGTGCCTCAGTGGCACTCCCCTCTTCCCATGCCAGACTCCTTTATTAACCAGGCTTCACTGATTTGACCTTGGCCCGGGATGGGTAAGTCTTTTCGCTTTCTTTATAGAGATCCCCTTCTCCCTTGCCCCACCCTTAAACAGCCTGGGGACTCCCCGAGAAGCTCCCACTTCTCAGCTGCAGGTAGCTCCAACTGTGGAGGGAGTTGCATGCTATGCAGTCCTATTGTAGTAGCCTTCTGTTAAACTAAGGGACACCTTGGTAGGAATGGTCCATATTTTCATTTTCTCTCCATGTTCTCAGGACGCTGAGATCCCTGGGGATTTTGGCTGTTTGAGATGGTGCAAGGACCATCTATCCTCATGTGCCCCACTTTGGGCTACTTGTTAAAGAATTGGGAAACATTCATGAGAGGGGATTTGGAGAAAAGTGTGTAGTCTTTTTTGTAACACTGCCTGGCCTCAATATTCTCTAAAAGATCAGGAAAAAGAGCTAGAAAACAGATTCCTGAATTATAATACCATCTTGCAATTACATCTTTTTTGTAAACAGGAAAATTCTTGATGGGGGTTTCTAATGAGCCTCTAATTCCCCCTCTCACTGTCATTAATTATGCAGTCTGTATTTGTCTGTTTCTCTCTTTGTGTTTTAAAATGTCTAGGTGTTGGATTATGAGCTAGATACTGTCATTAATTATGCACTCTGTATTTCTCTGTTTCTCTCTTTGTGTTTTAAAATGTATAGGTGTTGGATTATGAGCTAGATACTGTTTAGTTACCTGGTGAGATTTAAAATACAGCCAGCTAGAGACTTCTAAGGGCTGCAGCTAGAAAAACAAACAGACCTATAAGACTCTTTTCCTTGTGGTTCCTGGCCTGGCCAGCCCGGAATTACAGTGAAAAGTTAGCTACAGCTGAAAACATCTTAGCGTTTTCTAGAGGTCTTAAGATTAACCATTAAGAAGTCTGGAAATTGATCCTTTTGGGATTGCAGGAGAAAAATCCTAAAACTTTTCAGGTAATTCCACAAGCTCACCCTCTGCTAAAACACTTCCACGCATTCCTGATTGCTCAGCATTTCCTACTGCATCCCCCGAGTTAGGAGTGTGTCTCAGTATGGGGTCTCACGGGTCCCTTGTTAACCCCTCTCATCCCAGATCAGATGAAGAGAAGAGCATGCTAGAGAATCGCACGGAAAACTTCAATCAGCCTTCCCCACCTGGTAAAAGGAGGGGAGGGGCGGCGATCACAGATTGGCAGTGGCCCTAACAGCCCTGTGCCCCTGGGCACCCTGCAGCCCGCCCCTCTAAGCAAAGCCTAAAAATATTACCCAGGTTCTGCAGACCACCCCAGGCTCAGTAAATTCTGCAGCTGTGAAGAGGGGAGAGGTAGACAGGTCAGGCCTATAGTGAACATTCCCTAAGCCCTGCTACCAGGAATTATCACTCCTGGGAAGGCCCTGGCATCAGCCAGCCACACCAGCCCCTAGGCAGTGCCCACTGCCATACCCCCCAGCTCCCAGCTGCTCCCTGAGAGAATCCAGGTGCCCCTGGCAGTGCCTAGTGAGATAAGAAGCCAGTCAGCCTCTGTTCTTAGCAAGCCCCATACTTCTCTGTTCCAGTTACAAAATGTACAAAAAGCTATTTTATCTCTGTTTGCCTCATTTCCTAATATGTAAAGGGGAAAATAGTAATGGCTGTTGTTATGGAATCAAAATGATATGAGTATAAAGTGCTTCATACAATGACTGGCATAGGTTGGACACATTATTATCTCTCTAGTTTAATGTAATTGCTCCATATTTGAAAACTTGGAAGTTGGTTTTAAATACCAAAAGTAATAAGATCAGTAATTTCTATACGTAATAATCTGAAAATGCATCTGAAATGTATTGTTTGTGCTATTAGTGTATTTCTAAATTGTATTGTATTTCTAAAACTCTCTTCAATGGTAAAATTTGAGAGACCATTGTGAGGTAGAAATGGTGTTAGCCCTTGCCCCGGAAGGGTGTTGTGACTGGGGGGGTAGCGGAGGTCTCACTATGTCTGCCATTTTTAACTTTCAGAGCCTACTGACAGTAATCTTGTTGCCTATAGTTGCCTATGCATATATCCGATCCTTGACTCCTAACCTCTTGGACAAAAATAAAACTGGATTGTTGGGTTAGGATGGGGACGGGGCCCAAGACAGTTCCCAGCCCTTCGTCTCCCTTTGAAAGCCTCGGCCTTACCTTTCAATCTTATTCAGATGCGCCTTTGGCCCTCTAAAAGAATCTGGCTCCCTTTTGTCTGAGCCCCAGAATGGCCTTACTTTGGTCTCAAAGGGTTCCTTAGCGACTCTCCTTATCTCCTTTTGAAAGTCCTAGCCCCACCCTTTGATTTTGTGCAGATGCCTTTCCAACTTCTGCCTTCCTGTTCCCTCCATTAGCTATTCCCATTGTCTATTCAATCTCTCAGACCTCCCCAATTAGAATTGTTACCTAGACCCTTTTCCCAACCCCCTTCTCTGGCCACCCAAAGTTACTTTAGTATTTAAGATCCACCCTGGCCCCCATTCAGATGCTGAGAATCTCTCTTGCCCCAAAGGCTGAGAACCTCTCATGCCCGCCTGTCTTTACAGGGGTCACCTGGCATATGTGATTTATCACTAATAAACTTTTCCTCTGGCTTGAATAAGACTTGAGTTGAATTCATTCAGCAGGGCCCAGTACCGCAATTTTGGGTTTGCAGCACCCCAAAAGTCCTACACCTCTTCAGGCATATTTTGGAAGTGTGCCAGAATCGGTGAATGAAAGAGTCCCTAATGTAGCAGTATGCTGTATAGTAGTGGCTTTCAGCATCTTGTTCATCTAGTAGCTGGAAAACGCCAGAATTTAATTGCTATCAGATTTCTATAGAAAAAGGACTTGCCTACAGAAAACAATGGGAAGAGTGATTATTAACCCTTTCAGCTGTGTACCTTGACTGAAAGACTCCTGGTTGCTGTTCTCAATTATATGTGTTAATGGACCAAGGTTGTTCTCTATAAATAACTAAGACGCAACTGTTAATACCAGAATGGATTGATATTTGCATAATGATCGACCTTATTTATGGTTCTGCCACTAAAATTGCATTCTATAAATGTCATTCTTTTACGTCACCTGTTGATCTACAGGAGGTATTTCTATTGCATACAGTAGAAAGCAAACTTGGTAAATGATTGCTCAACTTCCATTCTATATGATTCAGAGGAAAAATTGTATCCTCATATGAGAACATTTCTATAATGAACATTTTTTTTGTTTGAGAAAAATGGTTAGATATTATGCAAGGGTTCATAAAAATTGCATTTGTGTCTAATAACGCTTTAAAAAAGTTTTCCCTGGACAACTCAATTTGTACTCAGTTTTATCTGTGGCTTACCATGTTTTCCAACTTTATAAAGTCAGCCTATGCAGTACACATACAGAGAAATTGCTAAGATTGTATGTAACAGTGTTACAAGAAAAGTATTCTTTCCAGATCCCACTATAAAAAACGAATTCTTATATTCTCAATTAAAGCAAAGAGTTGTAAGGAAAGTCTACTAGGGTATTTCCCCTTGAAATCTGGATCTACATGTATCTTAAGCTTTTATTCAAATATCTGCTGCTAAAGAAAAAAATATTTTAAAGATGAAGTGAACGAATTAGAACAGTTGTGAAATGATGGTTCCTATGTTTCATTGATTTGGATCTCAAGTCTTTAATAATGAAACAGTTATTTTCATTGCCAGAAATTCAAACCGTATTAAAAAAAAAACACCTTGAAAATAGATCAATTGATCCAAACAAATGATTTTTTTTTTTGACAACTTGATCTGGTGTCTTTTAGATATCTCAAGATGTATAACTGGTATATGCAGATATTGAACTGTATCAACTCCACTAATTTAGTATTCTCTATTCTTAAACATATTTGATACTAATCGCCTTCAGATTGAACAAAAGAATAACATCATTAACTTTTAAAACAACAAATTATAAAAGTGCAGTTTAAGTACTCTGCAAAGGTGCAGTTATTTTTATGGGTTTTCAAGAAGGCAAAAAGGAAATTTTCATGATTGAGTATGCTTAAAATTTCTTTGCTTCAACTGAAATTCTGTCAGTTTCAAAACAGAGTTCAAAACTTGTGAAACATTTAATTATTTTCAGCGGATTCCTTGTGTTGGCAGATTGTAGGCCAACAATAAAATTCTTGTTCAAATATTGGTGCGAACATATGTATAAATGTACTCATTGATCATTAATTGGCTTCCTCCCGTTTGAAACCTTTGTTGCCCAGTTATTTAGTCTAGACCTGTAACTTTGTGTCCAGTGAAGTAATGAATCTCAAATCTGAGAAGGGCCATATAAAACATTTAAAGTACTTTCTTATTTATGACTTAAAGATCTCGATGAGAATTGTATCTGAACACTTCTACTAAATTAAAAATTATCCTGTGTAGAAAATCTTAGTCACTCTTTTCAGCCATTCTACTCAACAAAAAGAGAAAAACTTACGTGGGTTTTTGTTTTGTTTTGGTTTTTGTTTTTTGCTACATTCAGAAACAGTCTGAAAATTTCTCATTTATAGAACATTATTTTCTTTTGTTTTCCATTTTTTAAGTTAATTTTCAAGGGGAAAAAAAGTGAGGGTAATAAAATCTTTTTAAAAAAATTTTTAAAAAGAAATGGTGTTAAAGCAATTTTAATCTGGATTTTGTTGCATGTGAATTGAGCCTTTTAAAAGGATGTGATAAAATAGATTATTTGAAAACTGTTAAATATTTAATGTGGTATATTTGGTTATAAACAGGTAATAATAATAATACTGATATTTACTATGATAGCAGATTTTTCATTTGAAATCTTGGCTGTTGTAAAAATATATAAAGTGGTTTAAACACATTAATGATGAGATGAATGATTCTCTGTGCAAAGTGATTTGGAGGTGCTTTCGCCCAAATTGTTAATAGCTTGTGTCAAGTTTTAAATACATAATAATGTTCAGGGTTTTGTTACATTCCTAAATTGTGTAATTTGGTAAACAGTTGTATCGGCTATGTTGTTGTAAAAGCAATTCCTCTCATAATCTACATGTTAGATTAAGAATTGTACAAAAAAATAGGAGAGAATGAATGGAGTAGGATAAACTTCCAGGTTTTGTCACATTTAAGCAGTTTCATGTAAAATTCTTATGAACTGTGTGCAAAAGTTTTTTGTGCTGTAGAATTCCTACTGAGCAAAAGAGAATACAAGCAAAAGAAAAAATCTCTTGTGTGCAAGAGTTAAATTCGTGTCTGAACTTATCATATGTATAAGATTTCAATTCCCGAAGTGTCTTATTCTTCCAGAGTGAATATAATTAGAGAAGAATAAATCCATCAACCTGTGAAGTTAAAGTTAGGAACCTCTTGTTTTGTTTAAGGAATGGGATTCCAGTACAGACAGTTATGTTAATGAAGAGAAGTAACTTATGAGCTCTTTTGTGTTATATTAATGGGAAATCTAATATTATTTAAATCTGGAATTAACGTACAGAAATTTATGCAAACTGCTTAAGACTCACTTTAAGATGCTCTCACTGTTTAAAGGGATCATGAGAGCAGTAGTAATTTTCTGTGATCAATCTCTTATTGTTACCAATGTGAGATTAAATACTTCTTATTTAGGATGTGTGATCCTTGAAGAGCTAAACTTACCTGAAGCTCTGATTATTAGAATTTGCTACTGAAGACTTCATGGGACTACAATTAACTACTGTTTTGAGCTTTGATTACAGGGATAGTTGTCTGAATTATCATGAAGCCAATAGTAGAATGGCATGTGCTGCAGACTGAGAACTGCTAAAAGTGGATGTCTGTGCCTGGGAAGAGTTTTGAGGACAACCTTGGACACAGCCTAGGTAGCATCTTCCTGACTCTGCTTCCCATTTGTGCTATTTCCTTTCTGAAAAAGAAAATTCCCTACCTGCTGCTTTTAATATCTAGTGACTACATGACTGACTGTCAGACGTGATTCATGCCTGGAATCAAACAGACCTAAGGAATTTTTTTTTCCCTTCTGTCATGATATATGACATAATCCCTCTTTTTCCTTTTATAGCAAATTTCTATAATTGAGAAGTTCTGTAAGTAAAATACTAAATGTATTACATAATAGATGGATACTGGAACATCCCTGAGTTACTATAATAGGATGCAAGAATAAATAGCTTACAATTTTGACTTACATTCGTGGCCAAATAATAATAATATAGGGATAATATCCTCCTGAGGGGAAAACGATTAAACCAAGTAATAAGACAAAGATGTAATGTGATAGATATCTAATTATATAGGATAGTGGTAAAAGTAAGAGAAATTATTTCTCCTTCATTAAAGTATCTCTCTGATAATTATTATTTTTTATTTTTGGTCAGGCAACGGGGCTAAGGGACTTGCCCAGGGTCACACAGCTAATAAGTGTTATGTCTGAGGCTGGATTTGAACTCAGGTCCTTCTGAATCCTAGGCCAGTGCTCTATCCATTGTGCCACCTATCTGCCCCCTGTCTGACAATTTTAGAAGGCTTATTTTATGGTTGAAGCCTCACATTTTAAAGATCCTTATACCAGGTACAGAATTTAGGTAAGGACATAAATAGCAGATGATATATAAACTGAAATTCTCTGAAGTTTCAAAAATGGAGAATCAAATTTAAGTGATTATATTAATTTATATTGACTCAGAATTATCTGGGAACTTTTAACTCTGAACCAGAAAAGCAGAACTCCCTTTTAGAACTGTCCTAAGAATAAAACCTATTGTCAAACAAAGGATATTTAGGGACCAGATAACTACATGAGACATCTGGGACTGTAAAAGGTACTGCTTAAATAGACATTGGGAATAGATTACTGGAATACAAGGAACTTAATGTTAGTTAACATTGGTAATGATGATTGTATTGATTTGCATAGTTCATGTTTACATTTTCTTGGTTACCTTGGTGACATGTAAATTTCCCTTCTCAAAACTGGTCTACTAGGAGCCTTCTAAGTAGTTTAATCTATACCTGATTTAATGTTATATGCAATTTTGTGAATTATGACGGAAAAAAACTTTATTGTATTATTTGAACCTAGCCCTCTGTGGCTGGGAAACTGAACCATCTCTCTGTGCCTTTAACCAAACACCTATGTTATGCTATTTTCTCTCAATTGTCAACTCATATAGTCTTCTTAGAGCCCCTACTAGTCTTTCTGACTACTCCTACAGCTGCCACCTTGTGGATGTGGGCTCCTGAATCATCTGAGGACACCTGCTCCAAGTGGACATCTCTTCCCACTCCCTGAAGAAGAGTGAAGTTTTCCCATGTCTTCCCTGGTCTGCAGGGTGGTGCCTTTTGGCACACCGTTGACCAAGAGTAGACCTCTCCCCAAACCATTTTGAACCCCCAAGACCTGAGAAAGGCCTAAGACCTAGAATGGCCAGTCAGGAGAAACCTTTGGTCCTCTTCCTTGGTCCACCCTCATTAATTATCTCTCCTCTGTCATTGCCAGGCACCTCTTTTAAGTCAGAGTCCTCACAGCAGCTCCTTATCCTACCTCCCTTGATGTCTCCACTGCCTCCTGCCATGTTGCTCATATTGGGTGATCCTGTTTTGACGCGCCCTAACCTCACCCCTTATCAGCTTGAAGCAGCCAATGATGACTTGGGCCTTCATCCTAATTCCCACAAGAAGTGGGGGAAATGGAGTAGGAACAGCAAAGTCCTATTTTCCTCCCAGAACAGTAAGGCCCCACCCTTTCCCTATATGTTGATTAGACAACCCTTTCCCCCATGTGCTGCACAGATAACTACTTCCCACAAATGCTTCCCACTCCAGCAACCTTGTGGTCAAGAGACCGTCCCAAGACTTTGAAAGCACAATAAGGCTTCTTGATGCCCAATGGCAACTTATATGATGTCAAAGTCCATTTACATCTTATGACTATGGTAATGAAGGGGGTCTCCAGAGTGAAAGTAGAGCCATTTCATGATAGCCACCCAGAAGACCCAGTACAGCCCAGGCTAAAGTCTTTTTTTGCTTGCATAGCACAAAGATTATGCCATAGCAAATTTCCTTAAGTTATTCCCCCTTCAGCTCTGATATAAGAAAGTCCCCATTCCCCTTCCACCCAACCAACCGGTATCCTCAGCTGCTAGGTTCCTTTGCTTATAAGACAATAAAGCCCTGCTTGGAAGGACTCTGGCCTTGGTATTCTTACCAACTCTGAACCAGCTCTCCTACCACACCCTTACACTTCTTTTCTTTTAAGGACGATTAATAGAACTGTTTGGGTGTTTGTTGGAAAATGTTATATCAAAACAAAACATTTTTTTTCTTTTTAGAGTATCGTTCAGGAGATTAAAAAATATAGAATCAAAGATTATTCTGATTAGAAGAGGGAACATACAAAAAAAGGGGTTAAGGAAGGTTTCGATGAAGAAGCTTGCAATCTGAGTGAAAGAAAAGGACAGGGAAAATTGGGAATAAAGAACATAAATGCAGACTCTAGGTCAGAGGTTCTTAACTTTTTCTTTAACTTTTGTTAAACTTAAGAACAAAAGTTCTTTAACTTTTGAAGCCTTTTGGCAGTCTGATGAAATCAATGGATCCCTTCTTAGAATGCATAAAACTAAATATAGAATTATAAAAAGTGACAATGATATTGAAAGTTATCGATTAAAAAAAAGCTCACCAGCTCTAGATTAAGAAAACGTATTCTAGGTGTTTTGGGTAGAGAAAGAAAATTAGGGGATCATAGTAGGGGAGGAGGTGTGTGTGGCAAGACAAGGGAAGGAAAACTGGGGTGTGATGGTTAATGCTGCTCAAAGCTTTTGTCTCCTGCTGGGGCTGACAACAGGACTGAACTGCACTCGGGTTTGATACCAACTCTTAACTGGTTCTTGAGAGCCTATTGTTAAATTTCCATTGTGAGCTTTTACACCTCGGAAATCAGCAAACACTACAAAACAGGGTTTCATTTATCGTTTAATTTATTGAGACTTTAGATAGTGTTAGTAACGCAGATTTAACGTGTGTGTGTGTGTGTGTGTGTGTGTGTGTGTGTGTGTGTGTGTGTGTGGTGTGTGTGTGTTTTGGGAGGAAGAGCTGCGTGGTTAAACATCTGCCAGCACTTCTTTGGTCTACTCCTGTAGTTGGGGATGTCCTGTCACAGGTAAAACGCTTTGTCTGGCACTGGGCCGGAAGTCTATTGAATCATCCGATCCCAAACTTCCTGTTGCGTTTTCCAGGTCCCATTCTGCAGCTTCAAATGCCCCTAAAAAATATGGAGGCTCATTTACATATTTTCGTCTCTCCACCAATCAGGGTGACAAGCTGCCGAGTCCTCTCCCTTCCGGGAAAGAACTGTCACCTGACTCAACTCTAAACATGGCGGCGCTGGCTGGGGCGGCTTTGCCTGTACCGGGAGTAGGTGAGTGCTCCAGGGGAATCAGCAGCGCCCTCCTCGACCCCCCGAAGCGGGGAAGCCCGGCTCCCGGCGCCGGACTGATCCCTCCGGCCCTGTCAGGGGTCCAGGCGCCACATCCGCTGTCTTGACAGAATAGTTGAAGTCCCAGGGGCTTCCTGTCCCAGACGTTTCCCTCCAGGGGAGTGGGAAGGGAGTGATCTTTCTTCGGGAGGGTTGGAGTCTGGAAGGAGGAGGCATTTTGGAAAGGGGCGGATCGAGGAGTTGTGAATCAGCTTTGGGTAATGGTAATGGATGGTTCCCATGGAGATGCATCTTCTGGCTCCATGCCTTTCAACAGGCTGCCCCCGTGCCGGCTCTCCTCGTTTCTGTCTGTTTAGAATATTTCTCTTCTTGCAAGGCTAGTCTTAGATGCTGCGTTAGGAGTGCAGCCTTCCTGCAATCCCACCACTCTGAATTAATTACAATGTTTTCACTTAATTTGTGAATATTTTGTATATTCTTCAGTAGACTGAGATTCTCCTTGTCATTGTTTCCTCAGCAGGTAACACAATGCCTCTATTAGACATTTTTGTTCAGTTTACACACTTTGTTCATTTAAATATCTCCAGGGGCAAGGGGGGGAAATTATCTGATTAAACTTTCAAAATGAGAAATGATAACCTTTTTTTTCAAGTGCTGCTTTCTCTGATAGAACTAGCAATTGTTGATTAACCTAAGCCCACCTCCCTCTATTGCTTTTCTAACTCTCCCTATTTGTTTTTCCATTTCTAGGAGGTGCACCAAGAATGGAAATATTGAGAGCAGTTTGTTTAGTATAGCTCAGTTTCCTCTTTCTCCCCCACACTCTGTGTTGGGAAAATGCATCCATTTGGAAAAGAGGAAGCTGCCTCGCTAGAACAGCTCTTTGGATTTTTTTGTGAGTGCCTGACACATGGAGAATGGGAACTGGCACAGGCCTGTGTCCCTCAGCTACACAAAGGACATGGGGATATCCCCAAGAAGGTGGAAAAGATCCTGCAGGCTCTGGTGGCTTGTCCAGGCCTGATGAGGTAAATACCCTAAGTGTTCCATCACCAACACTGCCCATTCACAACTTAATTAGTGTATAAATCTTTAGGTGCCAATTAAATTTTATACTAAGATAATTAGTAGAGTGAAATTTCAGGTTTTGTTTAGGCATTTTCCCACATTGAGTAACTAGAGGAGAATTTTCCTTTAATAGTGAATAGAGAGCTAACTTCAAAGCCAGAAACACTTAAATTCTAGTTCTGCCTCATAGTTCTGGCTGTGTGTTCCTGGGCAAGTCACTTAACTTGGACTAGTCACATAGACATCTTAAATTAAATATATCCAAATATATCCAAAACTGAACTTACTATCTTTCTCCCAAAAACTTCCCCTCTTCTTAACTTTATTATGGTTGTCAAGGCAACCACTATCCTCCGAGTTATCTAGGCTCAAAACCTAGGTGTCATCTTCAACTTCTCACTCTCACCAGTTCTGTCCACCTGCCCCCACCACGCCCATATCCAGTCAGTGATCAAGTGCTGTCATTTCTTTTCTTTTCTTTTTTTTTTGGTTAAATGAGGCAGTTGAGGTTAAGTGACTTGCCCAGAGTCACACAGCTAGGAAGCATTATATGTCTGAGGCCAGATTTGAACCTCAGGTCCTCCTGACTCCAGGGCTGGTGCTCTATCCACTACACCACCTAGCTTCCCCATAGTGCTGTCATTTCTACCGTTATAATATCTCTCATATATGACTCTTTTTCTCCTCTGACACTGCCTCCATCTTAGTGAAGGCCTTCATGCCTGGGACTATTACTGTAGCCTGCTAGTTCTCTCTACTTCAAGTCTTTCTTCACTCCAGTCCTTCCTTTCACTCACCTGTCAAAGTAATCTTCCTAAAGTGCAGGTCTGACCATATCAACCCCTATACAGTACATTCTAGTGGCTCCCTGTCACCTCCAGGATCAAATATAAAATCCCGTTTGACTTTTAAAGACCTTCATAAGCTATCCTCTTCGTAGCTTTCCAGTTTTCTTATACGTTATTCCCCTCCAAGTACTTTTCAATCTGTGAAACTGGCCTCCTTCCTTCTTTACACAAGATACTCTACCTCCTGACTGAACTTCATTAAATGTACCCTATGCCTGGGTTTCTTTCCTTCCTCATTTTTACCTCCTGGCTTCTTTCCAGTTCTCAGCTCAAATCCCACCTTGTGCAAGAAGCTTTTCCTGGTCTTCCTTCATGCTAGCACTAGTGCCTTCTTTCTGAGATTATCTCCAATTTATCTGGCATAGCTCTTGTTTGTATGTAGTTAGCTGCATGTTTTCTTCTCCATTATATTGTGAGCTCCTCGAAGACAGAAGCTGTTTTTGCCTTTCTTTGTATCTTCAGTACTTAGCACAATGCCTGGCATATAGTAGGAATCTAATAAATGTTTATCGTTTTGACATGCTTAATTTCTCAGTGGTCTAGGCAAGCAAGGGCTGTAAGGTTCTTAAGTTGAAGAGAAGGTGCTGACCTGCATTGGTGGAGGGAATTCCTATTAATGGTTCTCAAAGTGTGGTCCAGGGACAGCTTGGAGTCTTCTAGACCTTTTCATGTCAATCAGTAAGTATTTATTAAGTGCCTGCTGTGTGCCAGATACTGTGCTAAGTGCTAAGGATACATCTAACAGTTAAAGATGATCTCGTCCTTGAAGAGCTTATCATGGCACGGTAGCCATAGCACACAAACACTGTGTGTGATCAAGCTCTGGTATATGAAGGATAAATTTGAAATAATCAACAGAGGGCAGGTGCTAGGAGTAAGGGGGATAGGAAAAGGCTGCCTGTAGGAGGTGAGATTGTTAGCTGGGACTTCAGGGAAATCCGAGAAGCCAATAGGCAGAGATGAGGAAGGAGAGTATTTAGGTGCCGGTGACAGCCAGTGAAAATGCCCGGGGGGGAGGGGAATGTCTTGTATAAGGAACAGCAAGGAGGGCAGTATCACTGCATCACAGAGTGTGTAGGGACAGAAAGAAGGGTGTAAAGTGTAGGAGGACTGGAAACGTAGGAGGACCCAACTTATGAAGGGCTTTGGACGACAAACAGGATTTTATATTTGATCCTGGAGTTTGTTTTGCAGGAGGGGTGTTATGGTCACACCTGTGCTTTAGGAAGACCACTGTGACAGTGTGATAGAAGATAGACTGGAGTTGGGAGAGATCTGTGGCAGAGACTGACCAGAGGACTATTACAGAAGTGTAAGAGGGGGTCAGTAAGCGCCTGCTGCAGCAAGATGTTGGCAGTGTCCATGGAGAAAAGGGGGCATATACAAGAGATGTTTACAAAGAAAAACGGACACGCCTTGGCAACAGGGGGTCCACAAAATTAAAGCTGTCTAATACTACTGAAACATTATAGATATATACTACATAAACAAAAGCTTTTTAGGGAGTCCTCAGTTTTTAAGAGTATAAAGAAGTGCTGACGCCAGGAAAGTTTGAGATCTGCTGCCTTATGTCATTGAAAAATCACAAATCCAGATTCTTTCCAAGTCTCTATTTTTATCAATTACTTATTAACTTATAAGCAGTAGCTTATGACTATCATATAAAACTTGGTACAGAGCCTGTCCAGGAAAGTACCCCTGAGACAAGCTTTCTCTTGTTTACAACTAGTCTCTTTGAGAGGTGATGAATATAATATCCCTAGAGAGTATTTTCTATCATTCCTTCAAAAATACAAATCCTGTCTTCCACCCTATGTGGGTGAAGATTTCATTGCAGCTTAAGCAAAAGAATAAAAGGAAATTCCATCTTGTGTTCATAATATTGTTCCTGCTAATAACTGCTGTTGCTAAAGAAGCCGAATATGTTATTCAGTTTTTTTTTTTTATTCCACCTTTTGTACCTCAGCTCAGTAGAGAGGCGAAACAATAGATTGCTTTCTTCCTCAGGTTTTGGATAAGTACTTTTCTTACAGTTTTTGTTCTAGGCTGTGACTTTTGCCAGCTACCAAAAAAAAAAAGCCAATCTTCCATATCCTTTTCTTTCTATGCAAAGAAGATAGGGAAGGGGGAAAAGTGAGCTGAAGAAACAATATACACCTCAAAATAAATGCATGTTTTAAGGAAGCAAAAATTAATTTTAGTTCAGCAAGCGTTAAGTTCCCAGTGTTGGAAACACTAGGCTAGGTGCTAGGAATACAAAGAAAGTTCCTTTCCTTAAGAAATTTGCTTCTTACTTTAGACCTGGGAGATTTGCAAATGAAAGGGAAGATTAAAAAGGCCATCAGTTCAGTACTCCTATAAAAATAGAATAACAATAATAGCATGTATTTAATAGGAAGCACTTTCTTTACCACAGCTCTATTTAGCAAAATTAATTTCTTCTCCTAGAGATTCCTATTGCAATCCTTACTTCTCTCCTGTGAGTCTCTCCATCTCTAATGGTTCCTGCCTAAATACCTACAAACATATTCAAGCGTTCCTAATCCTAAATTCTTCTCTTGTTTCATCTATCCATCCTACTTTCTCAGTTTAATTTCTTAACCTTCTTAGACCTCACCATTCTCAAAATTATCCTCAAAATTTTTAAATAACACTTCTTCCCCCTGCTCCCTTTAATTCAACCTTGACGCTCCCTAAAAATACTATACCAAAGGGGCAGCTAGGTGGTGGAGGGGTTACAGCACCGGCCTCGAAATAACGAGGCCCTGAGTTCAAATGCGTCCTCAGACCAAACACTTGACACTTACTAGCTATGTGACTGGGCAATTAACACCAATTGCCTAACAACAACAACAAAAAATACTATACCCAGTCCCTTGAAGGTCTTTTTTCTTATTGTTTCAAAATCACAGGGTTAAGAGAAGGGAGTGGTACATTCTTTGTTTCCCATTGCCTTGAGGGTATTTTCTCTAAATATGTTCCCTGTTCCCTCCCTTTTTCCCTTTAGAAGCCTAGGCAGTCCATCCATACCTGCCCATCCTAATTCTTATTGCTGTCCTTTACTGATCTCAAGGTCTTTGCTAGGTGGCACTGTGGACAGTGTCAGGCCTAGAGTCAGGAAGACAACTTCCTGAGTTCAAATCTGGCCTCAGATACTTACTAGCAGTGTGACCCTGAGCAAGTCATTTAACCCTATTTACCTCAGTTTCCTCATCTATAAAATGAGCTGGAGAAGGAAATGGCAAACCACCGTATCAGCTTTGCCAAAAAAACCCCAAATGGGGTCACAGAGTTGGATATGACTGAACAACAACATCATTGCTAGCTTCTTCAATGACTTTGCTAAAGTTGATGTTATGTGCCATCCTTTGTCATCATCCCTGAATACCTCGGTATACAAGTTGAAGGACCTGTCCGATAACCTCTTCACACCATTCACCACCACGTTCCACTCCTGTTCTATTATTGACTTCCAAGCTCATTCTACACAATGACTGTTAACATAAGTTTTCACCTTTCTTCAAGGACAGAATCATGTATTACCCTCTCACAGCAGATGGATTTAACCTGATGACAATAAGGAAGCAACATGTTAGAATTTATGGGATGCAGATGAATGCTTTCATCAACAAAAGGGAAAGATTTAGCCTTTGCCAAGGCCAAGGCGATCAAGGCCGTCTTCCTGTCCCTCAGCCTTCCTTCATTCCTCAGAACTTCTCAGCATCATCACCTGCCTTTTCTTCCTTTCCTCTGATCTCAGAAGAGAACTTTCGTTAATCCTCCTGCTTCCATCCCTGATCCCTTTTCTAGGCCCTTGCTTCAGTAGTTATTCTCTCTTTGTAATGCATCTTCAGTTTTCTCCCTACTGGTTCATGTGTATCTGCCAGCAAGCACTCTGCCCCGTCTAGGTCCTATTACATCACTCTTTTTTCATTTGCTGCTGAACTCCTTGAAGAAAGTTGTCTATGCTGGGTGCCTTCACTTCATCACCACACATTCTGTCCGCAGCCTCTTTCATTTGAATTCTTACCTCCAGAACACTTCTGAAACTGCTGTTCCAAGGGCACCACTGACTTCCTAATAGCCAAATTCATCAGGTTGTTGTTTTCCTCCAATCACAGGATAAATGAAGGAATGAAAAAAACCATCTATTAAGTGGTTGCTGTGTGCTAAGAACTGTGCTAAGTAATGGCGATACAGATAGAAAGTCAAGGTTGTCCCCTGCTCACAGACTTCACATTTCTCATTGGGAAGGATTACACGTACAGGACTAAATTTCGTTATGTGGCAGATAGTAGAGTCCGCAGGTTCTTAGGGCTTAGCAGCAGGGCAGATTGTGAGGCCTGATGATCCTCCATCTTACTAGAATCGTTTTAGTTAGTGACTCCCTGCTTATTAGTGCTGCATGAGTGGCCATCTCAACCCAGTGGTAGTACCAACCACCCAACAAAACCTTCCTGTTATCTTTGACTTATTTCTCCAACACTTCTCATTTAGGATCATTTACCAAGTCCTAGTAGTTTTGCCTCAGATTATCTTTTGCATGTATCCCCTCTTCTAGTATAGGACGTCATCATCACCTCCCCTGGACTATCACATTAACTTAACAGGTATTTCTGCCTCTTCCTGCTCCCCTTTCCAACCCATCCATCTTTACCAGATCTAGGTCCGTTTAGGTCACTTCTCTGCTCAGAAGTCTTTAGCAGCTTCTTACTGCCCATTATCTAGAGTTCATACCCCCTTGGTTGGCATTCAGGGCCTACCAAAATAAGGTGGGTGCTAAGCTACATCCCCGGCATTATCTCATATTATGACCTTCCATATACTCTAGGCCTCAGGCACACGTTCCCTCTGCAGAATACACCCAGTTTACTCCTATTTTCATGTTGCTTTTCATGCTTTCCTCTGTTCCTGGAATGTTCTCCCTGGCCTTCTTCAACTATTGAATTTCTACCCATTCTTTAAAAGCCTACCTCATATTCTTCCACCTCCATAAAGCATTTCCTGATCCCCATCTCTCTTCCTGTCCCATAGTACTTTGAATCACTCTGATGCTCTTACCATGTAATGTTTTGTATTACAGTTACCTATGTATGTCTTATCCCCAGACTCTACAAGATCTGGAGTATGAAGGCGGGGATAGTATTTATCTAAATGTTTTGTCCACCCTCCTGCTTTGTACAGTATACTCTACACAGGAAGTATTTAATAAATATTTGTTGAATTTACTTAACAACCATGTAGAGTAGATTGAACTAAAACAAGGAAACTTAGATTCACAAAATTGTCAAACATTTGGCTAGAATGTCAGAGCCAGCACTTGAACTGACGTCTTCTGACTCCCCGCACACCAGTTGTAAGGAGTTTAGATCCCAAGGTCACACTGCAAAAAAATTAAAGTAGATAAATCTTGGGTATTGTATGTATGGAGAGGGGTTTCCTGAAGAAAAGTTTCTAGGGGCAGCTAAGTGATGCAGTGGATAGAGCTCTGGCCTTGAAGTCAGGAGGATCTGAGTTCAAATCCAGCCTCAGACACTTGACACTTAACTAGCTGTGTGACCCTGGGTAAGTCACTTAACCTTGATTGCCTCACCAAAAAAAATTAAAAAGTGAAAGAAAAAGTTTCTAGACTTTTGGGTGCTTGTTACTTGTTGAAATCATCTTGCCTTTTCAGGTTTGACAGAAATAGGGGAACCTGTGTCTGAAGTCACAGAGAAGAAGTCAAAATATACTGTCATGAAACCCTGAGCAACTCTATTTCTTCTTGCCTTTTCAGGTGTGGGCAGCATAACAGTCCCCAAAGATTGGCCTGGATTTGGCTTCTGATGCTAGAAAAATGGCTAGAATGGGACAGGGTAAGGATCTTCTTTACAACTCAAATTAGCCTCTGAGGTGGAAATTGAGAATGAGGTGTTAGTCTTGGAATCTTCATTTTTTCTGTTGTTAGTGATTTCTTTTCATCTGAGATTTGCCAAAGTTTACATAATAGTGCTTCAATTAATAGGGTTTCTTATAGGCTCTGTGAGTGTTGACAACTGTTGAACACAAGGATGGATATGAAAGAGAAGATAGAAAAAAAGGTCATAATATTAATAATAAAGTTAATAAACTATAAGCATTTATTGATTATATATGAGAAGTGGAAGAATATGTAAATAATTGAAATCCAGAAATATTTTTAAAACCTTATTGTAATACATGTGGCTTAGGATGCAGTTTACCATACCCCCCCCATACACACACATACATGCACACACACACACACATTAACCATATTAAGGGTACAAGTAGAGTTTTTAAAAATCTAATTATGAGAATAATTTTTTTCTTCCCTTTAGAAACAGTTTACAGTACTAACTCAGTCAAAGCACATTTCTTGGGATTACTCTGTATTGATTAATATTTGTTAGCTTTTATTTCAATTACTGTATACGTTAAAAGTTTTTTAGAAGGCTGCATTTGTGTTCCAAGTCTTCTCATCAGACTATTCTTTTCTTCATCCCAAATTGCTTTTTACTCTGGCTTTATTGTCACCAGGGACCAAATCTTTTCAACAGAGATGCCAAAAAGCAACCAAGATGGCCGACTTAAATTGACTTCTTCTCCCTGCTTCTGGGTCTGCCTAGGGAAGGTACTCATTAGCAACATAATGAGCAAATCAAGCAAGAAAAAGGAGGCACAAGAAGCCAGGTGTCTTCGTGAGCTGTGATTATAGTTTATTTTAGACTTATGAAGGAGTTTGAAATACAATGTTTAACAGTTTCTGAAGAAGAGAACTTCATTGTTCTCGATTAGGGATCTTTCTGTCTTAAACGTTGAATTTCTTGAGCCAAGTGAACCTTCCCCTCTCATTTGCTTGTTTTATGAACGGTTGCTCTACTGGATCAGGAGTTTTCCTGCACCAGGGGATTTCATTATCCCCAGACACTCCTTCCCTTCCGTGTCCTTTTCCAACATTTCACTGCACAGGCACAGCTTGGCTTTTGTCTTGATTTCTCTCAGGATTAAAGTAAATGCTTTTGCTCCTTAAAACCACAGTAGCTCTGTTTTTCAAAGCAACTTCAAAGATGTGATGAGTCCTCTGGGAGTTTATTAAACTTACCTAAAACCCACACGGAACCCTCAACATTAACCTTTGACCTTCCTTAGCAAGGTGCTTCAAAACCAGACAAAAAAGTCATGCTTTCTTCTAGACTGCTTGCTGTGCTTCCTTTTCTAAACCCCCTAACTTCTGGTAAAAGTTCCCTTTTTGATTTTCAGATTAGTGGGTGACATCCTTCTTTTCTTTCTTCCATTTTTGCTTTTCTTCCTTTCATTTTGTTGTAATTTTTATAGGTAATATTTTCAGGGTGGGTCTTGTACTCAAGATGGTTTTACATCTGTATTTTAGATACAGTAAATAAATTCTTGACTAATGAAGAGAAATATGAACGTGAAATCCATTTGTGAATCTGTGGATAATGATTGTCAAGTAATGAATAAAATAAATGTTAGTCTGCTTGGCTTTAGAGCTCTAAATGGAAGCCCTAACCTTCTTTTCAATTAAGCATATGCTGCCTAGGTAACTTACTTATTTCTTACAGACCCCAGCAGCTATACAAGCCTACGTCTTCCTATGTGAATTCCCTTCCTTCATGTATCGTGGTACTTCCTTTCTTTACTCCCTCCTGAAAAGACCCTCTCACACAAATTAATGAAAATGTCATAAAAAAAATAATCATCACTTTTGGCTCCCAGCTCATGGTGGTGAAAGTGTAACTTCTTTCAGTCGTCTCAAATCTTAGTTCATCCAACACCGGCAGCCACCCCACAGTGTCCAGGCCAAGACTCCATCTTCATCGCTGCCATGCCTCCCAAGTTTGACCCTAATGAAATTAAAGTCGTGTTTTTAAGGTGCACTGGTGGTGAAGTTGGTGCCACATCAGCTCTGGCCCCCAAAATTGGTCCCTTGGGTTTGTCTCGCAAAAAGGTTGGTGATGACATTGCCAAGGCAGCTGGTGACTGGAAAGGGCGAAGGCTCACAGTGAAAGTTAACCATTCAGAAATAGACAGGCCCAGATTGAGGTTGTGCCTTCTGCTTTAGCCTTGATCATCAAAGTCCTAAAGGAACCTCCTCGGGACAGGAAGAAGCAGAAAAATATTAAACACAATGGAAATGTAAGCTCGATGAGATTGTCAACATTGCTAAACAGATGAGGCACCAATCCTTGGCAAGAGACCTTTCTGGAACCATTAAAGAGATACTTGGAACAGCCCAGTCTGTGGGATACAACATTGATGGCAGACATCCTCATGATGTCATTGATGACATCAGTGATGGTGCTGCTACAAAGGAGGCTATTGCAATAAATTAACATTTGACAAGAACAACAAAAAAATCATCCCCTTTGACCCAGCAATTTCATTTTTGGAAATATACTCTGGAAGTATTTAAATTAAAAAACAAGAAAAAAGCTACCTAATCCAAGATTATCGTGGCAGTTTGAAATGTAGTTGTAATAAACTGGAAGTAACCTAAATGTCCAAAAACAGGGAGATGATTAAATAATTTGTATTAAATTAATGAGATAGAATATATGTTATTCAACAGGTATTTACATTTAATGCCATTGACACTAACAAGTATGAAGAATACAAAGAAAATTTCTTTGCAACATGTTTTTTCTGGCAAAGATCTAATATCCAATATATATAAGAAACTGATTCAAATATATAAGAAGAGCCATTCCCCAGTAGAGAAATGGTCAAAGGATATGACCAGGCATTTCTCAAGCAATCAAAATCCTTATGAAAAAATGCTTCAAATTAATAGTAAAAAAATGCAAGTTAAAACAACTCTGAAGTTCTATCTCATATCTTTCAGATTGGCAAAGTTGACAAAAAAAGGAAAATAACAATTGTTGAAGGGATTGGAAGAATGCAGGCACACTAATACAGTATTGGTAGAGCTGTAAATTGGTTCATCCATCCTGAAAAGCAATTTAGAATTATTCCCCAAACATGACTAAATTTCATCTATCCTTTTACTTCAGCGATAACTCCTATGAAGCCCATACCCTCAAAGAGATCAAAGAAAGAGGAAAAAACCCATATGTTCAAAAGTATTTCATTTGGGGAATACTTGAACACATTATGATAATAAATGTAATGGAATATCATTGCACCATAAAGAATAACGAAAAGGGTAGTTTCAGACACATCCGGGAAGACATAAATCAGCTAATACAGGGTGAAGTGAGTAGTCAGAGAATATATAATAACATCATAAAGAAAAACAAGTTTGAAAGACATTAAGATTAAGCACTCTGATTGATGCAGTGACAAAACCCAAGATTCCAAATGACCAGTGATGACATCCTGCCCATCTCCTGACAGCAAGATGATGAACCCAGTGCAGAATGAAATGTTCATTTTCGGATATGACCAATGTTTAGTTTGCTTCACTATGCATGTCTTGATGAAAGGGTTTTTTGGGGTTTTTTTCTTTCATGGGGAGGGGTGGAGTGATGCCAAAAAGGGGGATAGTGATGAGGTTACCAGAATGAAAGAAAAAGAAAAGTAATAAAACAAAGTCATTTTAAAAAGATACATAGGAGAGAATAAAATTTCAGTAGGAAACCAACAAGCAAGAGAGTTTTGAAAATATGTTGAATTAAATATGTACTTAAAAATTAAAGTAAAGTGGTCATAATACAGACTTACAGCTTCATGTACTCTTTTTTGTTCTTTGCATATGAAAATGGTCAACTTCTTTGGCATTAAGGTCAGAATTTTAAAGCCAAGTAAATTTCGAAGCCAAATAAATCTGGAAAAAACCCTTCTGAAATAATGCAAATAGAAAAATCTTTAAACTGGAAGAAAGGCTATGCATTAACTATAATCAGTTAAGCAAAGTAAATGGAAATGAATGTGCAAAGAATTTTGGTGGGCATCTTGACAGTGACTGAATACTTTAGTTGCTAACCAAGTAGAATTGATTTTAGTCATGTTCACTATTAAGTTTTAAATGATATATTTAACAACAACCACAAGAAAAAGAAGGAGGATTATGTGTGAAGAGCTTTTCCCTTTCATCCCTTTGTATTTTGAATGGAAAGTAGGTAAATCCAGCATCCCTCCTCATATTGGTAGGTGTTTCCTACTTTAGGTTGGGATACCTTTAATATTGTTTCTTATTTAAAAGAGCTATAACAGATGTCATCAGGGTTTTGATATATAGCATTGTTTTTTGTTGGACCATGGGCCCACCTCTGACCAAAGATTTGTTCTTATTGGTCCATGGGGTTAAGGAGATTAATTTTTGAACTGAAAAAGGTTGTGAAACTTAAAGGTTTAGGAACTATGCCTCTAGGCTAAATGTAATTGTGAAATGAGACGATAAGACTTCTTTTTTTTTCTAACTGGACCTCTGGTTTTGCTGGTGGAGACAGTATGTAGTGAGGAACTTCTGCCAATGTGGATGACCATCTTCTTGATAACTTGTAGATTTAGAGATTTTCCTGAGGTATTGAGAAATCAAGGAACTTAGCTGGGGCTACAGAGCTAATATGTCAGAAATGGAACTCGAACTCAGCTGATTCTGAGGCCAGTTCACATTGCCTCTCACAACTTGATATAAAATCGCCCGTCCTAGAATACTGAAAAATAAGTATCCAACACTTCCTTAAGTCTTCAGTATTCTTAGAGAATAATTTGCATATCCAGTTCTCATCGTGATCAACACAGAAATTCCAGCATAAAAGGGGTCATCCAAAATGTTTGAAGCTGATTACTATGGGGAGAGACTCAAGGCAGGGAGACTAAATAGGAAGCTACTACAGGAGTCCAGGAAATCAATAACCATTGATTAAGCATATGCCAGGCACTGTGCTAATTGCTAGGGATACAAACAGGGGCAAAAGACAGTCCTCACTCTAATAAGCTCACACTCTAATAAGGGAGACAACAAGCAAACACATACAAACAAGTGATCCACAGGATAAATAAAGATAAAAGAGGGAAGGCACTAGAATGAAGAAGGGCTTGAAAAGGCTTCCTGTGGAAGGTGAAATTTTAGTTAGCACTTTGAGAAAGCCAGGGAAGCCAGGAGGCAGAGAGAGCAAGGATGGGCTGTTTGAAAGGTGTTTGGTAGGTGTGTTTGAAAGCAGCAGGGAAAGAATCAGTAGCACGTAGAGAATGAATGTTAGAGAAAGAGAAGGAATGATAGCACAATATGATGGGGAGGACATCAGGGGATGAGATCGGCTAATCAACATGCATTTGGTAAGTGTCTACTATGTGCCAGCCACTATGTTAGGTATTGGGGATATAAACATAAAGACAAAATAATCCCTGCTTTTCATCAAGAGTACAAGTAATCGGGGAGAGCCTTGACAAAGGCAAGAAGAGAATGGAGGGATGATGTCAAGGGGCTTTGAGATAAAGACAAGGGCAGATAGAGTGGTATAATTTTCTCTCAGACTCAGTGTCACCGGGCTTTTATTAACCACAGGGGAAGAGTCCAGGCAGAGAATTCACAGCTTGTGTTGGGTCTCACCTTTGTGGTATGGGGATGGTCTAAATATACTGGACCTCTGCTGAGTTATCATAAGATCTGGCTATGCCCATCTGCCCTGTCACATTCTGTTTAGCTGTTCTCCAAGTGATGGGTATCTCTATTTTCCAATTTTTTGCTGCAGCTAGAGTGTCACAAAAGGTTATGATAGTAATATTTTTGTGCAACGTGGATCCTTTTCCTTTGTCTTTGATGTCTTCAGGATATATACCTACTAGTGGCGTCACTGGGTCATATAGTATGTAGAGTTTAGTGACTTTTGGAATATATAGAACTTAAAATAATTAACAAATAGGCACATGAGTTGCTTTTGTTACTTGGCTCCTTCCAAGTCTGTCCACAGTTCTGTCACCTTTGGCCCTGTTTTCCTTTCTTTTCACATTTTTTTCTTAATATTGTTGTAATTGGTGTACATGCTGTTCCGATCTTGCTGATTTCACTGCATTAAGTGTATTTTATATAAGGACAACCTCAACTCATAGGCTAGTCCAGGTGAGATATTTGCCTATAATTTGTTTGCCTTCAACTTTTTCTTTAGCCTCTGTGGTCCTTCTTTTCAATTCTTCCAGAAATTTCCCATACTATCTACTATACGGAGAAGGACAGAATTTCTTTTGCTATCAGAAGATCTACAAAATAACATTCCAGAAGACATCCTTAAGGTGAGCTTCTCTGGGGAAAAGACTAGGAAGAAAGCCTAAATTGCAGGTTTCTTTCCCCAGGCTATTCTAAGTTATTAAAGTTGTGTCCTTTGCTAATGTGCCTCTAGGAGAGGCTGACTTTCAAGATAGTGGCTATACCGTGTTCTTTCCCCTCCCATGCCAGTCTAGGTTTGATTTAATTTAGCAAATATTTATTAATCACCTGTTGCATGCAGGGCACCTTGCAAGGCTGTGGGGATGCTAAAACAAGACGGAAACACTGTCTGCTCTTTAAGGATCTTAAGTTCCATTGGAGGTTGAGACATCTCTCTCAGAGTATTCTAGGCATCCTTCCAGAGCATATAGCTACTTATTTAACCTATTTGTCTAGTGCTTATAGATTGGTTAGACTGGTAGTTAGAAGAGAAAGATAAATAGCTTGTATGAGTAGGGGCACCGCAGTCCCATGATCCATTTTTGAGTCTATAAAAAGTATTATTGACCAGCTATGTAACTTGCATTGTACTAAATTATGCAACATACAAGAAAAATAGAAAACATGGTCACTGCCCCCAAGGAGCTAAGTCTTGTTGAGGAGACAAGACAATACCTGAAACAATTAGGTTCTAAATCATATGTTACTAATTTTAAGTGCTATTGTTCACAGAAAGGAGGGAGCCCTATACAAATGAAATCACAGAGCCAGTCCTTATCTCAAACCATATGGGGTATGTTGAGTGGGAGAAAGACTGGAAGCAGGAAAGGCTAGTAGCAGTTTGTTAGAGTAATGAAGTGATGAGGCCCTGGTGACTATGCAAATGAAGAGGAAGGGATGATGTCATGCCAGAGGCGTTTGGAAGGAGGAAACGGGTTTTAGCAACAAATTCCATATTAGTAATGAAGGAAAGAGAAGAAAGCACAAAAGTGGTAGCTTTTAGGCATTTCTGACCAACTAGTCTTTCCACAGGAGCTGTATGAGGCCATACCAGAAGATGACATGGATCCTTTGACTGACAGCATTAGGAAGAGGGAGAATTGGGCACCCCAACTGAGCACAAAAGCTGTTTCCACCCTCTGGGACCTCCTATGGCAGGCACCCTCACAGGCACAGGCCCTGCTGGATCTCTTGCTTGGAGTGGGCAATGGCATAGGAGCCTGCGGCTGGCCTTTGCAGAAAGTGTTAATCGATTTTATTCAGAAAGCACTGAAGTCTTTTAAGGGGCCCAGCCCTGTCCCTTCTGGGGTAGCTGATGCCATCTATGGGACTCTGCGTATGTTACGCTGCCCTGCAGAACCGCTTGGGGTTGAATGGCATCTCCTGTGCGAAGAGCTGCTTAGAGCTTGTGAAACTGAAGGTGGTCCCCTGCAAGAGGAGCAACTCTTGGGGTGCCTGATAAGGAGAGCTAGCTGGAGCTTGGTTGCTGTATATGGCAATATCTATGCAGAACAGGTGAAGGAAAAGCCATTGGGCTCTAAAACATTAGGAAAAGGTAAGTTTTCTTTTCTCTACCCTGTCTATATCTAGGGATCAAAGACTTTCCTTTGCTAAATTTTGGTATGCTAATTTTTTGGGGGTCCATAACCTCCATGTAGACTATGAAATCTGGTAAGAAAAACTAGGTATTAATGGGGATTAGAGAATGTTGGGTATTATTTTGACAAAGCAACATTTCATAAACTCAGGTAGTAGTAGTAGGAGACAGATAAGTTATTAGCAATAAGAAAGAAGGGGGTTTTTTTGTTTTTTTGTTTTTGTTTTTTAGACAAGGTTAAGTGACTTGCCTAGGGTCACACAGTAAGTGTCAAGTGTTTTGGTCTGAGGGTGGATTTGAACTCAGGTCCTCCTGACTTCAGGGCCAGTGCTTTATCCACTGTGCCACCTAGCTGCCCCAGAAAGAAGTGGTTTTGTTTTTTTTTTCAGAACAAGCAGAAATGGGAAAGCTATTGAAAGTTGTGAAGTAACAAACTCTTGCATAATTTGTTTAGAAATGGAGTTGATCATAGGAATTGAGATCCTGGTTTTTCCTCAGTAACTCCTGCTGTGTTATTGATTTCTAGTTCCATCTGAACATCTGGATCCTGAGAAGGCAATGCTGACTCTGTTCTCCAATCCTAATACAACCCAGGCCTGGAAGATGGCCTATTTTTACTGCTTGAGTAGTCACAAACACTTCCTGGAGCAGATCCTGGTATGGGCAATCAGCGTTACTCTATAATTCATAGAGAATCACAGAATTTATCTTTGTTGGTCCAACCCATGCCCAGGGCATCCCCTTCTATATCATCTGTGGTTTCCAGACTCTGCCTGAAAATTTCCAGTGAGGAAAAAACTCATCACCTGTCAGTTCAGCTGATCTACTTTTAGACAGCTCTAGTCATTACAAAGTCTGCCAAGACATCAAGCCTGAATTGGTGTCTTTGTAGCTTCCCATCCACTACTTGTTTCTGGCCTCTTAGAGCCAAATAGAACAATTCTCATCCCTCCTCTATGTCACAGCTTTTCAGATACCAGAAGATAGTCATCATATGCCCCCAGAGCCTTTTCTTCTCCAGGCCAAACATGCCCATTTCATTCAGCGGGAGTCTGTATGACATGGATGCAAAAGCTTTGATTGTTCTCTGGATCATCTCCAGCCTCACACTCCAAGGCTGAACTCAGCAGTCCAGATAGTGTCTGACAAGGACAGGGTATAGAAAGACTCTCACTTCCTTATTCCTGGAAAGAAATGCCCCTCTTGAAGTAGCCCCAGCTTTTCTGAGTATCGGCCCACCCCATACTGCTAACTGGTATTGATTGAGTTTGCAGTCCACTAAAGCCCTCAGACCTTTTTCAGACAAACTGCTCTCTAACCGTGTTCATCTATCATGTATTTTTTTTTGTGAGGCAATCGACTTTAAGTGACTTGCCCAGGGTCACACAGCTAGTAAGTGTCAAGTGTCTGAGCCTAGATTTGAATTCAAGTCCTCCTGACTCAAAGGCTGGAGCTCTATTCACTGTGCCGCCTAGCTTCCCCCACCCCATCGTGTACTTTTTTTTTTTATGCAACTGGTATTAAGTGACTTGTCCAGGGTCACACAGCTAGTAAGTGTCAAGTGTTTGGTCTGAGGCCAGATTTGAACTCAGGTCCTCCTGACTTTAGGGCCAGTGCTCTATCCACTGCACCACCTAGCTATCCCTCGTCATGTACTTTTATTTTTTTTCTTTAATATAAATTTATTTATTTTTAGTTTTCAACATTTACTTCCACAAGATTTTGAATTCCAATTTTCACCCCATCTTGCCCCTCCCCCTACCCCAAGATGGCATGCATTCTGAATACCCCTTCCCCTAGTCTGCCTTCCCTTCTATCTCCCCCCCCCATCCCCTTCCCCTTCTATTTTCCTGTAGGGTAGGATAGATTTCTGTACCTCCTTTCCTATATTTCTTATTTCCCAATTGCATGTGGAAACATTTTTTTTAAACATGTGTTTTTAAAACTTTGGGTTCCAAATTTTCTCCCTTCCTCCCACCCCACCTACCCTCATTGAAAAGGCAAGCAAGTCAATACAGGCCATACATATGCACTTATGCAAAACACTTCTATAGTAGACATGTTGTGAAAAACTAACTCTATTTCCTTTAATCCCATCCTGCCCCCCCCATTTATTCTATTCTTTCTTTTGACCCTGTCCCTCCTCAGAAGTACTTCCTTTTGATTACCCCTTTCCCAATCTGCCCTTCTCTCTATCATCCCCCTGCTCTCTGGTCCCCTACCTCCCCTGTTTTCCTGTAGGGTAAGACAGATTTCCATACCTATATCCCTCCTTAAGCCAAATCCTATGAGAATAAGATTGCCTCATTTCCTCTCACCTTCCCCTGTTTCCCCTCCACTGTAAGAAACTTTTCTTGTCTGTTTTGTGAGAGATAATGTACCCCATTCTACCTCTCACTTTCTCCTTCTCCGAGTACAATCCTCTCTCACCCCTTAATTTTATTCTCCGGATATCACCCCTTCATCTTCAACTCACCCTGTGCCCTCTATCTATCTATCTATCTATCTATCTATCTCTATCTATCTATCTATCTATACATACATACATATAATTTTTCCCCTCCCACTACCCTAATACTGACAAAGCTCTCATGAGTTATAAATATCTTTCCATGCAGGAATGTAAACAGTTCAATCTTAATAGGTCTCTTATGATTTCTCTTTCCTGTTTACCTCTTCATGTTCCACTTGAGTCTTGTATTTGAAAGTCAAATTTTCTATTCAGCTCTGGTCTTTTCATCAAGAATGCTTGAAAGTCCTCTATTTCACTGAATGACTATTTTTTCACCTGAAGGATTATACACAGTTTTGCTTTTTGTAGGTGATTCTTGGTTGTAATCCTATCTCCTTTGCCCTCCAAAATATTATATTCTGTGCCCTGTGGTCCCTTAATGTAGAAGCTGCTAAATCTCGTGTTATCCTGATTGTGTTTCCACCATACTTGAATTGTTTCTTTCTGGCTGCTTGCAATATTTTCTCCTTGACCTGGGAACTCTGGAATTTGGCTACAATATTCCTAGGAGTTTTCCTTTGGGGATCTCTTTCAGGAGGCGATCGGTGGATTCTTTCAATTTCTATTTTGCCCTCTGGTTCTAAAATATCAGGGCAGTTTTCCTTGATAATTTCTTGAAAGATGATGTCTAGGCTCTTTTTTTGATCATGGCTTTCAGATAGTCCAGTAATTTTTAAATTCTTTCTCCTGGATCTATTTTCCAGGTCAGTTGTTTTTCCAGTGAGATATTTCACATTGTTTTCTAATGTTTCATTCTTTTGGATTTGTTCTACTGTGTCATGAATTCTCATAAAGTCACTATCTTCCAATTGCTCTATTCTAATTTTTAAGGAAGTATTTTCTTCAGTAAGCTTTTGGACTTCCTTTTCCATTTGGCCAATTTTGCTTTTTAGGGCATTCTTCTTCTCATTGGCTTTTTGGACCTCTTTTGCCATTTGGGTTAGGCTATTTTTTAAGGTGTTATTTTCTTCAGTATTTTTTGGGGTCTCCTTTAGCAAGCTGTTGACTTGTTTTTCATGATTTTCTTGCATCACTCTCATTTCTCTTCCCAGTTTTTCCTCTACTTCTCCTACGTGCTTCTCAAAAGCCCTTTTGAGTTCTTCCAAGGCCTGGAATGGATTCACATTTTTCTTGGAGGCTTTGGATGTGGGAGCTTTGACTTTGTTGTCTTCTTCTGGTTGTATGTTTTGATCCTCTTTGTCACCAAAGTAAGATAATACAGTCTGACTCTTTTTGCAAGGTTTGCTCATGATCCCAGCCAACTACTTGAGTTTTAAACTCTTTGTTAAGGTAAGAGTCTGCTTCCAATGTGGAGAATATACTGTCCCAAGCTTTGGGGGTTTGTATAGCTGTTTTCAGAGATACCTCTAGGGCCCTGTAAATTTTCAGTTCTTCCAAGGTGGCATGATAAGGGTTGAGGTGTTTACTCTTTTCCTGGCCTGTGCTCTGGTCTTTGAGTGACTGGCCACAAGCAGTCTTTTCTCTCTTGGAACTCTGAGGAGGGCTTCATCTCTCCACTGCCACTACAAGCTCCACTGGGCCAGCGCTCCTTCTCACCCCAGGACTGCTACCCAGAACTGTGACCCAGATCCAAGCATGGGCAAAGCAAGAGATTCCTGCCTCAGCACTGGTAAAGAGATCCCTGCAGTCCCCCTCTGATCAGCCACTTGATTCCCCCTCAGTCAGTGGGCTGGAAGCTCAGGACGCAGCCACTGCCCTGGCGCCCACGCTCTGCGGTCTGGAACTGGCTCTTGCCTAGCTCTTCTCTCACCGAAAAAACAGACTTTTCCCATTGACCTTCTAAGTTGTCTGTGGCGGTCATCGTGGATTGAGGAGTCTGGAAACAGCCACAGCTGCCTGTGATTCGTTCCTCTGAGGCCTGCTCCAGGTTCCCTGCAGCCTGTGTGCCCACACCAAACTGCTCTCCTTTCCCCACCCAGCGCGATATGCCTCTCCGATCAGCCATCCAGGCTGTCTTGGGCTGGAAATTTGTTTTACTCTGTGTTTTTATGGGTTCTTCTGCTTTAGAATTTGTTTAGAGCCATTTTTTTACCAGTATTTGGAGGGGTTTGGGGGAGAGCTCAAGCAAGTCACTGCTTTCACTCCGCCATCTTGGCTCCACCCCCTCCCCATCATGTACTTTTAAAGTTGATTTTTTGAACCCGAGTATAAGTCCGCCACTCCTATCAAATTTCATCTAATTCAGTCCAATGCTCTTGCTCTAGGGCTGCTATCACATAGAAGCTGCATCTAGTAGTACCTGAAGAACAGTCTGTGATGACTGTCCTTAGGTGTGCAACAGAACTTAGTTTGACCCTGCTGCTGAGCCCTGGAAAGGATGCCATATTTTTGTATGCTTGTGCTATCATCCATCATGTTGGCTATAATATCTCCTAGCTTTGTGTGATTAAATTTGATGAGCCAGCCCCCTGGGCCTTCATCCATTGTTGAAAATGTTAAATAACACAAATCCCTAGGGTACTCTGGCCCTGGAGATCTCCTGCCATAGTGAAATTGAACTATAAATGGAATGACTACTATGGATTTGTCCATGTAAGCAGTTATGTCCACGTATCTCCATCTTTTCCACAAGAATAGTTTGAATTACTTTATCAAATATTCTGTTAAAAAATCTAGACAAGCTATATTTAGGCATTCTTTCACCTACAAGTTTAGTAATCCTGTGGGGAAAAAAAAATAAGGTTGGTCTACACAGGGGCAGGGAACCTTTGGCCTCTAGGTCCTCAAGTGTAGCCTTTTGACTGAATTCAAATTTTACAGAAAAATCCCCTTAAAAGGACTTGTTCTGTAAAACTCGGACTCAGGCAAAAGGCCTAGGATTTTAGAAGGCCACATGTGGCCTTGAGGCTTCAGGTTCCTCTCCTCTGGTCTAGCATGACTTATTGCTTGATAAAATCATGCTTTCTCTTTGTAGTCTCCATTTCCTTTTCTGTATGTTCACTGGCTGGTTTTTTAAAATGATTCATTCTAGAATTTTCCCAAGAATTCAGACTTATCAGCCTATACCTTTTAGACTCTATTCTCTTTCCCTTTTTTTCCACATCTGAATTACCTCTGCTGATTTCCACAGCTTTTTAGCTATTACTGACGACGGCTTGCTTGCCTCTCACATTTAGCCATTCTTTAAGCATCCTAGGATGCAGTTTGACTTAAATCCGTCAATGGTGACTGAATGCTCTCTTACTTGTTTTCGATATCAGCTCCCTCTCAGCTGTTGTTCTGTCATTTCCAGTCCACAGGTCATTCTTCTGGACGGCGGAAATGGAAGCAGAGTAAGAGTTGAGTCATTCTGGGTTCTCTCTGTGGTCAGTTGTGCTCACTCCACTCTAAGCAGCAGTCCTAACCCTTCTTGAAATCCGTTTTTGGTGTCTGCAGCTCCCTTTATCAGCCTTAGCTCATTTTGACTTCAGTATTCCTGACACTATTTTTATAGGACTGTGCCACTCTTTTATTCATCTTCTTTTACCTGCCTGTGCTTCCATCTTCTGTTCATGTCTTTTCTTTTTTTTTCTTTTTTTAAGGCAATTGGGGTTAAGTGACTTGCCCAGGGTCACACAGCTAGTAATTGTCAAGTGTTTAGTCTGAGGCCGATTTGAACTCAGGTCTTCCTGACTTCAGGGCTGGTGCTCTATCCACTGCACCACCTAGCTGCCCCTGTTGATGTCTTTTAAAAAATATGAGTTGATTGGTCAGTTCCTTGTGCAGCCACAGCTTACTCTTCCGACAATTCCATTTTTCTTCCTCATTGGGATTGTTTCCCTTGGTCTTCAGAATTTTTCATTCTTCATCCCCTGTAGAGGGGAGTACTACTTGTCCTTCCCCTGAAGCCTTCCTGAGACTTAGGGTACCTGTCAAACTACATTCAACTTTTCTTCTCTTTAATCACAGCCTCTAGGGAGGAATGGTTACTTCCTTGTCAAGGACTCCACCATTTCTATTCCAGCAAGCAGCTCCTCCCAGTTAGTGAGAATTAGATCCAATAGAGAATTTCCTATTGTTAGTTCTACCTCCTTTTGAAGGATAAAATTATTATCAATGCAAATCAGAATGTTATTAGCTAATCTCCTTTAGGCAGAGAGAGTTCCAAAAGTATCTAGATCACTTTTCCATTCAAGGTCTATGATCTTTTTTTTTCTGAACTCATCTATTTCTTTCTGTTCGGGTGGTCTGAGGCATACATATTTCTTCTTCCATTGATCTTTGTCCAAATGTTCTCCACTATTCTTACCCACTGACATTCCTGGATTTCCTCACATGAGAATAGCTTATTAATATACAGTGTTTCTCTACCGCATTCTTCTTCTCTTTTACCTGCGCTGTTTCTTTTAAAGAGCCATATTCCAATAATAGATTTTATCCCATCAATCTCAGTGATGCCTCCAGTCAAATTTGCTCCCTAGGTCCTCTTGCTTCTTGCTTAAACTTTGAGTGTTTATATAGGTAGCTGAGGCCATTGAGTTTATTACTGGTTCCTTTCTTGGATTTTATCTCCGATGATTTCTGAGTGTCTCATCTGCTATTCTTTCTTCAGTGTAGCTATCCATGGTATCTAGCTTAGAAAATTGCCTAAAGCTAGGCAGTTTTCTCCCTTTCCAATCCTTTTTTAGTTTAAAGTCCTTTTGATTAAGTGTGTATATGCCCAACTAACCATTCATTCTTAGCTGCTTTTATTAAGTTTAGTCCATCCCCAGGTAGATGTCTCTAATCATTAGATTTAAGTCCTGGTACAGAAACCCAAATCCCGTTCTCAGACACTATTATTTTAGCCAACTGTTTACTTCCCAAATTGCTTTTTTCTTTTGTACATTTGCTATCAGTAAACAACAGTGAGAAAAGAACAACCTGTGTCTATATTGTCTTTGGTCTCTTGCTCAAAATCTCATCATCTTTGACAATACTTTCTAGGCTATTTCTGGCTATATTATTTGTGCCTATATGAATTACTGGAATTGCATTGCAGACTTCCGTTTTGATAAATCTTAGATATATGCCACTGGAAGACAATAGACTTCTCTGTTAGTGTTAGCAAGGCAGCAAATAACTGCCTCAGTGTCCCTAAGCAGGGAATCATCAGTCATGGCCCCCACTCTTCATTTCTTCCTCTGACTCTTGTTGAAGGATTTCTCCCTTGATAGCTTTGGTGGTTCTTCTGTGATTCCTTAAAGGACAAGCAGCTGCCTCCTCTTCAGAGCTTCCTTCTCTTCAGGAAGATCCTTAAATCTATTATTTAGCTGTAAGTATAGATGTGCCTTTTTCCTTCTCTTCCTATAATCTGTAGTACTCTTTCATCCTCCATCTTCCTTACTGGAGTCTAATCTCCCCTCCTTTACCTCAAATACCCCCTTTTTTTTTCCCACTGAAGTTCTGCTTTCATTTTTTTAGGAACACTTAAATGACCCTAATGGTCCGGAATATAGAGAGGTATTTCTCAGGTCCCTTCACCTATTCTTCAGGGAGGAAGACCAGTCTGTACTTGGAGCACGTGAGTCACTTGACTATGACAGAAAAGCAAACATTTGCAGTTAGCACAAGTCACTGAAGAATTCTCTCCTGCTTCCCATACCAGTTGTGATATTTTTTGGCTTCATGGGGCTTCTTTGAATACTTTGGCATGTTTATGCTACACCCCTAAAGACTTCACAGCTATTTATCACCTGTTAATAACCTTCCTTTCTTTAGTATCAACTATTTAGTATGCAACTCCTTTGCATACTGAGTATCCTTTTTCAACAACTTATCCCACCAACCAATCCACTGTGCCAATTGGTTTTATCTTCTAATTTGTTCTCCTTTCCCTTCTCCTGAGTCTCTCTTGAAATCCTTATCAATTTATCCTCATTAAACCTCCTTAACCTTGCTCCTTTTCCTTCAACATTTTCTCACAGAAGCTGGTACTGAGTATGTTCCTCTTCAAATTTTCCTCAACTCATCCCAAATTTCTCCTCAAGGACAAACCTCTCCTACACAGTGTCTTGCTTCTTATTCATCTCAGGTGCTTCTCTCTTCTCCCAGGGACAAGGAGACTAGAGAGCTTGCATCAGTGATCATCAGATTTGGTTCATTCAGCAAAAAGTTATTGTTGCCTTGCATACACACTTAGGACAAAGGCTAGGCATTATAAACATGATTGACTGTGATAAATAATCCCATACAACAAATATTTATTAAATGCTTGTCTAGTTCAAGGCACTGGGCTATGGATTGAGGCTATAAAGACAAGAAGCATCCCTGCTATTGAAATTACATCATTACAGCACCAAATTTTTCAAAGCCTGAATCCCCTAACTTCTATATGGCTTGGGCAAGTTACTTAACCTCATATATAAGATGAAGGGTTTGGACCATATCACTTCCAAGATCTCTTCCTGCATTGAACCTGTTGATCCTCTGTATCCAAACAAATAATTACAAAGTTGAGAGGTAGTAACTTGTAGTGGGGAGAGTACTGGATTTAGAGTCAGAGGACCTCTGTCATTTAATCATCTCTGTGACCTCAGGTCACTTAATCTCTCTGGGACTTAGTTTCCTCATTTTTCAGATGAGAAAGTTGGACTAAATTGCCCCTATAGTCTCATCTACAAATTTCCGATCTTAATACGAAGTATTTTCTATAGGAAGATAGCATTAATAACTGGGGCGGGGTGAGGAACAGCCTCGTGTAAGAGGTGGCACCTGATTGGTGCTTTGAGGGAAGCTCAAAGCTCAAATTCTCTGAGGTAGAAGAGTAAAGAGGGAGTACATTCCTGACATGGAGGACCACTTAAATAAAGGTCCCACAGCATAACACGTGATTGCATTGCATGTGTCTCTTGAAGTAAGCAGAATGTTAGCGAGGTCTAGGGATTACTTGAGAAGGAGGAAGGTCACAGTAGAGTCCAGTAAGTTTGATGCCATTTTTTTTTCCTGTTCTTTAGATGAGTTCAGGAGATTCAGGACATGCATGGAGAAGTAAAACTTTTCCCTACTGTAGCCTGCAGTTCCCTTTGGAAGAACCTGAAAATTGGCCCCACTCAATCTGCTCTCAACTTTGTAATTGCCAAGAAGCCCTACGCTAAGAAGCTGTTACCTTTATGGTTCGAGCCAAGTTCATTTAGATTTTTTTTTATGGATTTGTCCCTCTCTCATAACCCTTGTCTTGGCTTGCAGATGACAGCACTAACGCTGTTGAAGGAAGAAGACTTTTCAGGTCTGAGTAGCTTGCTGGATAGAGAATTCAGGCCTCTCAGTCAACTCCTCGTGCTTCTGGGATGGACTCATTGTCAGAGCCTGGAGTCGGCCAAGTTGCTGCTCCAGACCCTCCACAGGACAGAGGTAAGTCTTCCATTCTGAAGCCTTGGATTTCTCTAGCGATGAGAGTACTTCCAGAACTATAGACTTAAGGGTTAGGCTTAATATGGGTAGTCTCAGGTGTCTCAGGCCCCAGGTGTCTGAGTCTACACCTCTCCTTTCTCCCATTTGAAAGCAGAATCAAGAGTGTGACAAGCTCCTCAGAGATGCCTGTGATGGTTTGTCTGCACATGTTGAGGTCCTAGAGTGGTGTCTGCAGCGAAACAGGTGAGGATAGCTGATGCCTTCTCTTGGTCACTTCTCCATCCTGTAGTAGGGATGGTAAATCTTTTTTGATGATGCTGCCCATCAACTCTTCTAGCCTTCTTCAACACGAATATACAGTTGCTAGTTTTGCCCAGGCCATAGGAGATTAACATAGGGAGTATCTTGGCTCATGTTTCCCTGACCTTGGCTCACCTGTGGTTCTAGGCTCACCTCCTTCCCACCTCATCCAGAGTTCCAGAAGTAGAGGAACAGTAGAGAAGAATGGTGATCTCTGTTCTGTCACTGTCCTAGCACTTGCCAAAAGTGCTGCAGTGTAGGGGAGTTTCTGTCAGCAGACATTAGGAGACTTAGTAGAAAGGGGCTTGTCCTTCAGGATCTCCTGGAGTCACAGGATGGTGGGTACTGACAATTTCCATCCTAGATCTGGCTCCTTTTCAGTGCTAAGAGAGGTGAGATCTGTGGTCTGAAGAGTGAAGCAGAAAGATCAAGGAGGAAAGGACAGCAGGCTCTCCTGTGACAGTACTATGAGACCAGCCCCCACTTCCTCAATCTTCTCTTTGCAGCCTTCCCATACCAGAGAGAGAGATCCTGCATCATTTGTATGGTGGAGACAGCCATTCGGTGCTCTACTCTCTTCATCACCTCACAAACCTTCCTGCTCTTAGGGAGGAAGATGTTCTCGAGCTACTGCAGAAAATGCTCATCAAGGACCCACAGCAGGATCAGTGTAAGTTGAAGTAGAGATGGTCCAGGTCACGTCCATCCCCTGAGAACTGAAGGTCTAGCCAGGCTTATTGCCATGACTTCTTAAAATGGGCAGCTTGGCCATGGTCCCTGAGGGTGTGCTTGAACTTGAGGGAACAACAGTGAGTCAGTCACACCAGAGAAGTGGGGTTTTCTTCACCTTTGTAGGAACTCTGAGATGTTGGGAATCCGTGGAGCAGAATCGCAAATATGAGTCCTCTGGCCTTTCTGAGGCAATTTAGGTTACAGTTGAGCAACCTGTAACTTGAAACTCTCAATACATATCTTCCCCAATTGAACGAAATTAGAAGTTTCATTTTGAATTCCATACATTGTCAAAGAGGATAAGGACTGAGAAGGGCATTGGGAAATTAATATAGTGATCCTGAGCAATTACAAATAAGATGCTTTACCACCCCCACCCCAGATCCTCAAAGAAATTAGAATTTTCTCCTATATAAAAACATAAAACCTTTTCAGTTGATTTCATTCTGAGCACTATAGATGTGTTAGGACATAGGCATGTACTTTAGAAAAGAAAAGATGGATGATGGTACCACGCCTGTGTCAGAGGTGTAGGACAATGTGCATTCTATTCTATTCATATGCAAGAGTTGTGTTACACAGACGGGTGGATGTCTTAGAATAAGTGAGTATGGGAAAGGATTTTTAATTGAGTATGGGAAAGGATTTTTAAAGACCATCAGGAAGTGCCTTTATAAGAGCACAAGTTTGGGAGGTAGACAGAACATAGACTATGTGGCTTCTGAGGTCCCTTCCAACACTCAGGTTTTTGTTCTGTGGTTAGGGAGTAAATGAAAGAAGGAAATAAAAGAATCATAATATTGAACTTAAATGGGATAAAGAAAAAAGACAAGAAGAACTGGCAGAAATAAGAAATGGCGTAGAGAGATGACACATCTAAATGGCTCAGAAGCTCTCCATCTCCTCAGTTTGTGCTCACAGCCAGTGGGAATGTGAAAGAATTGACCTTCAGGAGTTTTACCTCTTTCTTTTCTCCTTCCTTATAATTAATATTCAGCTGATGTCTCAATCCCCAACCATCTGAACCAATGTGAGAACCTGACACTCTTCCAGGGGTTCTGTGCCATGAAGTATGCCATCTATGCCCTCTGTGTGAATTCTCACCAGCGCTCTCAGTGCCAGGTCTGCAAAGAAGGACCCTCTGAGAACCTGGCCCCTCAGCAGGAGCCAACAAAGGACTCTTCTTCCTCAGGTGCAGTAATTGGGCCCCATCTTCTGCGTGGAACTAGCAGTAAAAATGCAACATATCGTCTTTGTGCTGACAGCCACTTTCACTGCACTTTTCAAGTTAGAGGTTTTATTACTCACAAGAATTATTTCAGTGTTATCAAATACTATCTTCAGTGTTGTAAAGGGAAAAACCAAACATGAAGGGAAACAAAAAAGAACTTGTCCAATATCTAATGGAGTCAGACCTCCTGACTTCCTTTTCTTTGCTTTTATCAATACACTTTAAAGTCTCTGTGTCTTCAGTGTACCTTGTCTATAACTTAGTTAGAAGTCATTATTTCCAATATTATACCACCACCACTCTAAACTGTGTATGAGCAAGGTTAATTTGGAACAAATCCTCTTGCCTAGTCAATAGTTCTCTTGGTACCCAGGGAACCTAAGATAAACTGTGGGTTTACTCTTTTGGGGAGGAACCATAGAAGAGGATTGATTAAGGAAGATGAATGCCACCTTCATTCTGATAAATCAGAAATAGAGTGTTTATAAGAGAGAAGGGATATAGTAAGATAGTACTAGACCCACCTTATCAAGATTTTAGTGCCTTAGCTGAAAGCACATGCTGAACGTAAGTATAAGAGGTTTATCTGTGTCCTATGAATGAAAAAACACTTATTAAGGACATACTAGGTACTTAATATGTACTAGAATATGCCAGGCCCTGTATTAAGTACTGAGAAGAGACAATTCTTGGCCTCAAGGTATCTAATTGGGGGTAGGGAAGGACAGATAATACATGTACAAGAGTGGTTGCTAAGGAAGGGAGTTTTGGTCTGGGAAGTTATTGGGATAGTAAGTTGAGTATAGAGTGGCTTATGTGACATAGCCTTTCCAGAAAGCAATGGTAGTATCGATTTAATTATTGTACTCAGAGCTAGAGAGTGGAAGGGAGGGGAGGAGAAATACATGTGGGACATTAGGGCAGATGGCCCAGATGGACACTGAGTGGTATATGAAGGAACTGGATAGATACAGTGGGCTAGAGGAGTTTGTTCTCCACAGTCAAGAAGCATGAAGAGCCTGGAGTAGCTCATTGGCCGGTTCCGGGCTCCAACACAGTGAGTCCATCCTAGAAACACTGGTGTCCAGTATCTCTGATTTCTGCCAAGGGCCTGACCCCCTCCCAAGGTATACTGCAGTGTTATTGTGGAGTACATCATGCAATAACATCTTACTAGTCTTCTGACCATTGCCGTAGTCTCCTGGCTTAGAAGATAGTGTCTGCAGATAAGAAGATATTTATAAGGCTAGCAGATTTTTATTTTTTGCTTTTGGCTTGGGGGCCTCTATGCATGTGTATGTAAACTTATTTTTCTTTCTCTGGCAACTTCTCTGAAACTCCCCATCTCTTTAGGTGCCTCGAATCTCTTCTCAACATACCTGGCCAAGTGTCAACATTACCTATGCAGTATTCCCAATTCCCTGCGGCTAGAACTTCTGGAAAATATTTTCTCTTTGCTGCTCATCACCTCTAGTGACCTTCACCCAGAGCCTGCCCTGCCTGAGGACTATGCTGAAGATGATGACCTTGATGGGAAAAGTCCTCCAGATCCAGGATGGTCTCCCTCTGAAAACCGCCAGCATATGCCCCAGCCTGAGAGGAAGTCAGAAGGAACTGCCCTGGAGGTGCACAGAGGTCTTCCTCACACCTCCCCAAGCTGTCTGATTGCAGAGGCAAGAGGCAAGAATGAAGGACAAGGCTTTCTGGACCTGAAACACTTTACTAGTGGTAGCAATGGGTTTTTAGCTGACGAATTAGCAATGGAAGCTTTTCTCAAGCTTCTCCAGGAGCAGCTAGAGGAAATCAAAAACCGTGAGCCCTCGGAGGACCCAAAATTGGTAGAGAGCCAGAGCTGCTCAGGAAGCAGGGATGGCTTACAGAGTCGGCTCCACCAGTTCTCCAAAGTTCTCTCTGAGGCACAGTGGAGATATAAGGTGGTAATCAGTAACCAGAACACAGGTAAGACAAGGGATGATTCTGGAAGGGTGGGAGGAGCAGGGAGAAAACTCAGAAAGGGTTTCAGAATCCCTTATCACTGTGGCCCAGGTAATTTTCAGAGGGCCAGATGCCATCATAACCTGTATCGTAAAACTTGGACATTGCTCTACTCCTTAGCAGGCTTTTTCTACCTGCGATCCCAAGGGAGGGGGTAGAACAAAGCCTTCATCCTTCTGTGTATGACCTGTGGTGGTTGCTATTTCAGAGGAGCAGCTGGCAGCCTCCCAGAAATGCCGCACCTTTGTCACACGCCGCTCCAGTCTCCGCCGGCCTCCTCGGGCAAGAAGGAATAAGTCAGGTGAGCTCAGAATCTCCTTCCCATACTTTGGGCAACCTGTGTGCTGCTGTTTGTGTCTGAAGTCAGTCACTTATTTATACCTAGCATCAAGCTGGAAACTTTGAAAGATACTGAAGGAGAGGGACAGTGCATAGTCTCTACCCTCAAGAAGCTTATAGTCTAGTTAGGGAGACAGGAGTACCATGCCTGAAACAATTGGAAAAGAAGTAAGTGCTGAATTAGGTGGCGCACCGAGTTGAGGACCAGGCCTGGAGTCAGGAAGTCCTGAGTTCAAATCCAACTTCAGGCATTTACTAGATGTGTGACCCTAGGCAAGTTACTTAATCTGTGCCCCTGTTTCCTTATCTATAAAATGGTAATAATAATAGCAGCTGCCTCCCAGAGTTGTGAGGATCAAAAGAGGTAACTTATATAAAGCACTTTGCAAATCTTGGAGTGCTATATAAATGCTAGCTACTTTAATTACCTACTGTGAGCGCAAGAGGGATTAAAATAATAATAATAATGACTTGTATTTACACAACATTTTCCTCACAACAACCGAGATAAAAGTTACTTTTAGCATAGAGAAGGCTTCTTGGACAAGGTAGAACTTTAACTGGGACTTGAAAGATGGATTTGATGAGTGGATGAGAAAGAAGAAACAATTCTGTTTGAGGTGCATCGCATAAAATAATATTTGAGAAATCTGTGTGGCTCAGAGATTAGGCAAGGAGACTGTGGGACCTGAAGCTGAGAGGCTCCATGGGCTCCCCACAAGGGCCCTGGATTTCATCCATTCCAGATAAAAGGACAGTCACAGAAAGTGATGCAAAGAAGCTTGTCTTACATAGCCTGATGCATTCACGTCTGTGCTAGATGGAGTCTTGTAATTTTATCTCATACGTGTGGTATCAACTGCTGCCGGAGAGAGAGAGAGAAAGACTTCTGTTGTGGACGGGGTTGCCTCCGAGGTCCCTGCTGCCTGCCTGATGCTTGCCTTTATGTATGTATGTATGTACGGACATGTGTATGGATGGATGGATGGATGGATGGCAGCAGTTTCCTTCTGTGTGTATGTATTCCACTGTCAGACTACCCACGTTGCTGTTAATAAGAGGACTTGACATTTTCTACGCTACAAGAAATTGATGGTAGATTTTTTTTCTCTCTTCTTTCTAACGCTTTTAGATTGCCGGGACAGAGTCTCCAACCTGTCACTAGAAAGTACAAATAGTGAACTCAGCACAAGCACCTCAGGTATTGGGGCAGGTCCTGTTCCCCAGCTTTGTCCTGTGGTGTAAGAAGTGGGGTCCCACAGCCTGACTGTGAATACTGGCCCGAGAACTATAAGATGATGCTTACTGTGCGCCAGGCAGGTGTTCGAGGGAAGGGTAAGGACTGGTTCTGTAGAAAGCCTTTCAGAGGCTTCCCTATCAGACCTGCTTACCTTCAGCCAAGAGGAACAGAGGTTTGTCAGTACCTGTGACTTGCTAAACTAATCTAGGTGTGGAGATAGTCCTCCTCCTGAGGAGAGGCTTCTCCATGGGGTACTCTGATGAAAGGGGTTTGAACAATTTGCCATGCAAACCATGTCTGTCCTGATTTTCCCCTTTTCCTGTGTTCCTTGTAGAGGGAAGTCTGAGTACTTTGTCTGGGTGCAGTGAGCTAGAGGTCCAGCTGCAACCTCAGCCACAAAACCCACTTATCCCGATGATGCTGTCCCAGCCGGAGTCACTTCTTGCTTCTTGTATTCTCCGAGGGAACTTTGTGGAAGCACATCAGGTGAGAAGGAGGAACTCACTATCCCCACCCCCCAGGTGGCAACAGCTTTGATCTAGGCTGCATCTGCGGGCAAACAAGAAGGCCCCAGTGGCTGTCTTAGGCCAGTGCTCAGCAGGTGACTGCTCCTTGGAAAGGTGGCATGCTACAGTTTAAATGCCAGGCTTTGCAGCCTTCTTAAGCCATTCCAAGGGGTGATCAGACCCCCCAGAAATGGATTCAGCTCACAAAAACCTGATGTACCACAATACCAATTTTATTTTATGTGTTTTGAAAGCGAAAAGGGTTGTAATTTTCAAGTGACGAGAGTATCGCTGAGGGCCTGGGATGGAGCACTGGACTAAGAATGAGAAGACCTCGGTTTACTCCTGACGAGTCGTGTGATCTTTGAAAAGTCATTTTAGTGCCTCCTCTCTGCTGATGTGACACGGCTCTTACCCTGTCTACCTCACTAATCATCATGAGGATCACATGATCACATATATGGCAAGGCCAGAGCTTGAGCAGAACTGTGTAAGGCAGGCAACCTCCTAGGTCACAGCACCCAGGGAATGAAGGGAGGACCTTTGTGACGTCAAATTGCATGCAACGGCTGAAGCTTTCAGGGCACAAAGGACACCGTGGAAGGTTCACAGGATTTGGAGTCAGAGGAAACAGACTTAAATCTAGCTTCTACTACTTATTACCACTACCACATTGGTCCACTCTTTTTATTTTGGGGGGCTTAAAATGAAGGTGTTAAGACTACAGCAGGAGTCAGCAAACTACTGCCTAGGGGCACCACCTGATTATTGTAAGGCCCAGAGTTAAGAATAGTTTTTACATTAAAATTTCCACATTTATTAAAACTTTATTTTAAAATTTAAAAATAATTTAAAAATAATAAAATTTATTTAAAAATGTAAATACCATTTGGCTCACAGGCGGTTGGCTAGAGAGTTTTCTGACCCCAGACTAAATGATTCCCTAAGGTCCTTCTCAGTACTAGGTCTTATGATCCAAAGGTTAACACAAATCCTTTATTCTAGCCCTGGTGTAAACGCTATGAGAACTATAAAGAAATTTACAAATGCAAGATGGTAGTGTTATAATATTATCATTATTGGGTCAGCCAAAGGGCACATCTGTTACCTAGTAGGAGAGCCTGTTTGAAAAAACAGATTAAGGTGAAATGATCACTTACTGAGTGTGGAGTCAGAGGAGGAGGAGAATAATTTAGGTAGCACTTTGGAGAACCTTAGCATGAATTTGGAATCTAGCTTGGACTCTGCATAAGACATGGAAACCAGAGGGTATCATATATGTCCCTGATTTTTACTCCTCTTTGTGTCAGTATTCAGAGAATCATAGAACAAAGTTACATCTGGAGTCATGTTTGTGGAGTTTTGTATAAGTTTAACATGTATGGGAGATCTCTTGTTTGAAGAAAGCTTTTTGTTTTTTAGGGGTTTTTTTGGTTAGGTACCTGGGGTTAAGTAACTTGCCCATGGTCACACAGCTAGTAAGTGTCAACTGTCTGAGGCCAGATTTGGACTCAGGTCCTCCTGACTCCAAGGCCGGAGCTCTATCCGCTGCGGCACCTAGCTGCCTCCTTGAACAGAGCTTTTCAGAGTGGATTATGTTCCACCAAGTCAAATTCTTTTTAAAAATAAACAAACATCTTTATATTCTCTGTCAACTACATTACTTTTAAGATGTATTCTGTAGAAAATCATCTATGCAAAGCTTGTCTTGTCTGTTCCCTTCGCTGTTCTAGTACTAGTGAAAAATCAAATGATCTATGAGTAAGCAATTATCAAGAGCTTACTATCTGCCAAGAACTACTTTAGGTACAGCGACAGGCCCAGCCCCTGTTGCGGACTTCATTTTCTTAAATCCCACACCACATGCAGATACAGATACACCATCTAGTATACAAATGTGGTAGTTCTCCTCTTATCACTGTGAATAGATCATGACAGGAATGCTGGGGGTTTGTTTGTTTTTGTCCTTTAGTTTTTATCACCAGATGCTCACAGGATAATAGGATTTAGTTGTCTCTTACACCAAGCTCTTGGCAGACTCTGTTTCCCCCCAATTTGTTGGTTTTGGGGGTGACACTACTGTAAATGAGCTTACACTCTACATTGCTGTTCTGGGCTGCCATCTATGTATTTTGAAAAGGAATTGAGTTTTCTGCTGGTAGTTTCATGGTTCTTTTTAGCCTTTTTGTGATGACGACTACTTAGAACCTGAACTCACTTCCACTTTTCCTGACACTGAGGTTTGTCCTGTGTCCGGTGTGCCATACCAACTAAAGTGTTATAGTCAGAATCAGTGTTTTCCCTTTTGTCTGCTTATTTTCCAAAGTCAACCTCTTGTTTAAGCAGGTTGAGTTGTAGCTTCTATAATCACACACAATGCTGTCTTCTTATCTTTTGCATGTGGGTGAACATTTTACTTCCTTCAGTTTATGGGGCAGCTAGGTGGCACAATGGATAGAGCATCAGCCCTGAAGTCAGGAGGACCTGAGTTCAAATGTGGCCTCAGACCAACCACTTGGTACTAGCTGTGTGACCCTGGGCGAGTCATGTGACCCCAATTGTCTAAAAACAAAACAAAACAAACTATTTAGACCGCACTTTAGTTGTTCAGGGGCTATAAACTCTTGCCAATTATCCATCTAATAGTAATACCACTGGGAAAAATCCCGGATGATAGGAGCCATCCGTACACTCCTTCCTGTTCTTGGTTTTGTATCCCATCTGTAGTAATAATAACAATGATCCTCATCCAGATAGCCTCCCCACCACACACTGGAAGTCCCATGTCCCTTTCCCCCTTGATTGTGTTTCAGCGACGCTTTCTTCCCCTTGCGTGCTGATCGTAAAAGCTCTCTTTTGGGTAGCGCTTTGTAGTTTTCAAATCATTTTCATTAGTGAAAAGGCATCCATGTGAGTTAGTACAAATATTTTTATCCCCATTTTGCAGGTAAAGAAACTGAAGCTCATTCAAACTTAAATGACCTGTCCATGTTCACAAAGTTAGTGTCAAACAGGTGGTAAGGATCAGAGCCAGGGCTCAAGCCTTTTTCTTCTGAGTCCTCCATGATGCCGAGCTGTTATCAACACCCTCTGATCTGCTCTGACATCCAGGGCTGCCCAGACCTCAAGGACCTGATCTGTCAGGTGCTCGTCTTGATAACTGCAAGATCGAAGTTCCATAGAAATTTATGGATTTCCTGTAGCCATAGACATAATCCATCCCCTATCCCCCTGTGACAGGTGGTGTTCATGTTTGGCCTGAAGTCCTCTCCTAGCTGTGGTGAGCTCATGTTTATGGAGCGCTACCAAGAGGTGATCCGAGAGTTGGCCCAAGTGGAGCACAAGATTGAAAACACCATCTCGGACGGGGGCAGTACCACTGCTCGCCGAACCAGCAGTGGCCGCTCCACTCTGCAGGCCATTGGCAGCGCAGCTGCTGCAGGTGAGGATATGAAGTAGGAAAGGTTGCATGCTGCTGGTAGTGAGAAAAAAAATCTCAAAAACATGAACCACTTTGGCAGTCTGATGAAGCTTATGGACCTCTTCTCAGAAGAATGTTTTTTTTTAAATAGCATTTTATTTTTTTCCAATTACATATAAGGGTAGTTTTCAACGTTCATTTTTTGTAAAATGTTGAGTTCCAAATTTTTTTCTCCCTCCCTTCCATCCCCCTTCCCCAGGAAGGCAAGCAATCTGATATAGGTTATACGTGTGCAGTCATGTAAACATATTAGTCATGTTGTGAAAGAGAAGAATGTTCTTAAATGTATAAATGAGATACATAGCATTATAAAAGAAACCAATTATGTTGAAATATAGTTATGAAAATATTAAACAAATTCACGGACCTCTAGGTTAAGAACTCCTGCAGAGGAGGAAAACTATGGAATTCATATCTGTTCCATCTCCTCTACAATGTATTTCAGATACCTGCCATTTTAGATATTCCCTTAAGCTTATTTACTGTCTATACTTGAAAGAGAAACCCTTTTATCCTGCTTCTCCATTTTGTTGGTATAAGTCTCAGTGCTTCTGTATATGCCTGAGCATTTTGCTTCCTTCCCAGTGTAGTTGTTCAGGCTTTCTAAAGAGCGTCAGTTTGTTTAATTGTTAGAGAGGAGAGTATCGTCAAGTGCTGATGCTGTCCACTGGGAGTTAGCCATCTGTTACATCCTGGGCTCCAGTGGAAAAAAGACCCTGTTTGAATTGCTTCTTAAAAGCTGGTTCCTTGTTCCCCTATCTCTTCACAGCCCTCTTTTTATGTTATACCTAGTCACAACTACCAATGTTCAGGGTGGTAGAAGTACCATAAGTTAAGTCCCCAGTTACAAGAGCATTCTCATTTGACTTGACAAGGAAGGGTTGCCCTTCTCCTTTCATTGGCCAGTCCTTATATACACATTCCTCTGCACCCCTCCCCCCCATGCCTTCTCTAGCAGAGGATAACTACAACATCCTCCTCACTCTCTCACTAATCTTCACTCCCTCCCTGTCTAATGGTTCTGTTGCCTACAAACATGGCCATTACCTCTAAAGTTACCTTCCTTCTACTCTGTGTATCATGTGTGCCTATTTATTTGTGTACTGCCTCCCCTGTTAGTATGTAAACTCTCTGAGGGCAGTTTGTGCTTTTCTTTGTATCCCCCAGAGCTTAGCACAATTCCTGGCACATAGTAAACTCCTAATATGTTGGTTGGTTGATGGATTGATTAATTTCTTTTTTAGATCCCATCTAGAAACACAGCTCTTCTTGACCTCTTTTAAGGATTTCTCTTGGTCTCTCTTAACTATAACCGTGCTACTTTACTTTCTCTTGACACGGTGGGCAGGATATTTTTATCTACTAACTTGCAAAGAATCACCTGTCCTTTTGATGATAACTTTGTTAATAACAACAATGACAACAGTTGTAATGAGAATCATCCCATCTCTCCCACTCATATATGTGGCCACCGCCCTAATTAAGGCCCTCGTTGACTCTCACCTAGACCGATGGTGTAAAGCTCAAATAGTAATGGGACCACTAAACCATACATAAGGGCCACCTATTGACTTAGAAAGCCACACATTAACATCTATGTCCTGTTGTACTTTAACTTGTTTTGTTAAATATCTCCCAGTTGGTTGGGTTACACTCAGGAGTGTTGCTGACCCACAGTGACCTGGACTGGTGCAGTAGCTTCCTAATCGGTCTGGCTGCCTCAAGTCTGGCCCTCCAGAGCATTAGTACTAAGAGCATTAGCCCTAAGCCATGGTCAAGTGACCATGTCACTTGCTTTCTGAGAAAGTAGGCCCCTCTTACCCTTGACTTCACAGCCTGACTCTAACCTACCTTCCCTGCCTTGTTCCACAATCCTCTCTTTCACATGCTGTTATGTTCCAGCCACACTGTCCTCCTTGCTGTTCCTCCCACACAACGTTTCAAAAATTGTCTCCCTGCCTTTGTGTGGCTAGGTTTTGTTATAGTGGGAGTATGTCCTCATACTTGGAGTGCTCTCCTGTCTGCCTTTTAGAATCCCCAGCTCCTTTCCAGGTTCAGCTCACCACCTACCTCATCTCCCCCTCCCCAACTCTTAGTGCCTTTCCTCTCAAAAAACAAAACTATCTCATACTTAACATCTGTGCGATCTTATATTTGTACATGTTGTGTCTCCCCGGAAGAATGTAAGCTACTTAAAGACAGCTACTTCCTTTTTTATCTTTTTTTTTCCAGTTTTTAGCCAATTGGGGTTAAGTGACTTGCTCAGGGTCACACAGCTAGTGAATGACAAGTGTTTGGTCTGAGGCCGGATTTGAACTCAGGTCCTCCTGACTTCAGGGCCTGTGCTCTATCCACTGCGCCACCTAGCTGCCCCCTTTTTTATCTTTGTATCCCTAACATGTTGCTTCACGCATAGTAGGTGCTTACTGAATGCTTTTTAATTGGCTGATGATGCTAATTTCAATCTCCTACATTTTTCATTTTACTGCTCTTTTTCCAGGTATGGTATTTTACTCTATTTCTGATGTGAGTGACAAACTGCTTAGCACCTCTAGAGACTCCATCCCCATTCTCCAGGAAGACTTCTGGATAAGCAATGTGCAAATGGAGCCAAGTGCTTCTTTGAGGGACATTCTGGAAGACCTCAGCCCCCCGGCTATGGCTGCATTTGACCTAGCCTGCACCCAGTGCCAGCTGTGGAAAACTTGCAAGCAGCTTCTGGAAACAGCTGAACGACGTCTGCACAGCAGCCTCGAGAGCCGAGGTGAGGATGCTTCATACTTTGTCCCTTTAGCTTCTAGTGAGATGAGTTTCCTCTCCTCTGTTCTATAGGGAGAAAGGATTGCCCCTCAGTCTACTTTATCTCTGTAGTCCAGACTAATTGTATAGTTAAGGTTGGCTTCATTGAAAAACCTAATGTCTAAATGTACACATTTATTTATGTGATTCTAAAGAAGTAGAGTTCTTAATCACCTTTGTAGAATCCTCTGTAATTCGGGAAAGATGTTTGTGAAAGAAGTGGTTTTTTCCCAAGGGAAAAGATAGTAGTCATTCGTTGCCTTAAATTTTCTTAGATTTCTATTAATGAAAAGGCTTTGAACTTGAAGGTTGGAAGGAAAGGAAATTGAGAGGGAATGATGCTCCAAGGTGAACTAACGAACAAGCAGGGGGCTTGAGGATAGAAGACAGCCAAGCCAAGCCCTAATCCAACCAAACCCATCTCATCAGTATGCTCCAGATGTTAGTAGAACCCTGACTAATGAAAAATCAGCTGTTCACCCTCAGAGGAGCAGAGTGAGGAAAATGGAAATGAGTTGTGAAGTCAACAGCTGCTCCCTAGAAGCAAAACTATCCCTTCTCATCCACCAAATCCTTTCTGACCTTTTGGTTAAAATACCGTTTGATTTTCATCTCATTTTGTTTTGTTGAGAATTGTTCATTTTAGTATTATCCCTGTCATATTAAATAGATACTAGCCCCCGCCAGCCATCCTACCGGTATTTTATTTTGTAAAAGGGAAATAAAATTGTGTGAGCTCTGTCTAGGCTGCAGCAGTTTTTAGCAACAATAGCCTCGTATCAGTCGGTCATTTGTTAAGCATGTGTTATGTCCCTAGTGGTGTGCCAGGTTTGATGGTGGGAATACAGAAGAGATGAGACATGACAGCATAAGGAATTATATTCAAGCCCAGCAAACCCCTCAGCATTGCTGCTGATGGCAGAGTACCACAGTAACAAGTGGCCACAATTCAGAGGAATTTGAAGGTTTCCAGGTCTCCTGCTGTCTGTCATTGCTGGGTTGTAGACACAAAGCCAGGATTGCCGTCACTTCGGCCACGTGGGGAGGGTTTTTATAGCTACCAGCAGTTCAGGTCCCACCACAAAGAAGGAGGGAAAAAATGTATAGCCTCGTCTCCCCTGGAGGAGAGACAATAAAAAAGTAAATGTAACTGGAATATAGCACTGAAATTTTAATTTCTAGAAACACCTAACTTTACCAAGTTCCCTCACCTTCATCTGCTCCCAGGTCGAAAGCTCGACTATGTTCTCCTGAACTCTGATGGCGTTAGAGGCTTTCCAGTTGTTCTTCAACAAATTGGCAAACTTCTCAACTACCCTTTTGTGCCAGCAGGACAAACTAAATCTGGTCAGTTGCTTTTCCTCTTTTCTCTCCTGGACTGACGCATTAGGAGTCTGTCATTAGGCTCTCTCTTCCACCTCACTCTCATTTGCTTTCCATAGACAATGCAGAAGAAAAAACAGGCAGTCACCCTCGGTACAGTGTGAGAGAGCTCCTTCAGATGTGCCTCCCGAGCCTGACGGAGGACTGTGTGTCGAACCAAGCCACCCTGTGCCAGCAGCGAGAGCAAATTCTTCAGACACTGAAGCAATCATTGCAGCTGCCAGGTCAGCACACCTTTCTCTACCTCCTAAAGACTGCAAATGGAAAAGAAGGAACAGGGGCTCAAGTAGGGGAAAAAACAAAGTTAGACTGGGCATTTAGTACAGAGACCTAAGACACACAGAAGCCCAGTGGTCGCCCTCAGCGATTGTCAAACCTGACCTGTACCTACCTCCACAGGCGTTATTCATTTTACACTATCACCAGTCATTCTTTGCATGAAAAACTCTAGTGAAGGGGAACCCATTCCACTTTTGGACAGCCCAGGTTTGAGGAAAATTTCACCTCCCAGTTACAACTTTTAACCTTCCATCCCTTGTTCCTGTTTTTGATCTTTGGGGACAAGAAGAAGTTGTCTAGGAAAAAGAGAAAGGGAATGAGCTTTTTTTTTTTTTTAGGCAATTGGGGTTAAGTGACTTGCCCAGGGTCACACAGCTAGTAAGTGTCAAGTATTTGGTCTGAGGCTGGATTTGAATTCAGGTCCTACTGACTTCAGGGCCGGTCCTCTATCCACTGCACCAGCTAGCTGCCCCAGAATAAGCTTTTATAGCACCTGTTGTGTGCCTGGCACTTTTTACAAATTTTATCTCATTTAATTTGGGCCTTCTGCCGAATGACAGCCCTTCAGATAGTTGAAGGACAGCTGTTATGTCCCCCTAGGTCTTCTCTTCCTCAGGCTAAACATCTTCAGTTCCTACAGCTGATCATTGTATATCATGGTCTCATGGTCCTCACTCCTCAGCGCCCTGGTTGCTATCCTCTAGATGCTCTATATCTTGTTGATGTCCTTCCAAAATGTGATGCTGAGAGCTTGAACAAAATACTCACAATTTCCTCCAGTGATGGCAAAATGCAACCAGACTGCGGCCTTTTCTCCTAATGCAAAGACAACTTAAGCCATTTCAGGTGCTTCATCATCCTGTCACTTCACTGACTTGGCAGGCCAGTAAAATACTCAGGCCTTTTTTTAATGGGAAGTTTTTCTTTCTTATCCTCTATTTGCAGAGTTGATATTTGAAACAGTGTAAGATATCACATTTATCTCTATTATAAACTTCATCTTACTAAATTCAGTTCATTATTCTAACTTGTAAAGATCTTAGCAAAGTATTTGACAAAACCTCTCATACTGTTCTTGTGGCTGAGATGGAGGGATGTGGCGTAGATAATAATATGAATTGATAAATTCCGAACTGATCAAATGGCCAGGCTGAAATAGTAGGTATTAATGTTTTGATGTTATCTAGGAAGAAGAGGTCTCCAGTGGACTAAGCCAGAAATATATGGTTGGTCCTATACTGTTTTACATTTTTAACAGTCGGTCAGTAAACATTTATTAAGTGCCTACAATGTTCCAAGCACTATGCCAAGTGCTGGGGACAGACACACACACACACACACACACACACACACACACACACACACACACACACACACACACGCATTTTTTTTAAACTAGTCCCTGATCTCAAGTAGCTTATAGTTTAATGATGAAGACATCACACAGAATGAAGCTGAAAAGCAGGACTAGGTGGGAGGGGGAACCTACCTGACAAAGGGGCTTGGTGGAGTCTAGTCCAGGGAGTGCAGAGCTGCTGAACTGGGCTGGGAGCCCTCTTTAAATGAAGGCTTAGGGAGTTGTTTACTACACCCTCCAGCCCCTCGAATCAGAGGCCACAGTATTTTTATCAGGTTTGTGGATGACACAAAGCTGGAAGGAATGGCTAATATGGGATAAAAAAGCAAACTCCAAAAAAAGATCTTGACAGGCTAGAGCAGGAGTGGGTAACCTGTGGCCTCAAGGCCACATGTGGCTTCACAGAACAAATCCCCTTAATAAGAGGATTTGTCCTGTGAAATTTGGACTTGGTCAAAAGGCTATGCCCACAGACCTAGAAGGCCACAGGTAGCCTCTAGGCTGCAGGTTCCCCACCCCTGGGCCACAGCATGTGGCTGAATCTAATAAGGTGGGGTTTGTAGGGTTAAATGTAATTTCACACTTGGGTTCAAAAAAATCAGGTTTATTCCATAAGTATGAGATGAGGGGACAAATGTTCCATCTGGAAAAGATCTGAAGGTTTTAGTGAGCCGCAGGTTCACTATGAGTCATCAGGATGATTGAGCAACCAAGAATGTTAATGAAGCTTTAGGTTTCATTAAGAGAGGAACAGGGCAGCTAGGTGGAGCAGTGGATGGAGCACTGGCCCTGAAGTCAGGGGGACCCGAGTTCAAATCCGGCCTCAGACCAAACACTTGACACTCAGTAGCTGTGTGACCCTAGGCAAGTCACTTAACCCCAATTGCCTAAAAAGAGAGAGAGAGAGAGAGAGAGAGAGAGAGAAGAGAGAGAGAGAGAGGAACAGAATATAATCATCCCTCTGTCCTCTGAGTAGATTTGGTTCTGTGTGCCATGTTTCAGTGTACATACAGAATGTACACTGAAAACGTGGCAGATGTTCAGAGATTGACTGCAAGGATGGTAAAGGGCCTCAAGACCATGCCATATGAGGATGAGTAGAAGGAACGAGGGTATTTAGCCTGAAAAAGACTCAGGGGAAGTATGATGGCCATTGTCAGGTAGGTGAAAGGCTGTTACATGGAAGAACTGTGCTAAATGCTTTACAAATTTTATCTCATTTGATCCTCACAACAACCTTATAAGGTAGGTGCTATCATTATCGTCATTTTACAGAGAAGGAAAGTGAGGCAGAGATTAAGTGACTTGTCCAGAGTCACACCTCTAGTAAAGTGCCTGAGGCCAGATTTGAACCCTCCAGTCTTCCTGACTCCAGGCTCAGAGCTCAGAACCACTCAAAAGACAGAATTAGGAGCAGTGTGTGGAAGATCCAAAGAGGCAGTTTTTGTCTTGATGTCAGGAGAAACTAGATCTGTCCAAAGGTGGATTGGGCAGCTGCAGGTTCACTGAAAGTTTTGAGACTGGATGACTGCTTGTTCAGTGTGTTGTAAAGGGATTCTTATTCAGTTATGGATTGGATCATGTTTCTTATGTGGTTCTGGAATTATCACTTCCATTTCTATGCAAGGCTCTGACCTGGGCCCTCATCACCCTTTACACTCTTTTCTTCAGTGGTCTCATCTGTTCACATGGGTTCAGTTATCTTCATTATTTGGTTGACTCCCAAATCTGTGTATCCAACCTTATCTCTTTTCGTCTCCACACCACATCACCAACCACCTACTGGACATAATGACACGAATATCCAGAACAGAACTCATCACCCATCCCTTCTCCAAACATCCCTATTTTTTTGAGGGCACCACCATTCATATTCACTCAGGTTCAACACCTCACAGTTGTGCTGGCTTCTTTCCTCTTCTCTTCATTCCATAGTTTCTTTCCCCTTCTTCCCACCCACATAGTACTACTCTAGTTTATGCCCATATCACCTCTTGCCTGGAATATTGTAATAGCCTCCTTATCGATCTCTGCCTCAAATCTCACCTTTATCTAATCCAGCTTTCAGTAGCTGCCAAAATAATATCCTAAGGGCACAAATCTGACCGTGTTATTCTTCTGCTCAAAAATCTTTCTGATTTCCTGTTATCTCAGGATAAAATCAAAGTCCTTTGTCCAGCATTTTAAGCCGTCCACAATCTGGCTTCAACCCACCTGTGCAGAATTATTGTATGTTACTTTCCTTCACATGTTCTGCATTCTAACTGCCAAAAACCCATTCCCCTAATTCAGAATGCTGTGACCCAGTTCTATGCCTTAGTATTCCAGAAATAGGGGATGATTATTACATTGCTCCTTCCCACTCCTCTTTAGAATCTTCTGAGGCTACGTTCAAATATGACCCTTTCTTTGTAATCTTTACTGATATATGTACGTAATATATCCCCATTAATAAAATAGAAGCTCCTTAAAGGCCAAGACTATAAAGGTTTGTGATTGTTTGATTGAATTGAATTATGATCAGTAGAACAGAAAAGGGAACTCAGAAGTAGAACCCAATGAATATAAAAGATTTGTATTTGATAAACCTACAACTCAAACTCAGAGGAATAGAATCCATTGGGGAAACTGGATGGCTGTATGAAAAAATGGATTTCAATGCACAGTGATTTCAATGCACAGTTCATACCATATACTGTAACGGTAATGTATTAATACTAGTGATCCAGATACTTTTTAACAATCATAAAAGATTTGAAAGAAGAATAATATATTTGTTTCAGCTGCGCAGTAGGGGCTTATTTTTATTCATCAAATAGAATCATTGAAGATAAAATTGATAAATTTGGTCATATAAGGAATTGAATTATACAAGTTATACATGCCTCTACTTGACTTGCCCAAGTGATATATATCATAAACTTGTGTGTATGTTTTCCTGTCTGTAAGGTGAGTGATGAAGCTTTTCAAGGTAGTAGGTGATTATCATCCCTAATTACATAGTCTTGTATCCAGAAATGTTCAATAGATCTTGACACCCTTCACCCGAGCATTTCTGTGCCACTAATGAAGGTGTTCTACACGCAGTGACCTTGAATCAGAGGTTTAGGATTGCCCGACCTGATTCCTTCAGACACAAGCTTTTCATCAGTTTAAGGAATAAAATCTTAGGCCCCTCACATTGAGAAATGATTAGGTAGATTGAAATAATGAGAAATTTGTATTTCTCCTTGCCATATGAGCAAATAGTTTAGACTACAGACAGAAGCCAGGTGTAAAGCCAGAGAATCCTAATTCATGGGTTATACAGTAGTCTTTATTGCTTCTCTTACTCTTCTCCTTAGAACCTAAGGGCAACCCACTGTCTTCCTTGGTGGCACAAGCATCTCAGAAGCTGCCTGAAATAGGAGCTCATCCTGTGCAGATCCAGATGCATCTTCTCATGAAGAACCTAAGCAACCAGATCCCAATAGACAGTGGGCCAGCTGACTATATGGGTGCCTTCTTCAGTTATTCAAATACCATGGCTTCTGTGCTCCTTCGAAGCCTGAATTCTGAACCTGGTAAGTAGCAGATTTAGGCAGGTGCCTGCTTTTGAGATAGGGGTTTATTATAGCAAGGGACCCTGATAGTTTGAAAGGGTTTTGAGCCTAGAGAGAACCCTAGCCAGGTGCCCTAAACATGACCTCAAAGACTTTCAGTACAGGTGTGTGACTTTGATTTCCCAGAATAATGAGTGTTTGGCAAAGGTGCTGGGTATCCAAGAAGTAGGACTTGTGCTCCCAAAAAGAAAGGTGATCTGTCTCTCTTTCACAAATGGTTCACCATGAGAAGTATCAGATCTGCTCCCTGTAGATTCTGTTTCCTGACAATAGATCATGCCTAGTCCAGGGCTGGTAGGAAGAAGGTGAACTTGAAGTCAGAAGTATGCAGACAATGCGTCTGGCCTGGCGAGAGCAAAGAGATGAATTTAAGCATACTCCTAGCACGTTCTTCAGCTTCATTCCATGTGTATTCCTTGATGCCTCTAAAAAGCTTATGTCTTTCTGCTGATACATTTCTCCTTTTCCCTCCTCCCTTTACAGATCATTCAGTGAAGGTGAAAGTGGGGAACCCTTTCGTTCTTCTGCATCAGAGCCCTACCCAGCTCATGTCCCACCTCCTCCTTGAAAGACAGGTTCCCCCAGACAGGTGGGTGCTTTGGTCTGTTTTTCTACACAGACCCTTTGGTTTCTTCTCCATAAGGAAGCTTTAATAGATGAAAATTGGAGTCATGCAGGGAATCAGAACTGAGATTGCATTACCAAATGAAGCTTCCACTTGCACTGTTACTTCAATCTTCATGATTTCTCAGTTTCCTTCCTCCTCTTTATCTGTACCAAAATATTGAGTTTTCATGTTCTACTCTCCCTTACTCCTTTTTCTACAGGCTGGCATCTCTTCTGGCCCAAGAGGAGCTCAGCCTGAGTGTGCCACAGATTATCGTCAGCTGCTGCTGTGAGCCCCTTACCCTTTGTCCTTCTCGGCAGAGCCAGCAGACTTGGTCCCTTCTGACCCATTTGGGTGTATTAGCACAGTTGCATACCTCCCATTACCTGACTGACATTCCACTCCCTAGTCTTACCCCAGCAGAACCTAAAGAAAAACCTGTGTTCGATCCCCCTTCTCCCTCCTTTTCAAGTGGCTCACCACCCCCTGCTCTCACTGCTTCTGCCTTAGCTTTCCTCAAGTCCCACTCAAAGTTACTGACAGCTCTGGCATGCCTAGGGGCTACTTTGGGGTCACAAGTCTCCAAGCCCAGTCTATCATGGAAGGAACTGTGTGGCTGGAGAGAGGCTCCTTTGGCCCCAGAACAGGTAGCCCAGGAATGTGAAAGCCTCCTGGATCAGTTCACTGTGTTAGAAACCTTCCTCATGGCCGCCTGGGAGCCTCTCCGGGGTACCTGTGAGGAGGAACAGAGCTTGGCAGGGGGATTGTGTGGCCAGACTTGTCTTTCTACTGTTCTCCTGGGCTTACACTCTCCTGTTGCCGTGGATGTGCTGACAAAGGCCTTTGAGGAAGCACTAGGATGCAGAAATTGGGCCCAGGCCCTTCAACTCATGGACTTGTATGGACAAGACCTGGAGGAATTAAGCAGTATAAGGGATGTAGTTCTGAGCTGTGCCACAGTGAATGGTAAGTGGGATCAGTATTTTGAGAGACAAAAAGGTTGAGCTTGGGAAGAGGGAAATACACGTCACAGGAGAAGTTAGAGCTAGTAGATTCTGTCCCACCCCTGGAAAATTCGGTTCCTGTGGTTTCTCACATTTGTGAAATTGGACAGGGAAGCATAGGTTTGCTTGTAGTTTGCTAATGGTAATGGTGATGGCAAAGAACAGAGTTGGAACAGATACTCCCAATTGTCTCAATTATGGCGATACTCGGTTGGATGTCACAGGGATGGAGATGGCAGAGAACGCTCCTGATAGTCGTATTGATTGTATATCCCTGAAACAGTCCTCTTTGTAGAGAATAGAAGATCTTTGAGGGCTTGTGGGTTCTATGACTGGGATCCATATTATCCCCACTTGGGTATTCGATAAGTGTGTGTCCTTGAATGATGGTTAGAGGGAGGGGCCAAGGAGGAAGAGGGGTGCCGTTGTTATAAGTGATAGAACTGAATTTAGAGCAGATAGCTTAGGAATCCTCTGACTTGCTATTTCATGACATGGAGTTAACTTTCTTCAGCACTCTGCTCACTGACTGCAGGGATTCCTGTTTTCCTCCTAGATAAGGATGGCTGGCAGTACCTGTTTTCTGTAAAGAATGCAACTTTGAGAAGCCAAATGGCCCTTTGGTTTGTGGAGAGGTGGCCCCTGGAACCTTGCCTAGAAATTTTGGCCTTTTGCATTTCGGAACCTGCTGTCCCAGAAGGATTACTATCAGAATTGCATACAAAGCTGAAGGAGCTCCAAGTTTACCAGAAGGTAAAACCACCATCCATCAGAAAGGAAATAGATTGTTTAGCTTATCTGTGTCTTGACTATTTGTGTGAGGATAGTAAGGACTTCAGGGCAGATTTGCCTTTGCTATCTTTTCAGCTCTTCATACTTTGTGCTTGTTTTATTTTTATTTTTATTTATATATATATATTTTTTGCGAGGCAGTTGGGGTTAAGTGACTTGCCCAGGATCACACAGCTAGTAAGTGGTCAAGTGTCTGGTCTGAGAGCAGATTTGAACTCAGTTTCTCCTGACTCCAGGGCTGGTACTCTATCCACTGGGCCACCTAACTGCCCCTAGAAGAACTTTTTTTTTTTTGGTGAGGCAGTTGTGGTTAAGTGTCTTGCCCTGAGTCACACAGCTAGTAAGTGTTTTGTGTCTGAGGTCGGATTGGAACTCAGGTCCTCTTGACTTCAAGGCCAGTGCCACCTAGTTGCCCCTGCTTATTTTATTTTTAAAAGGATCACTTATAACTATAATTTCATGCTTAAGTATGCATCAGACAAGGATGAAGAACATTTAGGTTCCATGTATAATATGTGCAGAGAAGATTATATACTTGTTAAAATTGTTTTAGCCAAAGCTACAGCTAAATTTCAAAGTCCAATTTGAAAGGATTATGACATTTTTAAGAACATGTGGCTCTTGGATTTATGTTGTATTCAAGATTGAGAAGCACCTGAAAGCTGATTTTTAAAGAATGCATATATGTAACATATAAAAAAAGTTTGCTTTGGTGTTTTATCCCATCTGTGAGATTACAGGGCTCTTAGGAAAATCCTTAATTGGAATGCAAATGGAGTCCAGAATTCTGCCTGGAGAACTCAAGATGTTAGCTCACAAAAGTTTTTCTCCCTCCTCTCCAGTTTCTTGCCAGCAAGGACCTAAATTCAACCCTGAAATGTAGGGGCTTGTAAAAAGTTAATAATCTCAGATGGAGCCATGGCCTCCAGGAGTTATCACAACCAGTGAATTACAGTACCCTCTTTTTCTCCTCCCTTCACCTTGTGCCCAAGCTTCTATTTCTTTTTCCTCTTCCAAAATAGGGAAGCTGACAAGATAGCAGTCTGAACCCACCATCCTCTCATATCTTTCAGAGCTTTTAGCTTTTTAATCTGTTTGCTTTCTGATTCCTCCTTTTTTTTGGGAAATGTTTCTGGATCTGTGGATAACTCATTTCCAGAAGAATTAAGTGACTTACTTATGGATCAAAAACCTGCCATGTGTTTTTTAATGTTTTTTCTTATCTTCCCTTAGATTCTGGATTTACAGTCCACCCCAGTGTGGTCTGACTGGCAGACATTGAAGAGGTGTAGTGCTGACAACCCACCAGTGGTCATGGACCTGATTCTAGAGGCAAAGGTGCAGTTTCCCAAACTGTCCCCTCCCTCATCCCCCTTAGAAAGCCATCCCTCTTCAGTATGTTTGAGTAGTGTGGAGATCCAGCTTTCTTGGTCTGGGGAACTCCCAGATGAAGCAAAAGACCTCCCTGATCATTTGCTTCAACCCATTTACTAACTATCAAAAAAAAAATAGTAATATTTAGGACCCAGGACCCACTGACCCATTCATTTTTCTCCTTTATTTGAACGTTGTCATTTTGCCCTTGGAAGGAGAGGTGAGGTAAGAACAAGCATAGTTCTGGGATGGTGAATAAAGGGAAAGTAAGTCTGACTGTTGAGTTTCTCTGGGCCTTCCTTCCCCTGCCTTGATCTTATCCAGGTCTTTTTTTTTTAAAGGCAATTGGAGTTAAGTGACTTGCCCAGGGTCACACAGCTAGTAAGTGTCAAGTGTTTGGTCTGAGTCCAGATTTGAACGCAGGTCCTCCTGACTTCAGGGCCGGTGCTCTATCCACTGTGCCACCTAGCTGCCCCGGAATAAGCTTTTATAGCACTTGTTGTGTGGCCAAGGTTAACTCGTGACTCCTAACCTGGCATTTTTCCCACTATTCCATTCTGCTCCAAAAATGAGAGCCTGTAACCTGGTGACTTCTCATCCAGGCAATAGCCTGAGGCTGATCTCAAACTGTATTAAGTGGTTTTTGTTCATGACTTCATTTGGGGTTTTCTTAGCAAAGATACTATTGTGATTTGCCATTATCTTTTCTAGCTCATTTTACTGATGAGGCAAACAGAGTTAAGTGACTTGCCCAGGGTCCCACAAGCTAGCAAGTGATTGAGGCCAGATTTTAACTCAGAGAGATGAGTGAGTCTTCCAGACTTCTGGCCCAGCACTCTGTCCACTGTGCCCCCTAGCCATTCACTAGGCATTCTAGCACTAAGAATAAGGAGGTTGGAATACTTAGAACAAATACAGACTCCCTTCTTTTCTATCGTCTTTCTGGAAGGCCAGCTAGCGTGCTAGCTGGAGACAAACGGTGCACACTGAGCAGCACTGTTCTCATGATTGGAGAGAGTATTGGGAAATGCACCAGGAAGTTTGAGTTTATGTGGCTATGTGGCTATGGCCAAGGCTCAACCTTTGGGTGCCTCTGTTTCTGCTCCTGTGACATACTATAGTACTTCCTGTGCTGTAAGAGTTGCAAGGATAATATAACACTCACTAGCTGTCTTAACTTTTCGCAAGTCACTTAACCCTAAACCCACTTAACACCAAAAAAAAAAAGAGTTGCAAGGAAAAAGTGAGATTGTAAGTAAATGGGAAAGCATTTTGATGGTACAAATCCAGTTTCTTATATTTTATTTTTTAATAAATTTTTTAGTTTCATTTTTTTTTGTTTTTGGTTACTGGGTCTCCCTGTCTTGCTCAGGATGGAAGTGCAGTGGCCACCATGCTAGGTAGTACAGAAGCTTTAACCTGCTTTTTCTTTTTTCCAGCCTGAGCTGGATTGCCCATCCTTCAGCAGCCTGTGGCCCCCAGCTCTCTGTGGCTTATCATATTGGTGCCAGATTTAGTGCAGATACCCAATTGCCTTTATCCTGATTGCAGCTCAAAACTCCTAAACTCAAGCAAACCCCTAGCCCCAGGGACAACAGCCAGGCACCGCCATGCTGGCCTCATCCAACTCCAATCCTGATTTCTCCAGCTTTAATCCTACAGTAACTGCCCCTTTATCACTCACTAAATCTTCTTAGAGCTGCCCTCGACTCAGGCCAAATGTGTACTGGAAAAACCAGGCAGGAGTTAGGTGTGTGATAAGGCTTTATTGGATTAAAAGCCCATGTGTTTCTTTTCCTCTTTCCACACCAGGAATACCAGCTGTGTGAGGAGTGGGGCTGCCTCTATCCTATTCCAAGAGAACATTTGATCAGCTTGAACCAAAAACATCTCCTCTACCTTTTAGAGAGTGGAGATCACGAAAAAGCCCTCCAGGTAAATCCACGTCTGTTTGGTTGGAAAAGAGAGTGAGCCAAATCTGACATCAGGTTTCACTTTAAACTCCACTAAGGCACGCTGGACAGATTGCTGAGTCAAAAGACACTGGATTCAAGTCTTGCTAATGATACATTCTGGCTGAACAAGCATAGGCAGATCACTTCACTCTCAGTGATCAGATGATCAGATGTTACAGCTGAGCTGTTGATCTGCCTTAGTGAAGGGAATTTACATACCAGGAGGTTTCCCCCTCCCCATTGGCATGGGGGGGGGGATCACAAGTCCAGACCAAAGGCTGGTGGGGGAGGGGTGGCTGTAAGTGCATCAGCAGTTCCAGATCTTTGCTTCGTGCAGAAATTAAGAACATGTTACATAGACACATTGAGAGGACGTTGCCCAGCTAGCTTTCTCTATAGAAGGTACAGCTGGCCAGCTGGATTCAGGAATCTACTAAATACTGGGCCATGGGAGGATTTGGCCTAGATAGTTATGGTTGGCCACAGGGTTCACTTTCCTCTCCTCTCCATCTTCCTTATAGCTCCTTCAGAGAATCTCTGACCCCACCATGCGCCTTGATGTCACGGAGTGTTCCCTTGACCAGCATCCCAGTCTAGCTGCCTCTCACTTTTTAGCCAACTACCTCACCACTCACTTCTACAGGGAACTGACAGCTACTCGACACTATGAGATCCAAGCTCTGTATGTGGGGTCCAAGGTAAGGAGAGTATTATATAAAGTTTATACACATAAGAAGACTGCAGCCCTGTGAAGGAAACACTCCGAGCAGGGCCAGTCCTATCCAGAGCTCAGAAATAGTCTTTGTGATATTCTACATTTAGGCGTCAAGCCCTCTGCTCCCAGGTACCTGCACTTAGGTTCTTTGTACACCCTCCCTTCACTGCCTGAGGCCCTTATGAGGCTTCCCCATCCAGATCTGTCTTCCCTAGATGAGTCTTTGCTATGCCACTGGCCACGGGGAAAAACTACTTGATTCCCTTGGATTCAAGATTCCTGTGGTTTCTAGAGTCTCAACTAATGAGTCATAAACTAATCTGTTGCCACTGAGAAATGTGGGGTTGGCATTGGAATATAAAGAAGAGTCTTCTGGAGACTATGTACCCACCTTTCTGGCTTTGCTTAGGGAAATGATAGTAGAGGGAACTTCAGACCAGCCAGGTCCTATCTTAGCTCCCCTTAATAAAAGGATTTGTTGTGTAAAATGTGAACTCAGTTAAAAGGCCACACCCAAGGAGCTAGAAGGCCACATGTGACCTTGAGGGTGCAGGTTCCCTACCCCTGAACTAGGAGGTAATATAATGTGAGACTGATTTTAAGCACTTGAGGTTCTCAGCTTATACTAAGTAGATGGCTACCTACCTATGTGTAGTACTGGGCCCATTGGTCAGCACCACGTATAACCAATCATGAAGATAAGTAATTGCCCAGAATTAAAAGAGTGAGCATACCTGACATTATCATAATCATCTTCTCTTCCTATCCTTTTTTCTTCTTTTGGTTCTAATGATAATCTGTATGCGGAAGTGACAAGTGGGTTATTGTTTATTTTCTCAACCTAGTGATGTGAGGGAATAATACTTAGGAGTGGGAGTTATTAATATTGATCATGTGGGTGGAGTCAGTGCAAATATTTTGAGCCCTGTGATTTTGAATATTTGCTTGATTCTTATTTTTATTTATGTTGGGGAGATTGGGTGAATCACATTTAATCATGAAGGAGTTTGAGACTTTGGCGGGCAGTTTCTATGATGCAGATGTAGACATCACAATGCATTTTAAACCAACAAATGACATTTTATATGTATAACAGTTTTATATGAAAACTGAAAGTCATAATTATGGCATACATGATGATTCAAACAAATACAGACCTCCAAGTGTTACCTGTCAGATTAATATCCTGTTAGGAAGAAGCCTAAAAAGACTATCTTGTTTCCATCTCAGAAGCCACAGTTTTCTGTGTGACCTTATGCATCCTAATGCCTCAGTTTTTCCATGGCTAAAGTGATGGCAATGTCTATCCCATATATCAGCAGAATAATATAAAGATTCACTGAATAATTTAAAAACAAACCATGTTTGGAGCCCTTTGAGAAGAGTCTTGAGAATTCCTTTAGATCATTAATGTATGACTGAAATATAACTTTTGGGTCCTGACTTAGGATTTCATTGGCAGAGGACATTTCTGTTGCACAGACTTCCTTTTACTGTGCAGATAGGCATCTGTTCTGCAGGTGTAGTCTTAAGAGACTTGCCTGGGACACTAAGAGATTAAATACCTTCCATGGTCATGTGGCCAGTATGTATCAAGATGTAAGATTTCAACAGAGGGCTTTTTGATTGACTGCAAAACTGATTTTTTAGCCTCTATTCCACAATGCCTTTCTTTAGCTTTAAGTACAATAATGGCTCACATTTCAATGGTTTTTCTGCATTTTTTTTAAAGGCTTCCTTCATGACCTCCTTAGGTAGTTTATATTGACCATGGGGAAACCATTGACTAAAAGATCCAATAGCTTAGTTAAGCCACCATATATAGTCCAATGTGGTTGAGCTCCTCCAGTCTTCAGAGTGGCTGAGACAGGTGGTTGAGTCACCATTTCAGCAGAATCCTTTCTTCTGGGTCTGGAGAAATTGGGCTGTAGCATTAGAGATCCTATGGGTCTTGATCAGAATTGGGGTTTTCTTCTCCCAAGAGAAACCTGTTGGTTGTTCTTTTTTTATTATTAATTTATTTTTAGTTATCAACAATCACTTCCATATGCTTTTGAGTTTTAAATTTTTTTCCCCTTCTCTCTCCACCTCCCTCCCCAAGACGGCATGCAACGTGATATAGGCTATACATATACATTCTTATTAAACATATTTTCACATTAGTCATGTTGTAAGAAGAATTAGAGCTAACAGGAGGAACCATAAGAAAAAGGAAACAAAACAGAAAAAAAAAAGAGCAAATAGTATACTTCGATCTGCATTCGAACGCCGTAGTTCTTTCTCTGGATGTGGATAGCATTTTTCATCATGAGACTTTTGGAGATGTCTTAGATCCTTGCATTGCTGAGAAGGGCTAAATCTATCAAAGTTAGTCATCGCACAACGTGGCTGTTACTATGTACAACATTCTCCTGGTTCTGCTCACTTCACTGAATATCAGTGTATACAAGCCTTTCCAGGTTTTTTGAAGTCTGCCTGCTCATCATTTCTTATAGCACAATAGTATTCCATTACATTCATATACCAGAACTTGTTCAGCCATTCCCTAATTGATGGGCATCCCCCTCAATTTCTAATTCTTTGCCACCACAGAAAGAACTGCTATAAATATTTTTGAACATGTGGGTCCTTTTCCCATTTGTATGATCTCTTTGGGATACAGCCCTAGATAGAGTGCTATTGCTGGCTCAAAGGGTATGCACATTTTTATAGCCCTTTGGGCAGTTGGTTGTTCTTATGGGTTGGATTGCATTCCACAGGCCTTCAGTGTCTCCCTAAAGTTCACGTATGATCATCCCTCCTGTGATCAAACTCCCGCACAGGTTCTGCTGACTCTGCCTGAGCCGTACCGGGCCAGCTACTCCCACCTGTCTTCCAGCCCCTTACTCATGCTGGAGCAGCTGCTGATGAACATGAAAGTGGACTGGGCTACTGTGGCTGTGCAGACTCTTCACAAGCTGCTGATGGGGCAAGAACTTGGCTTTACCTTGGAGGATATTGACGCACTGCTTTCCAGATATGCAGAGAAAGCACTCGACTTCCCATATTCATTGAAAGAAAAGCGATCAGGTAGGGACTGTCAGTAGCATGCTGTGGTCTTGGGATGGCAGAGGACCAGTATAGCCATGCTGCACTTCTAATCGGCCCCTCCTTTGTTTCCCTGAGTTGCTGAAGGTCACAGAAGGGTATTTATTGTGCAGGAAAAACCTTGGATTTGGAGCCCCTGGTTACAAGAGCAGGATTGCTGGGGTGACAGTGTGTGAACAGTGAAATGACATGTCTGCTGCTGGCATAGGCACAGTCATTCTTTAAGTTCTGTCACTTCCAGAAGCACTCCATCATATCATAATTCATTACTGAGGTACAAACAGCCTCTTGGAGCACTGAAGTAAAGTGAAACCATTACTTGAAGCAATCTGGGTTTCATCTCCAGGTGGAGCATCCTTTCAAAGTCTTGACACCTCCTTTGGGCATCTTGAGACTTGGTTTAGGAGAAGTCAATGTTCACTTTTGTCCTCTAGCTAAAGGTTCAGCTCTTTTTGCTGAAAAGGTACCAAAACAAATGTTTTCATTACCAGAGGGAGGGAACCTATATGCTCCTGGGTTATAGGGGATTTTAACTCTCTGTATTCTCAAGAGAGCAGTGAAATGTTCATCACCCAAACTGAACTGGCTTTGAGTTAATTTATCCCTTTACAGTGAACGAGGGTACATTTTTTTGAGCCGTGCTTTTAACAACATGTTGTCCATAATTTACCTGATTTTTAAAAAATTTCTCCTCCTTAGATTCTGTAATTCACCTTCAAGAGATTTTTAATCAAGTATCAGAGCCTGAGACCTGGTCTAGGTCAACATCAGTTGAGTTGTCTGCTGCTACTTTTCCTGGTAAGAAAAATTTCTGAAAGTTTCCCTTGTTTTTTTCCTGTAATGCTATCTTAATATTCCTTTTTTTTTTTGCCTCTTTCTAAAAAAAAAAACCTCTGCATCTGACATTCTGTAAGTTATTCTTTCAAGCCCCGCATTCTGGGTTTGATCTAGCTTTCTATACCAGAGATGGCAATTTATGAATCTGTTAATGGATTTAGTGAATGCTTTGAGGACTGTTTCTCACTATCCAGATGCCTAATTAGAAAACCAATATGTTTTTTCAAATGCACTGGAGGGGCAGCTAGGTGGCGCAGTGGATAGAGGACTGGCCCTCAAGTCAGAAGGACCTGAGTTCAAATCCATCCTCAGACCAAATACTTGACACTTACTAGCTGTGTGAGCCTGGGCAAGTCACTTAACCCCAGTTGCCTAGAAACAAACAAAAAAGAGAGAGAGAGTCAAACTCACTGGAAAGAACAAGCATTAGGTGAGCTGTAGAGACTAAATTCATCTTGATCTGTTCCCCTAATTCATTGAACTAAGGCAAAAAGATGTCTCTACAGAGAAAGCTGAACTCTTTTCCATTCATTACCAGGAATCTAGAAGGGAGGGAGCCTCTATAAACAGCCACACTCCTGGAGCCTGCATAAAAGAGAGTATTTCATGAGTTTCCTCAGATATTCCTTAAATGTCATTATTATGCCATTCCCATGTCATTCCCTTATTTCAAAATCTTCAAAGATTTCCCACAGCCTTTTGGCTCAGCTCTAAACTTTGTTACCAGTGTAAGGCCTTCTACATTCTAGTTTCAGTCACTTAACTTCTAAACTGTAAAAATAGAGCTTAGGCTATGATCTCTGAAGTCCCTTCAATCCATTGATACTACTTTTACAAACTTAAATCCCACCATTCTCTACAAAAACCCTCTGTTCTAGACTGTGGGCTTTGAATTGCCCTTATCTGGAATGCCTTTCCCCACCTATTGTATGTTCCTGAATCCTACCTGTTTTTCAAGGTTGGTCTTAAAGTCCAGCCCTCCTCCGTTAGATTTTTTTTTTAGTTGCCATAAATATTAAGATTTATTCATGCATTTTATTTTTTTTCTTTTTTATATTTCTTTTTAACTTACTGGATAAAACAAGCATTTCCATAACATAGTATGATAAAAAAGATGATTGCATATGAAACTGCAAGTCTTCTATGCACAATGTGTTGTTACTTTCAAATATACAACAAATTTATCATGTCAATTTTTTTTCTTCCTTCTCCCCCTCCCACTCTAGAGGTGGCCACCATTAAGGCACATATAGGTGTATGTATATACATAAATATATGTATGTGTATAGATAGATAATTACTCTATGCATACTTGTATTTATCAGTTCTCTCTCCATTAGATTTTTAACTAACCTCTCTGGCCTACAGTTCTCTCCTTTCTCTAGTTTCCTATAACACTTATTATCTGTACTATTTATTTAGCCTTTAGATATTTCCTTAAATTATCGTTTTTTAAAGTGTGTTTATGCTTTGTCCAGCAACTTCTCAGCTACATCATCAACACCTTAAGAAGAGGGCCCATATTTTATCCTCCTTCATAACCCTTGTGGTGCCCAAAACAGTATCCTTATATACAGAAGTATCACATTTACTGCCAGCAGATTAAAATGTAATAGGGAAATGTATAACAAAATAAGCAAAACACAGATGTTAGTTTGTGGTTTTCTAAGTCAATATGCAGCCACAGGAATCCATTTCTATTTGAGTTTCACGCCACTGCCCAAGTACTTTATAATATCTCGCAATATATGGCTAATAAAGGCAGCAGACACTTGTGGAGAGCCCCAGGCTGTTTTCATCACAACATTGCCCCTCTGTTTTTCTGTCCCAGTTCTCTTCATATACAGACATCTGAACACTGGATTAAGAATCAAAAGACTTTAGTTTTAGCCCCAGTTCTGATTCTTTCTAGCTGTGGGACTATAACATCTCTCTAAGCATCAGTTTCCTCACCTGAAATATGAGGATAAAACTCTACTACTTCACAGGATTTTTATGAAGAAAGTGCTTTGTAAACCTGAAGAAGCAACATAAATATGAGCTATTATTATCTAATCCCAGTTCATACTAACCATGTGTCCTTGGGTTAATCACTTAAGCCTTCTAAGCCTCAGTTTTTCCATCTGTAAAAAGTGAAGATAATTATACATGCCCTGCTGATTTCATGGTTGTCAGTAACTATGAAACAAATGATGAGGTCTCCAAAGCATTTTGAAACTTGTAAAGGACTCTTTTGTAAATGTAAACTCATTGTCTGGACCTGGCCCTACCACTTGTTAACCATGTGACCTTGAGCAGATTACTTACTCTTATGCTCTAATACCATTATAACCAGGAGTCCTAAATTCTTGACTCTGTCACTCACTGACTTTCAGACCTGGTACAATTTATTGTTTATATCTGTTTTCTCATTTGTAAAACAAGAATGATAATTTTCTTTTCTATAAAGATAAGATCAGGAAATTATCCTAAACTCCTATTCCATAAAAGTAAGCTGATGGTCTCTTCTCAAGCTTTTGCCTGGTCACTATAATAAAAAACGTTCCAGGAATAAAAGGTGTCCCTTATCGTAACCTTTGCCTAATCTGGGTTACACATCCAAGTTCCCCCTTATAAGAGAAAGTGCCTTATGAACTATCTTTTATGCCTCAGAACTCTGAAGGAGTTAAATTTTCCAATCAAACACTGTCCAAAAATGATTTCTCAATTTTATGAAGAAGGGGGTATCGTAGAGATGGTAGCCCAGAGGAAATCCCAAGCCTAACTTGGTTTCCTAGACCTCCAGTCAGAGTTCTCCTGACTTATTCTAACTGTACATGTATATTGTGGAAATCAATAACAGGAACCTCTGCCTTGCTGCTCTGACCTCAAATCCCTCTTTAGTGTCCTGGCTTTGGTCGAGTAGCACTCAAAAACCTTACCACATTGGGACTTAAAAGCTGTGGATTAGCAATGTTACAATATACAGAGGTACAGTGTGCTTAGTAGATTTGCAGCTTTTCATCTTTGAGGTGGTATTGAGAATCTTAGAAAGATTTTTTTTTCCTCTATAGTACCCAGAAAACTTTGCTCTGAATGGGACCAAAAAAGCAATGACTATGACATTTCTCACCATATGATAAATGATATTTCTCTCAAAACAGATAGCCAACACAGCCAAGTAGAAGTTCTAGGCTAATGACATATGGATATGGCCTGGCCCACTTAGCCCTATTCAAGCTCTAAATCTAGTTCTTGCTTTTCCTCTGACCTTTAGGAGTCTCTTTTGCACGATCTCCAAGCTTAAAGGAGAGAAGCTTCCAAGAGAGTGATCCTTTGGAATTTGTGCCCCCTGAAAAACCCCCAGCTAGGCAGCAGTGGGTGCCAGATGAAATGGAAGTCACCTGCATGGTGTGTAGAAGTGAACGTTTCACCATGGTAAGCAGCTGCCTGCTTCATTTCTTATGAGATGCAGCTCAGCTCAAAATGAAGAGACCTATGTTGTAGTCCCAACTGTGTCACTAACAAGCATTTTCTTGTCTAAAAATGGGTACAACAAAACTTATCTACCTCGCCCTTTGGCCATAAGGATGAAACAAAGTAATAGATGGGTAAAAGTGCTTTAATAAAGTATTATTATTGAGAAATATAGGTTATTTGATTGGTTTTGTTGATCTGGTTGGCACAGTGCCTGGCACATATAGTAGGCACTCAATAAACATTGATTGATTGTTTAGTTGAAAGCTATTGTTAAACAGAAATGTGGATGTCTCTTCTTTCCTACTGTGTTGTGCCCACCAGAAGGTAGAACTCGTTTTCATGATCAGCCCAATGTTGGAGAATCTTTAATGAACTTTGAGGTTTTTCCCATCAGCTGAAAGAGACACTCCTCTAGGGCAGGGACATCAGATTGCATGTATTTGCTTTAGCACCAAGACCACCATGTCCTATGAGGACATAATAAGAAATAACTGGAGGAAAGAAGAGAGGGAAGGGGAGCCCATTGACAGAAGTGTTTATTAATCTCCCCATCTCCCCTTTCCTTTCCCCTTCTCTCTATTTCTTAGATTAACCGCCGTCATCACTGCCGTCGCTGTGGCAGGCTGGTGTGTGGCTCCTGCTCCACCAAAAAAATGGTCGTGGAGGGCAGCAGAGAGAGCCCCGCTCGGGTGTGTGACCAGTGCTACAGCCACTACAACAGATAGTGAGTAAGGGCCAGGGCAGTAAGGGCTCTGCTCCTTCCCCTGAGCCTTCAGGTCCCCAAAAGCCTGCTTCTCTGATACCAGCCCTGCTCAAACAAATATGCAGTGACTTCTGGAGCGAGGTGTGTGTGGACTCATAGCAGAGCAAGCTCTCCATAGGAGGGACTGATCCTTTCCAGGCATGATGAGAAGAAACATTTGTTCAGGGTTCCTGTCATGGATTCCTCCGTCACAGGAATTTATTTCTTCATCCTGACCCCAAGAGTCTGTTCATTGCAGTTAGTGAAGCGACTAACTCTTTATCCACTGGAAGCAGTCTCTGCTTCCTGGATCCCACCTGACTGAAAAGGACAGCTAGCTTCATGGGTGCTTAATTAAATGTTAAATTGAATTAAATGTTTCTTATCCCAGTTGGGCACCACTTGCCATGTAAAATCCAACTAGATAATATATGAAACTTACTTTGTAAACCCTAGTGATATGCAGATGTCAGTGTTTTTAATTATTGTAACCTTACCTGTGCCAACAACCATGACTACTAACTCATAGTTTTTAAAAAATCATCAGACATGCCGGTCACACTTCCCTAATAAATCTTCTATTTGGCCTCACATTCCAAAAAACCATGAGAACCTCCAGAGTTCGATATTCCTGGTAGCATAGACTGAGTCTACATCTCTGGCTTTAAGTCTGTGTTGAAATAGGTAATCTGTGGACAGCATAGGGGATTCTTTCATCAAAATAATGACTAATTCCCTTCAACTGTCAGAGAGACAGTACATAGATGAGAAAGAGCTCTGAGTGTAGAGTCAAAGCATAGGTTCAGATCTTGTCTCTAATATTTGTTATCCAAATGACCTTGGCCAAGCCGGTTAACTTCCCTAGGCCTTAGGTTTTTTTGTCTGTAAAATGGGAGTTGGACTAGATGGCCTCTGAGATATCTTCTAGCTTGAGATCTATGATCCTGTGATCCTTTGAACTATGAGATACGTGATAGGCAATTTATTTTTCTGTTTCTATTTCCAGTTTGCCAGAGGAGAGCATAGGACATTTAGAAGGTGAGCCTGAAAGATACTCTAATCTTCTTATATTGGTTTTTAAACTGAAGTTCCCTGTATGTTTAGGGCTTATTGCAATGAAGACCTCATCCAATGTGCCTATCAAGGACGTTCTCTTCCTGCTGCTGTCAGTCATTTATTTAATCCCTGAGCCCTCTCCACGTGCATCTGTTTCTTAACTCAGCAGGTTCTTCCTAGGGTATTTAATGACTGTCACCTTCCCCGAGATAACAGGCCACTTTTTAGTTGTGTAGTCCTCAGAACAGATGAGCTAAGAACTGACCCAAATTCCGAGTTGAGGTTGCACAATTTTAACTTCCATTCTTAAGTTCCCACAAACCAGAGTTAAATGGCTATGGGGAAACAAATATTTATGTATCTCACCCTGAGTAAATGCAGAGAATCAAATTCCTTGTTATTTACTACTGTCTATGAAGCACCAAAGTTCTGTATATCTCTTTCAAGAGATGCTGGTCCCTTCTCCCAAATTCTCCCAAAAGAAGGGAGAAGGAGGTCATTACCGTAATCAAATGTCTGCACTTACTGTCAGGACTGATCACCATTGGCTGTGCTCTGACTGACAGATGAATGAACGGTATTTCTCTCCTCAGCCTCAGACAGCCCCTCAAGTGAGAGCCCCCCCTACTCGGCTGTGGTACGAGTCCCCAAAGCAGCTCAGCTGGAATGGACTCTAGATCTAAATGAGGAAGAAAATGATCTGGTCCGGAGCGAGTTCTATTATGAACAGGTAATGGCAAGGTGTGGGTGACAACTGGCCATGCAGCCACCAGTGCCCTGGAGGAAAACATAAGGCCAACCAGAGAGAGTTTTATACAGCGGCCTTTGGATCCCCTAGATTTATTTTAGCTCCACTGTTGCTTTACAAGAGGATTTTTTTCCCCAAGTTCCTTCCCCTCCACTTCACTTGGCCTATTTGTAAAATGGAAATAAGTCCTCTCTCTCGGCAGTATTTTAAAAATGTTTCAGTCAGGCACTGCTTTCTTCCTTTTCCCCTGGCTAGGCCCCCAGTGCCTCCTTGTGCATTGCCATCCTGAACCTGCACCGTGACAGCGTTGCCTGTGGCCATCAGTTGATTGATCACTGCTGCCGACTGTCCCGGGGCCTGACCAACCCCGAGGTGGATGCTGGACTACTCACAGATATCATGAAGCAGCTGCTCTTCAGTGCCAAGATGATGTTTGTCAAAGCTGGTCAGAGCCAAGACTTAGCACTGTGCGACAGGTAGCCTTGTTCTGTGGGCCTGGAGGGTTTCTTTCTGTATCTTCCACTCCCAATTATCTAAACACCCCCTTCTTCAAACAGATAGGGTTGGAGGGGCAGCTGGGTGGTACAGTGGATGGAGCACCAGCCCTGGAGTCAGGAAGACCTGAGTTCAAAACCAGCATTACAAAACACAGCTTACTAGCCATGTGATCCTGGGCAAGTCCCTTAACCCTAGTTGCCTAAAAACACAACCACCACAAAACCCACATAGGGTTGGACAGAAAGCCAGCCCACTCTGATTGATTCATGTTAATGAGTTAATTGCTAAATCCTATGCGATTTCACTTCACTCTGTTTTCATATCAGTATCTATATTCCCATACTGAGTCCCCAGGGATAAAAATTTGTATCAGTGAGACTAGAATAGGGAGAAAATACAAACCTTGATTTTGGAGTTTAATTAGCATTGTAAGGCTCATTCCAGTGCTTTCTAGTGCCAAGGAAAATTCACTCGGTCTTGTCTTTTGCTAAAAGCTAAGACCACGTAATATTAGAGTCTTATAGGTAGGTGTGGTAGCTAATGAATTATTTTCATTTTGTGAATGGAGTACCAGTATCAAATGTGTCAGGTTCTAGACCTTTTGTCACAGACAGTAAGCCTGCTGTGTACCTTAGATTATAAAGGCAGTGTGGTGTGGTGGAAAGAGTGCTGCTTTGGATTTAGGAGAAACTTGAATTCATATTCCACCTCTGAAGCTGACCAGCCATATGACCATGGGCACGTAACTTCTCTGTGCCTCAGTTTACTAATCTGTAAAGTGGAGGTAATAATACCTGTAAGCACCTACCTCACATAGTTATCATGTGGATCAAGGGAGCTATATGAAGGGCTTTGTAAACGTACAGTTACTTTATAAACATCAGCAATTGTTAGAATCTCTGCCTGCAAACTAAAAGCACACCAGAAACTAATTTTATAGCACCACCTACTTGGCCCAGAGCATTGAGTTATAGATTCAGCGCGGGAGAGACATGGAGACTTAAAGCCATCTAGCAGTAACTGTAGGTAGCTGAAATGTGGTCCAGGATGAAAAACAAAGAGAATGTCTTTCTTCAAATAACATGCTCACTGTTGACTTAGTGCTTTTAACTCACTTTATGATCTTGGGCAAGTCATTTGGGTCTCAGTTTCCTCATCTTTTAAATAAGTGTGTTGTACAAGGTGATCTTTTTAAGATCCATCCTGGTATGAAAATACTGTGAATTCTTGAAGAGATAGCTATTGCTTCCTCTAGAATAAACCCTAACAACCTTTTTTCTCACATAATAAAAATATGTGAAGGACTGGTGATCATGAAGTACCCTGTGTACAGCCTCACAATAGCTCAGAATCCCTTCCAGGGAAATCAATGAGCAGCTAAGATCATAGACTGATACAGGGTATAGTCTGCTACTAGGAATCATGGGTTCACCCAACTGGAATCAGGAGGCAAGGAGTCCACTGGCAGAACAGATCAGAAAGGACGTGTCCAGCAGTATCAGACAGAGCAGGATCGACCTGTGGGCTCTCTGCTTTCTTATCAAGTTGGAACAGTCCCTGTCTGTCAGGGATGGGGCCCAAGTGAAAGATGGTTGTAAGCTTGAATATGGGCCTGCAACTAGTCAAAGCAGCAGAACCGAGAGGCCCATGAAAGAACTTCAGTTGAGCCAGGCAGGAGGCTCAAATCTAAAGAAAGGGGTAGGGAGACTCTAAAAAGAACAGCTGGGAAATTAGTGGTATCACCTGGGTACTAGTCTGAAAGAGAATCTAATCTGATAGTGATCCAGGTGAGGGCATGGCTGAAGCAAAGCGGCCAGCAGAGAGCACACAGACCCCACCTTCTACATGAAGCCTTTCACAGTCCTCCTCAATGTTAGTACCTTCCCTCCAAGGTGATCTCCAGCTTACCTTGTTTGCAAAGGGCTGTTTTCATGTTGTCTCCTTTAGACTGTGAGCTTCTTGAGAAAAGACTGTCTTTTGCCTTTCTCTTATCCCTAGTGCTGAGCACAGTGCCTGGCATAGTAGGTGCTTAGTAAATGCTAGTTGACAAACTGACCTAAGAAGGAAAACCTGAGACTAGCTGCTGCAAAGGCTTTGCTTCATGCTCCTGGTGACCGTAGCAGAAAATGAACGCAGGAGCTCAAACAGCAGTTATTCTAGGGGGAGTTCTGTGTCGATTTCATTTCCATGTCCCTTTCTTCCTAACAGCTACATCAGCAAGGTGGATGTACTGAATATTTTAGTTGCTGCTGCCTATCGACATGTCCCATCTCTGGACCAGATCCTGCAGCCAGCTGCAGTAACAAGACTGAGGAACCAACTTTTGGAAGCTGAATACTATCAGCTGGGTGTTGAGGTAAGAGAGGAACACAGACTGCATCTAGCTTGTGAGAATGAATTGCCTTTTGCTAGTCTCAAAATTCACTCTTGTCAGTGCTTCGTGGGAGTAGGTAAGTTTTCTGAGCAGAGCCAATGGCCAAATTGGCATGGTGGAATTTTTTTTAGTTTATACTTATGTATGGGTAAAATTGTTAGTGTCAGGGGAGAGATAGAAGACTGGACAGACTAGGGGAAGGGATATTCAGAATGCATGCCATCTTAGGGTGGGGGGAGGGGGAGATGGGGTGAAAATTTGGAACTGAAAAACTTATGGAAGTGAATGTTGAAAACTAAAAATAAACAAATTTATATTAAAAATAATTTTTTAAAAAATTGTCATCATCACAACAAACCAGAACCAAAATCCCAAAACTGCAACCTAAACCCAGTGCCATAAATTCTAGAACAGTGAGGATTTATTGAGTAAGGGAGCCTCACTCACACACAATTATAGATTCCTGAAGGAACAAAAGAGCAAAGTTTATATAGGTTTCATTTTAGACAGGAGGCAAATTGGGTATAGGGTGCCTTGGGATTGGACAGGACTTTTGCTAGGCTAGTAACAGGAAAGACTACTCTTCAGTTTTGCTGTCTCTTGTAACCCTACCCTAATAAACAGGATTATCTTTGCTATTTCAGTAGTAAGGAAGGTCACAGACAGGATGGGAGTTGCAATACAGGGTCAGAGACAAGATAGAGGAGCTATAGACAAAATAGAGTTACTTCAGCTTCTCAGCTACCCACTTCCCCCTTTGAGACTATAAATAGTCTTACAATTTTTTTTTAAACAAATCCCAAGTTGATATCAGTTCAGATAAGCAGCTTACAAAATAGATAACGTACACAGAACTAATAAAACAAGCAAAATTACAGTAGGGTGAATAAAGAAAACTAATAGAGCTGCAGTTGTAAAGGTGTCAAGTGCTTTGGCAGTGTCCATGATCTTCAGGTGTCTGTGGATGGTTTGTGGAGGTAGTTCCTTGACCACCAGGTCAGTTGTAGAAATTCTCTTGGTAATGCTTCTAATGCCTGCTAGTGATAAGACTTAGCATAATTTAGTAAAACTTGAGAAAATCTAATCAAATTGTCCTTCCATGTGGTGAAAACAGGTTCAGACCTTATGGAGATAACCTTATAAACAACAGAGCTATAGAAAGATCAAGTAGGCTACACAATAAGTTATCTTATACTTGTATCCCATTGTATCACTTCAGAGATGCTAAAGTATTACAACAACAAGATTCATGATATAAAAAAATTATCCTTTTGCTTGCTACGGTTAGAGAGATTTCCCATGAAAGTAAGAAACAGGGAGATGGTTCTAACAGCCTCCAGACTGTTCCTCCAAGCCTAAGCCTAAGGGCACAGAGTGACTTAATGTAGAAATAATGGGATGATGCATCCTTAGTTCCACTTGATTTTAGGTAAGACTTTGTTAACTTTTTGGAACAGCCAATCAGTCGTACAGCAAAGTTCTACGTTATTCACAACACATCATAGCCAGGCTCAGTATTAACCAGGTGGAAACATTCTTGTTTAAAAAGGAAATAACACAATGAGGAAATTGATCCAAGAGAATCCTACCTTTGCCTACTCAAGGTTGTCCCCTCAACTTTGCCAGACACAGATATCCACCTGTAGTAGTTCTCAGATCACCCTCCCTTTGAACAGCTTGTGGAATTTCCCTTGAATGGTAGATTACTGACTTAATGATAATTCAGATATTTATACCTAAATTTAGAACTTGGAACAATATCAAATTACAGTCCCAAAAGATTTTACCTCAAATAGCAAGTTTCACTGATCATAGCCTAGGACTAGAGAGTTATTATTTCTCATGTTGTTGCAGTAACAGTTAACAATAAAGAATTTACCAGGCTTTTAAAAAAAAAGATTCATTCAACATCCTTTTCTTTTTTTTTTTTCTTCTTAATTTTAAACTCATCTGGGTATAAAAATAAATCATTACAAATTAAGAAAATAATCACATTCTGGAATTCCACATAGATAGCAAATAGCTCACTCAAAACCCAGAAAACTCTGCTTACTTATTATAAGTCTCTAGAGTCTAGACTATCAGATACCCGTCTATCTAGGTATAGATATTATAAATTTGTAAGGCAAAAATACATCTTTAAGTTGGCTCAAGATATAACTTCAATATATGCTGTTCCAAGTATGATTTCATGACTCCCATAATCACAGATCATCATATACATCACTTATATACCATAAGCAAATTTATAAATTGCCCTCCTTTGGCAAAGGATTTGTGATGGAAGAAGGAGTCTCATTTTCTTAGAAAGTCAGTTCATTATTTTAGAATTTCACAACATTAGCAACTTACTTCACAAGGCTGATAAGATTTCAGGACTTTATCCAAGGACATGACCCAAGAAACCTGGCAAGTTTACAATAAGGAGATTTTACAAGGTTGTTTTCTTTTTTCCTTTTCCCACAAAGTAAATAATTATTATTCTTCCTTTTAAAAATATTCCCAATTAAAAACTTGATAGGTTTTAACATTATGACAATAACCTCTAAGAACTTAATAATTTTACAGTATACAGATCAAAAGAAGTTAGATTTTCCAATGATACGATTGCAGTATCTTAACAGCATTTCTTATACAATGGTGTCCCAAATTTTACAATCCAAGAAAATTTAGAAATACAATAATAAAATACACAGTGTCATGTATTTAAAACATGAAACAAAACTTTGCCAGTCAGATGATACCAATTCAGTTGAACATATTTCCAAATTATCTTATATAAAAAGTCACTTTGTTTTATCACTTTTAGCATTCTATGCTGATTGCATTCAAGACCAGTATAGAATAATTTTGATCCATTATACCTGTAACAAAACTTGTACTTTCAAAACATACTCCCTTAATTGCAAATATTAAATATCTTTTCCATTGAGGCGGATTTTATTTATAAAGGGTGAAAGATCACAATTATCCTAACAGGAGAAAACATTTCATTTAAGATGAGAGCTGAATAAATTAAAACACACTTGGATACATAATTACAAATAGTATAAGGGTCATTTTACTACTAGCGCTTACTAGGGTCTGCTACTTTCGGTTAGTCTACTGCCAAAGACTTAAAGTGACAGTCTCGTATTGTCAGCCCCGTTTTTCTAGGATTCATGAGGATCTTATAGACCTCACATAACAACTAAAATATACCTTTCCAGTGGTCCTGCATGGACAGAATTTTGGCACACTATCCTCAAGTAATTCCATATTGTTACTTGTTACTAAATTTTCCATATCCTAAAGAATAACCACACATGTCTTTCTTATCTCAATGAGATCAAAAACCTCCCTCAAACCTCTTTCCAGAACTCCAAACCTTTGACTTTTAAACCTTCCATTTACAGTCAGTGCAAACAGATTCCAATTTTCTTTAATTTTCTATACATTCTTCTCTCATCCCTATTTGTTTAAACTTCCTTCCTTTCTTCTTATATCCTTCCAGTAGACTTTGATTAAAGCCCTTCAAAATTGCCCCCTTTCTTATTTATTTTGTATTCTGATCCAACACTTCTCTTACATAATTCAACCTAATTCCTCTAATTCTTTACTTCCCAATCATATTCCACTCTATAGAACTTACCTTTATTTCATTGAATTTCTCCAGGTTTTTAGCGCAAGTTTTTAATTATGCAATTCTAATTAATTGCAACACTGTTACCATTTTTGGGTTCTTAAGAGTTTGCAAATGCATAGTCATTCTTATTTCTTTTAGGTTACTTTACTTCAAGTTTACCTAAATAATTACATTCTGTTATATCCTTCACAGAAGAAAGTATGGTGGTAACATAAAACATTTTCCCAAATTAAATTTTACTTACTTTTAAGTTGCTTCCTTATTTAATAAGAGGCAGTTCTTCAGTACCAGATAAGTTTAAACTGCAAACTCATTTTTTTCCTTCACTTTGAAACTTCAGTTTTGAATTAGCTTCAGTTCTCTTCTTTTTTTTTCCTTTCTCTCTAATCGGCAAAGAACCTTCTTTCTTTGCACTGAAACAATAAATCTGTCACTCTGCAGGGAAAGAGTGATAAATGGTTTAGGTGCAATATCTATGTAACTTTTACAGAGTTTTCTTCTTATTTTTCCTTAAATTCTGCTTAGCGGTACCCCAAAACTCACTTGGCCAGAATTAGAAATGCAGAGAAAGACTTTCTTTTAAAGGCTGAGAAAGTCCCACAGAAAAGTTTGCATTCTTTGCGACCTTTTTTCCTTTGTCTGATTAGATCACAGGAAGAAGTCAGTTATATTTTAGCAAGACACAAAACACAATGATAACAACATACTGGACATTAAGTACAAACACTTAAATTGAAACAAAGACAGAACAAAAGCACTTTCTGGTGAAATCTTTTCCAGTTAATCCAAAGATTTCATTTTCTAACTCAAACCAAACGAAACCACCAGTTTGATCAGAAAGGGGCAGGGTGGGGGTGGGGGGGTGGGAAGTATTGCCATTTGTGGATGGGAGGAGCATGGCCAATCCTCCACATACACACACACACACACACACACACACACACACCCCTAAGTACAGATACTTACCAGATTCTCATCACCAACCGTAATGTCTATCCCAAGCAGAGCAGCCCAAGGCATTCCCAAATTGTGACCCCTGGAATTCCACTAGTCTGCCTAGGAATCCCATTGCCTGCCACCATTTACTGTGGGTAAAATTGTTGGTGCCCCAGCAAACTAGAACCCAAACCCAGTACCATAAGTTTAGCAGCCAACAAGGGTTTATTGAGTTTGCTAGCAATGGAGCCCCAGCCACACAGGCAGAGACTTCCCAAAGGAACAAAAGGACAAAGGCTTTGATTTAGGTAGGAGGTGAATCGGGTATCAGGTACCTTAGGATTGGACAGGACCTATTACTGGGCTAGCAATTGGAAAGGCTCTTCTTCAGGTTAGCTCTATCTTGTAACCCCACCCTAACAGACAAGACTGCCCTTGCTGTTTCAGCAGTAAGGTCATATATGGGGCTGGGGGCGGGGTGGGGATGGGGGAATGGAGATGTTGCCATACAAGCAGGAAGAGGGGCAAGATAGAGGAACTGCAGATGAAATGGAGTTGTTCTGGCTGTCTTGGCTACCCACACCTCCGATGAATAATTTTTGCCTCCAGGTGTCCACAAAAACTGGACTGGATCTCACTGGTGCATGGCATGCTTGGGGTATGGCCTGCCTGAAAGCTGGGAACCTGACAGCAGCACGTGAGAAGTTCAGCCGATGTCTCAAGCCACCCCTCGACCTCAATCAGCTAACTCACGGCTCAAGGCTGGTACAGGATGTAATTGAGTATCTGGAGTCCACAGTAAAGCCTGTCCTATCAGTGGTAAGAGAACAGCAAGCAGTTCAAAGAAGGAGACGTCATTGTGGTATCATAGATAGAGGAGTCACCTTGACTTTCAACTCACTCTCTCTAATCACATGTTTAATTATGCATGTATCTTATTCCTCCATTAAACTATAAGTTCCTAAGGACAACGTTCAAGTCTCATCTGAACTTTGTATCTCTCCTAGTTACTACCACACAGTAAATGCTTAGTAAATATTATTTATTAAACAGAATGCTTTTCCTGCTCCTTCCTCCTCTCCTCATAGCAGGATGATGATTATTTTGCCACTCTGAAGGAACTAGAAGCTACTCTTAGAACTAAGAGCCTCTCTCTAGAAGTGATTCCAGAGGGGAAGTCCATGCACAACACCTACTACCAGGAGTGCCTCTTCTACTTACATCACTACGGCACCAACCTGGCCATCGTCAGCTTCTACATGAGGCACAACTGCATGAGAGAAGCCCTGCAGCATCTCCAGAGGAAGGTGGGTGATCCAGTAACAGCAGGCAGCTTCTTCCTTTATCCAGCTGTTAGGCTGAGTTCTTGGAAACCATCTCTTTGGGCCGTGGAGTCCCTGGCATAGATTGATAGTCATGAAGATTTCTCCCTATGCAGTGGCAGTTCAGCTGACACACATGTCTTCCTCAGTTTGCCAAGGCCCAAGGAAACAGCACGAGGGGGCTGAAAGGAGAGGTGGGACGTGGAGTTAGCGCCGTGCTTTAAAGGCACCGGTGATCACAGGCTGTCCTTATGTCTTCCTTTCCCTTCGGTAGGAGAGTCCCCCAGAAGTCTTTATTGAAGGCATCTTCCAGCCAAGCTACGTAAGTGGGAAGCTACACCTTTTGGAAAACTTGCTCGAAGACATTGATCCCACTTTGGAGAGCTGGGGAAAGTATTTGATCGCTGCCTGCCAGCACTTACAGAAGAAGAACTACTACCACCTTCTCTACGAGCTGCAGCAGTTCATGAAGGTAACCGTGGTCCCACCCGGCGTTGTTGCTGTAACACTGAAACCATGTGAGTTTGGCTGAGCTGAGCCCACCCGAGTCTGGGGAGTGAGACCCCACAGTTGGGTTCCTGAGTATGCCAGTAAGTGACTTTGGAGTTGAGCTTGGTGCTCTGTGGCTTCCTTAAACACTTTCCAAATGATTCCGTCGTAGGTAAGTCTTGATCTCTGTACAGACGACTCACAATACTACAAGCATGGGGTAGCTGGTAAAAGAATTGTAGACATGCTTAAGAAAGTAAAGGAGAACGATTGAAAAAAACATAGACGTGTCCTAGGGAACGTGCTTGTATAGGATCAAATGTGAAGGCTGTCAAGACTGAAGAAGACCAAAACAATCTGAAACATACGTCAGTGAATGGAACTTGTATGCCCTAGGCCTACTTTTAAAGCACGTGGTTACTCTGAATGAAAGCAGAAGTTAGTCTGCTGTAGGATGATTTGATCGATTCAGCTAATAAAGAGAAAACTTAGAAAAGCTATTGATTTGGCTTTTTAAAGGTATAGCTATTTAAATACTGGTTAGAGGGCTTCATGGACCTGGGCCCAGTAAGAATGATCACCACTACCATTTCCGGATCCCTGATCATCTCTTCCCTTCCCCAGGACCAAGTCCGTGCTGCCATGACCTGCATCCGATTCTTTTGTCATAAGGCAAAGACATATGCGGAACTGGGGGAAAAACTTACCTGGCTGCTTAAGGCTAAGGATCACCTTAAGATCTACCTGCAGGAGGCATCTCGGAGCACAGGGAAGAAGAAACTCACTTTTTTCCGAAAAAAGATGAATGCAGCTGATGTGTCAAGGTAGTAGCAAAATCTAGGGAAAGCTTTAGTCTGGGGCAAGAAGATGAGAGCTAATTGGATTTCGGTGTTTGTTACTTCAGGAAAGCCATGAAGAATATTGAGCATTTCTAGATCTTTGAGAAGAAGCTCTAGCAGCAGTTCTCACTGTGGTAGAAGGGCTTAGATGGTAATTTCTATCCCAGAGATTGGAGAAACTGCAGAAGGGGATTGGAAAGGTTAAGACCACAAATTCTGTAGCTCCAGAGGGTCATTAGAGTCCCTGTTGAGTCTCGTGGGAAATCTGTTTTTTGTCCTCCTGTAGCCTCTCAGAAAAATGTACAGATACGTATCTCTCACCTGCAGAGAGCCAAATCCTATGTCCTTTCTGTTTTTACTCTTGATGCTCCTTCACTTTCCAGCCCCAGTTACATTACTTCTAAAAACTCAGGTGGAGACTGACTGTTGCTTACATATTGCATAATTTCAGGCACATGAATACAGTTGGCCTGCAGCTGGAAGTTACCAGGTTTCTCCATCGGTGTGAGAGTGCTGGAACCTCCCAGATTACAGCCATGCCCCTGCCAACCCTGTTTGGAAACAACAACATGAAAATGGATGTTGCCTGTAAGGTATGTGATAGTTTTTACAGCCTATGCCTAACAAAACACATGTTATACATGTTATAAATGGATGTTGCCTGTAAGGTATGTGATAGTTTTTACAGCCTATGCCTAACAAAACACATGTTATACATGTTATAAGATCATGGACTTAAAGATGGAAGGGACCTGACAGAGGGCATCTAGTACAACCTGGTTATCCTCTACATGAGGAAACTGAGGCCCAAGAGGAAAAGTGATTTCTTCAAGGTCATGCAGTTTGTTGCTAAAAGAGCTGAGATCTGATTCCAGATTTGACTCCAAATTCAGCACCCTTTCCATTGCTCCACGCTGATTTGCTTGAATAACTGGCCCTGTCAGCTGTGTCACTGATTTCCTTTCTCTTCTAGGTAATGCTAGGAGGGAAGAATGTGGAAGATGGCTTTGGGATAGCATTTCGTGTCCTACAGGTATGGCTTGGATTATAATGGGGTTGTACCAAGTGGGCACAGTACCTAAACTTAGTCCAGCAAGAGTCATAGACTCTGAGTTACAGGGAGCCTCAAAAGTCTAATCCATTCCGTGCCTGAACAGGAATCCTTTCTACAATATGTCTGACACATGTTCATCACCCTACACTTAAAGACCATCAGTGAAGGGAAACTTGCCTTCCACAACTTCTTGTTTGTTTTCAAGCCTACCACAGCATCTTCTCGCTCTGCCCTCTTAGCCTGGAATCTTATATCATGTTTCACTGAAAAAAATTGAAACCATGTGTCAAGAGCTCTCTTTTCTCCCCTCCTCCTCAACTCACATTACTCAGACGTCTTCCTCCACCATTTCCTCCTTTAATCTTAGATGAAGAGTTGGACCTTCTTCTTGTCAAGAAAAATCCCTTTATGCACCCTTGACATCATCCCTTCCCAACCTCTGCAGAAAATTGTCCCCACTATCATCTCTTTGTCTGTGTCTCTATCTGTCTGTCTGTCTGTCTCTCTCTCTCTCTCCCTCCCACTCTCCCTCTTCACCTTTTATCCACTGTTTTCCTGTTGCTTACATGTTTTCCTCATCCATAAAAGACTCACTTGTGCTGACCATTCCCAGGACATGTCATCTTATATCACTCCTTTTGTGATTGATCTACATGGGAAAGCTGTTTGCACTGTGCCATGCTTCTCCTTTCACTCTCTTCTAAATCTTATGCAATGTGGCTTTTGGCCCCATTCAGATAAAAATGTGCTGTCCAAAGTTACCGATGATTACTTACCTTCCATATCTGATGGCCATTTCTCAATCCTGATCCTCCTTGGCCTCTCTGTAGCATATGAAACTATCAGTCACCTCCTTCTGTAGCCTCCCTGTCCTCTCCAGATTTTTGTGATGTTACTCTCTACTTGTTCTCCTGTCTGTCCAGTCATTCTTTCTCAATCTACTTTGCTAGTTCTTCATCATATGATGCCCACTAACTGTAGGTGTCCTCCAAGGCTCCATGTCAGGCTTGCTTCTCTTTGGGGCTCAGTAGTGTGTTTCTCAGGGCCCTCAACAGCTCCTCTGGGTTCACCTGCATTCCATATGGATGATTTCTGTATGTTTATATCCAGTCCTGGTCTCTCTACTAAGCTTCAGTTCCACATCTCCACCTTCTTTTGGACATCTCAAACCAGAATGTCCAAAGCAGAACTCATTCTTTTCCCCACAACCTTCCCTTCCTCCAAACTTCCCCGTCACTCTTGAGGATACCCACATCCTTCCAGTTACTCCGGTTCACAACTTTGGAGTCACTCTCACTGCACATATCCAGTCTGTTGCCAAATATTGTCATTTCTACTATCATAATACCTCTTTTTGCATCCTTTTCTCTCCACTAACATAGCCACTAACCCAGTTTACAACGTCCTCACTCATCACTTCATCTCTCCTGGCTGTTGCAATATGCTTCTAACTTGTCTCCGTACTTCAAGCCTCCCCCCTCCCAATCCAGTACATTCTCCACTCATCTGCCAACATGATTTTTCTAAACTATGGATCTGACGTTTTCACCTCCCTGCCAAGAAACCCCAGTAGCTCTTTTCCAGAATTAAATGTAAACTAATTTGTTTGATGTTTAAAGCCTCTTATAGCCTTCTTATACTTACTCCCCTCTGTGCATTCCACAGGCCAGCTAGACTGACCCACTTGTGGCTCCCTGGATGGGATGCTCCATCGCCCATCTCAGTGCCCTTTCTTTCCCTGTCCCCCCCCCCCCACTCCCAACACCACCTTCCTTACTTCTCACCTTCTTGATTTCTCTGGTTTCCCTCGAGACTCAGCTGAAACTCCGCTTTCTAAGGGAGACCTTTTCCTGATTTACCCCCCCTCCCCATTACTCATGCCTTCCTCTTTTAGATTGCTTTCTGTCTTGTGTGTCCCTAGATGTTTACATGTTGTCTTCCCTGTTAGAATATAGGCTTCTTGACAAAAAAAGATTTTTTTGCCTTTCTTTGTGTCTCTAGAGATTAGCACAGTTCCTGGCACATCATAAGGGCTTAATCCATGCTTGTGGGCCGATTGTTGCCTGACCATTACCCAGAACAGACCATTCTATTCTGGCCAGCTCTCACTGTGAGGAAAATTTTTCTTCACTCATGCTTAAATCTGCCTCTGTGCTACTTCTGCTCATTATCCTTCGTTCCACCCTCCTTGCAGAATAAGTCCAATCCCCCTTCCTTCAGGTATTTGAAAACGCCTATCTAGATAGGTGGCGCGGTGGGTGGCGTGCCAGGCCAAAAATCGGGAAAACTCACTTTCTCGAGTTCAGATCCAGGCTCAGACACACTAGTTGTGTAACCCTGTTTCCTCATCTTTAAAATGAGTTAGAAAAGGAAATGGCAAACTACTCCAGTATCTTTGCAAACAAAACCCCAAATGGGATCACAAAGAGTTGGACACAGCTGAAAAAATGACTGAATAACAATTCCTCCTCCAGACCAAACAATCCCAAGTTTCTCCAACCAGTCCTCCAATGGCATCGACTCCAGGCCTGACAGCATTCTAGTTGCTCTTTTCTGAGGTTGTCCTCTCTTGTCAGTGGACATCCTCAAAACCTGGCTGGATGCCTAGGATGCAGCCCAGTATTCCAGATGTTGTCTGACCAAAGCATAGTAATGATGATAACAACAACAACAACAATAATAATAATAATAATAATAATAATAATAATAATAAAAGAAGATGAGCTAGTATTTATATGGTACGTTCAGGTTTGCAATGTACTTTACATAGGGGATCTCATTTGATCCTCATGACAGCCCCTAGAGGGTAGATGTGCTATTATTATCTCTATTTTACAAATGAGGAAACTGAACCTGAGATATAAAGGCTAAGTGGCTTTCCCACGTTCACAAACCTCTAGCTCAGGCCTGGACAACCTGTGGCCTGCCAAAGGATTTTGGGTGGCCACGGAAAACTGTAGAGGAAAACATCCTGTACGTTTTTTACAGGCCACCCAAAATCCTTTGGTTGCCCACGGGCCATCAACAGCCCATGGGCTGCAGGTTGTGCAGACCTGCTCTATTACCTCCTTCCTTCAAATGATATCCCTCCCTTAATATAGTCCAAGATTACATTAATTTTTTAGGCTGCCTTGTAACACTGCGCACTTTTCCTGGTTTTGCATCTGACGAAAAACTCCAGATCTTTTTCATGTGGACTGTCACCCAGGCATACCTCTCACCTTCTGTGCTTGCTGAATTGACCCTGTAAGCTTACGCCTAGTGTTTTACATTTATTTCTATTAAATTTCATCTTCTTACATTCATCCCATCATTATAGCCAATAAAGATCCTTTTGGATCTCTACTGTCATCATCGTGTTAAATGTCCCTCTCAGCTTTGTGTCACCTACAAATTTGATTAAGCATGTCATCTATATCTTCATCTAATGTAGAGTTAAGAATGTATCTCTGTGGAGTATTTGGACATAACCTGACAGACTCAATGTTGGTTGGTTTTGTAGAACTACTTTTTTTCTCTTTCTTTTATTCTTTGTTACAAAGGATGATTTGCCTAGTAGGAGAGAAGAGAGCTATATTCAGAAATCAACTGGAGACATAAAAACAAAATATCAATAATTTTTTATCTTAATATTTTATTTTATTCTGATTACATGTAAAATAACTTTATTTTTTTACAGTTTTGAGTTCCAGATTCTCTCTTACTCTCTCTCCCCAGAAGGCAAGCAGTTTGGTAAAGGTTATACATATTCAGTTATACAAACTATAGTTTCATGGTCATGTTGTAAAAGAAAACACAGACCAAAAAAAAAATGAGAAAAATAAAGAAAATTTTAAAACAGTGTGTTTAAACTTGTATTCAGATTCTATTAGTTTTTTTCTGTGGAGGTAGATAGCATTTTCCATCGTGGTTCCTTCAGAATTGTCTTGGATCTTTGTATTGTGAGAATAGCCAAGTTATTCACAGTTCTTTATCATTGTAACAGTATTGCTGTTACTGTCTATAGTGTTCTGGTTCTGCTCACTCCAGGTTACATCAGTTCATATAAGTCTTTCCGGATTTTTCTAAAAGTATCTTGCTTGTCATTTCTTATAGAACACACTAGTGTTCCATCACAACCATATACTGCAACTTGTTCAGCCATTCCCCAATTGGTGGGTATCCCCTCAACTTCCAATTCTTTGCCACCACAAAAAGAGGTGCTATAAATATTTTTGTACATATTTTCCTTTTTTTTAATCTCTTTGGCATGTAGACCTAGTAGTGGTATTGCTAGGTCAAAGGATATGCACAATTTTATAGTTCTTTGGGCATAGTCTCTTCAGAATGGTTGGATCAGTTTACAGCTCCACAACAGTGCATTAGTGTCCCAACTTTCCCACATCCCCTCCAACATTTGTCATTTTCCTTTTCTGTCATCTTAGCCAATCTAATAGGTATGAGGTAGTACCTCAGAATTGTTTTAATTTGCATTTCTCCAATCAATAGAGCATTTTTTCATTTGGCTGTAGATAGCTTTGATTACTTCATCTGAAAGCTGATCATATCTTTTGATCATTTATCAATTGGGGAATGGCTCATATCCTTCTAAATTTGACTCAATTCTCTAAATATTTGAGAAATGAGGCCTTTATCAGAGACATGTGCTGTTAAAAAAAAATTGTCTTCCCAGTTTTCTGCTTTCCTTCTAATCTTGGCTATATTGGTTTTGTTTGTACAAAACCTTCCTAATTTGATGTAATCAAAATTATCCATTTTATGTCAAGTAATGCTGTCTATCTCTTGCTTGGTCATAAATTCTTCCCTTATCCATAGATCTGACAGGTAAACTATTGCGCACTCACCTAATTTGCTTATGGTATCATCCTTTATATCTATTTCATTTATGCATTTCTACTTCATCTTGGTTTATGGTATGAGGTGTTGGTCTATACCCAGTTTTCCAAGCAGTTTTTGTCAAATAGTGGACTTTTGTCCCAAAAGTTTGGATCTTATGGTCGTTTACTACTGTTTCCTAGTTTTTTAGTTGATTCTCTGGGATTCTCCAAGTATACCATCATATCATCTGCAAAGAGTGTTAGTTTTGTTTCTTCATTGCCTATTCTAATTCCTTCAATTTCTTTTTCTTGTCTTATTGCTATAGCTAGCATTTCTAGTACAATATTAAATAGTACATAATAATTTTTTTTTAACAACAGATCCCTGGGGTACTTAAGAACACCCACCAATTTTACATGAACCCATTAATGCTTATTCTTTAGGTCCAGTCATTCAGCTAATTTAGTGTATACCTAATTGTACTATCATCTAACCTAATTGTGCTAACATCTTTTCTTCAAGAGCTTCCTATCATAGGAGAAACATAATTATGTTTGCAGTTCCTTGTCTGAGCAGAAGCAGAAAAACACCGTAGGTAGAGATGACTGTATAAGCACCTCGTATCAGAAAGTCATCTGTCTGAGACTGCAGTAGCTAAAGGTTACCTTCCGAGGAGAGATAGTGATTCCTGGAAGATTAAGTGAAATGGTTCTGGCTTGAGAATTCTTAGATAGTGACTTGGGGAAGAAGGTAAAGCATTCCTTTTAGGCCTGAGCTTGGAGTGCCTACAGAATTTTAAGGAGATGCTTCCTAAATGCCTGCTTACCACCCTGGGTGCACATATTTTAACTAGTGTTTAAAAAACCTGAGATCCATACCTGGTGCTTGTTCTAGGAGTTATAATCACAACATGTAGCCAGTCTGGACCCTTCAGATCATGTTCTGGAGAGCCCCTTTGTTATAGCTCGAATGTTGACAAAGCACTTTTTGGAATCAACATTTCCCCATCCTACTGTGCATGTTCTCTGACGTCCCAAACCCTTTACCCTCATTTTCTGTTCTAGGACTTCAAGCTGGATGCTCCTGCCACTTACTGTAAAGCTGCCCAGCAGCTGGTAAAAAGAGAGAAATACAGTGAGATACGCCAGTTACTCAAATGTGTGAATGAATCTGGTGTGGCAGCCAAGAGTGATGGTGATACTATTCTCCTTAGTTGCCTGGAGAAATTTGAGAGTATCCCATCCCAGGTAACAGTCTCCCCCATTCTCTTCACACACTTTATTCTACAATGTCTTAAAGTCTTATTTTCACTCTCTACTTGCTTTGAATACTACTTTTTTTTTGTGAAGCATTTGGGGTTCAGTGACTTGCCCAGAGTCACACAGCTAGTAAGTGTTATGTGTCTGAGGCCGGATTTGAATTCAGGTCCTCCTGACTCCAGGGCCGGTTCTCCATCCACTGCACCACCCAGCTGCCCCTTGAATACTCCTAATGCCCTTGTTTCTCTAACCCCTTTACAATGATGGCCTTCTTATAATAGGATCCTTCCATGTAAAAACGGTTAGGGAAGCACCTAAGTAGAATGTCTTACCATTAGCTGCTCTCCCTTTGGACACAGAACTTGCTAGTTATGCTTTGGTACTCTTCTGTTGTTTTTATAAACTCTGCAAGAAGCCTCAAATCTCCGTACCTACTTTGGCTTGCCCCTGGAGATGATGTTGGAGCCAGAGAAAAGTTTTGCCATCTCCCTGCAGTGCTAGAGGGAACAGTAAGCCTTTGTGAAGAAAGCGGCTGCTTTAGTATGACTTTGTAAATAGTCATTTTTATGACCACAGAAAATTCTGCTTTTCAAAACCAGTAGGAATTTTTTGTGTGTGATAAATCCAGAGAGGCAACATAGTGTGGTCAGAAAGACCTGGGGTCAAGTGCTGTCTCTTACCCATGTGGGTAAGCAAGTGGGCCTGAGCAAGTCTCAGTATTCTAGGCAGTTCAGTAAGGTACAGATGAATTGCCAATCTGCATCAGTGGAGAGAGTTTTCATACGAGGGAGCTCCTCACATTGATGAAATTTTAGATCTGGACTAAATTATTTTAAAAGTCTAGTCACAGGGGGCAGCTAGATGGCACAGTGGATAGAGCTCCGGCCTTGGAGTCAGAAGAACCTGAGTTCAAATCCAGCTACAGACACTTGACACTTACTAGCTGTGTTACCTCATCAAAAAAGCAAAAAAAAAAAAGTCTTGTCACATATCCCAGCAAGTGTCCAAAACTTCTAGGTGGGCCAGGCCTTTTCTGGTCCAGAGAAGAGTAAATTAAACTGTTTCACTGCCTCTTGTGTCCTGGTGTCCTGGAAGAGCACACATGGTGTTTTGATCTTGTCCTCAGCAACTGATTTACCCTACACGAGGCAAGAAGACATCAGGACAGTACCCTCTGTTAAGCAGTAGGACCATGCTCTAGTGAAGAAGTAGGGCCTTCTTTGAGCCTTAAATTAGGAATTCTCTATTTAGTAGTCTTTGGAGCATGGTCATTAATCTTTAAGTTAGTTAAGGCCCACTGTTCTTTTTTTTTTTTTAACTTCATTGACAAACAGTGTTTAAATGATTTTTCCTATAATGGTCTTCCTGTTGGGGTAAAAAGATTACCTTTTCCATTCATGAAGACTAAGCACAATTTTCGTAGGAACCATTCCTTCTTCCTCTATCTCCCAAGTGCCCCAGAACTGGTATTACCAATTGATTCCCTTTAGCTACCCTTTATAATTGAATCTGAGTTAGGAAAGAAGAGCTAAAGAGGCATTCCCAATCCTAGCGTCAGAATCGCTCAGCTAAGAAGGAAACAGACTCTCTTCCTCCATCCTCCCTTATAATATCTGTATTTGCCTTCTTTTTTTTCTGAGGTAATTTTTAACAAATCTGAAAAAACAAAAATGCCATCGGGACAAAATAATGTAAGGGAAAGGGCAAGGGAGGCAGGGGAGGCCCAATACAAATGGAAGTGTCTCGAAGCAACCTGATGGGTCTGTTCTGAGGGCGTATTTTCCTTCTTCACAGGAATTGGATGGCCTAATCCAGGCAATACACAGTGATGACAACAAGGTGAGCAGAAACTCCCCGACTCCCCAAATCCCTCTGAGTGGAAGCATCTTTAAACCTGAGTTTCTCCGAATTTCTGGGCTAAGTTAATTAGAAGCACACTTTAGGCTCAATGTCGTCTTCTTTACCCCTGGTCATAGCATGACAGGATCGCAGACTCAGAGCTGGGAAGGACCTTAGCTGCCCAGTGCAACCCTATCTTTTACATTTGAAGAAACTGATACTTAAAGTGCAATTCATAGATGTGCCCGAGGTCACCCAAGCAGTACGTAGCAGACACAGGACTGAGACTCAGGTCGGCCCTCTGATTCCACATGACCTTACAGTTAGTTCTCTGCCACTCCTGCTGCATGTACCTGCTCGTCATCCTCTTGGTTAGCTCTGTTAGCTAAGTAGTAGTGCGATTAGTAACAGGGAGTGGGGAGGAAGAACACTTCACTATATGAGACTGCCTTATTCTGTCTCATCCCCTAGAAAAATATTCTTGGGACTCTCTAAGCTATTCCTAATCTTACTTTTTCTTTTGAGACCTATTTCAGTCACTCAGTCAACTAATTGAATTTGATTCCAAAAAGCTTCCTATGTCTCCTTACTCATAATCAAGGGCTACCTTCTTGAAACTAAAGAAAACTCCCTACCTCCATCTGTTGTTCAGCACGTTCTGGTTACCCCTCATTGCCTAAAGCAAGTTTCTTCCCCTAAGGACATTGGGGAAGGGCATGGCACAGTCAGAAATTAGTGGATGTTTTCTGCTTGCCTTGGTCAGGTAGAGTTCAGTGTCTCTTTGTCTAGGTAGCAGAGAACTCTTGTTACTGATGAGGCTTTCCTCAGAGACCTCCCTAGCCATTAAGGAAGTGAGCCAGGTTTTATGCTGCCTTGGCCCCATGCAGCACAACCATCTTGTCTTGGTTTATCCATGGGTCCCTTGTGAGCAAAACTGATGTTCAAAGAGCTGCCTCCTGATCTCACAAACTGTGATCAGGACGATGTTACAGATAATTTATAGAATATTTTCCTGTCAAAGAATGCTCAATATTCCCTCATTTATTCCCTCAACGTCCTGGTGAAATAAAGAAAAGTGGCATTCTAACTTATTTTCCTAAGTTGAGGAGATAGGATTGTGTAAACGTGGAGTAGGTTGCCATGTACGTGGCAAATGATTTTCCCACAGTCTAGAGTGGCCCATGGCAAAGCCAAAACCAGAATTGTGCTGTGCTGACTATTTTGTCTGATAGACTTCACCCCCATCTCCCAATTCTGTTTAGAATTACCAGGCTCTTGATAGGTCCAGTGAGGACAACACTCGTAGCTCTTAATCATTGTTCTTCCATCAAGCCTTAGAATATAATTTCCTCATGAAAAGGGGTAATGTGATCATTAGCATATATTGAATACTTGGGTATCGATGACCCTAGGCATCAGGGAACGAGACTTTGGAGAGAAGTGCCCCTTTTCTCTTGGGAATTTTATTTGTATCACTTTTAATATATGTTTAAAGTATTTTGAGATTAACAGATGGTAATGATGTGACTCTGGAAGACCGTTCATGGGTTGAATCATTAGCATTCCAAAGAAAGTGAGAAAATCTAGTAACCTAATAGTTCTTGAGGTCAGGACTCATCAGTCATTTCTGTTTTACAAATCAGCTGAAAGTTAGAGGCGTTCTTCAGACAAGAAATTGGTGGATGGGGCAAAAGGGAGCACAGGGGCTTTTGACATTGCCAGAAAGAGAAAGGTCTCCTTTTGATTATAAGAAGAAGCGACTGTGCTACAGAAAAGCTCTGGGTAAAAATGTTGCCTCCCGTGAAAGCTGCATGGTCACTAGAGAGGCTAATCTTAGAGCTAGAAACGCAGTCCTGTCAGCCTGATCAGTGAATGGCGAGGGAGCTGGGTCATTGCCAACCAGGTGGGCAGAGGCAAAGGAAAGAGACCAGACGCTGGGTGATTTATAAGCTGTGTTAGCCAGACTATTCTGTAACTGTCTTTTTAGATGGGATTAGAAACTTGGAACTCATTCTTTCCTATCTCCTTAGTTTCTTGGAAAAAGCTCCTTTTGAAAATCTCTGACTTTTTTTTTTTAAAGAAGATTCAATAACCCAAAGTAGATTTTTTCCCCACAAGTCAGACAGTATGGAGAGAGGGGAACATTGGGGCCTGGTGGTGAGGCCTGAAGGTCTAGGAAGTGACCCCTAAGCAAGTAAGGCTGGTAAGAATGCAGGCTAAGGGGAGGGATGGTGCCAGTGACCATCCTAAGTCCAGTCTGGGGCAGTCTTGTGGCACTCGTCTAGAGACACATAAATAGAAAGGATTCGGGCAGTTTTGGACACCAGAGCCTCTTCCTGTTTGTAGGTTCTTTTGATTTAAAAAACAAACCAAACTCTCCACTGACCCCGTGATCTTACTAATGGACTCCATTTTCTCCCGCCTGCACATGTGACTCCAAGATTCTGGCCTATCTGATGTGCAGCAAGCTGCGTTCTGCGTACCTCATAGCAGTGAAGCAAGAGCATTCCCGGGCCACAGACCTCGTTCGGCAGGTGCAGCAGGCAGCCCAGAGCAGTGGTGACGAAGTGGTCCAGGATATCTGTGCCCAGTGGCTTCTCACCTCCCATACCAGGTGTCCATATGGCTTCAGTTCTAGGAAGTGACGGTTGGGCAGGGCAGCCCTGAGAAATTCAGCTGCAAGAAACAGTAGCCATGTTTTGTACATTTTCCCAAAGCACGGCTCTTATGTGGCTCTGTCCCCAGTTTTAAATGAGTGGAGTTGAAAGCTCACTCGCCCTCTTCACAAAGGACAGGTCTATTCACTCAAGTGCCATGTATTTGTGGGTGTGGGTGTCCTGATGGCCACTTCTTTCTACCTCACGTTGTAAGAGAGAGAGAGAGAGAGAGAGAGAGAGAGAGAGAGTGTGTGTGTGTTTGTTTGTACGTATGTGTGTATATGCACACGTGTGCCCAAGCTTTTTTGAACAAACTAAACTCTCTTCCACTGAGAAGAGGCACTTTAATTTTGCCTTTTTGCCAATCTTGAAACTCCTTGTGTGGTTTAGTTCTTAATCCAGTACATTCTGTTTGCATACACTCCTGTTGGTGCAGAAATGTTTTTGTATTGTCTCAGCTAGAATGATTTTACAAGGATTACAAAGCACTGCAAGAAAGTTTACTCTGATTCCCTTCCAGTCCTTCTATGAGATTCACAGACTTTATTTTGAGGATCATGTTTATTGCAAAATAAAATTGATTTTTTTCCCCGTAGGATGCTCTTCTCTCATGAGCACAAGTTGTTAACATGAAGCTTTGGAAGTTCATGGAGTAGGAAAAGGTTCTCATGGACCTTGGATCCAAGAATTGTGGCAGTGAATGTCAGTCTCCAGACATGCCACTCCCCTGCCTGACAGTTCATGATGTAGGCAGAAAGTACGTATCACTGCTAGGCCAGCATACTAGAAAGGAAACAAACCCTTTTTACTAGATGTAATGCTATGTCTGAAAGCACAGTACTGCCTTTCACCAATCAGGGATTACCAGGTCTGAAGGAAGAAGGAATTCACAGACCTTTGTGAGTTCCACAAATTAGAATACCTTTTCAGCAAGGATGATTAGGTAAGAGGACACCATTCCCCTCTTAGGATAGAAGAAGAAAAACAATGGCCTGAGATTGGACATCTCCTTTCACCAAATAGAGCAACGTTTCATTGCTGGTGCCAGAAAATGCAGTTTTGCACCTTCAGATAGGTTCGGAGAGCCATGTGGACTGGTATCTCCCTTTCCCCCCATTTCCCAGCATCTCTTCAAGGCCCAGGTAGGGGGTACCCTGACCATTAGGGAGGTTGCCTGTTTCTTCCTTGTGTTGTAACAGTGATAGTCAAGGGATTGTAAACAAAGTACTTATTTCTTCTTGAGCCTGTGAGGGGAAGTCGCAAGAAGGAGGAAGAAAAGGGAAAAGAGAGAGAAAAATCACTCAGTACCAAGCTGCTGCTCTTTTTTTTTTTTAATGTTTTCCCTAAGATTAAGAAAAATTAGACTCCAATTAAAACGTGATTCCAGTAAATAGAGCTTGTGCTACTTACTAGCTGGGTCTAAAAATGGCCTGTCAGTTAAGACCATCCATCCTCCAACTCCTAGAAAGGCTTCTTGCCAACTGGAACTTAATCTGGTCATCTCATTCGATGGAGAGGTGAGTGCAGGTGATGCTCCGTACTCATCTGGAGGATCTGTGGGCTTTCCTTCTGAACCACCTTTTAGAAATTCAACTAACATCCGCTTTGGTTGTCTTTCAGACATTGCTTCTGTGCAGTTAGAGGTCCAGAGGAAATGTTTGCCCTCCTTTTGGGGAAGGCTTTAAAGAGTCTGAGCGATTTTTCCTTCCCTTTGTCAAAGAATGAACTCTTTCCATGGGGCCAATGGCACATCCCCTCTAGAGATTTTTCGATCCCCTTCGAATTCTTTCCTCTTTGCACTGAACGTATGCACTTTACACTAATGAGTTACAGATTTTATTGCCCAATCCTGGGTTTTAAACTCACACTGTGCCCCTTTCATGACTAATTAAACCAGATGGTGGGTGGCCCAGTATGCAAAAGGGCTAAAGATTTTTGAGCATGATGCTGGGCTCTCTAGTGAGAAAGTACATTTTCATGTGTTGTGTTTTTACAAACTAATCACAATAAAGTGTCTGCCCCATGAGCTCTTCTGCCTCTGATGTGTCTTTCTGCTCTCTTGTTCTTTCTACTTCCCATATTTCCCTCTTGTGATGTATGCATGGAGGAGAAGGTCGAGTGACCTCTAGCTCTTGGACCATCATTAAATAATTCTTATTATAGAATGTTAGATCCAAAGGGAAAATTAGGAATCACTTTCTCCAACCTCAGCAGGTGAGGAAACAGGTCCAAAGTCACCGAGCTAGTAGTCACTGATGGCCAAGGCTAAAACCCAAGCCTCCTGACCTCTATGCCAATATTCTTTCCACTGTACCATTGTACCTCCCATGATTGATACCATTTCCATTATGACTGTGCCCAGGTGATATGCTGCCTCCATGCTGCCACCCTTAGCTGCCACCCACCAGCGAGGCCCCAAACTCAGGTGGCCCACGGGCAGCTTCTGCCGCTGAGCGGACGCCAGCCTCCTGAAGGTCGCCTGCTGTGGTGTGGATTCTGGATTTTGTTTCCAGCCTTCAGGATTTTGATAAGAAGCTTATAGAGGCTGAAGCACACTTACAAATCTTGATAGATTAGCTTAGGTTCTTTGATAACAAGCTTCAAAACTGCAAAGATGGCGAACAAAGAAAACACTCAGATCATAAATGACCGTAGAATCGATTAAACACTGCATTGTGTTGTTACAGAGGGCTAAAGACTAGAGTAATGAAGAAAAGCGTGCATATGGAATGGTAAGTACTATTAACTGTAGGTTTGGTACATCAGTAGACCTAGTCCCTTGGAACCAGTGGTCCATTCAGTGCCTTACCAGACTGTCTCGTCTTCAGCATCCGCTCAGTTATGTAGAAGCAAAGGTTAGTTCTGTGATACTAATAAATTCCAACAAAGCAGCACCTCTCTAAAGCGCTTCAGAGATTCCTCTAGGTCTGCCTTAGTCTTGACACAGCAGTTCAGGGAATAGTTTTAAATGCCATAATACCACAGATTGCCTTATTTCTTCCACATCTAATGGAAAGAGTGACTTCTTTGACTCCCATGATGACTGAGATGGTAACAGAGAGGCTGGTTCTGTCAAAAAGCAAAAGAGTACTGGCCATCCAAAGTTACTTTGGTATTTAGGATCCACCTTGGCCCTCATTCAGATGCTGAGAATCCCAGGCCCACAAGGCTGAGAACCTCTCATGCCTGCTCGTCTTTATGGGCGTCGCCTGGTCAATGTGATTTATCACTAATAAACTGGCTGAAAAAAAAAAGCAAAAGAACATCATCATGCATCTCTTATCTGAGGTCAGGCTGGGAACAGATCTTAGCAAGGTAGCTCTCCCAATGTCTATTCTCCAAGGAAGATTGTTTTTGGAAATATATGCTGACTTCTTTCACTCATCTGGATTTGTTTGTGAGCATCAGCGATCAGAAAGATTGAAAGGACCAAATAGTGCAGGTCATGCAATGGTGACTTTATGCCGTCTACTCAGGAAGGATAGGAACTTTCTAAAAAGACTTACAATTCCATTTTGGGTGAGATCTTTCAGAGCCATTGTACACTGCCTATGGAAAAATGAAGAGAATGCAGAGCCAATGTCAGAAGGTCCTGTGCTTTGGGCTTCCAAAAACTGCAATGTTTATAGCAAAACAGATTTCCCATCACCCATTTCAGCTCTTTATATCAAGTTGCTTTAGCAAGAGGATCTAGTTCAGTATGTATATGGAAGGCCAGATTCTTGGGGATCTCCACTGGCATACCTGATATAGTCTAAGTTGTATCTCATCTAGTTGATGACGAGCCTTATGTTCTCAACTTTCCCAGTGGTTATAGAAGGTCTATTCTCTTGTGCCTTCAGTGTAGCTGGGAGGAGAGTGCAATGTTAATAGCTCTCAGGACCAGCTATAGAACAAACATCATTCTCCACAAAAAACCTTTCTATAGGGGCATGAAGTACCAGATAGATCACACCTGACATTTTCCCTCCAAATTATAAGAAATCTCTAGCCCAACTGAAGGGGAGTGGGGTAAACATGTCATGTACATAAAATATGCAACAGGAAAGAATACAGTCTTTATAGATAGGAAAAAGATGGCTATAATCAAGAAAGTGAAAAGGCAAGTAGACCAGAATGAGTACAAGTCATGCTACTTCTGGAATGTTATCACTTAACAATTTAAAAATCAAAGATATTGATGCAGCAACAACATCAAACAAACAAAAGAGAATAGACTGAAATTTTAGACAGAAGCGTTGATACTCAAGAAAGGAAGGAGAAAGTCCAACGGGAAACTAGATTATTCAATGAAGATGGCGAGTTTGGGGTCTACGATGAACCAACTCGATGCCAGCGAACATGAAGTTTCAAAGGAGCAAGTGGTGTTTGTCCCAAAAGGCTGGGGGTGGCGGGTGCCTCAATGATACCAGTGCAATTAAACAAAAAAAGGCTCGGGGTGGGGGGGAAGTCTTCCCTTCTCTTTGCTGTGGTTCCTGTCTCAAGGATACTGGACTTACTAATGCAGATGACAAATTAAAACAGGAAGAGTTTCCTCGTCTCTCTTTTGTGTCAGTCACTAGATCTTGACTTTTGTCCCAAGAATACATTCAGGATTTGAAACATTTCTGAATGCTGGGCTCAAGCTGTGTGTGTGGTGCACACAAACTCTAGTTTCACTGCTTAGGTTCAGAATATCTATCTCATGTACTGTTGGGTTCTGTATATAAATAAACATACATATATTACATGCACATATATAAATATATATAATGTAAATCTTCACTTATCCTTTACATCTGTAAATAGAGATTCCTTTGACTGGATGCACAGTTTATTACAAAATCATTTAGCAAACTATAAAATCAAGTGTTTTAGCATTTTATCTAGCTCCAAATAATATGTATTTTTCTTTTTATATTGAACTATTGAATTATAGCTAACCCCTGCTTATCATTTTAATTCCACTACAGGCGGCATGTTAAGGTTTCATCAAATAATTTTTCGAACTTTAAAAAAAAAACACTAAGCCTAGGCATCCTGTGTTCTCAAAATTTTCAGTGAAGGGCTACCACCAATAAAATATCTTTTCCTTGCTTTGTCTTTTGAAGATCCTTTAAAGAATTGCAAGTGAAATCTTTTTTAAAGAACACCGTGTGTGCGTGTGTGTGTGTGTGTGTGTGTGTGTGTGTGTGTGTGTGTGTGTGTGGTCAGTGTTTCCTTCAAAATAGTGTTGGCCAACAATTTAGGTATAGGTCTTAAAAAACAAAATTAAGGTCATAATTTTAATTTAACAGAATTTATCTCCCTATGGTTTTAAAGTTTGTTGCCCAGTACTCAGTCCAGAAACACTGGGCACAATGCTGCTGCAGTCTTTACACACACACACACACACACACACACACACACGATACAGAGTATCTCTGTGTCTCTGTTTCTCCCTCTCCCTCTCCTTCTCCCTCTCTCTCTTTTGTTTCTTCTTTCTCATGGTTCCTCCCATCATATATGTCCATCTAACCCATTTACAGCAAAATAACCATAGCAGCATTTTTTTGGGTAGTAACAAAGAACTGGAAACGAAGTAGATGCCCTCTGATTGAAGAATGACTAAACAAACTTTGGTCCATGAATGTAATGGAATAACATGGCACCATATGAAATAGAGAAACAGAGCAGCTGTTAAGAAAATGAAGTAAGCAGAAACTAGAAAACAGTACACACAAGTGCCACAACAATGTAAATGGAAACACCGGAAGAAAATGAAACTGCCGGATGATGAAATTTGGTCCCAAAGACAGGATGAGAGAATGCATCTCCCTCCCTTCTTTGCAGGGGAGGGACACTATGAATGTAGAACAATGCACATCCTGTTAAACTCAGCTGATGTATTGGTGAGTCTGGCTGTTGTTTCTCCCTGTAGGCTTTAAAAATACATATATTGGGAAATGAAGGCAATGAAAAAACAAAAGCTATCCATTTTTAAAAATCCATCCGAGGGGAAGAAGATAGAGGCACAAAAGCTGAATCTAGGTCACATATCTTGTGACGCTTGGAAACTTGAGAAACTCAGAGGTAACTGAAGATCTTGTTTGGACGTCTATCACCCTCCCCACAGCATCGGTTCCAAACCATTTCTTTCCTCAAGTCCCTTCCATCACTCCTCCCTCTCAGCAAAGGTCTCATCTCACACATCGCAGAAAAGCTTGAGGCTATCTGCTGCAAACCGTCTTTTCCCCAGTTCTAAACTTGCAAATGATTTCAACCTCCAGGCTCTCCACCTTTGCACCCTGGGAAAGAAGATGCCCCTTTTGCCAGTGCCAGCACCACTCCTTACACCCTTAATTCTATCCCAGGAGGCTCCTCCCCTCCTGAATGCTCACTCCTCCCTGGCTTTCCAGGACACCTCAGTCAAAGTTTTCCTACCTATCTAAAAAATCCTCAATTTCCTTTGCTGCTGCCAAAGTTATATTCCTAAAGCAAAACTCTACCTTGACCCTCCTCTCAAAAAGCTCCCATGGGTGCCTGTTGCCTTAGGATAAAAGAGGAATCTCCTCTGGTGTTGAAAGCCTTCATGATGCGCCTTCAGCCTACCATTCAGGATTAATTACATGATTACATGATAAATTACACATGACTCCTTTCCCTCACTCTATGACCAGCTAAACTCATCTACTGACTATTCCTGGTACACGACGTTCTATCTCCCTTCTTACCTTTGTAACAGGCTGTCCATCCATAGACATTGGAATTCCCTAAGCTTCCTTTGAAGCTCTGCTTAAATGCCACCTGCCTACATATGGCCTTTCCTGATTATCCCTGCTAGGACCTCCTCCCACATACACACACACTTCTTAGGGTTTACTTTACATGCATTTTGTATTTAGTACCCCAAGTGAAGGTAACCTCCTTGAGAACAGAGACTATTTTGACTTTACCTTTTCAATCACAGTGATCAGCGCGTAGTAGGTGTTTGCTTGCTTGCTTAATATCCTCTACTAATGAGTGTACTTCAGAAATCTTTCCTAAAATCCTGGACCCTCATCTTTGTCTCTGCCCAGAAAACCCCAAATGGGGTCACAAAGTAGCAGACACAACTGAAACCACGACAATGAAAAAGGAAGATAGGAGGTGGAAATGAGGAGAGAGAACATTTCAGGTGTGGAGGACAGGCAGAGAAAATGTCTAGAGTCACCAGAACAAAGACTCAAGCCAATGGCAAAATACTCCCAACCTTTCAGTGGTATCCAGAGAACCCAAAGGGAGAGATATAGCCTTGTTCAAGGGCTGAGCTGTCAAACACTTGCAAGTGCAGCCAGAACCAGAGTAAAATCTAATTTGGGAAAATTTAACAAAATAAGTAAAAATATAATAAAACATAGATAATACTACATTTTAAAACTAAATCAATATGCCATCTGCAGGCATTCTTATATGTAGATTAGTGGCCCCCATTTCTATTTGAGTTAGACACCACTGTTCTAGAGGACCTGACTCATCAGAGTGAGTGTGAGTTCAGGTAAGGATGCTCCAGTCTTTATAAAGGCGATGCAAAGTAGTTGCTTTAGTGAGATAGGATATCATTCTCAACAAGTAGTACAAGAATACATGGGGAACACAACTTCCCACAGTTCTTCCTATTGCCCTAAAAAGGTGTACTTGGTAACCTCCAGAGCCTACAGGAGTCCTTAATATACTCCTCAAGAGACGTCTCCTTGTCAAATGATCACAACCCGAGGCGTGAACCTATGCCTTAGATTATCCACATGGGGGAAACTGGAACAGCTATGTCCTCTTTGTTATCTAAACTTGCCATAATCTAATTCAACCCACCTTTAGAGAAACCCACACACAAACTATAAGTCTTCTTTCCATGAGCACCTTGGATTAAAACTCTGAGGTCGGGACAAGGCAAACAGAGAAACTGTCAGCCTCCAGGATTGGATCCTGTGGGGGCGTTCTGTGTGAATCTGAAATCAGAGCCACAGGTTAGACGTCCTTCATACAGCTGCCACAGCTGGGTGATGAAGTGGATTAGAGGATTGGGCCTAGAGTCAGGAAGATTCGAATTCAAATTCTATTAGCTATATGTCTTCAGGCAAGTCCCTTAAACCTCTATTTGCCTCATTTTCCTCAGTTGTAAAATGGGGATGATAATAATAGTAACTACTTCCCAAGGTTGCTGTGAGAATCAAATGAGGTAATATTTATAGAGCACTGAACATAATGTATGGCACATAGTAGGCACTATATGAATCCTTTTGTTGTTAGATCATTTTTCAGTGGTGTCCAAGTCTGTATGGTTTTCTGGAGTGGTTTTCCATTTCTTCCTCCAGCTCATTTTACAGAAGAGGAAACTGAGGCAAAAGGGGTTAAGTGACTTGCCTAGGGTCACCCAGCTAGTAAGTGTCTGAGGCCAGATTTGAACTCAGGTCTTCCTGACTCCAGGCCTGGGGAATCTATCCACTGTGCCACCTCGCTGCCCCCAGTATGAATGCTAGCTGGTTGTTACTGTTGTTGTCGTCATCTGCATTAATATAGAGGCCTCTCTGTCACTGAAAAACATTCAGTGGCCTGTTATTGTCTCCAGGATAAAACACATACCTCTGACACTTAAGGCTGTCTACAATCTTACATGTCCTACCTACCTTTCTGGACTTAGAGTAGCTAGCATTTATTTAGAACTTTAAGGTTTGTAAAATGCTTTACAAATGTGTCATTTCATCCTCACAACAACCTTGTGAAGTAGGTGTCATTATTCCCATTTCATAGAGAAGGAAACAGGCTAGGAGCATTAATTGATTTGTCCATGATCACACAGGATTTGAACTCAAGTCTTCCTGACCCCAGATCCAGCACTCTATCTACTGTGTCACCCCACGATCCCTATTATTCTCCTTCACAACCAGCCGAACTGGACTACTAAGCTATTGCTGCTCTCTTCCTGCCCCCATGTATTCATATGGTCTCCTCCACATGCCTGGAATGCATTCATTCTTTATTTCCACAATCCTTTTTCTTTCAAGACTCAACTAAAATCGGCATGTTTTGGCTATATTTTAGTGCCTCTATGAAGCACTCCCCGTCATTCCAACAGTGTCCCACCAACTGAAAGTTTTCTCTCCTCCCTCAAATGTTCTTTTTTTTTTTTGGCTAGGCAATGGGGTTAAGTGATTTGAACTCAGGTCCTCCTAAATCCAGAGCTGATGCTCTATCCATTGTGCTACCCAGCTGCACCCCCCAAATGCTCTTAAAGCATTTTGTGTGAATCTTTCCTTTGCTTCTAGCACACTCTATTTTGCACTATATTTTTGTGTGTAATTCTCGTATTACCCTCATATTACTTTTTTAAAATGTTATACTTATTTTATATGTGCTTATTTACAATTATATATGTATGTGCTTATGTGTAATTTATGTCTATGTCTCCCCTCATGTAATGTAAGTAATTTGAGGTCAGGTACTATTATTGTATTTATGTCTTTGTAACTCTGATGCTTATCACAGTCTGGCCCAGAGTTGCCACTTAATAAATGCTTACTGATGGATTAATGCCATATCCCTGCTAATAGATCATGCAGTCTGAATGTCATCAAAGGATAGATAATTCCAAGCACCTGGTGCCATAGAGACATCCCCCTCCAAGATAGGACAAAGAAACAGAGTGTGTGCCCACTAAGCTATGTGCCCACCAAGACAATCTATGGCTAGACAATACCTCATACACAGTGCCCTGTACTTAGTAAGCATTTATTAAAATATTGACCTAGTTAAGGAATATGTCCTTTGTATATCTATTTGCTAGATGGCACAGTGGATACAGTCAGGAAGACTTGAATTCAAATTTTGCTTCTGTTATTTACTGTGTGACTCTCGGCAAGTCACTTAATGTCTGTCTGCCTCTGTTTCCTCAAATGTAAAAAACTGTTTTTTTTTATAGGTGGGATCATAATAGCACCTACCTCCCAGGATCGTTGTGAATACCAAATGAGATAATATTTGTAAAGCGCTTAGCACAGTGCCTGACACATGGTGGGCATTTAATAAATGCTTTTTCCCTTCCCCCTTCCCTTCCCTTCTTTGATTCTGCATTTTTCCCCTTTAAGTTTTGTTTTTCCTTCAGTTTTCCAGAAAAAGTTTCTTTGGGAAAATTCCCACCTTGTCTCAGTTGAACTTAAGGGAAAAGGATATTTTATCCTCAGTTCTGAATAGCTAGAGACAACAGCATCTCCCATGAGGGCAGACATGGTAGTATGGAACACATAGAGAAGGGAAAGATGAAGTGTAGGGGAATCAAGGAAGAGCTATGATTGTTTTTCCTTGCCATCTGGGTATTTTTCTCTCAGCTCCTAAGAGCCGTTGTTGGTGCTTGGAGACCTGCCTGTGGCACTTTGAGATAGACTAAGAAACAGTATCTGAGTTCACTTTCATGGAAGGAGACTTGATGTCACAAGGTATCCATGGAATTGTGTCCAGGCTGGAGTCAAGATAATGTGGCTTCCTTCTAGTACTTGGCTAAGAGGTTGGACACTAGTGCCATTTGGCTATTATAAAGGTCTAGAAGGGCACCAATTTGGAAATTTGTGGTCTCTAGGTTCTCAGATCAGGTCTGCTTGGAATGATTCAGTTGGCCACCCCTTTACGGGGCTGCAGCATCTCCTTTCTTTCTTCCTCTTGTCTAAAGAAGCCAGAAGGTAAGGATCTGATCAAGCTTGAGCCTAAGCCATGATGAAAGTTTAGATAACCTATATCAGGGAAGTATCTGGATCTGACTGTCCTACAGCTGTTCTACTAGTATCTGGAGAAGAAAAATCAACAGATTGAGCCATGACTCAGGGCGTCAAGATTTGCTGAGTACTTTGAGCAAGTCTCTTCTGGAAATATTACCTTGAGCTGAAGGCTGGCATTCTGCCCTATGGGAAGAAGACCTCTGCTCCCTCGCCCAAGCAATACTCTGACTGACAGCTTATGATTCCAAGTTGGGTCTTTTCCAGAAGAAAATTAGAGAAAGGATGGGCAGTGTGGGTCTTCTGTATAATATGGAAACTGTGAATATTGACAACCTTGTTTTTCTAGAAGGTGGAACTGTATGATGACAGAATTGAGCATCCTATCTTATCTCTGGTAGATTTAGGATTTATCCTTCTGTGTGAAGGGTAGAACCTATTCAAGGGGGAAATTTCCCCACTAAATAACATACCTGTGGTTCTTGAGGCATTACAAGCATTTAACAGTAGTTAAATGTCCTTTTCTGTTTGGATTCCAAATATACATAATATTGACTTTTGGGTTAATTTCTTTCTCTGAAAAACCACCTACCTACCTCATGACATAGAGTCACATAACTTCAGAGAATAAAGGGAACTTGGAGGTCAACAAATAATAATATCTCTCTGGAACTGATCCTAGGAATATTCTTTTCTTTATGTGTTCTCTATTTTCTCTCTGCCCTTAGACTTTGTTCCCAGGCTCTTCCCTAATCCCAGCACTCCTGATCCAACATTCTAGAAATCTTCTGTCCAGGTCTGCCTGTGCTTTGTTCATCAGCTCTTCTCACTAGCTCTGCCTCCAACCCAATACTGCTATTTTTCCCCCTTCCCTTTTTCCTGTCCTCTCTTATTCCTACATAGCCCTGTCCCCAGCACACCTACCCCAGCTCAAAGGTCTTTTGATCTGAGCAAGTCATATCTGAGCAAAGACACCACATCCTGAAACAGCCAAACCCCATCCTGGGAAATGCCCAGTCTTCTCTTTTAGCACAAAAATCCTGAAGACCTCACAATGACATTTTAGCAGAGGAATCAAATCACTTTCATGGAAGGGGACTTGATATCCATGGAATTGTGTCTAGGCTGGAGTCAAGACAATGTGCTTCCTTCTAGTACTTGGCTAAGAGGTCAGGCACTAGCGCCATTTAGCTATTATAAAGGTCTAGAAGGGCACCAATTTGGAAATTTGTGGTCTCTAAGTTCTCAGATCTGATCTGCTTGGAATGATTCAGTTGGCCACCCCTTTATGGGGTTGTAGCATCTCCTTTCTCCCTATCTCTTGTCTAAAGAAGCCGGAAGGTAAGGATCTGATCAAGCTTGAGCCTGAGCCATGATGAAAGTTTAGATAACCTAGATCAGGGAAATATCTGGCTCTGACTGTCCTATAGCTGTTCCACTAAGATCTGTGCTATCTGCCAGAAGTCTCTTGTCTTAATCTGCGCCAGAGGTTGTCTTCTTCCCACACAGCTGTGTGATTTAGGCCACCGCCAACATGCTCTAAATCATCAATTATTGGGATTTGACAGGACCTTAGCGATCCATTTACAGAGGAGATGACTTCTGTCTTAGTGTTCCTAAGGCTATGCAAAAAGGGCACCAGTGTGAATCTGTACACAAGCTAGGTCTCCTGGGAGCCTGTGGGTCCCAGTTTCATGCTGTCTGAGCCCAGGCAAGTCACTTCTCAGTGCTCCCAGTCAATTCTCAAGACTGCAGATAGAAGAGCAAATGTTGGGTCTGCACTGATGGAGGGAGCTAGTTTCTTCATAAACTCTCTAAATGGATGAAATCACAGATCTAATGGTGAAGTAAAAAGAAAGAGTGTAGGTTGGATGTAAGGCCACTAATAGAAGCCAGAAGGCCTAAACCCCCTACAAAAGCTTCTCTTCTATGACCTTATTATTCTGAGAAACAGCAACAGAAAAGCAGATATAGAACTTATTTGGTCTTTATTTTCCCCAAAAATTGAGGAGAAAAAAAAAACAAACAACCAAAACACATATAAAAAGAGATGGGAAAGTGTCTTTACAGCAGCAACACAAGGTGGCTCAGAGGAAGCAGCCAGAGGGGAATCCAGATTTAGGGAGGGTTTTCTAGAGGGTGCCCTGACATCATTGACAAGGATTGGTCTTCCAAAGAGAAGAAGGCTTGTCCATGGTCTCCTGCTAGTTTGAGAGGTATAACTCTAGGCCCCTTTCAAATAATCTGAGGCCAAGTAAAGAGTGCTTCTAAAATGGAAGACTAACTAGCTGGAACCCAGTATGATGAGTGGGGAAATCAATGGTAGCTTTCCTGGAAGCCTTTCAATGGCTGCCATTTGTAAGCAGGGGCCTGTCCTTTAGGCTTAACCAAATAATCCACTGTGCTACTCACCATACCCTTTGGTGAGAAGATTATGCAAATGTGAGTGTCGATCCAAATGAGCCAAGCTGGCAAGAGGGCAGAGAGAAGAAAGGTTCTCAGACAGGTGATGGAGGTGGATTAGAGGAGGATTGTGTCCACGGGCAGAGGTTGATCTTTCCCACATCAAGGTGCCTTCTCCTTTGGGAATTGTTCGTGGCTGTTTGGGCTCAATTAGTCCAGGCTAGGAATATGAAGTCGCCTTCTCTTTTGCCACCATGTGTTCCCGCTAGATGCCCAGGAGTTCACAGCTGACATCCCACAGGCGTCTGGCTGTTTTGTTGTTTCGACCCTTTGGTGACACCCATGCTTTCTTGCAATCACTGGTTGAGAGAGGAAGGTGTTTGGAGGATGAGAGAGAAGTGGGGAGGTCCAGCTTATGGTACCCAACCCAGACAAACGTCCAGTACTATTTCTATTTTCTATGTCCCTGGTGGACAGTGCTGTTCTTGGCAACGTTTTGCTAAGAACAGAGCACGTAACAGGATGGACCTGAAAGAACAGTGACTCTGGACTCAGAAGAACTGGATTCAAAAAGCAGATGTCCTCTGAGGTGTCTTTTAGCCCTAGATCCAGGCTGCTATGACTGACTTTCACCCAGTGCTTTGTATTATTAGATGGTAATAAACAAATCAGGAAAGAAATTAACAGGGAACCACAAGGCTGAAGGGGAAGGACAAGTGGGTCTGGACTTTCTACCATATACTTTTGGAAACTCAGACTGGCATTTAGATCACACAGGAAATCATCAGTGGTGAGGTGAGCAACACTGCCCATCCTACAGGAGGAGAATGGCGGGGGGATTCTAATGCAACTTTGAAGTCATAAAATTTTTTATTTGCACATACTTGCCCCCGTGCAGTGGCCTAAAGTCAGAAAGATTCATCTTCCTGAGTTCAAATCTGGCCTCAGACACTTATTAGCTATGTGACCCTGGACAAGTCACTTAACCCTCTTTGCCTCAGTTTCCTCATCTGTAAAATGAGTTGGAGAAGGAAATGGCAAACCACTCCAGTATCTTTGCCAGTAAAACCCTAAATGTGGTCATGAAAAGTCAGACATGACTGAAAAACAACTAAACAATAACAAAAAAGCCATTATTTATACCCACACCGTCTCGATTTTGCTCCTTGCTTACCATTGGCGACAAGAATCAAGGAGCAAAAGATCAGGAAGGAGCAAAACATAGCTATAGCATATCTAAAAAATATTCCGCTTCCTGGTACCTGTTAACAAGCCACAAGGCTGAGGAATAAAAGTGAACACCCACAAAAGAACTTCATTCTGTGAACTATTCATGCTTCCAGTTTTTTCAGAGACTGACAGCAGAATGCTTGTCCCAACCCCAACCCGCATCGTAGCCACCAGCTCAACCTCTCCCCTCCTTTTCACAGATTTAGTACTAGAAGGAACCTTCAAGGTTACCTAATGTGGGAGATGATTAATTTAGACCCCTATTTTATTTAGACCCCTACTTTATTTCCAGTTAGTATTAATAATTCAGTTGAGTTTGATTTCATAGGGGCAGTGACTATTACTGTTGTACTTGTCCACTGCTATACAGTTAGTAATCTAGTGAATCCACTTACTTAACAAATGCCTGATGAGTAAATGACCAATCCCAGCAGGGGTGACTCAGTGGCATGGAAAGTCTTCCAGCTATTTTTGAATTGTACCTCCACCCTTGTCATCAATTTGCTAAGGAAGCAGCCCTATGGTTCCTATGAGTACTTGATAAATGGGTGACCTTATTTGGAGCTGCCTGTGAATTTATTCCCCGATCTATCGACCAACATGAGGCCAATGAAAGACCATCAGCTTTGCCTATATTTGGATATCCTCTACCAGCCAATCTATCATACCCATGAGCTGAAGATTCTCCTGGAAGGTCAAGATAGAGTCAATGAGACCATGTGTTTTACTTTGTATCCTCTGTATCTCCCGGGAATCAAACGCTATAAAACTAAGGCTTTGAGGAAAGGGAGCATCTCAGATCGTGAGGAAGATCTGAGGTCCATTTCATTAGAGGGGGCTGTGGACCCTTTAATAAAGTGCTATTGGCTTGGAGCCCTGCCTCAGTTTCTTTTATTGTAGATCGAACAATTTGGGACCCCACCCTAATTCTCCTTCATTTTACAGATGAGGAAACTGAGGTCCAGAAAGGACCAATGACTTGTCTTTGGTCACATAAGTAGTAGATGGCTGAGCGGAGATTTGAGCCCAGTTCCTCTGACATGCAATCTTTCCACTTTCCATTGTGCCAAAGAGCTGTCACTTTTCCCCCAGAGTTTCCAGCCTTTATTTCCTCCATACAAACAGACAGTAAGGCTAATACCCACCTGAAATATCTGCCACTCTGAGACTCGATACCCTCGGCCAAAGCACAATGGAGGCTCGTCTGAGCTCCTTGTTGGGCTGACTTCACGAAAGGGGCAAACAGACGCCACAACAGACACAAGACGAACGAATGACGCACCAGTTCAGATCGGACAATGCCTGGGTGGACGGCGTATGTGGTGACACCAGTCCCTGTGACACAAAGGACAGGGGTTGTACTGGAAGAGGATTCATGGAATAAGAGTCCATAGCACTCTCACCATAGTCGGGCAATGATGAAAAGAGATTTGATGCACATGAATCATGGCAGGGTTTGATAGAAGCTACCTCTCACCAGAGGACAGATTGATAATCTCTCCCTTCCACAAGGTAGAATCACAGACTCTGTCTTATAATCAGCTAGAACCTAGGTGGTGCAGTGGATAGCGTGCAAGGCCTGGGGTCATGTAGACCTGAGTTTAAAGCCAGCCTCAGATACTTACTAGCTATGTGACCCTGGGTAAGTCACTTCAGTTTGCCTCAGTTTCCACAATGGGGATAATTATAGCACCTACTTCCCAGGATCGTTGTAAGGATCGAATGAGATAATATTTGTAAAGCCCTTAGTATAGTGCCTGACACATAGTAGGAACTTAAATGCTTGCTCCCTTCCCCAAGACCAGCAAAAGTCAGAATTTTCTCAAATTTCAGAGAATCTTAGAATTTTAGAGTTGAAAGCAACTATAGAGACCATATAATATCCAGACCCTTCATTTTACAGATGAGGAAAGTAGACCCACAGAGTTTAGTTGGCTTGTGGAAGTTCACAGAGTTAGTAAGCGGTCAAGACAGAACTTGACTGCAGCTCTCCAGTACATTTTCCCAGGACTAAGGCTCTACTACCTTACTACTGTTAGATTTTAAACTCTTTGAGAGCAAGATCTTCTGCTGTTGTACTTGGAGTCAGGAAGACTTAGGTTAAAATCCTGCCCCTGACACTTACTAGCTATGAAACCTTGGAAAAATCACTTAACCTCTGAGTCTCAGTGTTTTCATCTGTAAAATAGAAATATTATGCCTGTAATACCTACATCACAAAATTATTTTAAGGTTCCAATGAGATAATGCATGTAAAGTGTTTTCCAAACTTTAAAGCATTATCATTGTATAAATGTCAGGTTGTAGTAGTAGTAGTAGTACTAGTAGTAGTGGTGGTATAGTAGAAATAATAGTACCAATACTAGTAGTAGTAACAGAAGTAGTAGAAGAAATAGTAATAGCAGTGGTTGTAATAGTACTACTAGGAGTAGTAATAGAAATAGTGGTGGTAGTAATAGTAGTGTCATTGTAGTGGTAGTAGTAACCCTACTTACGCCCAGCATTCAATACATATTCAAGGAAATGTTCTTGTCTGTTTTTTCTTTTCCTTTTTTCTTGGGCATTGGGGGTGAGATAAGAGTAACGTGGGGAGGTTTGTTCTGGGAGAGAAGGGCAGCATAAAGACCTCTAACTTCATTGGAATGAGGACCTCCCATTGTGGAGGATCTTTCTTACTTTTTCTGAGCCTTACTCCCACCATTCTTTTTTCTTAAACTTGAATCTGTGCCCTCCATTCCCATCTCTCAGCTCCAGGCTCACCTTTTAGCCGATAAGCCAATTCACGGGTAAAAAGTATATTGGCCAGCTTGCTCTGGCAGTAAGCAAAGACACGATTGTAGTACTTTTCCCCTTTCAGGTTACGGAAGTAAATACTGCCAAAATGGTGAATCATGGAAGATACATTCACCACCCGGGATGGAGCTGACTCCTTCAGGGTCTCCAACAGCAGGTGAGTCAGAAGGAAGTGGCCTGTGAGCAGAACAGAAGGGTTAGAATGATGGAGAAAGCTAGGAAGACACAAGCAGCTATCTAAGAGGGAAAGTAAAAAGAATCCTGGACATTGATCCAGGAGAGAACCAGGTTCAAATTGTGACTCTTAACATTTATCAGCTGTACCGTCTCCCTGCCTCAAGTCCCAAGGCTGGGCTGGGGCCAGCTTGAACCAGTTGTTAAATTTTCAATGTTAGCACTTAAACCTCAGAAATCAGCAAACACCACAAATCGGGCGGGGCTTGATTTATTATTTTGTGGATTGTCTAGATTTAAGAAAGTGATAGAGAAAATGTTAATAATGCAAATTAAAGTTAAATAGATACATTTAAGCTGTGCATACCATTTGATTTTTTTTTTTTCCCGGAGAACTCGTTGTCAAACATTTACCAGCATATCACTGAGTAAAGTCTCTCTCTATCCTATGCTCCATAATAACAAGAATCATTTTTTGCCTTTATATATCCAGTGCCTAGCATCTGTTAGGCACTTAATAAATGCTTGTTTATTTATTTACTAATTGACCTTTGGTATGATCTTTCCAGCTTTATTATACATTACTACCTTGCGTGTATCCCAAGGTCCCATCAAAGTGGCCTTCTTACTCTTTCTCATATATAGAACTCTGTTTTCCATCTGCACTGGCTGTACCCTATGCCTGGCATGCACCCCCTCCTCACTACCACCTATTAGAATCTTTAGTCTCCTTCAAGTTCAACTGCCACCTTCTACATGAAGATTTTATTGATTCCCAGCCCTGTCCACCCTTCCTCCCACTCCCAGCTGCTAATGCCTTTATAACTATTTTGTATATAGTTATATATGTATATATTGTTTCCTACAATAGAATATAAGCCCCTGGATGGCTGGAACTGTTTCACTTTTATCTGTGTATCTCAAGCACTTAACACTGACTTAAGTACTTAATAAATGTCTGTTGATTGATTAATTGGTCAAAGTCACTTCCAACTGAGCCCAAGTTTCCTCATCTGTAAAATGGGGATGATACTGCTCTCAATACCTATCTCACTGCGAAGAAGGCCTTCTGCAAACTTTAAAACTCTATACAAATGTTGTGCTACCTCTGCCCCATTGTTAAAGGATGAGATCAGAAAATGAGTCCATAAGGGAATTTTTACCATGAGGGAGTCAAGTCTTTTCCCTTTTTCTCAAACCAATGGCCAAGGGTAAGGTCAGGCAATTTTTTCACTTATCCTGGTCCCTTTCTATAATAACCTCTTGATAATTCCATCACTTCTTCTTCTGCCCAGTTGGAGAACACCAACAGCCTTTGCCCCACTCCCTCTCTCTGGCCATGATTACATATATGTGGCCCCAAGCCACAGACAAGAAGGGTAAAAGAGGGCAGAAGGCACATGGGCCTTGTAGGACTACAGGATCCTAGGCTGAGAGTTGGAAGGAATCTGTGAGGTCATCCAGTTCAACCTTGTCATTTTACAGACACGGAAACAGGCCCAGAGAGTTTAGGTGACTTGCCTAAGTCCATAGCAGGTTGTTGTCCAACTCTTTGTGACCCCATTTGGGGCTTTCTTGGCAGAAACGCTGAAATGATTTGCATTTCCTTCTCCAAGTCATTTGACAGATGAGGAAACTGATGCAAACAGGGTTAAGTGATTTGCCCAGGGTCACACAGCTAGTAATTTTCTGAGGCCAGATTTGAACTCAGGAAGATGAGTCTTCCTGACTTCAGGCCTGGTGCTCTATTCACTGAGCCACCTAGCTGCCACATCAAATAGCAGGACTGGGCATCCACTTCTGGGAGCCAGGATGGTGAAGTAAGAAGTAAGTCTCTCTCATCCTTCCTTATTGACCTCTGAAAGCCCAGAAAATATCACCCCAGGAAAAAAGGAGAATATGAACTGGTCTGCAGCCCAAAAAGCCCTCTTGGAAGAGCTCTAGAAGGATTTTAGAAGTCAAATAAGAGAAATAGAAGAAAAGTTGGGAAAGAAATGAGAGGTATGCAAGAGAGAGTCAATAGCTTGGAAAAGAAAGGACAAAAATTAACTATAGAAAACAAATCCTTAAAAAATACAATTGCAATGGGAAAAAAAGCACACAAATTAGAACCTAAGAGCCTTCCCTCTGAATCCAACACTCTTTCCAAGAGCTCCCACACTGCACAAGCACAACAGCCTTGACCTCTCTTCCTGCCTGTGAGGCTGCCCAATATTCTCAAACCTTGCCTGTCTCTCTAGACCTGACTTATAGCCCGCTCTGCCTCTGGCCTGATCCTTCCAGCCATACCTGGCTTCCCAGGCCTGACCTGGCTCGATATGTTCTGCCAACCCCACACTAGATTGACACTATTCACCCCAGTATCTTCTGAAAGTTCTGACTTATATGGGATAAAAATCCTTTCTTAGAAAGAGATCAGGAAAGAGACATGAACCAGCATTAGTCAATCTGCTTGATATCAGTGTGTCCAATGTATTGTGACCCTAATTCAGTCTGCCATAGCCCTGTAGTCCTTTCCTTGTCACAAAGCTATTGAGAATTCATAGAGCTGGTTTTAGGGCATCCCCATATGCAGAACTGGGAGGGGTATGCTGAGAGCCTTACAAGGCCCGCAAGTTGGGCTGAGGGCTCATAGGTGCTTATAACCGGAGCTACTCCGAGGCCACGAAGGGTGGCCACAATGTCCTTCTACCTCAGGTAATTAATTGGTGAAAGAGACATGTTAGGAAACCAACCCCTGAGTATTCATGCTGAGTATGGAGCAGTTATTAGATGAGTACCAAAAAGGAGAGTAGAATACTAGTGTGAGGATGAGGTAGAGAGAGAATGATTTAGACAATGACATGAATGGTGGAAAGTACATGCATTTGTGGAAGTATTCGCACGTAGATCCCTGGGCAATCTAAAGGTGATTTGCCTGGGTGTAAATCTCCAGTCGTTTCAAGTTTGTCCTAAGGATGAACCTCGATTTGTAGGAGGGTGGGAAGAGTGAGAATCACTCCCACCTTGTGTGTTCAATATGTAAAACTGAGTGTACATTAGTGCTAATACTAGGAGTGGGGAGTCTGCGGCCTTGAGCCCACATGTGGCCCTCTAGGTCCTCAAGTGCAGCCCTTTGACTAAATGCAACTTCATGGAACAAATCCCCTTAATAAAAGGATTTGTTCTGTAAAACTTGGACTCAGTCAACAGGCTGCACCCGAGGACCTAGAAGGCCACATGTGGTCTCGAGGCTGCGGGTTCCCCACCCCTCGCTAATACCTTCCCATAGCACAATCCTAGCATTTGGGGAAAAGAGTTCTGCAAGATGCTGCAGCTGGATGTCATGGTTCTCAGCCCTTAGCATTAGCCATGCAGGAGAAGAGAACACCGTGGAAGCATAGGAGTGGGCTAGGGGTCCCAGGCATAACTGGCCCATGCTCTAGGTGACATAAATGGCCCCATTTCTCTGGATGTGACCTTGAGAACAGGAAGGGCATGAATGGGTCAGCATTCACCATGGGCATGCTGCTTACCCAAGTGGTTCACTCCAAAGTGAGTCTCAAAGCCATCTGCTGTCTTGGAGTAGGGACACATCATCACTCCTGCGTTGTTAATTAGTATGTGGAGCTGCTTTTCTTCTGACAAAACACAACAAAAGCAGAATGAGCCATGAGTAAGGAGGACCCGAGCCAGCCTGCCACAATCCTAACTAGTAAGACCCTGGGCGTCTGCCTTGTGCCTTTATTCATGACTACATAATGTTGATTCCACAAAGGATCCACTCACACCAATCCAGTCTAATCCAATAAACATTAAGCACCTGCTATGTGCCAGGCACTGTGCAAACTGCTGGATATAAAATTAATAAAGACAGTCCCTGTCCCCAAGGAGCTTACCATCTCATTGAAGGAGACAACACACAATAGGAAGCATGAAAGTGTGCTCGTTGACAGTTACAAACGTTGTGTATAGCCTTCCCCTTCAGTAGCCATCATTATCATCTTGGGCCCTTTCTCTAGGATTGTGCTCCCCCCTTAAGTCTTGCTCATGAACCCTTTTAAACAGCAGGTAAGAGTTGGTTCTCCGTCACCCATGATCCCAGAGTGCAGTGCCCGCTGATATGCCCCACTGAGCATACCTATGACCACCAAACGTTGTTGGCTCACTGACCAGCAAACAATAAAGGACAATGTAGGGCCCGGCAATGCTGGTTCCACACCTTGATGTTATAGTTCAAGTCCAGGCAAGGAGCCTCACATTTCCCATATTCCCATCGCTGAGGCTAGAGGAAAATAAGGGGCCCCACCCAGTTTTTCTGCCTGCCCTTTTCCTGCCTCCCTATCCCGTCCTGCAGGTTCTAGTAGCAGAACCAGTTGGGTGGGACTGAGATGGTGCTGATGCAAAAGGAAGAAGTCTGGGTGGAGGAGTCACTCCTACAACCTGTATTCTTTCTTCTCTAGTTTATAGCTTGGGGTTTAAGGACTAGATTTCTTTCTTAAGTATTATGCCTTAAACCCAGATCACTCTGGCTTTCTTTGATTACCCAACAAGAGGTCCCAAGCCTCACTTGGTCATTGTTTGGGCCCTGATTGGCTTAGTGTGAGTATAAATAGTAATCGTTTCTATTTTGGCCAGAAACTCTGAGAGTCTGCCCTTCCTGATTTTTTTTTTAAACTAGGTAAAAGAGGCCATTCTTTGTCTCATTTCTTACCTAGCCTTAATCACTGAATGGGCATCGCCTCAGACGATCTAAGACTTGGGAAAGACCTTAGCTTAAAAAAGGCCAAGGACTCCCACTACATCCCAGGTCATCACAATTGTACTAATCTGTATCTTGCCACTGGACCCAGATGGCTCCGGAGGAAAGAGTGAGGCTGGTGACTTTGTACAACCCTCTCTCACTTAAATCGGATTCACTTGCACGTCATGATATCACCTTCCTCATACCACGGTCCTCCTCAAGAGCAAAGGACAACAACCTGCTGCCCCATCACCTGCAAGGAATCCTTCGGCAAAGGCTCGGATTGACTTGGTGTCAGACAAATCCAGCTTCCGAACAAACACCTGCTGGTTCTTTGTTGCAGCCCGGATCTCACTGGCTGCTGATTCTCCCTTTAGTATATCCCGGCAGGCAATATATACTCTAGCTCCTAGGCAAAGGAAAGAGGAAAGAATCACTTAATTTCCATCTCTGGGGATAAATGCTTCTGGATGAGTTAGGAGGTGGACTTGTGCATTCAGATCTGTTAACATCAGCATGATTCCAGGCTGTGTTTACTCCTTTGTACACTGCATTAATGGGAAGGAGAGGAGAAATACACAGGTGTTGAATGTATGCTTGCTGCTTTTCTGGCAAAAGATAGTAAAATTATATAGATATACCAGTAATTATTCCTGTCAGACTATGAGAAGGGGCAGTAGGGACAGCAGGTTTACAGAGGGCCACGAAACAAGTCAGTGGTCCTGCTCAATTTAAATCTCCCAGTTCTGAATTATTACAGTAGAGTCACAGAATTTTATTCCTGGAAAAGACTTTAAAGATCACCTAGACTAGAGATTCCCATTAAGTTGTCCCCTATCTTCAAGGGTTTTCAACAATAGTCTAAGGCAGAGGTGTCAGACTTAAATAGAAACTAGGGCCACTAAATTATATGTGAGGATCCCTGAAAAACTCATATTGACTTAGAAAACTACATATTAACATTATCTTATGTTCTCTTGCATTTTTATTTATTCTATTAAATATTTCCTAATCATATTTCCCAATTACAGCCTCACTCATGATCCTGGCCACAATGTGACTCAAGTTCCATGTTTTTGTTTTCTTTTTTTTTTTAAATAATCTATCTTTTTTGTTTGTTTGTTTGTTTGTTTGGTAAGGTAATCAGGGTTAAGTGACTTGCCCAAGGTCACACAGCTAGGAAGTGTCAAGTATTGGGGGCTGGATTTGAATTTAAGTCCTCCTGACTCCAGGACTGGTGCTCTATCCACCGTGCCACCCTGGATCCTATGTTTGATACCTTTAGTCTATGAAATTTGAGTAAAACTTATTTAATGGTACCATAAAACAGTAAATAATTATAAAGAATGTTATGAGTAGTAGTACCCAGGAGATTCACAATGCATTTTTGTTTTGGTTGAAAGGGGTTTATGGAACAAAAAATGTTGAGAATCACAAACTTAGTCCAACCCCTCTATCTTTCACATGAGGAAACTTATTAAATGTGTTCTTGAACTCCTAGCCACAGACTCCAAAACAGGAGCAGCTAGCAGAAAAGAAGAGTGAAGTGTGACGAAGTAGGGGACAGCAACAGGGAAAAAGACAAAAACTGAGAGAGCACGGACTTGCCTCTACGAGCAAGCTCTTTGGCCGTCTCCTTTCCAATACCCGTGTTGGCTCCAGTGACCACAACTACCTTTCCAGGAAGCTGCACAGTTGATGTACAAACTCCACCAGCAAAGTACTTCCTATAGGTACAAAAGGAAAGGTTATTAGAACTCATTTTCTTTCCCAGGCCCTATATGACTTGCATAAGAAATCACCATAGATTTCGTCCATCCTTTCTTTATGCATCAGCATGAGACAGAGAACATGCTCCTTAACCATAATTACTCTCCTGATGTCAACAGATTGCTTTTGGCTCAGTGAGGCAATCCATTGGAATTCCCTGCTAGAAGGTGATGTATGCCTATGAACAAGGGATAATCATCTGGGCAAAGAGGATGAGGGCTCTGTTTGATTTGTTTTGTTTGTATTTTTTCCTTTGTTATTCTTCCTTATGTTTATACTGATTGATATTTAAAATAAAATGTACTAAAAAAAAATTTGAGGTAAATCAGAAGAAAGTTCCCTTACCAGGAGCAGAGACAAGTCCATGAGGTAGCAAAGGACATAGAATCACAGGAACTTAAGAGTTAGAAGTGACTTTAAAGGATACTTGGCCAGATCTATTGAGCAGGAATCCCCTCTGTAATATCCCTGAGATATTTATGGTTTTGTTCTAATAGTCCTTTAAAAGTAGGTTCCCTACTTTATCAACACCCTATAAATAATACGCATCTCATTCAGTATAATACACTTAATAAGTCTTAGCCAAATAAACTAATCTGCCCAGGACCAATGGACAAATTCTGAGCAGTACAATCAGTGGGTCAGACTTTGGCCATCCTCTATAGGAACACTCTGCTCTGGCCACCTCCCTACCTCTCCACAGGTCTAGGAAGCCAGTCCTCTGAGGTACAATGCTGTTATTCCACTACGGTGGTAATCCCAACACTCAATCAATACTTGTTAACTGACTGACCGAACTCCTCCCTATCCGGACCAGAGCTCCTCCCTATTGCCCATAGTTGCCCACTCATGGTTCAAACGAAAGAAGAATCACAAGAACCTAAAGAGATGCTTTGGCTTCCAAATGGGATGTGACTGTTCCTTCTCTTTAGACTTTTCGATTATTGACAATCCCCAGATTTTCCCTTAAGAAGCAGCCCCTAACATCTACAAAAGTCTAACCACAACAGAGAAATCACAAAACAGAATGAGAAACTAGGTCTGTTGAGACATGGGAGTTTCAAAGGAAACAAGAGTTTATTCATTTCTTTCCCAGAATTCCCCTAAGCATTCATCAATTAATCCCTCAGCAATCATGACCCACGTCATTCAACAGTGCCGTTTGGACGAGGGATGCTTAGTAGACAGGGAAGCATGCATGCATTAACAGTAATCAATACAGTTAGATTCCAACAGCAAGTTATCTACTAAGGTCCTTCACTCTTCTTACCAGTCCCTAAAGGATTCAAAATCACCCCTCCTCCACTTGCATGATGCACTTTGCAAATGGTCTTGATCTCCTTTCTCATCTCTCAGGGTGGTATAAGTAACTACTGCCTTCCTGTACTCCCACTCATTTCTCCCAGTCCACCTCCATCACTTCTTCCTCTCTCAACAGAAGTGGTCCCTGATTCAGGAATAAGTAAAGAATTTTAGTGAGCCAACGAATGAACACAGACCTGATGCAGGGAACTGCCACATACAGGAAGGAAAAGAAGGAAGGGAGCAGCACCAAGATGCCTATCATCTTTCCAACCTGCTGCTCCTGCTGTTGTAACTCTCACTTCTCTCAGGTTCCTGGCCGTCTGCTTTCTCTGCTACTCCCAGCAGACTGGATCTGAGCTCAACTCAGAATCGGATTTAAATTTGTGAGCTGTGAGAGCATGGCCTGCTGGGAGATGTAGTCCAGTTCCTAACTGTTGAATTGGGACTGGGAGGAAGGTTCAAAACCTTCAGCTTGTTAGGGGAGGGAATGTGGGGAAACTGGAGAAACTTCTCTGCATCTCACTCATCCCATCACATTCACTTAGACATGATGGTTCCTTTTTTTTTTCTTACTCCTCTCTGGGTCTTGTATTGAAAGGTAACAAAACCCCCCCACAACTTCAGCAGTAGATTGATTTCCAATATTTACATAGCACTTACTTTGTGTCAGACACTGTGCTAAGCACTATTATCTCAATTATTATCTCATTTGATCCTCAGAACAACCCTAGGAGGAAGGAACTATCATTATCCCCATTTTATAGATGAGGAAACTGAGGCAAGCAGAAGTTAAGTGACTTGCCTAGGGTCACACAGCTATTAAATGTCTGAGGCCAGATTTGAACTCAGGTCTTCCTGACTCCAGGTCCGGTGCTCTATCCACTGCACCATCTGATAAACAGATGAAACATTTATTAAGTCTTTACTATGTTCCAGGCACCACACTAATCATTGGGAATACAAATACAAGCAAAAATCAAGTCCCTCTCCTCAAGGAGCTTACATTCTAATGGGAGAAAGATGACATAAAAGGGGATGTTATTTGAAATACAGTAGAATGAAAATAGTACTCTATATGTATACATTAATTCTTCCTTATATAATCTTAGAGCTGGAAGGGACCATGGGGTTTTCTGTTCTCCCTAGTCTCTGGACAGAAATCTCTTCTACCTTATTTGAATAGTGACTGCTTCATCTTCTGCTTGTTTTCCTAAGAGTGTTATGTGGTGAAATCAGAAGAAATGAACAATAATAATAATAATACCTCATATTTTATAGCACTTTTCCTTCCATCTCTGTGCCTGGACTTCTCTTACTTGTCAATTCTATTTTAGAGAATGACCAAGTTCTTTCAGTGATGGCCTTCTATACAGGATCTTCTTTGATTCCAAGGTTGCTATGTGAACATTGTTTCCCTTAACAAAATGTGAGCTTTTTTAAAAAAAAATAGTATTTTTTCCCAGTTACATGTCAAGACAATTTTTTAGTATTCATTTTTACAAGATTTTGAATTCCAAAATTTTCCTCCTTCCTTCTTCCCTCTCCCCAAAATGGTAGGCAATTTGATATAGGCTGTATGTGTGCTGTCATGTAAAACACATTTCCATGTTAGTCACAGTTATGAAAGAAGAAACAGATCAAAAGGAAAAAACATGAAAAAGAATAAAGTTAGTGAAGAAAGTATATTTCAATCTGCATTGAGAGTCCATTAGTTCTTTATCTGGATGTAGATGGCATTTTTCTTCGAGAGTCCTTTGTATTTGTCTTGGATCATTGTGTTGCTGAGAACAGCTAGGTCATTCATAGTTGATTATCACACAGTGTTGCGGATACTGCGGACAATGTTTTCCCGATTCTGTTCATTTCACTTTGCATCAGTTTGTACAAGTCTTTCCAGGTTTTTCTGAAATCTGCCTGTTCATCATTTCTTATTGCACAATAGTATTCCATTACATTCATATACTACAGCTTGTTCAGCCATTCCCCAATTAATGGGCATCCTGTCAATTTCCAGTATTTTTTTTTTTGCTAGGCAATGGGGTTAAGTGACTTGCCCAGGGTCACACAGCTAGTAAGTGCTTTGTGTCTCAGTCCAGATTTGAACTCAGGTCCTCCTGAATCCAGGGCCGGTGCTCAATCCACTGCGCCACCTCGCTGCCCCAATTTCCAGTATTTTGCTACCACAAAAAGGGCTGCTATAAATATTTTTGCATATGTAGGTCATTTTCTCTTTTTTTATAGAATGTAAACTTTTTAAGAGCAGAGACTGTTTCCATTTTGTCTTTGCGTCCAAAGTACTTAGTATAGTGCCTAACATATGACAGGCACTTCATCAATGATGAATGAATGAATGTATAATTCAAAGACATAATACCATAGGATTTAGACCTAGAGGGAACCCAATAATTTAGTGCCTCCCTTCATTTCATAGTTGAGGAAATTAAGGCATACAAGTACTCATTCTCATTTTACCAGTGAAGAAATGGAAGCTCAGAGAGGGTGACTTGCTCAAGGTCACACAGGCAGTCAATGGCAGAGTTCAGTCTTGAGTATGGGTCATCTGGCTCTTAGTGAATTTTCCTAAAGAGTGCATTTTTCCTCCATACCACACCAGCTAATGTTGACATTCCCTTTTTGTGGAAGGAGGGAAGCAAAAAAAAAAGCTAACAAACTCCTTGTCAGCTAAGAGAAATAACATTTTTAGAGTTACCTGCCCACTCTGAGTCTATCTCTTCCAACCAGAAATGATGGTGGTAGGGGAAGTGAAAAAAGCGTATTAAATAAGGGAAGAAAGGAGCCAGTAAGAAAGCACACAGAGAATGCACACTGAGTCAGATGTGCCAAAGGTCAGAGGGGCCACCGCAGCAGTTCTGCTGCACCCCAGCAGAGCTAAGACAGTCACAAAGGACTAAAGGGATGAGGAATGGGGTACCTGTCACCCTGGGTGATATGATGTCCCCCTTCCAAAATCTACAGAGGCTTCTGATTATTTTTTATATTGAATCCCAACTCCTCTGATCATGATTCAATGGAACACGTTTCATCTAGGAACAGGAAAGTCCAAGAGAAACACATTCCTTTCATATAGTATCATGGGGGTAATTGGCAAAAGGGATCAAAAACATCCCAGTCATCTAGTGTTTAGGTTATGTGATCAGAGTCTAAAGAGCAAACAGAAATAACTTGACAAAATAGTTATTAAACATGATCTTCATAACCCAAAGTGCCATATTGGTTTTGTAGAATTCTTTTTTCCAAGTGAAAAAAATATGACATTAGAAGGAAAACATTTCTCAAGCCAGTATTGAGACATTCTCATATCAGTGTTACAACACAAGGAAGGCAATCATTATTGCTTTCATCATTACCGAAAAGCATGTGCCTACTTACTCATAGTACTGTACTAGACCCTAAAGACCCCCGACCAAATCCCAGCCTCCGCAGCAGCTTACAATAAAAGCCAGACAATACTAAGGCAAAGGGCAAGAATGATTTCACATTGCTCCCCTTGTTCCACCACCCTCTCCCCCCAAACCTATCTCTACATTCCAAACAAACTAGCCTGCTTTATGTACCCTGTTGCCTCAGGGCCAATAAAGCAACATTTTCCATGACGTTTAGCTTCTGTTATCCTATAATCCCTATTCACAAGGTACTTGTTACTTAGAATTTTCATAACTTCTGAACCAGTATTCCTGTGAGGACATAAATGGATATTGCTTGATAGAGAATACACACACCCACACCTACATATATGGAATATATATGTGTGTGTGTGTATGTATACATATATTCATGCAATCACAGTCAGGATTACATAGGACCTTGCAGCTTCTACATTAAAAGACGGCAAGGCGCGGAACATGATATTCCAGAAGGCAAAGGAGCTTGAATTGCAGCCAAGGATCAACCACCCTGCAAAAATGAGCATGAGTTTTCAAGGGAGGAGATGGATATTCAATGAAATAAGGGACTTTCAAATCTCCTGATAAAAAGGACAGAGCTCAACAAAAAATTTGATCTTCAAGTACAAGATTCAAGAAAGACATAAAAAGGCAAATGGGACAGAAAGATACAAAATGTTGTTAATAAGGGCCGACTGTTTACATCCCTACAAGGGAAGATGACACTTGAAACTCTTGAGAACTCTATTGTTATTACACCATGTTAAAGGAGTATACATAAAGGGGGTGGATATTAGTTGATTTTGATGTAATGATAAAAAAATCTAATCGAGTGGGTTAAATGGATCCAAGTAAGTGGATTAGTCTGATCTTAGAAAATGTACTGAGAAAGGAGGAGGCAGACAAGGGTAAATTACATTACAGGAAAAGACAGAAAATCCTATTACAGCAGAGGGAAAGAAGGGGCGGGGTGAGCATTGTTTGAACCTTACTCTCATGAGATTTGGCTCAAGAAGGGCATAACATAATCAGTTAGGTATAGAAATCTAACTTGCCCTATAGACAGTAGGAAGGAAAAGGGGAAAGAAAAGGGAGGGGGGGATAGAAGGGAGGGAAGAAGCAGTAAGGGCAAAGGGGAAGAAAAGGGAAATGGATAATAGAAGGGAGGAGAGACTGAAGGAGGTGGTGGTCAAAAGCAAAACACTAGTGATGGGGGGAAAGGAGAAAGGAGAAAGAAAAGCATAAATGGGGGAAAAAAGGATGGAGAAAAAGACACAGATAGTAATCATAACTGTGAATGTGAATTTTTTTTCTCTTCTGTTGAGTTTTGTTTCTTCTTTCTGATGGTTCCTCCTATTGGTTTTAATTTTTACTTACAACTTCACTAATGTGAAAATATGTTTAATAGGAACGTAAATGTATAGCCTATATCAGATTGTGCACTGTCTTGGGGAGGGTGGTGGGGAGGAAGGGGGAGAAAAATTTTAGATTCAAAAGCATATGGAAGTAATGTTGATAAATCAAAATATATCAATAAAAAAATTTTTAAAAAGAGAAGCAGTTCTCTTAGCACACAGATTCTTTTTTTCTTTTATGATTTCCCTTTTTTAAAAAAAATTATGGACTTGACAGACATTAACAGACTCAATCATTCCCACATACAAAGAAAAGCAGAAAAAAAGAATTGGATATGAAACTATAAATCTCTATTATATATAGATTATTTTTAAGTATTATAATAAATTTAACACAATAATTCTAATAGTCATGATTCTAATAATAATTAATAATATAAAATATACAAAATAACATTAATTTAATTAATAATATACTATAATATAATAATCAATAATTAATAATAATAGCTAAGATTTATGTAGCACTTTGAGGTTTGCAAAGTACTTTACATATATTATTTTCTTTGATTCTCACAACAGTCCTAATAACATGCTATTCCAGTATCCCCATTTTACAGATGAGGAAATTGAGGCTAGGAGCAATTAAGTGACTTGCTTGGGATCACACAGCTAATTAATCCAAATTCACCACCTTAACAGTGTTTCTGCTTTTGTTTGTCTCTTTTCTGAATTTCTTTCTGCTCTTTGTCTTTTTTAATTGTTTCACAGATGTTCTTTTCTTTCTTTTCTTCTTCTTTTGCATCACTATAGCTATCTTCCTTTCCATAATTCTTAGTGGTCCTTACCTGCCTTGTAAGAAATAATTAGAGCCAAGCAAAACAAACCCACACATTGGCTGTATCTGAAGTTTCATGTTGCATTCATATAGAATGACCTTTAGTCATTCACCTCTCTGGGAAGAGGTAGAAAACATGATTTGTCGTTGTCCTTTGGGATCTTGTGTTCTTAAGTCTTTCAAAGTTGTATTCTTTCATAAGATTGTAGTTAGTTATTATATAGTTAGTTGTACTGGTTGTACTTACTTCTGTGTCAGTTCATACAAGTCTTTCCAGATGTCTTTGAATCCTTCCCTTTCCTCGTCCTAGTTTCTTAAATGTTTGTTCATAATTTTCTCATCTTTTTCTTCATTCCTCAGTTGAAGAGTACCCCCTTAGGAAGCTCCTTGCCAGTAGGAGTTGTTTCATTCATTGTATTTGCATACCCAGTACCTAACACAATGCCTAGCACATAGTAGGAGTTTAATAAATGCTTGTAGAATGATTATTGATCAGCTTTCTTCTAGTTCTTTACTACAACAGTTTAATGACTTGGAAAGTACCTCCAAATTGTTTCTCAGAATGGTTGGAGGAAATCATAGCTTCATCCACAGCAACAAGAACTTCCTTTTCTGGGTTTCCAGTAGCGGTGGGGTAGCATCTACAAGAGCAGTTGGCAGACTGAATCTCCATTGGGGTTACTTCCCAAGATAGAGACTACATTGCTATTTCCAAGGCTCTTAAGTTCAGGGTCCTGAGTTGTATCCATTAGAGTCACAGGGATATAGTGGTCAAGATGGTGGTGGTGGTTTGAGCTGTCTGATACATGCTATTTGCTGTCTCTCCCTCAGGGTGCCTTGCTGCTTCAGCTAATCTGTCTTATCTCCCCTGTGAAGGGACAGTTGGTTAGCATCTGGTGGGAATGTCTGGCCCCTTTTCCTCAAGAGTTGCTTTCCCAGATGATGGTTGTGAGGGCTTTGCTAAAAGGACTGGAAGTCTGGGGGAACACTGCCATTCTCAGGGATCCTGTGCTTATCTGCTTGGTGGTAGCATCTGATCAGATTTGGTGGTGGTGGTAGCAATGAGGTGGCCCCCCTTTCCATCATGATTTATTCCCTCAATGATGGCTACATGGGCTGGGCTAGAAGCCTGGGGGACACTGCTATTCCCAAGGCTCTGGGGTTCAAAGTCCTGGGTATCTTCAGTTTTTCACTATGTACTGGCTGCTTCCCTTTTGACTATAAATACTCCCATATCTTGCCCATACTTAAAAAAATCTCAATCCTACAATCCACTCTAATTTTGTTGTATTTCTTCTCTCTTTTTCATGTCTAAGCTCTATGAGAAAGCTATTTATAAATCATGCCTCTCTTTCTAACTCTCCTCTAAATCCTCTGCGGTCTGGCTTCTAACTTCATTAAACTGAAACCGTTTTCTCCAAAGCAAATAATGATTTCTTAATTGCTAGATCTAATGACCTCTCATTACCTTTCATTCTTCCTGACCTCTCTGCAGCCTTTGATATTGATGATCATTCTCTTTTCCTGGATATCTCTCCTCTCTAGGTTTTCATGAAACTGCTCTTAACCTGCTTCTCCTGTTGAGCGTCTGACAATTCCTCAGTCTCCTTTGCTGGATCTTCCTCCAGGCCACCCATTAAAAGGGGGCCCTCTTCTCACTTTATTCTATCTTGTTTGGTCATATCAACAGCTCTCTTGGGTTCAGTTATTATCTCTATGCAGATCATTCTTAGATATATTTGTCCAGCCCTAAACTTTCTCCTGAGAGATCCGTGATGTTTCACATCATAAACTGTCTATTAGACACCTTGAACTGGATACCCCATAGCATCTCAAACTCAACATGTCCAAACAGAATTCACTGCCTTTTCCTCCAAACCCTTCCTCTTCTCAGCGTCCCTTTTGGTGTCAAGGATACCGCTATGCTCCCAGTCACCCAGGTTCACAACCTCACTCTCATCCTCAGTTCCTCACTTGTAATCTGTCTTCTCATTTCTACCTCCACAAAATTTCTCTTATATATCCTCTTCTCTCCACTCACACAGCCAACACCTGGTGTAGGTGGCCCATCACCTTATGTGTGGGCGGTTACAATGAGTTTCTTTGCCTCAAGTCTCTCCTTACTCCAGTCCATCCTCCAGTCCATCACCTGCCAAAGTGGTCTTCCTAAAGCATTGTTTCAACCATGTCATTTTCCTATTCAATAAAATCTAGTAGCTACCCACTACATTTATGATAAAATATAAAATCCCGTTTATCTTTCAAAGCCCTTCATAACCTAGGCCATCCTACTGTGAGAGATGATCTTTCAGAAGTGAAGCCTCCTCAAAGGGTTGTTAGTCCTTGTTAATGGTTCTGGTATTGTTGCTTTCAAAACCCTCCCCCGCTCAGACTCTGTTTTTTTAAATACTGAGCAAAAAGAATAACCCTACCCCCAACCTGAACTGCTTGTCCTTGCAAAACTTCCCGACTTTTCTTGTCTCTGGGCAAACTTGTGCAATGGCCTTTGTTCTCTGTTACTGGGGAAGATGTCCGTGAATAGATTGTGCACCCCGAAACCCAGCCAATGGGATAAGGGGGAGAGGGGTTAGGGAGGGGGAACTGCAGTAAGGGCCTATAAAAAACCTGCTTTACCTGTGTTCGGCTGGGTCTGGCACTGAAATGTTTTTTCAATGTGAGTCGCCCTTTCCTGTGGGATCGTAATAAAAATTCCTTTCTGCTTGCTACCTTGAGAAGCCTCTGAGTTTAATTTGGAAAATAAAAATAGCTGTCCCATACACTACCTTTATTCTTTTCCATGTACTCTATGATCTAATAACACTGGCCTTGCTATTCTTACACATAACCCTCCACCCTCGTACCTTTGTTAATACATGACCCTGGGGCAGCTAGGTGGTGCAGTAGATAGAGCACCGGGCCTGAAATCAGGAGAACCTGAGTTCGAATCCAGCCTCAGACCAGACACTTGATATTTACTGGTTGTATGACTCTGGGCAAGTCACTTAACCTTGATTGCCCCCCTCCCCCAAATATGTGTCCTCCATGCCTGGAACTCTTTGTCTACTCATCTCTGCCTCCCAACTTCTTTTAAGATTCAGCTCAAATCTCACTGAATGAGGCCATTCTTGATCTCTCCTGACCCCTTTCCCCTACCATCTACCCTCTAAGATTACCTACCATTTATACTGTTTTTGTTCATTTCAGTTGTGTTTGACTCTTCATGACACCATTTGGAGTCTTGGCAAAGATACTGGAGTGGTTTGCCATTTCCTTCTCCAGCTCATTTTGCAGATGAGGAAACTAAGGCAAACCAGGTGAAGTACTTTGCTCAGGGTCACACAGCTAATGAGTGTCTAAGGCCAGATTTGAACTCAGGTCTTCCTGATTACAGAACTGGCAATCTATCCATTGCGCTACCTAGCTGCCCCTGTTTACACTGTAAATGTCTTATATAAAATAATTGTTCGCATATTGTCTCCTTTTTTTTATAACGTGAGTGCCTTTGAGAGCAGGGATCTTGCTTTTGTCTTTTTTCAAATCCCCAGAGCTTAGCAGACTGCCTAGCACATAGTCACCCATAGACAACTGAGGCAGAGATGGTTGGTTCAATGAAACAAGATTCACATATACTTGCTGGCATATCATGATGGAAGTTCCAAACTCTCAGTTCTACGCCATTGGTTTATAACCCATATCCCTGAGTGTGACATGGAAGATTTTATTGTAGAAAAAAAAGATGGATTTTACTATAGAAAATACAGGGGTTTGCATAAGAAAATTGATGTATCCAAAATAAAAAGAAACAGATTTTGAAAACAAATTTTGATGCAAATATAGCTGATAAAAATTGACCTCAAGAATGTGTAAAAAAGTTACATAAATATATAAAAGTAATATTCATTCTCTAATACATCAAAGGATACACATATCATAATAGGCCAAAGGATACATGTATCAACAGTTGAATGCACGTGACCTCAAGGATTCTTCCAGTAGTGGGTACAGGTTGCTACCTATGCAAACACTCTTATTCTGTGTGACTTGCTAACTGTTGTTGCTGTCCAGTCATTTTTTAGTCATGTCTGACTCTTTGTGACTCCATTTGGCATTTTCTTTGCAAAGATACTGGAGTGGTTTGCCATTTCCTTCTCCAGCTCATTTTACAGGTGAGGAAACTGAGGTAGACAGGGTGAAGGGACTTGACCACAGTCACACAGCTAGTAAGTGTCTGAGGCCAGATTTGAACTCACAAAGTTGAGTCTTCCTGACTCCAGGCCTGGTATTCCGTTCACTGCGCCAGCTAGCTGCCTATTCTTGCTAGTGGCTTTCTAAAAATCTTTCATAGGAGATTGACTCAACCTGATGATGATTTTTCCTCTTTCTTGTAGTGCAAAGAATTCCTGATCCATTGACACTTGTCCTACACTGGCAATGAGTTAGCAGCAAGGTAGGTAGGTAAGTGTAGCTGAATGACCCTGCCCACCACTCCATACCACCACTACTAAAAGAGCTTACCTCTTTTAAATTTAATAATAAATTTAAATAACTTTCTTTTCCTTTGCTTTTGGGACTTTAGATTCTATTTTATTTCTTCTTTACTATTTTTACTTATTTCTTTATTTACCTTTTTACTTGCATTTCTCATTTCCTATTTTTCAAAAGCAGTATTTTTCAGCAGTTCTGCTATGAGTATTGGACATGTTTTCATTCTGAAAATGTTTATTATTTTTTTCTTTGATGTTCTGAGGATGAAGTTATGTTTAGTTTTATTTTCGCAAATTTGAGGGAAGAATTGTAGTTTGTGGTTTTAAGATTTTGGTACCTTGAAAAAAATCACTTGTGCATTTTCACTGCGTTTTATCACCTGCTGATTTTTCTTTCTTTCTTCTTTCTCCTTTTGGTTTTGTTTTGTTTTGGCTCTCTTTTTGGTTTTTAGCCTGTCATGTTCATCACACAATCTGTCATATTCCTATGTTGGATATAAATGTAAAAATTCACCATTGAATGTTTTGAATTGTACAATTAATTTAGTCATCTCTGATTTCCTTGCTTTTTTTTTTAATGTTTTCAGTATATACAATATATACCAAAGGGATGTATGGGTTGCTCAAGAGGACTAGCACCTCTGGGGGAGGGCTTGCTGAGCCCTGACAAGGACTGCTCCTCGACCTTTGGTGTCTACATCACACCCAACTCTCACCTGTGGCTCTAAGAAACTGCGGCATGCACAGCAGCCGCACTCTGGTAAAAATCATCTCAGCATATTGCTAAACCAGGTTGAGGCCTCAGATTCATTAGTATGCTAGGGAATATCTACCCCAAGGATTTGGAGACTCTTCCCTGCTGAACTGGCAGATGAGAACAACTTGTTCCAACAGTGAAGCGGGTGCTATGGAGCCCTTAGACCTTGGTCGGGCAGGCATCAAAGACATCAAGCTTATCCACTGCATTCCAGGCCATCTTCAGTCATCTTGACTTTTGTCTGCCACTGGACTCAAGAAGGGAGGCTGATGACATCACACAACTCTGCCTCACTTAAATCTAATTCATGCACAAATCAGCACATCACCTATGATGTCTGGTCCACTTTGAAAATGAAGGATAAAACAACAACATACCCAACGAGCAAAATTAATTTTAAAGTGGACATAATCTTACTCTTAAATTTTTGTAGGAGTAAATGATTCATCTGCTGATATCTGAGACAGAAGTCACAGCAGACCAAACATGTTCACTCATTTCAGTTGTGTCTGACTCTTCATGACCCCATTTGAGGTATTCTTGGCAAGGTGGCTGGAGTGGTTTTGCAGTTTCCTTTTCCAGCTCATTTTACAGATGAGGAAACTGGGGCAAACAGGGTTAAGTGACTTGCCCAAGGCTTTTCACTTGTAATACATGGTAGTTTTGCATTTCTGATTTTCTCCAGATGGTGTTATTTGTGTATTTTGCCTCTGTGACTCCCATTCCCTTGTGCCATTACCTTCCCAGGCAGCATGGTTTTGCCTATGGTTCTATCGTTCCCCAGCTTTCTTGTGGTACTCAACCCTTGAGTTTGTACCTTCAGTCTGGTTTTCCTGCCCTGCTTCCATGATGCCCTAGAGCTAGCAATGTGAGGTTAAGCTTTTCCAAGGCAAGGGTTCTGAGGTAGCCATACTTCTCATGGTGTTCATCAACTTTTTGAAATTTGACGGAGGCTGGTGCAGATCCATGTCAGCTAGATGTCATTTTATCTCTGGGCTGTATATTGTCAACTGGACAGAACCGGTGTGGTAGTCAAAGCCAAAGAGAACAGACTAGAGACAAGAGAGTCAGGAATCAAATGGAAGTTTAATTTCAAAGTGAGGGAGGCAGATTAGATCATGCCAGGGCCCCATCCCTAGTGGGAGGATCCGTTTTAGTGTGGCCAAATCTCAATACTTATTTATACCAATAGCTGTGCCCTGACAATGAGGGGTAACAGCAACACAACATGGTAAGTTTGATTCATAGCAGGGCTTCATGACCAGAGCATGGATACAGCAGGTGCTTGTCCAAGTGCAGAGAACACCTGGTGCTGGTCAAAGCAATGAAATAATTATATGAAACAATTCTGGGATTTGGCTATGGCTGAGATCATCCAGAGGTTGAGCACCAAGGATTGTTGTTATGCCAATCTCAGGGCACAGCTTGCTTGCTGGGCTCTAGAAAACAGGGTGTCTTCTAATATCTTGACATTTCCCCCTTTTGGCCAAAGGGAGGCAGTCTGAAAGAACCTCTACCTTCCTGGCCAAAAAAAGGAGAGGAAAGTATAAGTCAAGATGCCATGAGAGACCAGTTAGGCCAAGATAAGCATTTTTATCCAGGAGGTTAGTTCCTTGAGGGGACTTACTGGGAAGTGTGTTCCAGGTATTATTGCTAGCCATTGTTTACTTGTAAGCAGAAAAGGGAGGGGCCAAGAATGTAGGGGGAGGGGCAACTAGGTGGTACAGTAAATAAAGCTCTGGCTTTGGAGTCAGGAGGACCTGAGTTCAAATCCGGCCTCAGACATATAACACTCACTAGCTGTGTGACTCTGGGCAAGTCATTTAATCCAATTGCCTCACCAAAACAAAACAAAAAAAAAAACAAAAGAAAGAAAGAAAAAGAAAAAAAAGAATGTAGCGGGAGCAAATGCCCACATACATTTGAATCAGGGCCTTGGTGGTTGGGCACATAATAAAAGGGAAGAGGAAAAAAAAACTGGACAGTATACTCAGCCCTCATCCAGAATCTTGGGATAGCTGTCTCATCTGGGTGTCAACTGCTTCTGGGTCCATACTAGGCAAACCTTGAGGTCCCTGGAGGGTTCTGTCATCCACTCAGGAACAGGTGCTTTCTTCAGATGATCCAGTAGTCCACACCTACAAGTTTGGCAGCTGTGGAGTAGGGGCCCTTAGAGAAAACTCCTTTCTTCAATCTTTGAATCTGAGTTTCTGGTCAGCATAACATAGGTCCTTAGTTATGAGTCTCTAAACAGCGCATAGAGATGATCCAGTTTCCCAACCATGCAGGGCTAGATTCAAACAATACAATATAGTTTTTCTCACAATTCCCATAATTGCATAATTACATTAAGTCAGGTACAGATCAAACTACTTGACTCAAAAGGGACTGGTTTTGAGAAGGGAGATTTACATGTCACCAAGATAATGAATAAAACTTAAACATCTTGAAACAAAAAAACCCAAAGTAATACAATGGTTATCATCAATATTAACTAACATTAAGTATCCTTGCATCTAGTAACTCATTCTCAACGTCCATTTAATCAGCACATTTTGAGTCCACATGTCTCATGTAGTTGTCTGGTCCTTAGATATCTTTTCTTGGACAATATGCTTATTTTCAGGACAGCTCCAACAGGGGCTTTGCTTCTCTGGTTCCAAATCTAGAAGTTCCCAGATAATTCTGACTTAGTATAATTTAGTACAATCACTTAAATTTGGTTCTCCAATTTTGAAACTTCAGAGAATTTCAGTTAATATACCATTTGCTATTTCTGTCCTTACCTAAATCCTCTACCTGATACAAGGATCTTTTTAAAATTTATGAGGGTCCAATAGCAAAACAAATTCTTCTGCCTTTTAAAATTATCAGACAGATAGGGGCAGCTAGGTGGCTCAGTGGATAGAGCACCAGCCCTGAAGTCAGGAAGACCTGAGTACAAATCTGGCCTCAGACCAGACACTTGACACTTACTAGCTGTGTGACCCTGGGCAAGTCACTTAACTCCAATTGCCTAAAAAAAAAATTATCAGACAGATACTTTAACAATGGGAAAATAATTTCGCTTTCTTTACAATGGTAAATTTATAAATTTATATAAATATATTTATAAATAAAAGATAAATGAAATGTCAATTTCTCCACCTAGTTTATCCTTTTGATACCCTGGGACTACATGATTGGCTGTCAGATATGCCTCATGCTCAGGATTAAGTGGGTAGGGAAATTTCCTTTTCAGAAAGGAAATACACACAGTGGGAAAAGAGAGTCAGAAAGATCCTACCTAGTCTGTGCCAAGGTCATCCCCAAAACTTTTCCCAGGCACATACATCCACCTTTAGCAGTTCCCAGACTGCAGCACATGCGATTTACTACTATTGGATTCATGACAATTCAGACAACTAACCCCATAATCAAAGCTCAAAACAATAGCAAATTACAGTCCCAAGAATTTTTACCTTAAATAGCAAAATCTCAGCACAACTTAGGGTTGAATTTCTTTCTTGATGTTTCCCTAACAGTTGACATTTAGTTTATCCTTTATTTATGAATTAAAACTACTCGTATTCTGGGGCCTCAGACATACAGCAAAAACCTGATAGTTGACTCCTCATTAATATGTTGAAGTTACATCTTTAAACTACCATATACACTTTCATAATAGCCAAGAATTTCAAATTCACTATTATAATAAACTTCTTATTATTATCTGCTTTCTAAAAAAATATCACATCCTTTTAAAAGCCCAACCATGCATCCAAATTAAAAAGTTGTTTTGTCTAACAGCATTTTTGCTACAATGGTCTCTCAAATTTTACAATATAAGAGAATTTAGAAAAACGACAATAACATAAACAATATTATGTATTTAAAACCTGAAACAAAACTTCACATGACATCAATTGCACTTCCAAATTATCACATATAAAAAAATCATTGATCTTTTTACCTTTGGCATTTTAAAACCACTTTAGAGTTATCAGGCATGGAACAATTACATTCTATTAAAGAAATAATTATAATGTAGTGCTTAGCATATGCCCATCACTATGTTAAGCATTTTACAATCATTATATTATTTTGATTTTCCACAAGAACCCTGGGAGGTGGGTGCCATTATTATTTTTCTCTTCACAGATCAGGAAACTGGGGCAAACAGAGATAAGATAACTTGCCCAAGTTACACAGCTAATAAATTTCTGCAACCAGAACTTAATTCAAGTTTCCCTACATTTTTTCAGCATTTTTTTTCAACACCTGTATTTGAGAATCTGATCTGAGATGAGAGGGGTTAACCGAATAAGAAGGAGAGGGTCTCTGAACTGGGGGAGTCATAGAGGATCTTTGGTTTAAACAATCATTCAAGGAAGGGTTAACAAGAGGTTGCTATAAAGTGAAAACTGTTTATTTATTTTTTTAACTTTCTTTTACTTACTGCTGTTATTTTTTTTTACTTTCTTCCCTTTGGGATTACTTCCAAATTAGCTGCCTTCCTTCATTGCACTTGAACAATAAAGCTATTAACACTAGTAACATTGCTGTTACTATGTACAATATTCTTTTGGTTCTGTTCACTTCACTATGCATCAGTTCATGCAAGTCTTTCCACGTTTTTTCTAAAATCAACCTGCTCAACATTTCTTATAGCACAGTATACGCACATTACAATCGTGTATCACAATTTGTTTAGCCATTCCTCAACTGATGGATGCTCACTCAATTTAATATTTTAGAATATATAGGTTTTTTTCCTTTCTTCCCTGATCACCTTGGGAAACACACCTAATAGTGGTATTGCTGGGTCAAAGGTTATAGTTTTAAAACGTTTTAGGCATAATTCCAGATTGCTCTCCAAAATGGTTGGATCAGTTCACAGCGCTACCAATAGTATATTAGTGTCCCAATTTTTCCACATGCCCTCCAACATTTATCATTTTAGCCAATTTGATAAGTGTGAGATGATATCTGAAAGTTGTCTTAATTTGTGTTTCTCTACTCAATAATGATTTGGGCATTTTTCACATGACAATATGTAGTTTTGATTTCTTCATCCAAAAACTGCCTATTCATATCTTTGATCATTTATCAATTGAGGAATGACATCCTTGAGTTCTTGAAGGACTATGTCAACAAATCTTAGCTTAAATGTTAAGCTCTTTTGGATCCTATTGATGGGGTGCTTGTGCTTGGACCCCAGCCTTAGGACCATATCTCTCCCCAGCCCAAAGACCCTATCTCTGGCAATAACTCGTGAGTGGGCCCCAGTGAGGCAAACTCTCTCTCCTGTTACAAGAACAAGCTGACCTCTGTAGAATTTCCCTTGTATGAACTATCTTGTACCAGCAGAACTCTCATGTACTGTTTCCCACAGTTACTGCATACAATCCAGATGTCGAGCTACAGACGTCAACTCCAGAGCTTATCTTGTTATAGACAAAAACACACACCTCGGACTCCCACCCCCATCCCCATCCCTCACAGGGTTTCCAGTAGTGAATGATTCCTGTGCCCAAGGTATAGAAACAATATGTTCCCTTAGGAACGGACTACTTCATCAAGAAGTAGTATCCCACCCCCATACCACTTAATTAGCATGGTCGGCACACAATGCACTATGTTTTTCTTATATGAGCTTTAGCATCACCCCTATTAAATTGCAAGTTCCCTAAGATGCTCCGCTAACTTTATTAGCATTACAATAAACTTTTGCCACTTGACTGGAAGACTGCTTGAGTCCAAGAATTCTTTCCAGATGACTCTGCCTTGTATCTCAATAGTTTTGAGGTCCCTACACCCCTAAACTGCATCACTATCAAGCTACAAGGGCTTTGAATGCATCCCCAGCAACAAACTGAATCCACTGTCTGAGGCCCAACCTTATTAGGCTATGGATAGGCTCCTCATCAATTTTTGTTGTTGTTATTGTTCAGTCATTTTAGTAATGTTCAACTCTTCATGGCCCCATTTGAGGTTTTCTTGGAAAAGATGCTGGAGTGGTTTGCCATTGCCTTCTCCAGTTCATTTTAAAGATGAAGAAACTGAGGCAAACAGGGTTAAGGGACTCGGTCAAGGTCATATAGCTAGTAAGTGTCTGAGGCCAAATTTGAACTTGGGACTTCCTAATTCCAGGCCCAGTGCTCTATCTACTGCACCATCTAGCTACTCTTATGAAAATGGGGCATGAAAGGAAGATATATATATATATATATATATATATATATATATATATATATATATATGAAGAGGTTCAGAAGTCTTCTGAACTTCTAGAGAGGTGAGAAAACTGGGGTATATAGTAGGAGAGGGTATATAAATTAAAATTAGGAGAATGGGGTGAATAGATAAGATAATAATAGATAAGGGAGGACTTCTACAGGGGTGGAAATAAGGAAAAAAGGGGTAAGTGAAGAAGATAAGTTTACAGGGATAGGATGAAAAGAGAGGCTGAGAAGGAAAATAATGACTAAAAAACACTGGGTATAAACCAGTATCTTATAACATTTACCAAGATAAGGTCAAAATGGATATATGACCTAGATATAAAAAGAGATTTTACCAAAAAATGAGAAGAACATAGAACATATTCCTTATCAAATTTATCAATAGGCGAACAATTTATGAATAAACAAAAGACAGAGAGCAAAGTTAGGTGTAAAATAGATAATTTCGATTACATGAAATTAAAAAGGTTTTGTACAAGTAAAATAAATGTAGCCAAAGGAAAGCAGAAAATTGGGGAAAAGATGTTTATAGATAGTTTACCAGGTAAAGGTCTCATATCTAAAATATATAAAGAACTTTGTCAAATCTGTAAGAATATGAGTCATTCCCCAATTGATAAATAGTCAAAGAATATAAACAGATAGTTTTCCAATGAAGAAATCAAAACCATTTATAGTCATATGAAAAAAATGCTCTAAATCATTATTGATTAGAGAAATGCAAATTAAAACAGACTTGAGATATTTTACACCTATCAAATTGGCTAAAGTGATAGAAGGGGAAATTGACAAATGTTGGAGGGGATGTGGAAAAACTGGGACACTAATTCATCGTTAGTGGAATTGTGAACTGATTCAACCATTTTGGAAAGCAATCTTGAATTATGCCCAAAGAGTTATTAAGCTATCTATGCCCTTTGACCCAGCAATACCACTACTTTGTTTATTTCCAAAGATAGTTAGGGATAAAGGAAAAGAACCTATATATCCTAATTTATAGTAGCTCTGTTTGCAGTGGGAAAGAATTAGAAGTTGAGGGGATGCCCACCAATTGAAGAATGGCTGAACAAGTCGTGGCATATAGGAGGACTTTCTTTGTATATCTTTTATAGTTAATTTGGGTATTTTTAATATTCATTGTTTGCTCAAAATCATTGTTGAAAGGGTTGTAGCAAAACAGGAAAGCTATTACATTGGTGAGGGACATGTGAATCAGTGCATTTCGCTGAAAAATCTGAAAATTTTAAATTTTTTTTTGGTCTAGATCTTCGATTTCATTTTTTTAATGGAGTTCCTAGTAAAGAAACTGTCTCTACCAGGTAAGGGCTCTGCAAATTATAGCTTTAGAGAGCTGCCTGGGACACCAGGAAGTTAAATGACTTGCCCAAGATCACAGAGCCAGTATATGTCACAAGCAGGACTTGAAACTGGGTACCTCCAACTAAGGTACGCCTAACTTTTATCCACAACACCACAGTGCCTCTCTCATTTATAGATTGTCCCAAAAGTCTTAGTGTAGTTTTAAGCTTTAGTAACTTCAGAGATACAAATACTACAAGATTGGGGAAAAATCATGTGAAAGTTGAATTATTCATGTATTTCAATTATACTTATTTGTTTTTGGAGATTTTGAATAATACATTTTTAATTATAATTTGAACAAGACAGGGCACCCTTCCATTTTGTGTTATATGTGCAAGTTTCTAGATGATACTTTCTTAGATTATCTTGCTTATCTCAGTTACTTAATCTATTTCCATTAGACATTGTCTTGTGGGGTAACATCAAAATTATGCATGCATCAAAACCTCATTCTTTGGATGATCTTAAGGCTTAGATTCGTCAGGATCCCCAAGCAAGGTCACCCCTCTCTTTTTACTCCTCTCTTTTTACTATTAGGAGACACGCCATTTCCAGAGCTAAGACACATCAAGCAAGCTGTGCCCTGAGCTTAGCATACCAACAATCCTTTGTGCCCGCCCTCTGGATGAACTCAGATGCAGCAAAATCCCAGAACTGTTTCACACCAGCACCAGGTGGTCCCTGATCTTAGACAAACACCTGCCAGAACCATGTTCTAGTCATGAAGCCCTGCTATGGATCAAACTTTTCTCTTTGTCGCTGTCAGCCCTCATTGTGAGGGCTACAGCTCAGTACATAGCCATTGCTATATGTATTAAGATCTGACCTAGCTAATACGGGTCCTCCTAGAGGAAGCCCCAGTACGTGAGCTTAATTTCCCTTCTCCAATGGAATAAAGAAAGCTTTTAACTTATGACCATTGTCAGCTCTTTGGTTTTATTTTGTTTTTGTTTCATTTTATCTTCTTTTTATAAATTTACATAGTATTTTATTTTTCCCCAGTTATATGTAAAAACAATTTTTAACATTTGTTTTTAAAACTTTGAGTTCCAAATTCTCTCCTTTCCTCCCTCCCAACCCCCCCATCAAGAAGGCAAATAATTCGATATAGGTTATATATGTAGCCAAGCAAAACATATTTCCATATTAGTATGTTGTGAAAGAAAACACAGACCAAAAAAAAAAACCCTTAAGAAAAAACAAAATAAAAGAAAGTATGCTTCAATCTGTATTCAGATACTATCAGTTCTTTCTCTGGGGAGGGATAGTATTTTTCATCATAAGTCCTTCAGAGTTGTTTTAGATCACTGTATTGCTGAGAATAGCTAAGTCATTCACAGCTGATCATCTTACATTTCTGTTACTTTGTATACAATACATTTTACTTCGCATCAGTCCATGCAAATCTTTCCAGGTTTTTCTGAGAGCACCTTGCTTATCATTTCTTATAGCACAATAGTATTTCATCATAATCACATACCACAACTTGTTCAGCCATTCCCAAATTGATGGGCATCCCCTCAATTTCTAATTCTTTGCCCCCAGAAAAGAGCTGCTATAAATATTTTATAGATATAGGTCCTTTTCCTTTTTGTTTTTTATTTCTTTTGGAATGCAGACCTAGTAGTGGCATTGCTAGGTCAAAGGTTTTATAGCCCTTTGGGCATAGTTCCAAATTGCGCTACAGAATGGTTGAATCAGTTCACAATTCCACCAACAGTGCATTAATGTCTCATTTTTCTCATATCCCCTCCAACATTTGTCATTTGCTTTTTCTGTCCCATTAGCCAATCTAATAGTTACGAGGTAGTTAATTTGCTTTTCTCCAATCAATAGTGAGTTAGAATATTTTTCCATATGGCTATAGATAGCTTTGATTACTTCATCTGAAAACTGATCATATCTTTTAATTGTGTATTATTTTATTTTATTCCTTAGAATTAACTGTGGTTGTGAAACCCTGTGTGAGCTCTTTGGTATTTTCAGAGTTAACAGTGGTTATATAACCTCTGTGACTTTTGGTCATTTGCTTTCAGATCTGACAGATAACAAATATAATCCTTTTAGTCACTGAGAAGCAAGTTTTTATGAAGTTATAAAACTGAGCAGAGCAATACATAGCAAAGATGATGGTTATGTTACATTGTATTAAGAAGTTCAAAAACATTTTTAAGTTTAAATAATTAATCTTTCTTGTTTTTTTAAAAAGTTTGTATCATTTATACTTCTGAAATTATTAAAGCTGTAGTAAGACTTTTAGGACTCTGTGTGTGTGTGTGTGTGTGTGTGTGTGTTGTTTTCTCAGATCAGTAGAAGGGGTCTTTTTGTTCACCTCAGTTACTTGATTTATTTCCATTAGATATTTTCATATACGTATATGAGAATTACATACATATATATATATATGTATAAACACATAATACATAATAATGGTAACAAATTAATTGGGCCCTTTGATCCACTGAGCCCACCACCAGAGTTAAGGATGTTATTAAAAGGGGGAAAAATACTTATCTATAAAACCCCAGCTGTTAGAGTAACCAATACAGCTACTAGTAAGAAATAAAAGCAAAGTTAGAATGGAAGCTGGGGAAAGTTGTGCTGCCTACACAATGTCCTATGTTAACTTTAAGATTTAAAGGATGTGTAGGGTAAAGAGCTTTCTTCCATGTCATTGGAGGTATCTGATGGTAGTGCGGGGGGGGGGAGAAGAGCTTTTCTGAGGTAGGACAAAGGGATGTTACGGGGAAAGGTTTGATGGGGATACCTGTATGTAGCACAAAGAAAGAGCCTATTTAGGCTCCAGTGTGGACTCCAGGTAAAGCTAGGCTGGATGCTTAGCACAGCACACGGCACAAAGTAAGAGCTTAATATGTAAATAGATAGATAGATAGATAGAGATAGAAGTAGAGATAGCTTGATTGATTGATTGATGGCAAGTGAATGGCATTCTCTGCTCCTGTTGTGGTGTAAGAGGTTGAGAGGTTGTGACCCCTCAAAGACCGGAATACAGGATGGGTCATCTGGAATGAATTCACAGACTCAAGCATTCTTTAATTCAAGGTGGCAAAGATTTATTGTTACGCTTTTCAGAGGGCAAGGATTCTTAAAGGATCCTGTGAGAGACTGAGGGTGAAGCTAGGATTTATATGGAAAAGAGCATGGGAAAGGAATGCCAGGGACACTGATGAGGTAATCCAAAGGTGCAGGTGGGGCTATGGATGGGAAAGTACAGGGAGTACACCGGACAGGGAGGGAAATGACAGAGGTATGGATCTTTGGAGTCTGGCAGGAGGAAAAGTCCTTGGGCTGGCCAAGGACAAAACTCCTTGGGCTGGGCAAGGCACCCCTCTCCCTCTGTCTTGATGAGAAAATGCTCTGCAACAAAGGAAAGCTTTCTTACAACACAGGAACTTACTAAGGAATTGGGAGGCTTCCAGAGACATGATCTGAGGGCTGGAGCCTGAGCAGCCCAGCTCTGTGTAGCTGTACCAGGGAGAGAGATAAGGGTTGTGCTGAGGCCCGTGCATGAATAACTGCTAGGCACAGTGTCCTTGGGCTGGGGAGTGGTTGTCAGAGACAGTGTTTCTGAGTCTAGGGAGAAATTGGGGTACAAGTACAAGCACAAGCACCCAAGCACACCATCATTCCCATCACTAAATTGAATCACATGGGGCAACAAAGTTTCTTACAAGCATTTGAAAAAGTCTCAATCTCTGGGTTATCTTGTGACCTTGACCCCTGAAAGTGGTGGTTCCCAAACTTTGTGCAGTAATGGCTCCCTTTTTTATTAAAAAACATGAACACCCTACTTTTCATAAAACGATCTATGCAAATTATGTTTTAATGAGTATTGTTGTTGGGTTATTTGCAGTAGGGTCTTCGTGACCTCATCTGAGGTTTTCTTGGCAAAGATACTGGAATGGTTTGCCATTTCCTTCTCCAGCTCATTTTACAGGTGAGGAAACTGAGGCAAATAGAATTAAGTGGTTTGCCTAAGGTCACAGAGCTAGTAAGGGTCTGAGGCAAGATTCGAAGTCATGAAGATAAGTCTTGCCATGTAGCTAGTAGCATTTGTATATGGATCTTTAAGATTTGCAAAGCACTTTACATGTCTCATTTCCTCATATTTCTAATACCCGAGGTACAATATAGAGCATAGATTCCTAAAGCGGGTAATACGGCCCCCTGGGGGGGCACTGGAACAGTCCAGGATGGTGGTAGTAGTTTGGAAAAAACAAAACAAAACATTAAAGGGTTAAAGAAAGTAGATTTCCAGAGAGGTGCTGAGTAACTTTTTTTTTAAGGGGCCAGTAAGCCAAATAAGTTTGGGGACCTCTGAAGAGATATGATACACCTTTAGCTAGGAAAGTGAGGGACTGAGTACCCAAATCCAGTCTCTTTGGAAATGTGGGATGGGGCAACTCTACATGTGTCCCTACATCCCTGTTTGTTATACATTGTTGTTGGTGATGGTGGTCCTTTGGTCTCAAAGAGGACCAGTGATAGCATGGAGTGATGTCTTGACTTGTGCGTGAATTGGATTTAAGTGAGGCAGAGTTGCACAAAGTTGTCAGCCTCACTCTTTCTTCCACAGTCATTGAAGTCCAATGGGAGGACAGTGAGAGCTGTATTACATTAATTATCATAGAATCATATATTTAGAGATGAAAGAGAAGGGAAGGGAGTATTTATATGATGCCTGCTATGTGCTAGCATATTATTTCATTTTACTCTCACAACAATCCTACAAAGTGGGAAAGAGACTGTCAAGATCAATGATTCAAACCCTTTATTTTACTCTTGAGATGCGGAGCAATTTAAGTGACCAACTAAGATGATGCAGGTAGTAGTAAGTGACAGAGACAGGATTTGAACCCGTGTCCCCAACTTTAAATCTTGTATGCTTTCAATATACTACACTGCCTCAAGAGAGAAATAGGTACCCTCAAATCTTTAAATCTCTTAGGACCCAGGACCAAAGGTGGGGGAACACAACAGCACACTATTGCTGCCTCATTTATAAGTGGCTGCCCATCCTGGCTCCCGGAAACTCCATCTCCAGGGATTGTGGGAGGCTTGAGACATGCAGTGGATAGAGTGCTGGGCCTGGAATCAGGAAGACCAGGGTTCAAATCTGGCCTCAGACATTATTAGCTGTGTGACCTGGGCAAGTCCCTTTACCTTGTTTGCCTCAGTTTCCTCATCTGTAAAATGAGCTGGAGAAATAAATGGCAAACCACACCGATATCTTTGCCAAGAAAACCCCATATGGGGTCACAAAGTGTTAGACATGGACCAAACAACAAAAACACTTCAGGCAATGCTGAAAGGGATCTGACCTCTGCAGGTTTTCATGTTCATAAGGGTATGGTAACATGAACTTACTGAAGGGCAGAGCATCTGCCAGAAAACTGCCTACTCTCCCTCCAACAGAGAGTTATGACCTTCCCCCACAGACTCCCTTCCCTGCTCAAAGGAGTAGTTGGGTTATCAGTGCTTTGGGCCAAAGGTGAAGGTAGAGGTGGAAGAGCTGGCAGGAAGTGAGGCTCAGTGAACCTCCCTTACTGTTGGCAACTAGGTCTACTGCCTGCTGCATCCCTCCCCTAGCACACTCTCCTGCCTACCCAGAAAGAGTTAGAACAAATTCATCTCCTTAGGCTTAACTTTTGTTGACTTTGGTTTTCTTTTTTTTAAAGTGAATGTTCAAATCTGGCTTCAGACACTTACTAGTTTTGTAACTCTGGGCAAGTGTAGGTAGTATTCCTGACATTGCGGGAGTTGTCAGAGGCATGGACTTTGGAAATCTGGTGCAAGGGAGAGTCCTTGGGCCAGCCGAGGACAAAAATCTTTGGACCAGAAACCCCTCTGCCTGATAAGAGAAGGTGTTCTGCAACAAGAGAAAATTTTCTTACAGCACAGGGGCCTACTGAGAAATTGGGAGGCTTCCAGAGACACGATCTTAGGACTGGGGCCCGAGCACTCCGTCACCACCCTGTTGGCCTCAGTGTCCTCCTCTGTAAAATGAGGTAGAGAAGGAAATGTCAAACCACTCTAGTATCTTTGCCAAGAAATCCCCAATTGGGGTCACAAAGAGTCAGACACAACTAATCAATTCAAAAACAATTATCTTCATCATCATTATTATATAGTTTGGGGGAAGGGGAAAGAGTGGGCTGTGTTTCAAGGGCAATGCTCTGTATTAAAAGCTGGCATTTACATGTTTGAAACAATGTTTTCCAAACACTGTTTTACAGCACTCTCACAAGTCAGTGTTATTTATTACCATTCCTTTTTTGTTGTTGTGTTTGTCCTTCAGATGATGACATAACTTGCAATGGACTTTGCTTTGGGTGAGGAAGGGCTGTGCAAGGCAAGGTCACCAAGCCTCACTTTCTTCTCCAGAGCCATCTGGGTCCAGTGGGGCCCAGGATGCAATAGGAGACCCTGGCCCTTTTAAGCTAAGGTCTTTTCAGGTTTTCACTTTGAGTGAGGCAACACCCATTCAATGAATAGGCCTCCTTAAAACTAAGGTTCTGGGGGCAGCTAGGTGGCACAGTAGATAGAGCACTGGAGGACCTGAGTTCAAATCCAACTGCACACCAAACACTTGACACTTACTAGCTGAATTGCCTTAAAGGAAAAAAGAAACGAAGTCTGGTGTGCAAAATCATCTGTTTTTATTTCTTTATTTTAATTTAATATTTTATTTTTTTCCCAGTTATGTGTAAAAACAATTTTAACATTTTTTTTTCAGATTTTGAGTTCCAAATTCCCTCTTTCCCTCCCCCCCATTGAAAAGGCAAGCAATTTGACATAGATTATACAAGTGTAGCATCTAATTGTTTTTAAAGGGATAATTGTTCAGTGTAATCAGCATTTCATTTTTCTTTTCTAGACTTTCAAAACCTAAACTCATGAAAAAAGTTTTAAAAGATGAAAATGACAAATGTTTGATTTTATTTTCAGTTCTAATTCTCTCCCTTCCTTACCCCCAACATAGTAGACTTTAAAGGGAAAGACAGTTTCTTCTCTTCTGCTCTTCTTTCTCTTCTCAACACGTGGCTTTGGACCCCAACATCTTTCCTTGAAATTCTCATCAAGGGAGAAAAGGATTTCTTTCTTCTACACCCTCCCTCCCACTGCCCAAATTTGGCAACTATGGGTATGTGGCAGTAAGCAGATGTGCTTATATAAACAGCAATCCTGGTGCCTGCCTCTAGAGGTCAGCAGCTCTTAGGTCTGAAGGCTGATTGTTCAGCTGTAAGTGACCACTTCCTGGAGTCTGAGCCCAAGCAGAAAATACAGACCTTGAGCAAACTGTCCAGATATTTCTTATGGTGCAGTAATATCCCATCACATTGATGTGCCAAAATATGTTTAGTGGGGAAGCCAGGTGGCGCAGTGGAGAGAGCACTGGCCCTGAAGTCAGGAGCATCTGAGTTGAAATCTGGCCTCGGAGCAAATACGTGACACTTACTAGCTGTGTGACCCTGGGCAAGTCACTTAACCCCAATTGGCTAGAGAAGAAAAAATTGTCTTAATTGTAGATGACACAAACCCCTGTAAGTTCTGACAATGTACTTTTTTTTTAAGGCAATTGGGGAAAAAAATTAAATTAAAATAAAGAAATAAAAACAGATGATTTTGCACACCAGACTTCGTTTCTTTTTTCCTTTAAGGCAATTCAGCTAGTAAGTGTCAAGTGTTTGGTGTGCAGTTGGATTTGAACTCAGGTCCTCCAGTGCTCTATCTACTGTGCCACCTAGCTGCCCCCAGAACCTTAGTTTTAAGGAGGCCTATTCATTGAATGGGTGTTGCCTCACTCAAAGTGAAAACCTGAAAAGGCCTTAGCTTAAAAGGGCCAGGGTCTCCTATTGCATCCTGGGCCCCACTGGACCCAGATGGCTCTGGAGAAGAAAGTGAGGCTTGGTGACCTTGCCTTGCACAGCCCTTCCTCACCCAAAGCAAAGTCCATTGCAAGTTATGTCATCATCTGAAGGACAAACACAACAACAAAAAAGGAATGGTAATAAATAACACTGACTTGTGAGAGTGCTGTAAACAGTGTTTGGAAAACATTGTTTCAAACATGTAAATGCCAGCTTTTAATACAGAGCATTGCCCGTGAAACACAGCCCACTCTTTCCCCTTCCCCCAAATTATATAATAATGATGATGAAGATAATTGTTTTTGAATTGATTAGTTGTGTCTGACTCTTTGTGACCCCAATTGGGGATTTCTTGGCAAAGATACTAGAGTGGTTTGACATTTCCTTCTCTACCTCATTTTACAGATGAGGACACTGAGGCCAACAGGGTAGTGACGGGGTGCTTGGGCCCCAGTCCTAAGATCGTGTCTCTGGAAGCCTCCCAATTTCTCAGTAGGCCCCTGTGCTGTAAGAAAATTTTCTCTTGTTGCAGAACACCTTCTCTTATCAGGCAGAGGGGTTTCTGGTCCAAAGATTTTTGTCCTCGGCTGGCCCAAGGACTCTCCCTTGCACCAGATTTCCAAAGTCCATGCCTCTGACAACTCCCGCAATGTCAGGAATACTACCTACACTTGCCCATCCATAACTCCCAAAGACACCCGGGTCCCTTGCATTACCTAATTAGTATCCCTGGCGTTCTTTTCCCATGCTCCTTTACTATATAAACTCTAGATTCACCCTCATTAGGGTTCATGTTCCCCCAAAGGAACTTCACCCACTACTATTGGTGTAATGCAGGACATTATTTGCCCATTTAGGTAGTAGGGCCCTTTAAGCCACGGAAAGCAAAAGTTGGTGCTTCATCTTGCCCCAGACCTCTTTCCTCCTAAATCTAAATAATAGTGAAATGTACTCTTGCATAGCTCAGCACAGCCTGTACCTCCAATGCAAATGGATAAGAAAGCTTGCAATAAAATTGCATTAGATAATTATGTTTATACCAGAGACCAGGACACCTGGTCTGGTTTGTGTGATCTCTGACCCGTAATAATGCTTGGGTGCTTGTGCCCCAATTTCTCCCTAGTCTCAGAAACACTGTCTCTAACAACCACTCCCCAGCCCAAGGACACTGTGCCTAGCAGTTATTCATGCTTGGGCCTCAGCATGACCCTTATTTCTCTCCCTGGTACAGCTACACAGAGCTGGGCTGCTCAGGCCCCAGCCCTCAAATCATGTCTCTGGAAGCCTCCCAATTCCTCAGTAAGTTCCTGTGTTGTGAGAAAGCTTTCCTTTGTTGCAGAGCATTCTCCTGTCAAGCAGAGGAAGAGGCGTGTCCTTGACCAGCCCAAGAACTCTTCCTCTTGCCAGACTTCAAAGATCCATGCCCCTCCCTGTCCGGTATACTCCCTGTGCTTTCCCATCCATAGCCCCCAAAGACACCTGCATCTTTGGATTACCTCATCAGTGTTCCTCACATTTCTTTCCCATGCTGTTTTCTATATAAATCCTAGCTCGACCCCTGATGGGGGCTGCTCGATTTGGATATGCATACCCCTTGCAGCTGCGCTAATAAAGTCCACATCTTAAATCACGTCTGGGTCTCACTCGCTGATTTCTCGGTACAACATTTTGGAGGCCCCAGCGAGATAGCAGCATACCGTGTAGCTGCAGAGACTCACCTGGAGAGGACATTGGCCTAAGGAGGGGGGAATTGTTCTGTTCTGACTTCTAGAGGAGCCAGCCCCTGATAATGTTCCAGGGCCCCAGGACTCAGGACTAGGAGAAGCCTCCCTCCCCGACTCCGACTGTACCTCATTTCGGCTCCCGTGGACCTGGTAAACCTCCGGGGGTAAATGTCTGCAGACATGTTTTCTTGTGGGGAATGCGTGCCGGATGCGGCACAGCACTTAGTGCCTCAATCCCCCAGGCACCCCGAGACATCGGGACTGTGCCTGTATCTGGCTCCTGGTACCTGGTTCCTGGTTCCTGGTTTCTGTCTTAGTTCTGTCAGGCCGTGTCTCGTTCCTGGTTTCTGTCTCAGTGTCAGTCTATTAGTTTATACATGTAGAGATTGTGTTTTTAAGAGATTCTGTTTTGCAGTGATCTGCCTGAAGCCACCTCTGTTTCATACTGAAAGACAGGTGTCAGACTGCATTGCAGACAGTTTTCTCCAGGGCAGTTCCTCCGACTTCCATTGGGAGGATGTGTTTGTGTTCAGGCTTTTATTGTTTGTCTGTGTCTGTGTTCTGCAATAATGGGGGGATACGGCCAGGACATCATTTCCCTCCCTTTTGGGTTGTTTGCAGCCAGACAGCCAAAGGCTGCAGCAGGACTCTGAAAAGTTGCCTTCATTCTCCCCCTCTCCCTCCCCAGGTAACAGCAGCTTCAAAGGAGTGCGTGGATGGGAGAGGGGAAGAGAGAAGAATACTTTATTATTTAGGTTATATGGTTGGTAGAGGGCAAGTTGGGAAGGATTTGTGAAGTGTCAGGTCAGAATTAGAAAGGAATGAGATATGTACAGGTTTTAAGGGGATTTTAAATCATTAGAAAGAAAGGCAAGGAAGTTTAAGCATGTAGGAGAGAGGAGTGTGTGTAGAAAATTTTAAGGGAATATGGTTTAGTTGCATGGTGTGACTGGAGGGACTTTTGCATGAGTAATAGTTTCTCTCTCTCTGCATTCTACCTCTGGCCGAGTTTGAGTGTGGAGACAAAGAGAAAAGTTCTTGTGTACCAGAACATAGACAACTGGTATACGTGCTGAGGACTGCGGCTTGCTGGGTTTAGTTGATGTTTCCCCACGCCCCAACTCATCCAAATTGGTAAAATGTGATGTTTTCAATTTCAGATTGTTACACTGTTTTGCACTTAAGTACATTGAAGGAAACTCAGACGAGTGGATTCTTTTGAGTGCACAGTGAGGGCAGTTTGAGGAGAGATGGAGGGAATTATGTCCACCCACCTTTCAGGCTAGATCCCCGGGTGGGTTCTTTTAAAGACTGGTCATTATGGGAAAGAAAAAGCAATCAGAATACTGGTCCACTACATTTCTAAGCTTAAGAAGGGTATTGCATTTGGGAATATATTTTTGTCTACCCCTCCAAAAACTAAATAAATAAATAGGGGAGAATGAATGGGTTAGAATAAACTTCCAAATTCTATTTGCTTTTAAGAGGAAGTTTCACCTATAATTCTTATCAAATCTGTGTAAACGTTTCCTGTGTTGTGAAATTCTTGAGGAAATGAGAATCCTTGAGATAAAAATTGAGTAAATTTTTAAAGGTTTGATAATATTTGTTATTGTGGTAATGTTCTTCACGCATTATAAAAACTGAATTTTTTTCTCCGTTTTTGACTAAGGAGCTTTGCGATGTCTAGGAATTCTGTAACAACTAGGAATTTAGTTTGTTATGGTACTTTGGGAAGTTATTTATGTTACTTGAGGACATTTTACATCAACTTAGTTTTAATGAATTCCATTTTTAAAGGTTTATTTTTACTTTAAGGTAGAAGTGAAAGATATCTATCACCTTAAAAATTTCTAACAAATGTTCTTCCTAAAAGTCTAGTGATTATTCTTCTTAACATCAGGATAAATTTTAATCTGTTTTTAAAAAGGGCTTATAGATAAAACAATTTGACTATCACTTCTGAAAGTTATAAGATTGTTAACTAAGTTATTTGAAGTTAACTGTTTTAATGTTACAACCTAGAATTGTTAATTGATTGCTGTGGGAAAAAGAGGGAATTGGGTAAAAGCCTTATCCAGATTGGTTCTGCCCATTCAAAACAGTCCTCCTTGGGATAATGAAGTCAACAGGCAGGGGCACCGGGATTAGCCCCTCCCTGGGATATTATAAGGCAATTCCCCTTACTTTGTAAACTTGCCCCGCTCCCTGAGAAATTTTTAAAAAATAAATCTGTGTGAGCAAGGTCATCTGCTTTGAGAACAGAACTTGTTTGGAGTTCCTAAACAATGAACTTGGCTTGCTGAGAAGTTAGAAGTTTATGTACAGTAGATAGATGTTGCCTGCAACCAGATTGTACACCGAATGGAGAGGCGTGAAATAACTTATGACATGGGCCAGGCGGAGTAGAATTACTGACTCAGTTTATTCATCTGAGGGCACAAAATATATAAGGAAGATCTAGCCTAACTTCAAAGAGTCCTCCCCGTGAGATACTCCCCAGAACATCTGCTGAGGATGGGACAATCATTTCCTCCTTATCAGGGTTCCTAGATTGGGCTGTAGACTCCAAGGTTTTCCCAGGCACCTTGGCGCCACCTGCATAGAGGAGTAAATATGTAAATCTAAGGTTCAAAGAGAGAGAAGGAATGTCTCAGAGACCTCTTTATCAGGAAGGAATTGGGGAGCCGTACCACTTAATCCATAAGCCCTTTTGGGTAAAAGCCTGAGCAGAGGTCAAACTCTGCCTTGGATCTTAAACCCTTATCAGACTCTTAAGATCGGCCCTCAACAGATAGAAATGATTTCTAATGATTGGCTTTTACACCAGGAGAAGTTTTAATGTTAAGTGCAGTTTCTTATGTATGTGAGTCCTGGTAAATCTTTATTGCTTATTGCAATTCCATGGGAGTATATTAACTGTATCTGGCTTTAAGCTATGGTTAGTGAAACTTGCTGTGTGAGGTAAAAGGCTCTTGGGACTATAACTAATTTTGCTTTGAGTTTGAATATGGGTATCTGAGAGAAATGCCACAAGCTCCTATGGGGTAGAGATCTGCATCTGGGAAAAAGCTGTGAGGACAATCTTAGCCTCAATCTAGGATGGGATCCTCCTGGCTCAGTTTCCCCATTGTGTTCCTTTGAGAAGGAATGTTTCCCACCTGACTATTCCTGAGTCTGGCTATGATATGGAATTGATACTGCATGATTGGAGAACTGTGACTGTTACCTGAATTCAAACAGAGCTAAGGATTTTCTATCCTGTCATATTTGGATGTCACATGTCCCTGCCTTTTTCCTTTTATAGTAGATTTCTCTGATCAGAGCAAGTGGTCAGTAAAAAATATTAGCACAATATAAGTATGTGAGATCTTGCTGTTTTGATCTGAATTTGTGGTTATCCCATGGCCTAAGTATACAATCAGTGTTTGAATTTATCATATGTAAAAGATTCAATTTCTGAAAGTATAATTAGAGAAGAATAAACAAGCTTGTGAACAAGGACATAAATCCATCAACTTGTGAGGTTGAAGTTAGTAACCTCTTTGTTTTGTTTAAGGAATAGGATTCCAGCATAGTTATGTTAGTGAAGAGTAGTAAGAGCTTTTTTGTGTTAAATTAATGGGAAATCTAATATTATTTTAAATCTGGAATTAGAACATGTACAGAAATTTATACAAACTTCTGGAGACTCACCTCAAGATGTTCCCATTGTTTAAAGGGATTATGAGAGCAGTAGTATTTGTCTGTGGTCATTCTCTTACTGTTACCAATGTGAGATTAAATTCTTATTATCTAGGATGTGTGATTTTGTGGGACAGAAATTTACTATTGTTTTGAGCTTTGATTACCAGGATAATTATCTGAGTTGTCATGCAGCCAGTAGTAGAATGGCATGTGCTGCAGGCTGTAAGGGGGGAGAAGAAGGAGTGCTCCTCACTGTGTATAAACAGGTCCCCGAGAGGTCCCCTTTGCCCATCGGTCCCCTAGAAGGACTGGCCCGCCCACCTAAAATTCGTCCCAATCCTCCAACCCCCACTAGGATCCCCTCCAACCGGCTCAGCACCCCTTAGCCACCTAAGATTCTTCCTGATCCTCTGGCTCCTAGTAGGACCCCTCAGGCTGATCCGCCTCACCCCTCAATTATAAGACTGCTCTGAGCCATCCGTAGCATTGTCAACTCCACCCGGCCTGACCTAGGACCTAGCTGCTGGCTGTGTATGGATGCACCACCCCCATACTATGTGGGAGTGGCAGTTAATGGTTCTGTTTGCCGTAGCCCAGACTTGGAGAATTGTTGGTGGGAACAACCTAAGTTGACCTTGGGGGATGTCCAAGGCAAAGGTACCTGTCTTACTTCATCCACCTCATCCCTGAAAACTTCTCCTTACTCTCCTGTCTGTAATAGTACTGTGGTTGTTCCACAATCCTCCTCCTCTTTTTATTCAGCGCCATCCGGCACTTGGTGGGCCTGTCTGGATGGGATCACACAGTGTGTCTCCGCTGTGGTGTTCATAAAAGAATCTGAGCCTCCATGTATATTAGTCTCCATTATCCCCAGGGTCTCACTTCTTCAGGGCCCGGAGGGTTGGGAGTACTTCACTCATGAGGGCAGTGTGTCCTACTGAAGCAAGCAAGCCGTTCCCCTCCTCATCCCTACCCTCAGTGGGGTTGGGGTTAGTGGGATCAACTGCTGTAGGTACTGCTGCCCTAGTCCGAGAAGAGGCCAGTTACCAGGAACTTAGTGCTCAGGTCGACGTAGACCTCAGTCAGTCATCTGGAGCACTCTATATCCCAACCGGAGAAACAGGCCAACTCCTTGGCAGAGATGGTTCTGCAGAACCGGAGGGGTCTGGATTTACTGTTTCTCAGGCAAGGTGGCCTTTGTGCCGTCCTAGGGGAGGCCTGCTGTTTCTATGCCAGTAACTCAGGTGTAGTTCAGGAGAGCCTTTCCCTGATATGGAAAAATATTGCAGACAGGCAGAGGGAATGAGAAGGGAACGAAAATTGGTGCCAGAGCCTGTTTCGGACTTCCCCATGGTTAACCATTCTTATTTCTGCCTTAGCCGGGCCTTTGTTCCTCCTTACTATAGTCCTAATTCTTGGCCCTTGTCTAGTTAATCGGCTCCTTGACTTTGTTAGATCCCATATTAATTCAGTTAAATTACTGTTGGTTAGAGATCCCCGTTATCAGACCCTGGCGTCTGCCTTCTTTGCACCCTACAATGATGCAGCCCCCGCCATGTCAAGGGTTTGACGTAATACACAAAAGAAGTAGGGAATGTAATGCAGAACATTATTTTGCCATTTAGGTAATAGGGCCCTTTAAGCCATGGAAGGCAAAAGTTGGTGCTTCATCTTGCCCCAGACCTCTTTCCTCCTAAATCTAAATAATAGTGAAATGTACTCTTGCATAGCTCAGCACAGCCTGTACCTCCAATGCAAATGGATAAGAAAGCTTGCAATAAAATTGCATTAGATAATTATGTTTATACCAGAGACCAGGACACCTGGTCTGGTTTGTGTGATCTCTGACCCGTAATAATGCTTGGGTGCTTGTGCCCCAATTTCTCCCTAGTCTCAGAAACACTGTCTCTAACAACCACTCCCCAGCCCAAGGACACTGTGCCTAGCAGTTATTCATGCATGGGCCTCAGCATGACCCTTATCTCTCTCCCTGGTACAGCTACACAGAGCTGGGCTGCTCAGGCCCCAGCCCTCAAATCATGTCTCTGGAAGCCTCCCAATTCCTCAGTAAGTTCCTGTGTTGTGAGAAAGCTTTCCTTTGTTGCAGAGCATTCTCCTGTCAAGACAGAGGGAGAGGCGTGTCCTTGACCAGCCCAAGAACTCTTCCTCTTGCCAGACTTCAAAGATCCATGCCCCTCCCTGTCCGGTATACTCCCTGTGCTTTCCCATCCATAGCCCCCAAAGACACCTGCATCTTTGGATTACCTCATCAGTGTTCCTCACATTTCTTTCCCATGCTGTTTTCTATATAAATCCTAGCTCGACCCCTGATGGGGGCTGCTTGATCTGGATATGCATACCCCTTGCAGCTGCGCTAATAAAGTCCACATCTTAAATCACGTCTGGGTCTCACTCACTGATTTCTCAGTACAACATTGGCGTTACACTAAACGTCTCTTGACTGAAAGACGGTTTGAGTGTGTGAATTTGTTCAGGTGACTCTGCCTTGGCATTCTCAGGGTCCCAGCACCCCAAACCTCTACCCCAACACCTCTTCAGAGGGACTTACCCAGAGGGACTTACACAGCTAGTAAAAGGTTGCATTTGAACTCGGGTCCTCCTGACTCCAGCTTGGGCGCTTTATCCACTGCACAACCTAGCTGGACCAAAGATAATAATAGCTAAATATACTGCTCACGATGTGCCAGGCACTGTACTAAGTGATTTACAATTATTATTTCATTTGATTCTCACAATAACTCTGGGGTGGGGGGAGGGAAGGTGCTATTACTATCCCCATTTTACGGATGAGGAAACTGAGGGTCATGGATGTTAAGTGATTAAGTTATATGTGATTAAAGCACAGACAAATGAAACTGATAAAACTTTTTTTTTCATAAGAAACCAGTTTGGGCAATTATACCCTAGCAGGATCAAAGAGCCAATTTACCCCTGGCTTGCCCCTCCTTCTCGTACCCAGGTAAGTAGGCGAGGACCTCTGGGATGGGATTTACTGGAAATCCTGTGGCAGTAATCTTATTGCAGGGTTCCGCTGCTTCCAGGAAGTCTAAGTTGGACTACATTGCCCAGAAGCCTTCACTTTCTTTCCCAGTTGAACCTAGTGCAATTTAAATGGGGTGTGCCCAGAGAGAGTCAGCCATAGTATCTGGAGCCAGCTACGGCCAAGGCTTCAGCAGCATCCCTGACCAGGCTCAGCCCCTGCAAATTTAGGGAAGGATGTTGGGGGTCCTGGCCTTGTTGGCTTCACTCGTCCTCCTCCTGATCTTGGCAGCACCCTATATCAGGTGAGTGACAGGGTTTCTGCTGCAATCCCTTCCCCCACCCTCCTCTCCCTCAGCCCCCCTCCTTAAGAGGTGAGGAGCCTCTCCCTGCAGAGGAAGGATGAAACTCCTGACTGGAGACCCCGAGGAGCTGAGCCTGATTGGTGTTTCCTTGTAAATGGTGGTCCTAGTCAAAGGCAAAGGAAGGCTGTGCTTGGAGGGGAGCAGAGGACAGTAGATGGGTCTAAGGAAATTCTGACCCACCGAAAGTAGCCAGAGTTCTAGGAGGTCAGGGCATCTGCTTCAGTGAGGAGGTTCAGTATGCCCTTGGAGTCAGCAGAGCCCTGCAAAGAGGTGCTTGGCTCGATCTCAGCAGTTGTGGTTTGCAAAGTCCTCGCGGGGAGAAGATGCAATGCAGAAAACAGCTCATGTTCCCCTTAGGCCTAACGTTAACATCTACCAAGTTGTTTTCTTTAGTAGGAGTAGTCTGATGAAATCACAGATCTAGACCTTCTTCCCACGCTCATCACCTAAAAAGAGAGAGAGAGAGAGAGAGAGAGAGAGAGAGAGAAACATTCTAACCGAGGGCTTCAGGTAGAGAGAGAGCACATTTTTCACCCAGACCTTAGTCCTCACCAGCTCTGATAAATTGCAAAATCACTTTGTTCTCTGTTCTTGTTACATTTCACTTGTTCTGTCTGTTGACCTTTGGTATACTTACAATCCCAAAGAGAGAGACCTAGGCTTCAAAGAGTTGTACAACATTCCATTATTCACTGGGAGTTTGAGTTAGAAAAAAAAAATACTCAGTTGCTCTCTTTGTCCTAGAGTTAAAAGAAAAAGTTCATAGATGATGTTATATTAAGAGGGACACGTGCTACTTCCATAAGGACCCAGAAACATAAATGCTCACTTTTTTGAAGGGGCTCCTTTTACTCCAAACCAAGGGCAAATTAAATCTTCCAGAAGGAGTTTTTTGGCGAGGAGGACACAGACTTCCTCTAAACAAAGAGAGCTGTGTGTCCAGGGTTTGATTGGTTCAGTCTAAATGATTAATGAAGAATAATTATGGAGCATCAAAAGATGGTGGGCAACTAATGGCATTAAGTAGCACTTGAGGTCATATTTGGTGATGCTCAACAACTTATCATATTCTCCTCCTCCTTTTCTTCTTCCTTCTCTCTCTCTCTTTTTCTCTTTCTCTCTGTGTCTCCGACTTCTTTCTGTCTGTCTCTCTTTCTCTCTCCTTGGATTCAAGAGACTTGGGTTCAGGTGTGGCCTCTGGCACATGTTTTGTGACAATGGGAAAATTCCTTAAATTCAGTGTTATAGGCAAATCTCTTATAATTCAAATTGTGGAGTTACTGATTAGCATGGTAGAGGTACTTTGATGAGACTGGTGAAATCACAGATCTAGACCAAAAGAGGGTAGATAAACACTCTTAGCTTTAGGGACTGAAACGCCAAAAGTGTTGTGAAACACCTGGAATTGAAAATTGGTGCTGACTTTAGCTGTGTGATCCTGGGTAAAGCAGCTAAACTCTCTGAGCCAGGGTTTCCATAACTGCAAAATGGGGCGTAATACTTATACTACCTCCTTCAAGGATTGGGAAGTACTTTATAAAGCTTAAAACACAATACAAATATAAAATACACACTCACTCCTAGACACTGTTTATGATTATAACAAACTCCTTGGCCTATTTAAGGAGCTGATTAAAAAAAAAAGCCACCTAACTTTGCACATTTCTTTTAAGCATGCCCAGGATGGAACAAACAGAAATGTAACCTTTCTACAGAACAAGGCTTGTGATCTCCTACTATGTGCCAAGCACTGTGTTAGGGATACAAAGACAGAATGTAATTGTTGAAACTGAAGCCTAGTGCCCTGTTGACTGAGGTTCTAACCCTGGTCCTTTTTTTTTTTATTGCAATTTTAAAATTTAAAAAAATTTTAATTTCATTTTCACATCACAGTTATTTCCCAGTATGCCTCCATAATGGATCCTCACTCATAATAAAGAAAAAGTTAAACAACTCACAAGACAACTTTCTGACATTCTATACCCAGAGTACTTCAAACTCTCCACTTAGGTGTATGTAGATTATCCTTCAGTGCCTGTTCTTTACGACCAAGATTGGTCTTTCCAAAAAACCCAAGTTTGGCTATCTTTGTTTACATTATAGTAAACCTATATTGTGTTTTACTTTCTTTACTCTGTATCAGTTCATAAACTTCTTTCCATGTTTTTTTAATTCATGTTTGTTACTTCTTTTTAAAAATATATTTTACTTATTTCAGTAAATATTTCCAAATTACATTTAAAAAATTTTTAACATTAATTTTTTTAAATTTTGGGTTCCAAATTCTCTCCCTCCTTCCCAACCCTCCCCCACCCTTTGAGAAGGCAAGCAATATATTGATTATACATGTGAAGTCATGCAAACCATATTTCCATATTAGCCATGTTGCAAAAGAAAACATACAAAAAAAAACCCCAGGAAAAAAAGTGAAAAAAGTATGCTTCAGTCTGTACTAAGTGTTCATCTGAACGTCGATAGCATCTTTCATCGTGGGTTTTTTGGAACTGTCTTGGGTCATTGTTTTGATCAGAGTAGCTAAGTCCTTCACAGTTGATTATTATGACAAGATTGCTGTGTTTATTATTACAGTGTGCTGTGATTATTATTACACTGTTGTACCATGTTCTCCTGGTTTGCACACTTCACTTTGTATCAGTTCATATAAGACTTCCCAGGTTTTTCTGAAAGCATCTTACTCATCATTTCTTATAGCACAATAACATTCCATAACGATCATACACCACAATTCCCCAACGGATGGGTACCCACTTTGTTTACATTTTTTTCTAGCCCTAGTTCTTAAGCTATAGAAGAGTTAAAGGAGTTCCCTGCCCACCCCCACAGCATTGCTACTACCACCATGCTTTGTTGGTCTGACTCTTTCTGACCCCATGGTTCATAGCGTGCTAATACTGTCCATGGAGTTTTGTGGGCAAAGATACTGGTGTGGTTTGCCATTTCCTTCTCTAATGAGTTAAGGTAAACAGAGGTTAAGTGACTTGTACAGGGTCACATAGCTGGTAAGTGTCTGAATCTGGATTTGAACTCAAATCTTCCTGACTTCAGGCCCCATGCTTTTTCCACTGAGCCATGTAGCTGCCTCTACTATCAATATGAAATAGATGCAATTCATTTAACTGGGAGCACTAAGACTGTTTGCCTCTGCATCATCCTCTCATCTTCCCCTTCACAAAAAAGTCCACCCTCAAAAAATCTTTGACAGGATAACAAAGGATGTTTATTGTCTGAGAGCCACTGCAATGGAAAAAAATCAAAGCAAATTCTAGTCTTGAGCTATAGACACTTGAGGCACAAGAAACCTAGGCTGAGATGGGAATCTCACTGGAAAAAAAAATGGATGAATTTTTTCCTTCTCCCTCTGTAGGAAAGCAGTTTCCAAAGGAATATGTACATCACCTGTGCAGCTTCCTGGAAAGGTAGCAATAGTCACTGGAGCCAACACAGGCATTGGGAAGGAGACAGCCAAAGACCTTGCTCAGAGAGGCAAGTTTATGTTCCTCCAGTCCCCTCCAGTGTCTGCCATTTCCTTTCTTGTGTTATTTGTTGTGTTCCATCTTTCCCTCCTAGTTGTAGGTGCCTATGGCTCAAAATTCAGGAGTATCCTTAGAACCTGTGTTTCAGCTATCCCATTGAGTTCTGACCCTATGCCTATTACCAAGCTTTACCCACCAGGGGTGTGCTATGAATGTTAGTCATTTACCGAGTAAAGTTCTGATAGTTTGTGCCCCAGCTACCTGCTCAGTAAAATAAAGCTAATGATTCCTCCTTGAAACATTAAAGATCAATATTAAGCATTACTTAGTTCATCCTGGTCAGTCAGGTTGGTCTGAGTTAATCGTCCTTTTCAGAATCTCTGTTGTCACACCCACTCCTACTACCCCTATTTATGCTTATTCTGGACTCTGGGCATCTCCTCCCTTTTCCCATCTGCATTGCTTACCTTAGATTTATTCAGTTACTATTTTGTCTTCCTCTGTTGCCCCTACTCCCAATGCAGTGGGGCTCCCATACCTGGTGGGGATTGAACTGAGTGGGACGTCTCCCCCTCCCCCAGACAGGATGACTTACCTTTTCCCCTCTTGGCTTCCCCCATATTCTGGACTTCAGCCTATGACTCCCTTCTCCCCACGATGAAGGATTAGGGATAGGGGCTGTATATATAGTATATAGGGCCTATGAGATGATGCCACTCCCAATTATGTAAGAACCTCCTCTAAGCCCATCATAGGCATCCCCACCAGATTTGTTTTTAAAATCAAATTAAAATTGTACGGTGCTGTACACAAAAATGGAACTTGTTTATATCTTTACTCTTAGGAGCTCGAGTTTATATTGCCTGTAGGGATTTGCAAAAGGGAGAGTTGGCCGCCAGTGAGATCCGGGCTAAGACAGGGAACCAGCAGGTCCTGGTGCGGAAGCTGGACCTGTCTGACACCAAATCAATCCGAGCCTTTGCTGAGGCCTTCCTGGCAGGTGAGAGTCAAACTGGGCAATTAGGAGGTCAAGGTTGAAGAGGGGTGAGAATAGCACACTTGCTGTGTGGCTCATATCAGTTCTACCCCGGGTTGTCCTCAAAAAAGTATGCATTGAAGAAATAGTGGGCTGGAGGAATAATTCAAATTGGGCTCTAATCTTGAATTACCAGTAGGAGTTCAAGTCTTTTCTCTCCCCTGGAAGCCTTTCTCACTGGGATGACTTCTGATTCTTCTCTTAAGGGCCTGAAGATCACCTGCATCTGTCACCTGCCTGCTTCATGCAAATCTATCATCCTTTGTAGCATATGGAATTAACACAAAGTCTGACATCCAGTAGGATACAGGATTGATTATTGATTAATTAATTGATTAATTGAATTAATTAATTTGATTGAATTAATTTGATTCTTGAGTCTCTTTTTTTCCATGCCTAAGTATATACAGGTAGGCCGGGCAGGTATCTAGGCCATGGGTAGCCTTGGCCAGCAGCTGCTAAACTCCTTAAAGTCTGCCTCTCCTTCCCTGTGCTTTGCAGAGGAAAAACAGCTTCACATCTTGATCAATAACGCGGGGGTGATGATGTGCCCCTACTCTAAGACAGCTGATGGATTTGAGATGCACATGGGCGTCAATCACTTGGGTAAGGATCCCGATATCACTAGAAAGCAGAAGATCTTATCAAGTCCCTCATTCTTACAGTTCTCTGACTTACGTTCAGCTTTTCTTAGAATCTTCACAGCGGCCACATTGCTTTGACACCTAGCACTGCTTCAGCAGTGATCCCTATCACCAGGTCCATGTCGGAAAACCCATGCTTTAAACCTGTTGTAGCAGAAATCCATTGCCTCAGGCTGCTTCTGCTCTCTGGCATCTGATTTCTGAGGCCACCTCATCAAAGTCATACACACAAAAAAGATTTGATCCCCTGTTTGTTCAAAGGACTTGAGTCTAGTATTCTACCTGGGCCATTGTATTCATTCCCTCTCTTCAAGCCCAGAAGCTTCTAAAGTCACGTCAGCTACTCCACATCTATCTTTGGGTATAGTCCTAATTTTCTTTAAAAAGACACCATGGCACAATGGAAACCATGTTATACTTGGATTTAAAAGATTTAGGTTAAAATTCTGTCTCTGACCCACCTTACTACTTGGGAAACATCAGGCGAGTCAGAAACTTAGTCCCCTTATGTACTGTAATGAGAATAATACCTTTAAATAGCAGTCTTCCAGAGTTCTTGGTGAGGCTCAGATGAGACAATGTATGTAAAGCACTTTGTAAACCTTAGAATGCTATGTAAATAAATGCTAGTGATGAGATTAAATTAAGACTTTGGCCTGAGCTTCCCATTTTCTATAACTGGTCCCCTGCTATTATTGCCTCTGAATTTTCTCCTCTTCTGCTTCCCTTCCCAGGTCATTTTCTTCTGACCCACCTGTTGCTGGAGAGGCTGAAGGAATCAGCCCCATCAAGGGTAGTGAATGTGTCTTCCTTGGCATTCCACTTGGGCAGGATCCATTTTTACAACCTACATGGCGAGAAGTACTATAACCGGGGCCTTGCCTACTGCCACAGCAAGCTGGCCAATGTGCTTTTTACCCAGGAGTTAGCTCGGAGATTAAAAGGTAGGCCTGCAGAAGAATGGGAGTGGCGGGGGAGGGGGGAGGAGGGGAACAGAAGGTAGACAACAGCCATTGTCTTTCCTCTCTCTTCACCTAGGCAGAATCTCTCTTTCCAAAATGTACAGGATAAAGAATACTACAATTTGAGTCTGGCCTACTGCTTCCTTAAGCATCTCTCATTCAGTGGCCAGTTGGAAAATAGATAGGGACCCACAACCTGAAATAGTTGGGGACTTGATCTTCATTTATCAAGCTTGGAATCTCACCATTTCTAAGTAAAGTAAAGCAGCTGGCTTCCAGGCTTGTTCTGTGTAAAGAGGAGCCCTGCTGATGGCTCTCAGGAGCCTGACGTGTGCTCTAGTCTTCCGAGATGGTGCTGGCAATAATCCAATGATAGGGAGCCTTCATGCTGAGAGTTCTGCTTTCTCTGCCCTTATTGAGATTTTGAGTGCTTGTATATATATGGCTTCCCATAACTCCTGGCCTTCTAATTCTAGGTACTGGGGTTACTACATATTCTGTACACCCCGGAACCGTCAACTCTGAATTGTGTCGGCATTCAACTTTCATGAAACTGATGTGGAAGCTCTTCGCCGCCTTCATTAAGACACCTCAGGAGGGAGCTCAGACCAGCCTGTACTGTGCCTTGACTGAGGGCCTTGAGCCTCTGAGTGGGAAACTTTTCAGGTATAATTCTGTTTATAGAGGTCCAATTTTTTCCCCCAAAGGATGTCACTTGTATGACAACACATCCAGAGTTTTAACACGATGATGGAAATATAAATTATTGAATGATTTTATAAATGTTATTGATACTTTTTTTGCATATTGATAGAGCTGGGCAGTCCCTGAATGGTTTGTCCATCATACTTCTTATACCAAGTCATATTTGAACTATTAGTGGCTTGGGTCTTCTGCATCTTAATTTTGATGCAGAAGAAAATGCACTGGACTAAAGAGACCTGAATTCTAGTCCCTGCTAAGGTACTGCCTTGTGGATATCATCACCCTCGTTGTTCAGTCATTCAGTGGTGTCCTACTCCTTTGTGACCCATGGACCATAGCACACCAATACTGTCCATGAGGTGTTCGTGGCAAAGACTGGAGTGGTTACCATTTCCTTGTCATGCATTCAGAGGTTAAAGTGACTTGCCCAGGGACATACAACTAGGAAGTGTCCGAGGCTGGATTTGAAACTCAGGTCTTCCTGACTCCAGGCCCCGAGCTCTATCCACTGAGCCACAGCTGCCTCTGTCATCACTCTTATGCCACAGTGCAGATCCCACTGGAGATGTAGACGTGAACAAGGACTTTATCAGCAGCTAGCTGCCGCCTTAGATATCCCTGCCCAAAGTACTTTGCATCTTGGGCAAATCACTTGACTTTTGTAGGCCTCATTAACCTCTTCATCTCTGAGGGCATTGGACTAGATCGGCAATTCTCAAACTTTTTGGTTCCAGGACCCCTCTGTGCTCTTAAAAATTACTGAGGACCTCAAAGGGATTCTGATTGTGCGGATTATAGCTGTTGATGTTTTTGTTCTTGTTGAGTCATTTCAGTTGCATCTAACTCTTTGTGACCCTATTTGGCATTGTTTTGGCAAAGATACTGGAGCGGTTTACCATTTCCTTCTCCAGCTCATTTTATAGATGAGGAAACTGAGGCAAACAGGGTGAAGTAACTTGCCCAGGGTCATACTGCTAGTAAGTTTCTGAGGCCAGATTTGAACTGAGGAGGATGAGTCTTCCTGACTTCAGGCCCAGCACACTCTCCACGGCACCACCTGGATGCCCACTACTGAAATTAAATTAAATTAAAATGAAACCGTATTTGAAATTAAAATGGACACATTTTTAAAATATTTATTCATTCTTTTAAAATAATAATAAATACATTACATATTAGTATAAATAGAATTTTTATGAAAAATATTTTCTAAAACAAAAAAGTGAGAATGACATGGTTTTACATATATACGTGTGTGTGTGTGTGTGTGTGTAGTTGTTGCAAATCTCTAATGTCTGGCTAATTATTAGAAGTCAGTTGGATTCTCATATCTGCTTCTGCATTCAATCTGTTGTTTTGGTTGAAGAAAATTCAGCTTCATACAGATAGGGAGCTGGAAAAGGGAGGAATATTTTAACAGCCAAAAAACATATTAGTATTGGGAAAAAAAAGAAACTGGCAAGCCTTTCTGGATAAAGAAACCAACCTTTAATAAGGGAAACAAAGGTGGTGGTCTACAGTCCACCCAGTATGGTCTGAGACCATGAGTTACAAAATTCATAGTTATTTATAGTTCTCTTGATCCATACGTGGCTCCATCTTGTCCTGTACAACTGTCCTTTACAAGATCGCAGGGCTTTATGATGTAAGGGTTTTCAGTAAGCCCTGATGTCCTAATAAGCCAGAGGGCTTTGTTATTTTAATATAAAGATTTTTATAATGATTATGTAGTCATACTCCTAGAGATAACTAACATAGGCACTCACACTCCTACGGCCAACCAACCCAGGCACACCTGCATTCATATAAAACAGGAATATCTGAGTTAGTTAACCCTAGGAATGTACAGAAGTTTTCACTCGAGACTCTACTCTTACTATAAATCACACAGTTACTTCTTATACTAAAATGATTGTAGCTGATAGATGATCAGCAAAGAATTGCAAAGCAAAGCACTCAAGGCATTGATTACTGATTTTTCCTGTTACAGTATTATTATAAAAACAGACAACTCTTTATTCTCATTGCCTTAGGAGCAAAGCCTTCTTGGAATCAAGACAAAGATGGTCTTTGGAGAGGGATCCCTTTCCAATTGGATAGACTTTCATTTTAGTCTGATTTTGTTGGTCAAACGGCAGTAAATAAATTCGACAAGCATTTATCAAGTACCTATAGCATGCTGTGTTAGGCACAAGGATATACTCTAAATGCTTACATAAATAAAACAGAAAAAGAGGAGATTAATGAATTGGGCATACAACTAATAAAACTAGAAAAAGAACAAATTAAAAATCCTCAACTAAACACCAAATTAGAAATATTGAAAACCAAAGGAAAAATTAAGAAAATTGAAATTAAGAAAACTATTGAACTAATAAATAAAACTAAGAGCTGGTTTTATGAAAAAACCAATAAAATAGATAAGCCTTTGGTTAATTTAATTAAAAAAAGAAAGAAGAAAACCAAATTACTAGTATCAAGAATGAAAAGGGGTAAGCTACCACCAAGGAAGAGGAAATTAAAACAATAATTAGAAATCATTTTGCCCAACTATATGCCAACAAATTTGACAATCTTAGTGAAATGGATACATATTTACAAAAATATAAATTGCCCAGATTAACCAAAGAAGAAGTAAAATACTTAAATAACCCCATCTCAGAAAAAGAAATTGAACAAGCCATTGAACTCCCTAGGAAAAAATCTCCAGGGCCAGATGGATTTACGTGCGAATTCTATCAAACATTTAAAGAACAATTAATTCCAATACTATATAGGCACAAGGATATATAATGAAGATAAATAAGACAATCCTTGCCCTTATGGAGTTTATAGTCTAGATACATCCAATTATTGCCAAGTCTTGTCAATTCTACCTCCAGTGTTTTTCGCATTCATCTCCTTTTCTCCATAACAATATCACCACTATTGTAATGAAGACCCTCATTATTTCTCTCAAGGAGCTACTGCGACAGACTCTTAATTAGCCTCCTTACCTTCAGTCTCTTCTCTGCCCCCCACCCCCACCCCCGAATCCATCTTCCACACAGGTCTAACCTTTTCCCTTCCTTGTTGAGTAAGTTCCCTTGCCTTTAAGATGAAACTCCTTTGTTTGGCATTTCAAGGTAGGTTCCAATATACCTTTCCAGGATTATCAGGAAGCAAGCAACAAAGCATTTATTAAGTACCCTCTATGTGCCAGGTATTGTGCTAAGTGTTTACCACGAGCAGGATGTGTCTGTCTACCTTTCCAACTACCATCCACCCATCAAGAAATGTTAGACCTGGAAAGGACCTTAAATCATCTTGTCCAGTCCCCTAATTTTACAGATGAGAAAACTGAGGGCTACAGAGGTAACATGACATATGTGAAAGAAACAAAATTTTTTATTATCTCTCCCTCCCATTCTTCTCTTCCCCCACCAATTGGGACAATTTTTCTGAAAAAAAGAAAAGTTCCTCATAATGAATATAAATAGTCTAGCAAAACAAATTCATACATTGGCCATGTCCAAAAATTTATGTCTCATCCTGTATTTTAAGCTTATCACCTCTCTGGCAGGAGGTGGGTGGTGTGTCATCTTCAATCCTCAGAACTTGTTTCAGGACTCAAATTAGGATTTGAACTCAAGTCCTGTGAAACCAAGTACAGTGCTCTTTCTACTATATTAGGTAGCTAGGTGGTGCCGTGGATAGATCACTGGGCATGGAGTCAGGAAGACCTGAGTTCAAATCTGGCCTCAGACACTTATTAGCTATACGACCCTGGTCAAGTCACTTAATCTCTTTGCCTCAGTTTCCTCATCTGTAAAGTGAGGGGGATAATAACAGCATCTACCTACTTCCCAGGGTTGTTGTAAGGATTAAATGAAACAGTAATTATACAGCACCTGACACGTAGTAAGCGCTATATAAAGGTTAGCTATTTATTATTAGTATGCCTTGTCCAGAGTATAGGCCAAACAGCTCTGCTTCATGGGCACTGTCAGTAACACCAGCCTCTCTTTTCTCCTCTAGCGAATGCAGTCCTGCATGGATTTCTTCCCGGGGACGCAATGTGACAACGGCGAGGCGGTTATGGGATGTCAGCTGTGATCTGCTGGGAATCCAGCAGGACGGATAGATGGGAGTAGCCCATTGCTACTCAGTTTTAACGTGCCAAAAGCATTTCTACAAGGTTGGTTGAAAGCGAGCACAATTCCTTCCATTGATGATACATTTGCCTACCTGACTTTAGGGTAATAACCCAATGCACTGCCAGATCTTTCTAAGTTATCTTTTACTTGTAGTCTCTGCCTTGTCTCTGTCACTTCCAGGACCATCAGTAATATTACTGACAGTGAGACCCCAATATTACATGTGCTGATAAGTCTTTCCTTCTGTTCACCTGTAGGTGAATGGGACCAAACTATGGAGACGGAAGGATTATAGGGAAAGGTAGCCCTCTCTGACCTTTATTAGATAGTATCTAGTTCCTACTGAGCTGATCTTCTTCAAGAGAATAGCTCTGTAAACTTAGTCTGGAGATCCTTCATCAAGACCATAACCAGATTCCCCCTTTGGTAAAACCAATCTGAGACTGATGTCTAGACTCACTCAGGAAAATCTTTATTAAATCTAGACTTCACTTTGGCTCTTTCCTTTGCAAAGCCTGGAGCCATTTTTTGGGGGGGTAATTTTTTTTATTAAAATTTTTTTTTTCTGGAGCCATCATTAGATGGCTAGATTAATTTTAGATCAATAGATAATATGAATGAGAGAAGGAACAAATGTCATTTGGTCTTTTTTTTGTTTGTTTTTTGGTGAGGCAATTGGGGTTAAGTGATTTGCCCACAGTCACACAGCTAGGAAATATTATGTGTCTGAGGCCACATTTGAACTCAGGTCCTCCTGACTTCAGGGCCGGTGCTCTACCCACTGCGCCACTTAGCTGCCCCTGTCATTTGGTCTTCATACATACAACAGAATCTGTTTTTCTTTGTAGTTTTGCCCTTCTGTGTCGCTGATGATTACAAACCAGTTAAATGACTGGGCCTTCTTTCAGCTGTGTCTTTGTGCAGATGGTGGGGAAGTTATGTGGAGAAACTGGGCAGATTAGAAAGGGATGGGGAGGGGAATTATTGGAAGTTTAATGGATGGTAGGAGATACAGCAGAATGTGAGGTCAAAGTGAAGAGCTGTAAGGAATGGAAGAGGCCTATCTGTAAGACTGTGGATAAACTAAAATGGTAGTCCCAACCAGCACTAATATAGCTGGGGAAAGCACCTTCATACTGCAAGAAGTCATTTCCTATGACCCATATTAAATTATACTGAGATTATGCATAATTTTATTCCATTTCCAGGCAGCTAGGTGTCGGGTCTGGAGTCAGGAAGAGTTCAAATCCAGCCTCAGACACTTATTAGCTGTGTGACCTTGGGCGAGTCATTTAAACTTAGTTTCTTCATCTGTAAAGTGGGGCTAATCATAGCACCTACCTCCTAGGTAGATCAAATGAAATCATCATTGGAAGGTGCTTGGCATAGAGTGAGCGCTATGTAAACATTAGGTAGTATAATAAATTACTATGATTTCAGAGCATTTGTTTACCATAGGGATTATGTAGATGCCAGTAGAACTACGACTTAGGAATTTAACTTTTCACAACAATGCTTGCATTAGAAAATGTTTGCCTCAGCTGTTCAGAGTATTAGGCCTTGCTGGAATTTGGGTGTTATTTTTCCTGTACTGATACCTCAGATGTTTAACTCTGCAGAGGAGCAATTATGGGCCTGCTCATGCTTCTTCAGATTTAAACATTTCTCATCTCTCTTCCTTATTGTCATCATTACGGCCTAGAAAATGGATCTGTTGTTGCTGCAGAGGGGATTTTTCTGTTTTATAAGACACGAGGGTACAACAACTGAATTAACACTGGTTTTTAACTTACATAGAACTGCTCATGACAAATAAAAATAAATGCTATTTATTCCGTATTATTATTGCTTTTTGACTGGACTTGTGCTTTGATTGAAGTAGGAAGTCCTAGTGAGGAAACTCCCTCCACCGATGCAGTTCAGTAACTGTGGTGCTAGGTGGAGTCCTTGCTTTTGTCACTGCCTGTGGGACTGGGGTGATTTTCCCATAGTGACAAAGGCAGAGAGTTTCTAGGCAGCCTGCCTGACCTTGAGGGTACTACATCAGCAGTTCTCCAAGTTTTTGGTCTCATGACCCCTCTATATTCTTAAAAATTATTGAGGACCCTTTATACTCTTAAAAAGTAAGGAAGAACTCAAAGAGCTTTTGTTTATGTGTGTTATATCTATCAGTATTTAATGTATTAGGAATTAAGACAGGCACATTTTAAAGTATCTATTATTTTAAATGATAATAAATCCATTATATGTTGAAACAAATGACATTTTTAATGAAAAATAACTACGTTTTCCAAAACAAAACCAAAAAAATAAAATTGTGGTTTTGTTTTACATTTTTTTTTGCAAATCTCTTTAATGTCTGGCTTAATAGAAGACAGCTGGATTCTTGTATCTGCTTCTACACTCAGTCTGTTGTGATGTTGTTTTGGTTGAAATACCTGAAGAAAATCTGGCCTCACATAGATAGATAGTTGGAAAAGGGAGTCTTTAAGTATGCAAATAACATCTTAGTATCATTATGAAAATAGTTTTGACCTTCAGTACCCCCAGAAAGGATCTTGGAGACTTCCAGGGGTCTGTGGGCCACACTTTGAGAATTGCTATACTAAACCATGCTTTCTGTTTCCAAAGATTATTATCTATCCAATGAGAAAGGCAGGGTAAGACTTCTGCTCAAGGAAAGGCCTTAGTTCACCATGAACTTGAACAACAATATAAATTTAGGTCTATAGATAATGGTGATTATGTTGAAGGCTGAGCATTATCATTATGCTAAATCTTCTCATCCCAGTGACAAAGTTCTCTTCTTTCCTTGTTTTCTAATTTCTCCCTTGATCCATATATTGCAGAGATCCACATATTGTACCTTCTTTCTGAAAAAAGATTCTAACAGGGACAGAAGCAGTTCTTTAGCAAGAAGGATATAATTTCCTGTATAGAGAAATTTATAAGGAAAAAACAGGGAGGAAAAACTTGCTGGTACCTGTGTCCAAAGAGGATGACACAGCCAGTTCCCTGAAAGATGTACTTTTATTCCTGTGCTTCTCAATCAAGTAATCAATCAACCTTTATTAAGGGCCCACTAAGGGCCAGGCACTGTGTTAAGTGCTGAAGAAACAAACAAACAAAAAAAAAGCAAAAGACTGTCCCTGCCTTCAAGGAGCCAGTCAGGATGCCAGCCTGAACTTAGCCCCATTATCTTGGCCACTAATGGGGTCACTCCTCTATTGAGAATTAGTGGAAGCTATATCACTTTCTACTCTCTCCCATCCTATCCCAGCTTCTACAGGTAGAGATGAGGGAAAGGGAAAAAGCATTATGTGCCAGATATTGTGTTGGGTGCTTTATAAAATATTATCTCATTTGACAACCCCTCACCCCAACCCCAAAGCAGGGGATGTGGTTGTGGTGAGGACTGGGTCCGTGGCTATTTTTCCCAGAGAAAGTAGATAACCTCATGCCATGTCCTTCCTTCTCCCTCTTTTACCCCAAGGCTAGAACGAAGACTGTTGGGAGCTGCAGCACCACCTAACCCCTGATTTGACTATAACGTTTTGAAGTGTGTTTTGCTAGTGAAAACATGTGCTACGTGTACATTATGATGCCTCATCACAGCATGGAGGGGACCTTGGATTCTGGAAGGCTTTGCCACTGGAGTATAAGCTCAGGAAGCTCCTACCCAATTGGAAAGGTTCTAAGAATGGGCCTGATGATGAACAGTCTGAGGCCTAATAAACAGCCCAGCTAAGTTCGTAGAGGTTCATCACCAGAGTGGGATGAACAGGTCATTCCCATTTATTTTTTTTTTTTAACAAGAAGTGTTTTTGGACATAGTCATTATGTGACTTTGTTTTGCTTCCCTATGCTTGTTAGTTATGAGGGTCTGAGTTTTCTTTTTATTTCCAGTGAGCTAGGCGAGGTAAGAGAAAAAAAAAATACATGTCAACAGTTGCAAAAAAAATAATTAAGAAAGTCATGTAAGATTAACTTTTTTTTTAAGGTTGCTAAACTGGCTATAAATAAGTTTAGCAAAGCATCTGATAAAATTTCTCATTATTGCTATGGAAAAAAATGGAGAGACGTGGACTAGATTTGGTGGCTTTAAAAATGGTTGAACGGTCAGTCCCTAAGACTAGTTGTAGATGATTAGATGTCATTGTGGAAGGAATCAGCCAGTGCCAGAGTGGCTCGGGAATCTGTGCTTGGTCCCATGTGGTTTAACTTGGATAAAGGCAAAGACAGTATACCTATGCGATTCACAGATGACAAAAACATCAGACAAACAGTGAACGCCACTGGGTAAAGGACAGGATTCAGAAAAATCGTGTCAGGCTAAAATGCTGGATCAAAGTTAAGAAGATGAGATTTAACATGAATGGAGAGATGTATGACTAGGAAACATACTGGGATAGTCAGGGAGTGAGAATGAGGTTTCACCAGTAGATCAACATTACGTTCTACTGGTCTGGATCCATGCAATGTCAAGAGATCTAGAGGCACCCCCCCCCCCACCCAGCATGCCAGATGACATGCAGGATTTATGGGAACACATGGACAAGAGATGCATAAAATGAAAAGCCACCGATGACATGATCTGTACTGGTATCCAAGAAAATATATTACCAATATCAATGAAAAAAATCTAAAACTTTTTAATGAAAAATTGAAAAAAAATCCAAAATCTGTATTTTTAGGCTTGTCTTTCCCAAACAATTGTATTTCTCATTTATCTATATCTAAGCCATCTCTAGCTTGAAGAGAGATGTTCAGACTGGCATTGTCTCCATGTCCTCCAGCATGACTCTGCCCCAAAATTTCAGTTAACATTTATAGATAAGAATCTTGAATTAAATACCTGGTTCAGCCTGGGTCAACATTCCTATACTGAATAATTTAGTCACTATCTCATTCCTTTTAGACCACTCCCCTTTCTTGGCCCTTTTGTTCTGACTTTCCAAGTCAAACCTTTGTTCATTCTTTTCTAGATTCTAGAGAGGGTTTTAGAGGGGGGAAAATTATTTCTTAATATTTCTAGAGAAACTAAAAAGTAGGTTTTTAATTTGCTTCCAGTTCAAGGGCACTTCCCTTATTTTAGAAAATGACCTAGAGATGCCAAACATTAGGACCAGGCTGAAACAATCCTGATTGTGGGCCAGAACCAGATTAAAAAGTAATTGGGAAATATTTAACAAAATAAAAATACAATAGAACATAGAACATAGATAATGTTATGTGGTTTTTAAAGACAGGGATCCTCACATAAGGTTTAGTGGTTGTGGCCTCTTTTCTCTTGGAGTCTGACACCATTAACCTAGAACACTGAGAGGATTTGTCCAGTATGATCCCAGGCAGGACTTAAATCCAGGACTTACTGGCTTGGAGGCTGGCTTTCTATCCACCATGCCACATTGTCTTTTTAGACTTATGTCAGGTAAAATTTCCTAATGATCAAAGCATGCTAAAGCGGAATGTGATGTCTCAGAAAGTACTGGAGGTCTTTAAGACTGGATGACCACTGATTCTTGGTTGACTTGGTTGATATGTAGGTTAGACTCTGATTTTCCTTCCAACTCTCAAGTTCTATGATTCTTATGTTCCCTTATGATAAACTGATCCAAGTCAACAAACATTTATAAAGTACCTAGCACTGCCAGGTCCTGTGTTAAGCACTGGGGAATACACAGGACAACAAAACACAATCCCTGCTCTCAAAGAGCTCACAGTCTAATGGAGGACTTTAAGCTGAGACTTGAGAAGCCAAAGAGAAAAAATTCCAAGCATGGGGAACAGTTATGGAAAATGCCCGGAGTTAGGAGATAAAGTATCTTGTGCAAAAAACTGTAAGGAGGCCAGTGTCACTGGACTACAGGAAACATGGAAGGGAAAGTAAGGTATAAGAAGACTAGAAGGGCAGGAAGAAGCCAGATTATAAGGGGCTTCAAAAGCTTGGGACCGGGAGGATGGTGGTGCCCTTGACAGTAGAAAGGAAGTTAGGAAGAGAGGAGGTTTTAGAGGAAAAGATAAATTCAGATTTGGACATGTTGAAATATCTATGAGACATCTAGTTGGAGATGTCTAATAGGCAGTTGGAAATGCATGACTGGAGATCAGGAGAGAGATCAGGGTTAAACAAATACTTATTAGAATCAATTACATAAGATGATAATTGAATCCATGGGAGCTGATGAGACAGAGTGAAATACTTTTTTTTAAAGTTTAAAAAATTTTTTAAGCTTTAAAAAAAATTAAATCTTTGTTAACATTTTATTTTTCCCTAATTACATGTAAAAACAATTTTAAACTTTTTTTTAAAATCCTGAGTTCCAAATTCTCTCCTTCTCTCTCCCCTCATTGAGAAGGCAAGCAATTTGATATAGCAGTTTGATGTTATACAAAACATAGCTCCATATCAGTCATGTTGTAAAAGAAAACACAGAACACCCCCCAAAAAAACCCCACCAACAACAAGAAAAACAGAAAAGAATGCTTTGATCTGTATTCAGACTCCATCAGTTCTTTTTCTGAAGAGGGATAGCATTTTTCATCACAAGTCCTTCAGAATTGTCTTGGATCATTATATTGTTGAGAATTAGCCAAGTCCTTCATAGCTGATCATCATACAATATTGCTATTATCGTGTACAATGTTCTTCTGGTTCTGCTCATGTCACTCTGCATCAGTTCACACAGGTCTTTCCAAGTTTTTTGAGAGCATCCTGCTCATTGTTCTTATAGCACAATAGTATTCCATCACAATCGTATACCACAACTTGGTCAGCTATTCTCCAATTGATGGGCATCACCTCAATTTCTAATTCTTTGCCACCAGGAAAAAGAGCACATATAAAAAGAATACATATAAATACTTTTCTTTTTGTTTTTTATCTCTTCGAGATATACCCAGTAGTGGTATTGCTGGGTTAAAGAGTATGCACGGTTTTATAGCCCTTTGGGCATAGTTCTAAATAGCTCCCCAGAATGCCTGAGTCAGTCCACAACTCCACCAACAGTGTATTAGTGTCTCAATTTTCCCACATCCCCTCCAACGTTTGTTATTTTCCTTTTCTGTCACATTGGCTAATCTGATAGGTGTGAGGTGGTACCTCAGAGTTGTTCTAATTTGCATTCCTCTAATCAATAGTGATTTAGAGCATTTTTTCATCTCACTATAGATAGCTTTGATTACTTTATCTGAAAACTGCCTGTTCATGGTCTTTAACCATTTTATCAGCTGGGGAACAGCTCTTATTTTTATAAATTTGAGAAAGGAGGCCTTTATCAGAGAAACTTGCTGTAAATTTTTTTTCACAATTATGATGACTAACTATATTTCCCTCCATCCTATTTCCCCCTGGTTATCCTTATCTTACTCTCTCTCTCCTTTCACCCTGTCCATCTTCAAAAGTGCTTTGCCCTTGATTACCGCCTCCTCCAATTTACTCTGCCTTCTATCAGCACCCCTCCACTTTTCTCTCATCCTCTTCCTCTTCTACTTTCCTATAGGGTAAGAGATTTCTATATCTAAGTTGAGTGTGTATGTTAACCAGTGAAACCATACAGAAGAGAAGAGAGTCCAGGATACAGCCTTGGGGAACGTTCCATCCAACATTATGGACAAACCTGTATGAATATAGCTATTCCAATAGCTATTCCAATAGCAGTGACATAAACAAAAATTCCAAGTCCCTCTGCAAAGCTTTTAAAACCATCCTCCTTTTTTCCTTTTGTCAAATTGCAATATAAATATTTTAATAAAAAATTATTTCCTAATAGTTCTGAGATTGTTTGGACAGTATTGATACCTATGGACTTGTGCTTAAAAGGTCTCTTGGAGACTTTCAAATACACTATATGACTAAAAGATTGGCTACCTGGGTTGACATCCAAAAGCAAATTATGACTGACCATATGAAACCTGTCAATCCTGACGGCTAAAATACCAATGTGAATTTAGAGGAATGACAACTTTATCATACAAATCAGTTTAAAATTAAGCTTAATTTATTATATGCTAAGTCTGATGATGGAGTTCTGCTTGCTAAAGAAAGATTTTCCGAGGGTTTTTAAGCCCGCAATAAAGTTTTTTTGTCGACCAGATTTCAGTTAACTCAATACTTTCTAGTTCAACTAAGCAAGCATTCAAAGTAATGCAAATTATTATTTTTTTTGTATATCTGAAACATTAAATTCACTTTTCCTCTAAGTCATACGTGGGAAATGGCCTGCTTTAAAAAATATATACATACATACATATATATACATACACACGCACAGGTTTTATCTGCACTGATGTTAGAATTTAAAGGAAAACAAATCTTATTAACATATTTTTTTCATTGAATAAAAAGATGAAAAATATATATTGTCCAGATTATAATAGGCAGTTGGATGGCCAGTTCATGGAGTTAATATAGCAGTACATATGTTTGGGAGAGGTACTGTAGCTAGACCATGAGATGGGATGAGATCTGAGTAGGAAGAAAGAAGACTGGATTCCATTCAGGAAGTTGCAGTGCTTTTAAGGATCCCAAATTGCTTCCTGGCACACGACCTGTCTTTTATATTCTTTTTCAGGTATGGAATAGGTAGTTTTATTCCCAGGCAGGGAGGGTATTTTAAAGTCACTAAGCAGGCTTTGGCCCATTTTCTTCGGGTCAGGTCTGCTGCATTGCTTCTCAGGGTTCCTATGGCATAGTCTCTCCCCACGAGTGGAGGAGCCAACAAATGAAGCCAAATGAGCGAACAAGGCAAGAAGAGGCACGAGATTCATCTTTTCAGCACGTGTTCTCAGCAATGCTTTATGACTGTAAATCTTGGAATACCTAGCAATCAAAGTTGTGGATGACACAAAGGATTCAAGCAGGCTCTAGTATCTTTCCAATGATGACATATATTCAAGAAATGATATAAGGGACATAACTGTAAAAAAGCCAGTGTCTGATGGGACAAGGAAATGGGCTGATCCTGGGGGAAGAGAGTGGGATAACAGATAGATCGCCAGAGGGTATTGTGAAAAAGACCTAGAAGAAAACCTCCAGAAAGTTTGTTGGACCTTTTATGCAAGATCAATTGAAGAATATGGAAAAGAAAAACAGAGGATGAAAAGGCATGGATGAGTTCCACTCTGTACTGGAGAGGGGAAGAGTGCCTGCCTACCTTGAGTGGGTGCATTACAGATCCCTTGAAGGATACATTAAGTATTACCACATGGCTAAGAATTGGAAATCAAAGGGATGCCTATCCATCGGGGAATGGTTAAACAAGCAAGCTGTGGTATGTGATTGTGATGGAATATTATTGTGCTGTAAGAAATGACAAGCAGATGATTTCAGAAAAACCTGGAAAGACTTATGTGAACTGATGCATAGCGACAAGTGAACAGAACCAGAACACTGTACATAGTAACAGCAATATTGTTTGATAAAGAATTGTAAAGGACTCAGCTATTCTCAGCAATACAAATGATCCAAGACAATCCCAAAGACTAATGATGACGCATACTATCTGCCTTCAGAAAAAGAACTGATATTGATTGAATACATACTGAAGCATACTATTTTTCACTTCCTCCCTTTTTTTTCCCTTTTATTCAGGTCTTCTTGTACAAAATTACTAATGTGGAAACATTTTACATAATTGCATAGGTATAATCTATATCTGATTGCCTACCATCTCAAGGAGAGGGAGAGAGTGATGGAGGGAAGGATAGAATCTAGAACTCAAAACTTTAAATAACAATGTGCAGGAAACTGAGGCAGAGGTTAAATGACTTGACCCAGGTCACACAGCTAGTAAATGTCTGAGGCAGGACTTAGACTCAGGTCTTCCTGACTCCAGGTCCAGCTCTACTTAGCTGCCTACTGATACAACTGACTCATCGTATCATTTTCATCAGGCAGTGAAGTGTTAATGCAAAGCTTTACTGACCAGAGCACATTGAACCCCACCACCTACCACAAAGACCAAGCATGTTGGCCAAGCAGCTTCTGTGATCTAGGTATCCTAGAATAAACCTCCTTCCATAAGGAGATCTGTGCACTGTTTTACAATTTGATAATTTCACTTCAGTTAAGCATGTAGAGCAAGATGGCAGGAGGAGTAAAAAATATATATATATACATATATATATGTATATATATTTTTCCAGATATGTTAAAGGTTAAAGGGACCTTTTCTGGAAGCTTAGCTCAGAGGCCTAGCATTTAAGCTTATTTCATAGTGCATGTGTGGTAATAGTTTTTTGTTTTGAAAAAAGGACCAATGATATCACGGGGGTGATGTCATGACTTCAGCATGAATTGGATTTACGTGAGGCAGAGCTGCATAAAGTTGTCAGGCTCATTCTCTCTTCCAGAGTCATTGAAGTTCACTGGCAAGACAAAAGTCAGGATGACTGGCGACAGCCTAGGATGCATCTTGGATGTCTGACCACACTCTATGCGCTCCACAGTGCCTGCTTTTGCTGGCTTCATAGCCATAGGAACAAATTGTTCTCATCTGCCCATTCTACCTGGGGAAGTCCTCACAGAAGACAGAAAGGTTCATTTTTCAAGTCAGGCCCTCTTGGATCTTTTTTTTTTTAATTTTTAAAAATATATTTTATTTTCCCTCAATTACATGTTAAAACATTTTTTTAACATATGTGTTTTTTTAAAGTTTTGAGTTCCAAATTCTGTCCCTCCTTCTCTTCCTCCTACCCCACCCCAAGATGGTAAGCAATCAGATATAGATTATACATGTGCAATCATGTAGTCATTATATACAAGAAGGCTCGAATAAAAGAAAGAGAAGGAAAGAAAGAGAAACAGCAATGCTTCAGTCTGTATTCAAATAATACCAGTTCTTTTTCTGGAGGCAGACAGTATACTTCTTTAGTCCTTTGGGACTGTCTTGGATCACTGTATTGCTGAGAATAGCTAAGTCATTCACAGTTCCTCATCGAACAACATTGCTATTACTATGTACGACGTTTCCCTGGTTCTATTCACCTCATTTTGCATCAGTTCACATGAGTCTTTCTAGATTTTTCTGAAACCATCCTGCTTGTCATTTCTTATAGTACAATAATATTCCATCACAATCAGATGCCACAGCTTGTTCAGCCGTCCCCCAACTCATGGGCATCCCTCTGATTTCCAATTCTTAGCCACCACAAAAAGAGCTACTATAAGTATTTTCATATAAATAGGTCCTTTCCCCTCCCTTTTAAAAAAAATATCTATGGGCTACAGATACGTTTTGGTATACAGAGACCAACTGAGTCTTTCAGTAGGGATTTTATGAGATCCTGACAACCAATTACACTTTCACCAAGGTTACCAAATGGAAGACCTGGATCCATCACTCTCCTGTGAAGTTACTGACCTCAGTACAGCAAAGGAAGCAATCTCTGACTGGGCTTCATGGACCCATTTAAGCTGGAAAAGGACCCCAACACCAATGATTGGTTTTTGGCCTCTTGTTTGTCTGACCCTAATAATTAGGACCTAATTCTTCACCTGTTATCTACCAGAGAAGGAGATAGGTGACTTTGCACAGTCCTGCTTAAATCCAATTCACTTGCAAGTCATCATATCACCTTCCTGATGTTACTGGCCCTCTTTGAGAACAAAGGACAAACACCGCCACCACCTAGCCATAAGCACCGAATGGGTGTTGCCTCAGACAAACTGAGACCTGGGAAAGACCTAAAAAGGCCAAGGACTCCCACTATATCCTAGGCCATCTCCAATTGTTCGGATCTGTATCTTGCCACCAAACCCAGGTGGCTCGGGAGGAGAGAATGAAGCTGGTGACTCTGCACAGCTTCCCTCACTTAACTCCAATTCACCTGCAAGTTATGACATCACCTTCCTGATGTCACTGGTCCTTCTCAAGAATGAAGGACAAACAACAATTACTATTACGTAGTTGTTGTTTTCATTTTATGCCCAGCTTTACACCCTTGGAGTCGAGAGAACAGGAAAGCCCACCGTTCATGTATGTCTGATCCAACATGCCAGCTATGCCTTTAACAAAACCAACTACTGAATATGTGCACATGTCCTTTTGTTCTTGGGGGAAGGGATGCCCTTGGTGGTCAATGGGTCAGACATGCAGGACTTGTGTGATTCTGTTTGCAATCAATAAGGCAAACTTAAACAAAATACCAAACTGTACTGCTATAGACAGGACTCCTGATCAGTCACTTTTAATTGGGAAAAGATCACTACTAACTCTTCAAAAGTTTTTACCCTCCTCAAACCTCTTTCTTGAGCTTGCTTGGTATTGTCAGGCCACTGGTACTATGTTATAAGCAAAATGGGAGGCAAGGTCAAGTGAATGGCTAACCTATTGTCTCCCAAATCTCTCAGAGCCAAAGCATCTGTGGGTTTTCTCTTGTGTGTCCTCAAAGGGACTGCATTAAGAACTGACTCCCAAGCCAAATTACAAGCAGGACTGCAAAAGGTTTATTGCAGAAAATGAGACTTTAGCCAAGACTTGAAGTTAGCCAGGAGGCAGAGACAAGGAGGGAACATTCATGTAAAAGAACAGGGTTGGGATATGGAATGGTATTTTAAGGACGTGAAATGTCATGTTGAAGGAACAGCAAGGAAGCCAGTGTGTGGAAGGATGGTAGTAAAGAGTTAATTGTGTAAGAAGGCTAGAAAGGTTGGAAAAGGCCAGGCTATAAAAGCTTTAAAAAACAATAAAGACATTGCTATTTGATCTTGGAGGTAACAGGGAACCACTATAGTTCAGTGAATACTGAGCTAGGTGATGCAGTGGATAGGACCTGGAGCCAGGAAGACATCTTCCCAAGTTCAAATCTGGCCTCAGAAAATTACTAGCTATGTGACTTTGGGCAAGTCCCTTCATCCTGTTTGCATCAGTTTCCTCATCTGTAAACGGAGCTGGAGAAGGAAATGGCAAAGCACTCTAGTATCTTTGCTAAGAAAACCCCAAAGAGGCAGACACAACTGAAAAATGCCTCAACAAAACAACATTCTCTCATTTAAGAAATAGAAAACGGTTTATACTACAACAACAATATGATCAAAATGAACAATTCTGAAGGTTCTTACAAACTACTGAAAACTTAAATAGCAGAACTACAATAATTTTAGACAAAAACACTGTAAAGACAACTTTGAAAGCTGTAAAAATTATGATTAATACTATGAAGATGGGTGATGAAATATACTATTATAGGGAGGTGATAAAGGAGACAATTTGGTATAGTCAGTAGAGAAATTTACAATTGTTTATAATTGACAATATATAATTTTACAAAAACTTTCCTTTTCAACTTTTTTTTAATGGAGTGGAGTAGAAGAGAGAGAAAATGGATTACTGTTAAAATAAATTTTTATTTATGTTTTCTTTTCCTTACATCATCATATCTATCCCTCATATCCTTTCCCCTCCTATTCCCAGAGAGCCATCCTCTATGTAACAAGGAAGAAAGATCAGTATCACCCATTGATACATTGAAAAAAATCAGAAAACATGCGCAATGTGTGTAACACTCCTGACCTCCCATGGAAGTGTTTCTCATGTTTCTTCATTCCAGTATACCTGATCTGCCTAATTCTGTTAATTCACTTTCGATTTTTGGGGTGTTGCATGCATTTTCTTTTTTTACAGATTTTTAATTTGTTTTGTTAAATGTTTGCCAATTACATTTTTACATTTATTTTTGTTTTATTTTTTCCCTCAATTTTAACATTATTTTTAAAAAAAATTTTGAGTTCCACCTTCTTTCCCTCTCTTCCTCTCTTCAGAAGGCAAGAAATTTGATACGGTTTATACATGTGCTGTCACGCAAAACATTTCCATATTACACGTGCTGCAAAAGAAAATGCAGATCAAGAAACCTCAAGAGTAACAAATAAAAAAGTATATTGCATGCACTTTCAGATGAGGTCCCTGTATTAGGCGTTTTACCTGTTATGAGAACTCTAACGAAGCGGAGTAATGTATAATTTTAAGGCAAAAACCTAGGATTAGGAAAATCACCTCGGCTGCTGTGTGGAGTTGCTGGCTCTGCCTCCTGGAGTAAACCCTCTCCAGGCCTCAGCTGCCCCACTCGTCAAAGGGGAATCTCCAGGCCTTCAAGGCTTACAAACCACCCAGTAGTTGTAGACCTCTAGCCCTACACGAGACTCAGACGGTGTCACAGGCCTGGGACGTGACTTTGCGTGATGACGCACAATACGGCCGCGTCTCGGGGAAGCTCCGAAAGGCCTCCCAGGGCTTCCGTATCTCCGGGACTGTCACGAGTCGCTCAGGTCGAACTACAACTCCCTCAATGCACTGCGAAACCAGGGCCCTGGTTTTTTTTTTTTGGTCTTCTCCTCCTTTCGTCGCCTAGTGCGGCGGGTGACTCTATCGCTCACCAGCTTTGATAGCATAGTCGCCTCAGATCTGGTGCCCAAATCACAGCACGGCTCTGGGAGCGGAGAAGAGAGACAGGGAGGCTTCGGTTCCTCTCTTCCTTCTGCGAAAATGTTTCAGGTTTCTCATCAGGCATATCTTGGTCTGCCCCAGTGGGTGGGACTTGGTGACCGGATTTCCGGCTCCGAAGGACCCCGCTACTTCAGTGCCCGGAAGCGCCTCGCCTGAGGCTGAGGTGGTAGCCTCCCTCGTTGGGGGCTATGGAGTCGAGATACGCCGGTTGACCCCGACGCTGGGCTAGAAGTGGGCCCCTGGGCCCGGGAGCTCGGCCCTGCCGGCGTGGGGGAAGCGCGCCCGACGCCATGGCAGCTGCCGTGTCCTCGGAGCCTTTCGAGAAATTGCACGAGATCTTCCGCGGGCTCTACGATGACCTGCGAGGGGTCCCCGACAGGCTCCTGGGCACCGGGGGGACCGGTGAGTCCTGTGGGCGGGGGGCGGGTGTCCGGGGATCCCGGGGCGCCCCGTGCTCTCACGTTTCTCCATTCCTTCCGGGCCTTGAGGCACAAAATCGTGGACTTGTGAGGAAGAGCCTTGGGGGCCACCTAGTCTCCCCAACTCCAGCCCAACCCAGCACCGTTTATTACGTTTATTAAGTGCCAGGCACTGTGCTAAGCACCGGGATTACAATCAATAAAAAGGGAGGTAGTCCCTGCCTTCGAGGTGCTTAAACTCGGCTGCCAAAAACGATCTTCCTAAAGCAAGTCCGACTACGTCATTCTGACACCCCCCCCCAAAAAAAAGCGCACACACACACAAACAACGAAGCAAACCAAACCAAGAGAACTCCAGAGGTCCCTGTTATCTCCAGGGTCAAAGGTAAAATCCTCTGTGCGGGTGTTCAAAGCCTTCCATAACCTGCCCACCCTCACCCCCGTATTTTGCATCCCACCACGTACTCTTGGTCTTCTGGCCGTTCCTGAGCAGCACACATCTCCAGACTCCAGGCGTTTTCGCTGGCTGTGCCCCACTCCTGGAGTGCCCTCCCTCTTCATCCACATGTCCTGGCTTCCTTCTAATTCCAGCTAAAATCCCACCTTCTGCAACGGGAAGCTTGTGTTGGTTGTGTTTAGTTAGGGATACCGTATATAGCTGTATACACACACTACGTAATTGGTCGCTCTCTGGGGGAGCAGGAGCTGATCTTTGCCTTTCACTGTATTTCCAGGGCTTAGCACAGTGTCTGGCACAGAGTGCTTAGTAAATTTTTATTGACTGAATCCGCTGCACATAGCCCAAAGACCGTGGTCACCTACCTACCAACCCTTTTCTTCAAGAGCTCTAATAAGGGAACAAAGCCATCGCCTTTGGGGAACCAACGGGAAGCTGACCGTTTCACATTTGGTCAGCTGTTGGGGAAGTTTTTTTCTCCTTGTAAGTCAAACCTAAATTTTCGTCTTGGCCGTTTCCACCAGTTCCTCCTCATTCTGCTCCGTGGGAACAAGCAGAACTAGTCTCATCTCAATTCAACGGGCACAGCTCCTTTTTTACTCGTCTTCTCCCAGCTAAGCATTCCTATGTTGTTCCACCCGTTCAAGTACGTCAAGCCATGTCTTTGGGCATTTATTAAGTGTCTGCTATGTGCCAGGTATTGTGCCGAATCCCGTGCATACAAAGAAAGGCAAAAAACAAACCAGGTGTCCAAGAAAGTCACAGTCTGATAGGGGTGACATTTTAGCAACAAATGAGATATACGGGATAAGTTGGAAATACTATCAGAGGGAATGCAGTAGCATTATTAAAGGGCATGGGAAAGTCTTCTTGGGACCCTTCATTCTGCTAGTTGCCCTCCTCCTGAAGCTGTTTGCTTCACTGATGTCCTAAAATTTGGGGCCTGGAAAGAAACAAAATATCGTGTGTGTGGTCTGACTGCCACCTCCCCAGTCTATGCTTCTGAATGTAGCTTCCTTTCTGTTGCTTAGAGGGGGCAGCTGACTGGTGCTGGGGATGATGTGCTTCTCCCCCAGTTTTGTTTTCTATTTAGGGCACCAGTCTGAGAAACCACCTCTAGTCTATTTCAGTACTTATGTTTCTGGGAGCTTATCTTCAGATAACAGTTCCTCTTAGACTCTTCTGGCTAAGCATCCCCGTATTGTTGGGCTCATTCAGTCTTCTGTGTGCCAAGTGAGCTCTCCTCACCATCGCAGCTATTCCTTACCCGGAAGCAGCGCTAGAGAAAGTTGGCTTAATTCAACTGAATAAGCGCGATCACATAAAATAATACTTGTAAAGCTCTTTGCAGACCTTAAAGCACTATATAAATGTTAGATGCCATTAGTAGTGATCTTTAGTACTGTGCTTAAGCCACAACAAGGGGAGTTTGGGTCAAAGGTTATTAGAGTTAGGGATAAGTTAAGAGGAGTTTAGGAATGTCTTGTCTTTCTGGATCTTTAGAAACAGAATAGATTTTCAACTCTGATGGTTTAGGTGTGGCTCTCTAATTCTAATCCTTGTGAGATCAAGGTGTTTCATTTTTTAAGGAGGAAGTAGTACTTGTTTTCACTTAAGAGATCGTATATAAGCCACAATATTAATGAGAAAAACAGCATGCATTTTTTTATTGTCTTTCATCTAAAGTGTAGTAATACTTTATGATTCATTTTAGAGATAAGAAGTATGTTCTCTGTGCTTACGGGTGCATGTTGTAACATGCAGCAGTTGAGAAGATTTCTAGCCTGGTGCTATGTGATGCAGAGGTACGGTTTTCTTTGAAAACCAGAAAACTCAGTAGATTACATCTGTCTCATGCTCAGCGTGTTCACCTCTGCCTAGTCCTTTCTCTATCATGGCCAAAGAAAGGAGGAGACAGGTTAGGAAAACTGTCTCTCTCAAACAAATCTAGTGTCCACTCAAATTGCACTGTGGCCAGTCGGTTCCATCTTTATCATTTAGGCCTTTCCCTGGCCACTGAGACCATTTCTTAATCATTTAAAATATTTTTCTATATGTGTGAAATATCAGATACCATACCAAAAATGTACACGTCATAGTCCTTACCTTTACCCTGTATTCTGTGATTTGTGTTTTAAAGCAATAAAATGTATACGCTAAAGACTGTAATAAGGTATTTTTGAATCTAAAGTACTCTCTTCCTCCTGCATTCTTCACTACAAATACCAGACTAGATAGAGTTAGAATTCTTCTCACAGGCTTCAGTGTTAGCATAAGAAGATTTGCCAGTGGGGCAGCTAGGTGGCGCAGTGGATAGAGCACCAGCCCTGAAGTTAGGAGGACTTGATTTCAAATTTGGTCTCAGACACTTGACACTTAATAGCCATGTGACCCTAGGCAAGTCACTTAACCCCATTGCCTAGCCAAAAAAAAAAATAAAAAGACTTGCCAAATACATTATCACCTAGTTCAATTTTGTTCATTTATTCATTCGTCTATGTGTAAAGCATTCAGTGCTGCCTGCCTCTGTTTCTTTAAATCTGAGAGTTCTCTGTTCTTCTGCAGCTTGTGTTGTGTCCCAAGGTGGTGGAGTGGTTTGATACATATTTAAGCATGGGTGAATGTTGCATGAAAAAGCATTTAAGTGCCTACTGCAAGCCAGACATTGTACTAGACATGGAGATATAAACACAAAAAATGAGACAGTCCCTTCCATGAGGGGTTGCAGTATTCAGGGAAGGGAATTTTGGTCTAAAGATTTAACAGGAATTGTTAGTGGAGCTGTGAGGCAGTAACAATGGATATATTGGTCTGATTACTGTTCCCAGAGCAAAAAGAAGTCAAAGTTCTCTAATCATACATTTTCTTATGATGGCATTATGCCTTATACCAGTTCTTGCACACAGATAATTACTAGAAATACATTGCAGTCTCCTTGTATGTCTTTCCTTTGTCCTTTTGGATACCCAGAACTTTATTTGATTATTGTTGTATTCCCATATTTACATCCATGCAGCATGACCAAGAGGACATCAGTATTTTTTTAAAAATATTTTTATTTCATTAAATATTTTGCAATTACATGTAAAAAATATTAACATTCATTTTTTAAAAAATTTGAGTTCTAATTCTCTCCCTCCTTCCCCTCCCCTCCCCTCTCCTTTAAGAAGGCAAGCTATTTGATATCACTTATACGTGTGAAGTCAAGCAAAATATATTTCCATATTAGCCATGTTGCAAAAGAAAATAGAGCAAAAAAACCCTCCAAAAAACTAAAGTTTAAAAAGTATGCTTCAGTCTGCATTTAGAGTTTATCAGTTCTCTCTCTGGAGGTGGATAGCATTTTTTTATAGGTCTTTTGGAATTGGAGGACATTAATATTAATACAGTTAAATGTTTATGTGTTGGGAAACAACTTGAGATCATTGATAGTACTGCCCCAATTTCCCAAATGCATTCAAATTTGCTTTGTCTTGGGCCCAAGTTCATTGTCCATAAGATATGTTGTCCCATATGTGTGTACTCTTGAGTATGAATACTCAGGGGCATTATAGTATGGGAAATTTAATCCATTTGGTTTTTCTTATGTGGGTTAGTTCTTAGGCTGATCTCTTTTTTGTAATCATAGAATTCCTCATGTTCTGGGACTTGATCAGCCTGTCACGGTGCAAACCAGAACTGAAGCTTCTCGCCTATCTACAAGGAATCTCCCTCCCATTTAGACCTAGTGGTTGCACTTACCAAGGAATTTTGTGTTATGCATGAGAGATTCCTTGTTAGAAAGCCTTTTAAGGCTGAAAAAATGGCAAGTGTTTTTTTTGCAATCAGTAAATAACAACAATGAAAAAATACATTCCATAGATCTGCATTTCACAGTTTTGTGTTCAGAATCAAGGCTGTATCACTATGGGATGCAACATAGGCAGGCGCTGCCAGAAACACCTCAGGTTCAATAGGCGTTCGGTTTTTAATTAATTTTTGGTCATTGCACATGCAGAAATCTTTTACTGTTGCAAAATTTTTCACAACCCCATAAGCCACAGTTTAAGAAGCTCTGAGCATAGAAGACTTTTTGAAGGGGTCTCAAAATAAAAAATCTACATGTAGGTAGGTCCCGAAGTCAATGAGATCTGTCTTTAGAACCCACTGTTCATACCCCATAACCAACCATTAGTGCTTATTCCCTTTCTGTACCTTCTGGAATCTGACCACTGAGATCTCAAATCTCAGTTTCCTCATGTAGAGAAGGGAAGGACAGTTCATATTTGCTCATTAAAAAAAAAATTGAGCTAGAAGGATAGATACAACTGTATAGAAACCTGTTATGTAGTATGTATTTCACTAAGGGCAGAAAACAGGTCATGCAGAAGAGAGGCTGTATTCCAGGATCTGTTGATCCCAAGAAGCAATGATACCTGATACTTGTGACAACTTATTTTGAAGTAGTTTACCTTGTGAGAGAATCTATTGACACAAGCATTTCTTTTACTCTTAACAGCTAGGAGCACTGTTCTTCAGTTCTGTTCTTCAAGTGCTAAAGATATTTCTAAAAGAAAAGCTCCCAAAATGTTTTGTGCAGTGGCAACATCACAAGAATTAGTGTTTAGGAACTCGTGTGAAGGGGACAACAGTCATTGAGATGTTTTTAAAAGGCCCTTTTTTAAAGTGTTGAGTTTGTTTTGAATGAGATGATACTGCCTTTCCTCCCTCTGTCACGTTGTTGTGAGGATCAAATGAGTTAATGTGGAAATGGTGTATCAGTATTTATTGGTTGTTACTGTTATTCCCATGATTAGTTATTACCATAGAATTACCGCAGATTAGCAGATAATAGAGGGAAAGTAGAATGAGCATCGTGTATAAAGGTCATGGAAACAGACTGAGCATTTTAAACATGTCTTTCTCTCTTTTCCAGAAGGGAAAAAGAAGCTAATCAGAGATTTTGATGAGAAGCAACAGGAAGCAAATGAAACGGTGAGATCTGGGGAACAAGGGACTTGTTTCTTTTACTAGTATTTGGCTTCTTAAGAAGCAGTGCAGAGATCTGACTCTGGCTGCGCCCCTGTGGGGCCTTAGTTTTGAATATCATCCTTACTGAAGGGTGAGGCAAATGTTGGTGATGGGTGCTCCAGAGAAGAGGTGGATAAAGCTTGGGGGCGGGCGGTCCTGAAGAATCATGTCTTGATGGTGAGAGTGGCTGCTCTAAAATGGATCGGTCCTAATCTTATTCTAAGAATTTTTTGTGCAAGTAAAATAATGGAATCAAAGGAGGCTTTTGGGTCATCCTCCCTTGATAGTCATCTCTCTCTTAAAGTGTATACTATAGATGTATTTTTGATAACTTAAAAGGGGAACTGAGGAAAGACTTCTAGGGAAGTGGTATACACACTTTGATCAGAGGTTAGTTAACTAGGACTTCAGGATTGCATTTAGCTACTTTGGTAGTAATAATATTAACCAACAGTTATCTAGTGCTTTAAAGTCTGCAAAGCACTTTACACATATTTCTTTTGATCCTCACAACAACCCATATAAGGTAGTTACTAAAGGTTATCTTCAGCTTGATTATTTTTTTCTTTCTTAAAAAATGTTTTTTCTCTCCCTTCCCTCCACCAAACAAAACCTTTAAAAAGAAAACCCCTCAACAAATATTTAGCTCATTTTATGGAAGAGGAACCTGAGGCTGAAAGGGGTAAGTGGTCACCTAGCTAGCGTTACAAGTGGGATTTGGACCCAGGTTTTCACTCCTTAAGGCTAGAGTACTCACTGAAAACAAGTGGTCGGTTGTTTTTGTGAGTTAGAGAGGTAGTTATATAGATAGAAACTAATTGTTGGGTTACAGTTGCTACCAGTGCTTTCCAGGTAAGTTTCCACTGGGAATAAGGAGGTGGCAGACTTCCTATTTCTAGGAGACCCTGGACGAAGGGATTAGATGCTTGATCATGTAGGAACTGTGACAGTGAAGAAAATGCCCGCCGCTTCTGCTTGTTGAGCTGAGTGCATAGCAGGTGCTCCATATTTGTTGATGTTGATTAATGATTTATGTTGGGTTATGACCAACCCTGCTTGGAGAGAAACTCTTGTGGCAGCTGCAGATTCTGAGAAAGGCCTGCTTTCCCTGTTTCTGTCTAAATGTGAGCTATTAATACTTCTTACTTGACAGTTGGCAGAGATGGAAGAGGAGCTGCGTTATGCCCCCCTGTCTTTTCGCAACCCCATGATGGCCAAGCTTCGAAGCTACCGCAGAGACCTGGCCAAGCTCCAGCGAGAGGTGAGGAGCACTCCACTGACAGTGCCTCCTGGGGGCCGAGGAGACAGCAGATATGGGGCATATGCTATAGAAAATGAGCACATGGTAAGTTCCTGCATCTTGAGTACATTTATAATTAGGTCTATTTTTGCTTTTGCTTTGTCTAAGATCATGATTGCTACCCCTGCCTTTTTTACCTCAACAGAAGTATAATAGATACTGCTCCAGGCCCTTAGTTTTACTCTAGTGTGTCTCTCTCTTTCAAGTATGTCTCTTGTAAACAACATTTTTGGATTCTGATTTGTAATCTTGTAATTTGTAATTTTGCTATCCACTTCCATTTTATAGGTGAGTTCTCCCCATTCACTTTCACAGTTATGATTGTGGTATATTTTTCTTCGTCCTATTTTTACCCCATTTATCCTTTTAACCCTCTCCCTCCTCAAGTCTGTTTTACTTCTGACCACTACCTCCTTTAACCTGCCTTCCCTTCTGTCAGCCCCTCCCACCTTCTCTTACCCCTTTCCCACCTACTTCCCTATAGCGTAAGATAGATTTCTATACCCAACTGAGTATGTATGTTATTCCTTTTTTGAGCCAATTCTGATGAGAGTAAGGTGCAGTCGTCGCCTGCCGCATCCACCCCCCCATCTTCTCCTCTATTGTAAAAGCACTTCATTTTGCACTTCTTTAATGTGAGATAATTTTGTCCATTCTTCCTCTCCTTTCTCCTAGTACGTCCCTCTTTCTCACTCCTTAATTTTTTTGAAATCATCCCATCGTAGTCATCTCACACCCGTGCCCACAAGTATCATCTTCCCATTTCCCCTTATGATTTTCCTTTCATATGTACCTTTTTTTTGGGGGGGGCTAGGCAGTAAGGTTAAGTGACTTGCCCAAGGGGTACACCACTAGTAAGTGTCAAGTGTCTGAGGCTGGATTTGAACTTAGGTCCTCTTGACTCCAGGGCTGGTGCTCTATCCACTGCACCACCTAGCTGTCCCTTATATTTGCCTTTTTATGCTTGAATCTTGTATTTGAAAGTCACATTTTCTATTCAGCTCTGGTCTTTTCATCAGGAATGTTTGAAAGTCCTCTGTTTCATTAAATATCCATTTTTTTTTCTTCTGAAGGATTTTACTCAGTTTTGCTGGATAGGGTCATTCTTGGTTGTAATCCTAGATCCTTTGCCTTCCAGAATATCATATACCAAGCTCTCTAGTCCTCTGATGTGGAAGCTTGTGTGATCTTGACTGTGGCTCCATAATATTGAATGGTTTCTTTCTGGCTGCTTGCAGTATTTTCTTTTCTTCAGTGAATTTTTGTATCTCTTTTTCTGTTTGGCCAGTTCTGCTTTTTAAAGAATTCTTCTCTTTGGTGAATTTTTGTGCCTCTTTTACCAAACTGTTAATTCTCTTTTCATAATTTTCTTGCATCATTCTCATTTCCTTTCTCGGTTTTCCTCTATCTTATTTGATTTTAAAAATCCTTTTTGAGTTCTTTCAAGAATTGGGCTTGTGTCTGGTTCACATTTTTTTGAGGCTTTGCTTGTAGCTAGCTATTTTGAAATTGTCTTCTACTGAGTTTATATCTTGATTTTCCTTGTCACCATAGTAGCTTTTTATAGTTATGTTCTATTTTGGTTTGGGGGTGGTTGTTTTTTTTAAAGGGATTTGCTTATTTTTCTAGCCTATTTCTTGACTTTTAACTTTATGTTAAAGTTGGACTCTGCTCCCAGGGTATAGGAAGCATTGTCCCAAGCTTCAAGTTTTTTGTACTGCTGTTTTCAGAGGTAGTTCTAAGAGTCTGTAAGTTTGTAGTGCCTCCAAGGTGGTGTGATCTAAGGAGAGATGTGGTTACTGCTCTCCTGGCCTGTGCTCTGGTTTTTATCCAGGAAGGGCCTCTACTTCCCTGTTGCTTCTTTTAACCCTGGAACTGAGACTGGGACTCCTGCTGTCTTGCAGCTACAAGCACTAATACTCCTTTTCACCTAGGAACTTTGACCCAGAACTGTGTATAGGGTCAACAGAGTCTTGCATCCAGTGCCCACAAGGGTCTCCTGTAATCTGTTTCTGATCATTTGTCCAACCCTTTGCTGCCTCTGGGCTGAGAGCTCCCAAAGCTGCTGCCTCCAATGCTGTAGCTGCCACCAAGGTCTGTTGCTGGTGTTCCTGCAGTGTGCACTGCACTCTGGGCTGTCTTCCACTCCAGTGTCATAGACCTGTCTTACCACTTCATAAGTTATCTTGGGCTGGAAATATATCTCACCTTGGTCTTTTATTGGCTCTGCCACTCCAGAGTTCGATTTGAGGCATGATTTTAAAGTTGTTTGGAGGGGAATGTTGGGAGAGTTCAGCTGAGTTGCAGTCTGTACTCTGCCGTGTTAGCTCTGCTGTGGTGCATTTATATAAGACAAGAAGTAGCCTATAAAGAGAGGTTGGCATTGGTTTCCCATGATGGGTTGTTATTCCATTGGCTAATGTAGCGATTTGACCTAGTGACCATGTATATAAATTAGCCTAAACTTCCCAGAAAACACAGGAAGCTGCCAAGTTTCTCAAGTAATATAAAATATTTGAGCTTTTTCTTGACCTTTATGGTTCAGGAGAAGGCAGCCGTCACATGGTGGAAACAACATGAGACTAAAAGTCTAGAGACCTGAATTTTGGTCCCAGCTTCTATAAGGATAGAATAAAAGGCTTTCACTAGCCTTTATTTCTTCCAGTGGCATTGTTTTATAATTTTAAGTTGTTTATGCTGAGCTAGAAAAATATGCTTTTTAAATTTGTTATATGGGATGGCTTTCTTGGAAAGGTAGACATACTGGGAGAAATTCTGTAGTTGTATAAACAAAACATGTCTAAACTTTTTATTTAAAAAGGATGTTTTTTAAAAAAATAAAATAAGCATGTTTTTTGAACTTAGGCTACCTTATGCTAGGGAGTATAAATGAGACTTAGCTTTAATGGGGATTTAGAGAATTAGAAATTAGGTCTGCTGGGACAACAGAAGCTGCCATTCAGCTTGATAGATCACAAGTTTAATTACTTAGAAGTTTATGCTGTCTTAGATGTAATACCTTTCTTGTAATTGCCAAGAGTGTAACTGCATGGATTTTCCCACCCAGAACATAATAAACGGTTCCTTTATATGCTGAAAAACAATGGGAACAATTTAAACATAAACATGCAGGGCAGATAGATTAGCACTTGAATTCCTAGTAGCTAGTCAGGTGCAAATCTCATAAGTTGATTAGCCTATTGAGCTCATTTTTTTTTAAAACAGGTTCTAGTGCAGGGGTGGGGAACCTGCAGCCATTAGACCCTCTAGATCCTCAGGTACCACCCTTTGACAAAATCCAAACTTCACAGAACAAATCCCCTCAATAAAAAGATTTATTCTGTAAAACTTGGACTCAAGTCAAAAGGCCTCACCCAAGGACCTAGAGAGCCACATGTAGCATGGTTCCCCACCCCTCTTCTAGTGAAGACTAGGTATTCTCTAAACTCTAACTCCTTTATGTCAGTGCAATCCCTAGAACTGGTCCCATGCCTCCCAGATATTCAGTCTTTCAGGAGAGTTGTCTCTTAACAGATGAATTCATTGTTTGGTGCAAATCCATCACCATAACTAATACGTGTTTTGTTTTAAAGTGTAGAATTTTTAAAAGTAGTAATTTTTAAAACACACACACACACACACACCCAACACACCAACTTATCATTGTTCTTCAGAAACAGCTAGATGGTAAAAAGTAGATTGTGATCTGGGAAGTTCAAATCCAGCAATTGCTAGCTGTGTAATCCTAGGCAAGTCACTCCATGCTGTTGGCCTTTCCTTAACTGTAAAATAGCATCTACTTCCCAGGGATGTTAGGAAAATCAAATGAAATGTTTTTAAAGTGCTTAGCACGTAGTACCACATAAAATGCCTGGTATGTAGTAGGTGCTTAAAAATGCTTGTTGCCTTCAGCTAACCATGTCATTTTCCTATAGTGTTTTGTAAATCTTAAAGCATTATAGAAACATAATTTCTAAAGATCAAAGGGGGAGAATTACTATTAGTAAACACAGAAAGCTACACCATTCCTACAGCATTGAAACCAGCCTAGCTCCCATTGGGAGGACTTCTGGATGATGGTCTTTAAAAATAAGAAAAGTCTTCACTTTTTTGATGTCTTCTTTCCCACTCACCCAAAAAAGCAAAGCAGGTAAGAGTTGAGAGCAATGTGTCTATGTACTAGCTCCTGGATTCTTTTTCCCATCTGAAAATTTCTTCCCTTGCCTCCTTTCCCAACAAATGTTATGAAGAAAACAACTAGAGTGCCTGATTCTTTTCCATTTTTTTGGTCAGAATCAGCTGCAGTCTCAAAGGGTGTTACTTCTGCAAGGCACTGAGAGTCTGAACCGAGCCACTCAGAGCATTGAACGTTCCCACCGGATTGCCACTGAAACGGATCAGATTGGTTCTGAGATAATTGAAGAACTAGGGGACCAAAGAGACCAGCTGGAACGCACAAAGAGTCGAGTAAGTTCTGTTGGGGAACAGAGTAGGGGCAAGGAAAGAGGTGAGTAAGGTCTCTTTCATAAGTCTGTGCTCTGTTATGACTTAGGAGCATACAAAAGCCATAAACTATATTAGGTCTGAGTTCAGGGGCAGAAGTGGGACCTTAAATTTTCCTTTCTTCAAGCCTATATAGAGCTAGAATTCTTAGCAAGGTGAACTTTTAAGGTAGGTGTTTTCCCTTCAATATACAGATTTCCTTTTATCTTAGTTTCTGCATTTATTGGAGGAGTATAGAGATTGGACTTTTAACTACCCCAGGTTTCATTGGCTTCGAGGCCAGCTCTGTATTCCCTATGCTACATTGATTCTTATTTATTGAAGAATGTCACAGGACTAGTATTCCTTTTACTAATTTCTAAATCTTTGCTATTGGGAGAGACCTCAAAGTCAACTTGACAGGAAAAGGTTTGAAGGTCAGGTTTTTTTTTTTTAATTTCATTGACCCAGACAATAGCCACCCTATAATTTTTAGCTTGGGCTACTTCCCATGCAGTGTCAGTAATTAGCTGTAGAAGTAGCCCCATCTTCTTTTACTATTAGCTAGAATGAGGGCTAGAATTATAAGTGACCTTGCAGACCAGACTCCTATAGGAAGAACTTGACTTTGAGCTTGCCTAATAGGTAGCTTAAGTTCAGAAGGGTTTTGGAAAATGAAAATGTTTCTTATTTTCCCCACTTCAAATTATTTGATTTGATCCCATAAGAATAAAAGGGGTAGTAATAGCAGAACTTAATAAAGCTGATGAGATCTGATCAAAGAATGATTTAGTCAGAGCTGGGAAGGGAGACTGTGGGTGGCTGGGATTTAGGGTAACTCTCTCTAACCTGGTAACAGCTTGTTTTAAAGGATGGAGGAGCCTCCTTTTTGTCAGTGCTGTTTGCTCTTTCTCTAAGATTCACAGCAAGCCCTGATCAAGAGTCTCAAAAGAAGCTACTGGAAAAAAGACTGGTTGTCTGCAGTTTGAGTTCTAGACTTACCAGGTAGATTGGTTGGATTTGAAAGGTGGGGAATGAGAAAGGAAGATCAGCCTACCAGGGCTGGGTAGGAGCAGATGGCTGAAGGTGATTCATCTCTAAGAACTGCCTCCTCATGACTTTCCTAGGCTTCCTTGAGGAATACCAGAGAGACACCAGTGTTTCCTTCACCTTGGTGACTTGACAGTGGACAACATGAGTTGGTGGGAAAAGCATTAGATTTAAAGGCAAAGGATACTGAAATACTAACTTTGTCACTTTTCTAAAAAGGTATAAAACGTCACTTAATTTTTCTGAGTCTCAGTTTCTCACCTATAAAATAAGGATGTTGGACTGGACTAAGCCCTTCTAGCCCTAAATCCTCTGCCAAATAATTGCTGAGATTTGGACAAACTTCCCAGATTACAAAAAGAGAATTTGACAAATTCAGTTCTTGCCCAAATTTGAGAGGTGTGTGTTTTTTTTTAAAAGGAATAGTTTGTAAACATTTAAAGGGAAGAGGTGGTTACTAAGAGCCAGCCATGTAGTACATATTCATTTCCCTCTCTGACAAGTTACATCAAGGATTCCAGCAGATTCTCATTACAGGAGTATTCTTGCCCCTGTTCTAAAGATATTTTGTTGCTGAGGAAAATGTAGATAATATCAAATTTTTACATATTTTATGTGAAGCTAGGAATAGAATTGGAATACAGAAATATCTTGACAGGCTAATAATTGGCTGGAACTCACAAAATGTAAAATGTTCAGTGTAAATTTGTGCATTTAGGTTAAAAAAATACAAGTATAGGATTAGTGGTAGACAGTAGAACACAATTCATGTTGTAAAAGATACTGGGCAGGCATTTAAGCACGCCACTTTATGTCAGTCAGGTTCAGTGAAGCATCAGATAAACACAGCAATACCTACCTGTTACTCTATTCTTTAGGAGGAGGGAAGTGATAGTCTAGTGCGAGGCTTCTTAAACTTTTTCCATTCATGATCCCCTCTTGTTGTGTGGCCTGAGGGTATGTGCAGCAAAAGCTGTGTTCAGAACCAGAACCAAGGCTGCAGTGAAGTTGCAGGAGGCAACACTGGCAAGCACTGCCAGAAACACCTTGGATTTGTAATTTTTGGTCATTGCACTTTCATATTTCCTTTTGAGGTTGCAGATATGGGTTTGTTGATAACGTTGTCCTCTTCAGAATTTCTGCCTTGATTTTCACTCTTCCCATAATGTGAATCTATGGTATGTTTCTTTATTCCCTGGCCTTTAAAGAGATTGAGCTCTCTTGCTGGGGAGCAGAAGGCACTGACCCAGGCTTCTTGTGTTGGGAGCCTAGGTCTTGGTCACTGGCTTTGTGTGCTGGGGCCTCTGATGTTGGCAATTGGAGGCTGTAGGGTTCTGGCAGCTTACCTAGTGTTGGGCTGGAATCAGCAAGGCTGGAACTTTTGGGCAACTATAGGTTGCCTGCTTTTCCTTTCCTTTAGTTTCCTTCAACTCCTTTCAGATGGATGTTGCAGGGTGTTTATCTGCCTGGGGCCCTTTGTAGTGCTGCTTCCCTTATTTTTACAGAGGCACTGGGAGACCCATTTGGTGTAGAATGCTGAGGCACCTGGTGGTTTTTTGAGTTGGTTTCCACCAGTTCCCTTATCCTCACTGAGGCACTCGGAAGTCCAGGTGTTGGTGTTTGCCTGTGCTTCACCACCTGGGTTTCAGGATCTCCTCCTGGTTGGCAGGAACTCCCGGGGCAACTCTAGGTTGCCTGCTTTTCCTTTTCTTTAGCTTTCTTCAGCTCCTTTCAGATGGATGTTGCAGGGTGTTTATCTGCCGGTGGCCCTTTGTAGTGCTGCTTCCCTTATTTTTGCTGAGGCATCGGGAGACCTGTTTGCTGTAGAATGCCAAGGTACCAGGATCTCCTCTTGGGGTGCTGAAGTGGGGCTTTCCACTAACTGGTTTGAGACATCTCCTGTTCTGTATGCTCCCCTTCCCCCAGGGCAAGAGGGGCATTTCCCATTAATCAAACCCTCAAGCTACTTGGGCTACTGCACTGCTGCTCCCCCTCTTTCTTCTGGTTCAGGTATTCCAGGGTTTTTCCTAGGGTGATATTTTCTGGGTTTTCAGAGGTTGATAGGAGAGAGTGAGAACGAGGACCTTTTTACTTAGCCATCTTGGCTCCCGGAAGTGGAAGGTCATCGCACTTCCAGAAAGCTTTTACTGTTGCCAAATTTTTCTCAACCCCTTATGAGGTCTTGACCCACAAACGGTGGTCTAGTTGACCTGTGCTCTGGCCAGAATGGATCTAGAATAGTGTCTAAGGGTATTTTTAGAGGAGCCATTGACAATCCCATAGTACATCCCAAGGAAGGAGGACATGAATGGTGAAGATTTGTCATAGATCAATAAAGATTGTTTAAGCTAGAGAAAAGAAATGGACCATTTCTCACTCTGTATGCTCAGCAAGCTCTCTCGGCTATCACAAACTCAAGTTTTTTTACTTAATCTACAATTGGAAGATAACATGGTTTTCTCCTTTTTTTTTCCAGCTGGTGAATACAAACGAAAACTTGAGCAGAAGCCGAAAGATCTTGCGTTCAATGTCTAGAAAGTGAGTTTTAAAACTAGAATGTTAATACTAGTTACTATTACACTTTCCTACTTCTGTCAGTATTAATAAATTCATGGTGACATTCATCTCCAGAAAACACCATGCAGTGGAAAGATCTTTGGACCTGGACTCAAACCTGATTTTGCCATTAACTTTGTTCACTTAATCACTTCACCTCAGTGTCCTCATTTGGAAAAATTAAGGTTGACTAGATTACTTCAAAGGACTCTCCCAGCTCTAAATCTCTGATCCCATAGATCCCCACAGACTGTTGACAAATTTTTGGAAGCACTTTGATGTAAATGTAGCTGACTGTCATAGGGCAGATGGAATGATTCAGTTCATTCCTAGAATTAGACTATAAGAACCATTCTTCTTTCCTTTTACAAAAGAAATCAGCAGTGTGTAGGAATATTTCCTTTTTGCCCTGAACTGTATTTAAACCATCTAGAATGATAGTCTCTAAACTTTTTGAGCCTGCATCTCTATCAGTACTTGCACACTTTTTATTTTATCAACCCCTGTGGGTCTGTTTACTTATAAAATATAATTTTGCACACTATAAAACTTACTCCAAAAACAGAAGTGTTTAAAGGATGAAGACATGTAAGTCAGTAGGAAGCCAGCCACGGGGGGGGGGGAGGGAAGAAGGGGGTGGTGTGACATATCAGACCTGCATGTTAGGGAAGAAAGAAAAAATATCCCTTTAGCAGCTGTGTGTAATGATTTTGAGACCAGGACAACCATTTGGAGGCTACTGTAATAGCTTCAGGGATAAAGACCTGAACTAGGTTGATGGCTATGTGAGTACAGCCAAGAGAACGTATGGGAGAGATGAAGTAGAAACGGGATTTAGCAATTGATTAAATATGTAGGGCAAGGAAAAGTGAAGACTTTCCCAGTGGCAGCTTTTTAGGAGCTATAAGTAGTTAAGCTATGCCCTCCAGCTCAGGAGGGAAGAAAAAAAAATAAGGATAGATGTTTGATACAGTAAACCGCATATTTGGCTATTGTTGCATCTCTCCACTCTGGCCTCTACCTTTGAGGATTGGTTTAAAAAAAAATACCTGCTCCTATTTATTAGTAGATGCCTCCACGGTAGGTGGCCCGACCTAGGGATTTATGCAGTATGGAAGCAGTTGCAAGTTGGTTCTTGTCGTTTAGTCCTCGACTTTCCTGATGAGAAAGATAAAAGTGGGCAAAATGAGATTCAGAGAGGTCTATAAGGTTCCCAGGACCAGTCAGAGCAGTCCGAAGTTAGAATGCAAAGTACTGTTGGGCTGACGAGAATAGTTTTAAGTGTTGAATAGTGAGCATCTTGTGGAATAATCAGAAACGGAGAGACCAGAGAGAACAAGGGCGAGATTTTCCACTTGTGATAGCTAAAATCAAGGGGGGGGGGGGGATGGAAGAGAACTTAAGCTGCCCTAATGATACAGCTTGGAGAAAGAAGTGTCACTACCTTGATACACAGTATGTAGCCTGTGTTTTTTTGCTAGATTATAGAATATCAGACTTTAATTTTTTCAACCCAGTCTTTAAACCAACCAGTTGAAACAATTATTATCCCCATTTTACAGACACTTAAAGAAGTTTAGCAAGTTGCCCTTGGTCACACATAGCCAATGACAGAGAGGAGAGATGGCAGATTTGACTTAGTATGATGTTCATTCCACTAAACCACAATACTTTTCCATCCTACCAGCAGGGGCTTAGAAGTCCTAATACTGTCTCTTTACTTCTTTTCCATTTGTAGAGTGGCAACCAATAAACTGCTGCTTTCCGTGATTATCCTTCTGGAGCTGGTCATCTTGGGAGGCCTAGTCTATTACAAGTTCTTTCGAAAATAATGAAAATCCCTGCCTCCTCTTTACCCTTCTTGTAGATCTCTAAATCAGAGAGCTAAGGACCAACTTCACTGCTGTGGGCTAGCAGTTTAAGCACTCAGACTGTATGTAAGAGAGAAGGCAGACAACGATTGGAAATGTAAAGTAATGTTAACAAGGCTGGGGTGCTATACCAAGGTAACAAATGCTGTGTTTATTAGTTCTTTAAATTTAGAGAGTATTCTAATATATTAACTAATGATGAACTAAATAAAACCAGTTACAGAATACAGTAACATTGGTCACCCAAAATGAGGAGGGATTTTTTTTTAAACAACTGGGAGAAAAATGTTCTCATTAGTGCAGTACTGACATCGCCAATTTTAATATCCCTTTAAGTGCCTCTATAGAACTCTGGAATGCCTATTGTGAAAGAACCCCGTGGAAAAAATACCAGCTCCCTAAATTCGAACACATTCTTCACTGTCTGATTCATCTGGTGAACTTGGAGTGGGGAGATGGTCATAGCCATCGTGCCGTCCTTCCCTCTTCTGGCCGAAGCTCGAAGCGATCACATCCACAGCCAGCCCAACTGTGGCCTTCACTTCCTCTGAAGTAGCCAAGAGAGGATTGACTTCAACTAGATCCAGGGCCGACAGCAAACCTGAGGGAGCAGAGCCACAAACTGTATGATATGAGCCTCCTACCAAAGAGGTCAGTCAATAGGACTGGGAATAAAGGCAGCCAGCCTTAAGCTGCTTATTTCAGGGGTGGAACTACATCTTAATGGTTTAGCTGCTATGTTTTACTTCCCTGTACTGGAATGTAGCTTTTGCTCTAGAAAGTAGAAGTGGAGTTGGAATGTTTGTGTTTAAGCATTTCTCTGTTTTCTTTACTGGTTGTATTTTAGCCAGATGGAGGGTGGCTGAGCAGACCAGAGGGAAAGTACTTGTGAAGTTGCTAGCCTAGTCAGATACCTAGCATGATGCTTGTTTCTAAAGATTACCAAGCTAACTCTCTCATTTTAAAAGGCCTATAGCCCAAGTCTTTTTGACTCCTATTTCATCTTAAACCAAATGTGCTGCCATTAATGTTACCATGAGAAAAGAAATCTAAAAGTTATTTGATGAAACAGGATTATGAAACAAATAAGATCAGCTAGCTAAGGATGATAACAGCCATCTATCACACTGTTTGGTGGGCTCAGAGTTTTCTGTTTAGTGGTTTCTATAAGAACATAGATTTCCAGCCTTACAGTGACAAGGAAACCCACAGGTGAGAAGTTTCTGCATATGCCTGCCTACAAGAGAGTGCTCTCTTTTATGCCCCAGTTAGCCTATTTGTGCCTTCTACATCTTCCTCTCCAGTCCCCTGAAATGAGAGGCTATTGGCCACTCGCTCTTAATTTCTCAATTTAAAAAAGAAGATAATAAAAACTCTCAGTCCTTAATATGACCTTTGCTCTTCTAGATGCTTAAGATCAAACCTGTTTTCATTACTCTAATATCACTCAAGGTAGTTTCTGGTTTTTTTGCCATACCCCAAAATCTTTCATTTTTCCCAGCCCTTTTCCCCAAGGTTTTTACCTTCTATACTTTTTGCATTGAGGAGAACAAGAATCAATGCAGTGAGACAACCAGTATCCACATTTTTCCTTCTGCTCTGAGGAAGCTCAACTTCCATTTTTTCTTTACAATTATGATTGAGAGGAAAAATAGTCAAAGCTAGAAATCGTGGGGGGTGGGGGTGGAACTTGACAAGTTTGTTTCTCTAAAGATTTAGGAAGACTTCAATTAGTTCTCTAACTTTTCTTCCTTGCCTGATCACTGAAAAAAGTCTAGAACTAGAGAAATGGTTCAACTATTACCTTGTCACTCCTGGGGGCAAAGTTACCCTGCTTCCTCCCTGGTCACAGTGTTCCATTATACATGCTGGACTTCTATAGATTATCTGATTAGACCAAGAAATCCGCCCAGGACTCAAAATGTTGTCAACACAGGTGGTAGGGGTCAACAAAACTTTAGAGGAATGTTTAGTTTAGAGTAAATTTAGAGTAAATGGGTTTGCATTAGGATTCTTGCTTCCATGGAACAAGACACAGTTTTAATGATGGAACTTCTAATTCTTCCAGCTGGCTAGGCATCCATTTTTAGTTTATATGTCTAAGAAATATCTGGGGAAGAACGCTTTTTTTTCCCCCCTTTCTCGAGGGAGGGAAGATAGGGGGCCTATCAGAGCAATCGTGCTGTAGGGGCTCAGGTTACTGTTAAATTTCTACGTTAAGTCCCCAAGTCTTTAAAGCCATTTTACAAAGTTGGGCAGGACGATGCTGATGCAACATCTATAAATGTAAGTAAGCCCCTTTTGATATAATACAGTGTATCTTGTTGTTTGTTTGTTTGTTTTAGGCAGTTGGGGTTAAATGACTTGCCCAGAGTCACACAGCTAGTAAGTGTCAACTGTTTGGTCTGAGGTCGAATTTGAACTCAGGTCCTCCTGACTTCAGGGCCGGTGCTCTATCCACTGCGCCACCTAGCTGCCCCTAATACGATGTATCTTAAAAGTCCAAATCAAAGTCTTTAACATGGAACAATGGAGCAAATATCCTGCAAGTAAGAGTTCAAACAAATTTTTCTGCACTTAGTTGCTACATACCGGTATTATGTATCTCCTCTGCAATATACATGCCTTCCCGATAAGTCAGTCCACCCACAACAGGAGTCCCTGTTGCTGGAGCCAGTGATGGGTCGAAAGCATCAATATCAAAGCTTAGATGAATTGGTCTTTGTTTTCTAGGCGGAAATGGGAAACATTTATCATTTAGTCATACTTTGATCTGCATTTGTCAGGTGGTTCTGTAGTTTCCTGTTGCATCCAGGAATTTGGTCTCCTGAACCTACAGATTTGAAATGATTCCTTTTCCTGGAAGTTATTGTAGGTATCTATATTTAGACTTTAAGGATGTAAACTGCCTTAAGACAATCTTGACTTAGTCTGTATGCCTGGAACAGAAAAGATGTGCTATCTTACGGAAGAACCTAATGCTGTTGAAACTGTCCACAAAAAGAATTCTGTACTTCATTGGATATGTGACCCTGATAGGCTATTCAGCCCACTGCTGTAAATTAAATTAGGTTACTGTGGATTAAGTTTCTGTTGCTCTCTACCCAGGCACAATAGCATGATTTGACTCCGACCTTAACTTACCCACCATTATCTTAGTACCCACTCCTTTTCAGGTTCAAGCACCAGTTGATCCCAGCTGCCTAATGGCTGAAATTGAAATGTGAGGATGATGTATATGAATTGCTCAAATTTCCACGATACTAGATGGCAACCCACTTAATAGTGAAGATCTAGTATTAGGGGAAAAGGCTGCTTTGGAAATCTTGAATCGGATTCCAGGTCCCTTTCTAGAATCCTTCCTCAGCTTCAAAAAACTGTCAGTGAAACTGCTTTCAGGGAAACTTATGGTGATTCTGGCAAAGCAAGAATTAGAATGCCTATCTATTGCATTTTTTTAAAAAAAATAGCTACCAAGCTGTAAAGCTGTTACATGAATAAAAATTCTGTATTGGGCAGACATAAAACTCTCGTCTTACAGGTCTTACTTTCTCTTATACTTGAAGCAGCCTCTAATACTAGATAGAAATGAACTGATATCCCAACTAACAGATTGAAGATTGGACTACAATGTACAACTCCCTGAGCACCATTACCCCCTGGGGCATAAGTATCCAAACATTTCTCCATTACAGTTGCTTACTTGCTAATCAGCTGGTCAAATGTCTGTTCCATGACCTTCTGGATTCCAAGGTGGTCAATGTCCCTCATTGAAAAGTACAAGATGTCGTATTTTTTAAGAATAAAGCTGGTGAGGCAAAGAAAAGGAATTCTGAGTTAATGATTTGGTTTTAACTCATGCATATTCAGGGTTCCAAAGTAGCTATTCATTCCCAATATCGTTCACTTAAAGATGACAAAATACACCACAGCAGCTTCCCAAATGGAAGACAATCATTAATGGAAGTTGACCGACCTTGTAAAGAGACAGCCATTTATTTGCAAGTTTTGAGGGGAATCCATATCAAGTTGAATTCCTTTAATTTCTGTCACATTTGTCATTTTGTGTGTCCTTGTTTTCAGGGAGGGAAAGCTAGTTAGCCAAGTGATTCAGCATGACGGATTAGACGGAACACTAGGATTTAGAACCTAGAAGAACTTGAATGAGTCCGTTCTGGACAGTGGCTGTGTTACCAGGGCGCTTGGGTTCTCCAGCTAAAAATGAGACTGATTTTTAGACTGCTCCCCTCATAGGGTTGTTGTGAAGAAAAGTGTTTATAATATAAAAACATTTAAGAGATAAATGTGAATGAAAATTTGTAGTAATAGTAGACCACTCAAAAATCCACCAGTCAGGAAGGATTTTTGGTTGGCCTAGAAAGCCTACAAGTGTAGACTGAGGTGAATGAGTTTGATCCAGAACCCTCAGGAAGGGGAGTTGAATATGTTCTTGAAGGGGAGAGACCATGAGGTTCTGACCCAGAAGCAACTGGGATGGGTCAGGCCAGCTTCCGTTAAAAACTGAGATGGGAAGCTCAGGTGCTACTTCGTCTAGTATGGGATAGTTAAGAAAAAAAGAAAGAAAAAGAAAATACCCTTCTAATTACCCCTCTCTGGTATCACATTATTTCCACTTTTGCATATGCTCTTTTCCTTTACAAAAAGCTTTAGAAAACACACGTGGTCAAGAGCAGAAGTGTCAGGCTCTTAGAGCACCTGATGAAAATCAGGAGATGCTGAACCAACTAAATTAGAATACAGCATGACATAAGTCATGTTAACTTGGGCTTTTTGAGTTCCGTGTGTGACTTGTGGAGGTCAAACACGGGAAGCAGGGAGTGGCCTCTGAGAAGGCCCCAAGAATGCCAGCTTGTCGGCAGCAGTGAGGACATTAGGGTTTGGGTGAGCTCTCTGAACTGAAAGAACAAAGTTCGAAACAAGCAAGGTCCAGAAGGCCCGGAGCATCGAGAGCAGAAGGCCCAGCCCCGCTGGATCCTTTCCAAGAGGAGACGCTGTCAGGGGGCCAGATAAGGCCTGGTGGTCATGACAGTCATTCACAAAGCTTACTGTTCAGCAGGATCCACGTCTCTTAGGCCAATGTATACGATATCTGGGGACGAGAGACAGGGCTTGATCCAGGAGAAGCCTGGGAGTGATGGCACCTGAGTGAAACAGGGAAGGAAAGAAAGCTCAAGCTTTGTGTGCTCTGAGAACCCTCCTAATGCTGAGCATCCCTTTTTCCTCCATGATGCTTCCATTTCAGAACAGATGTCAGTCAATTAGTAGTATAGAACGGGGCTGACAGCTTCAAATAATTTCCAGGACCCTGTCATTTGCTTAATGCTATAGCGCTGCCTTTACTCACAGGAGAAAAAGCTGCATTGGAGAGGGGGGAGAGGGGTGGGGAGGAGAGAAGAGTCTAGTGCAGTAGCTAAGAATTCTTCACTAGGATAGGCTGTTAACAAAATTCTGGTGGCAGCCTGCAAACCTTTAGTCACTCCCACTGAAAGTCAGGAAATTTCCCAATCTTGAAGAGAATCATGAAGATGGAAATTTACTTTGAGCAGGACTGTAAGAAGTAGCTTTGTTGGCCTAAAACATTCGGATTCGAATCATACCTGTAGTTTTAAAACAAACAGGAAAATAATTTCATTTCCACTGCATTCACAGGACAGCTTTTGCTATCTACTTTTTACAAACTCTGTTGTTCAATGAAATGTGTGAAAAACAGATTTGGACACGCTGACCTGGAAAATACTTCAGAGGGCAAGCCACTTGTTGTAAATAGTTGCTGAAAAACAGCAGTATGGTTTCCCAAAAGGGAATAAGATATTCCTTTGATTGGAGGGTAGCCTCAGTTTTTCATTAACTAATCTAAATAGCATCAGTACTGCTGATCCAAGTCCTTCTCTCCTGCTTTGCATGTTACAGAACTGTTTACAGATCAGATCCTAGTGAAGCATAACTGGTGCTGTTTCCAGCTGTGGGTGGCAAAAGCTCAAGCCTTCCATAATAAGCAGCCCTTGTATTTTACTGTTCTGCCATTTGTCCTAGTTTGGCTTCTTTCTAAGAGAAAGGATGAGCTAGAGTTTTAACACTACTTTTAATAAACACCTGAGCTGTTCAAGAGGGGTGGCAAGAAAGGCACTTCCTGCACCAAAAGAGGGTAAAGTAAGAAGTGGTAATGGAGAGGGGGCCAGGGGTGATGGTGATGAGGTTTATCCTTTACACACATCAATATTACAGGACAGTTCAGAAGGCAGTGCACACCCAACACTACAATGAGTGTAACTTTTGCTTTCTATATTGCTAGAAGGAAGGCTAGGTTCCCACTTCCCTGTTCACAAAGCTGCATCCTTAAGGGAAATGGTTCTTCAGTAAGAAACAGAAAGTCTTGTGGCAATTGTGGGAGCAACATTAGTTTCTTCCCTACTCAGGATGGGAAACATCTCCAACACATCACTCATCCCAACTTGCACAATTGCCTCCCAAAGCCTGGATAATTAGTGCTGTGTTTACCTATTTGAGTCAACATTCAACATTCTGGTAACCAGTTCAATCAACTGACCTTGTCCTGCAGTTCTCTGAGAAGGAAGGAGACTGGCTGTCCATGCAGACTCCCAGACGAAGTGGTAAGGGGTGTGTTGATATCAGCATGAGCATCAACCCAGATAACACATAAATCTGGGCAGTGCTGGACATGGCCACTAATGGAACCAATTGCCAAACTGCAAAGAAGAAATGTAGTAAACATCATGATAAAGTGCCACTAATTCTCACATTCTGTACTTCAGACAAAAATTAAAAACCGAGGTTGGGTTTGGATAATGCAGGTCAAGTGATGAAAAGGAGTATTGCAGTGTCTGGCACAGGGAATAGTTATGAACCAAAACCCCGGAACAGGTCAAGAGTGTTTCACACGGGCTTGGTCTGGTGCAGAGTGAAGTGGATCCCAGAAAACAGTACATACAATGACTACAACAACGTAAATGGAAAGACCACAAGACGATCAGAAGTGAATGTTGCAGATTTATAAAGGAACAAGCTGGGCTACAAAGAAGAGAGATGAGAAGCCACCCCACCCCACTTCCTTTGCAGAGGTAGGAGGTCCACAGTTGCAGTATATACTACACAAATTTTCAGACTTTTTCTGTGTGTTGATTGGTTTTGCTAACTTTTTTCCCCCTTTAAAGAATATTTCTTGTCATATGAGATGATTCTGTCTAGGAGAGGGAAGGATAATGGAGAAAGTCTGGTAATAAAAAAAAATCAATAAAATTTTATTTTTTTATAAGTGATATAGGTGTTCACTCATTTCATAACTAAATAGAATCCATGTGTGTTCGTGTCTATGTATGTGTATATACAAACTCCAGGGAGTCATGTAACACTTTGCCGGGAGCCTTAAGCAGTAGGATCAAAGTATCAAACATTTGCTAATTTAGGAAATTCAAAAATTTGAAGCCTATAGCTTCTTAAATGAGATAAAAATAAACACCCCAGACCTTCCTAGAAGTTCAAAAGGAGCCAAAGAAAAGCTTTGCTTATTTTTCTTTTGTTACAAAGAGAAATATTGGGAAATTACTTTTTTTTTAAAAAGGCATCAAAATGAAATTTCTTTAAAAAAAAAAGAGAAACCAAGTATGACAAAAATTGGCACTCATTATTACTAAGGCCATTGACCTTTTTTTAGAACTAATTAAAAAAACCTTATTTTGTCACATTTTACATTGGATTTACATGTTATCCAGATACCAAAAATATTCCCCCCATTCCTGTTCCTTTCAGTGTTTGACGCCTGGATGTAATGAAAACCCTGGCAAAGTGACCTATCCACCAAACGGGAAAAAAAAAGTTGGGTCCAGTCTGTAGGATCCGAATCAGTGAGAGTCATCATTGTTAAGCCCAGTGATGAATAAACTGTATGAGCTCATAGAAGTGCAGGTAAAGCTCTTTGAGGGTAGAGACTGTCATCTTTTTATCTCAGCCTTTCCCTTCTCCCTAGCTTATCACATTATCTTGTCCAGAGCAGGCTCTGAATACACATTGGTTGAATTTAAAGTATTTTATAGCAGAATGCCAGATCTCTCATTTATAATAAACAATATAAAAATATACATAATGTAAAGCTAAATGTCAGCCACGCTTGTGAACTGGAATAAACAGTCTTGGTTTGGGAGGATCTGTTGATGAAGTACGTCCCTTAGTACCCAGGTGTGTGAAGTGTAAACATTTGACAGACGGGGGAGTTGGACTGGTTGGCTAAGATATTTTGTGCACTATAAAAAGTGATGTAAAGAATCAAGAGAACGTAATGAGTGAAGGGATAATACAAAGCTAGCATAACCAGACCAATTTGCAGAAGAACTCCAGTAATGTGAAGGAAAATGGCCTTGAGAGAAGACCAATGGTGAAATATTCCTCCAACCTCAGGAGAGGAGTGCTTGTTTTCAGACATGACAAATGTGTCAAATGTGTCAAACTTCTTTTCTGGATGATATTTCTTACCAGGCAAAAGTCTATTTTCTAGAGTGTATGTGGAAATCCGTGGTAATTGACACTGATAGAAACAGAGCCTTGTAGAAAGTTTTTTGGTAAAAGGATGGTTCAGTGGATGGGGGCAGGGAATGTTAACGGGAAGTGGGGGTGGTAGTGTCAAAGCAAAAGCTAACAAAATTTAAGTTGGGGGGGGGGAGCAAGCCCCTCTTCCTTACCCCTCTCTCCATCAAATCTTTTTTTTTCCTGTTGCTAACAAAAGTTAGCAATTTGAGATTCACCTTATCTTTTTTTTTATTTTTTAATTAATTTATTTTTAGTTTTCAGCATTCACTTCCACAAGATTTTGAGTTCCAAATTCTCCCCATCTCACCCCTCCCCCCACCCCTTCCCCTAATCTGCCTCCCTTTCTGTCACCCCCCCTTTTCTCTTATCCTCTTCCCCTTCCATTTTCCTGTAGGGCAGGATAAATTTCTATACCCCATTGCCTGCATTGACTGGAAAAGATTGGGAGAACTGCTCACTGGACACAGCGCTGAGCCGTAAGGCAGTATTCTTGACTTCTAGTTGCTTCCCCACTGCCTCGATGTCCTATCTGTGTTTGGATTTTCCAGTTAGAAATTCAACAAATTCCATTAACTTCAAGCACTTTAAGCATTCACCATACTCCAGCCTACTGGCCCCTCTTTCTCTTTTGAGAAGCCTACATAGGTTCTTTCAGGCTCCAATCCAGACATTTCTTCCTTTTCTAAATCCTTACTTAGGAATAAATACATCCTACAAGATTCCTTGAACCAAATCCCACATCTTTCATCCTTCATTGCCAAGCACTGTCCTTAGCAAGTGGGTGCACAGTAAATAGTGGCTAATTGATGAATAAGAATACTGACAATCAGCCTCCTCAAAGGCCTGAACTGTATGTAGATAGACCTTCAAAACTGTTAGCAGAAAACACCAATTATGTATGACTGACAGTTGCACTTAACTCCTCCCCAGTGTAAAAGCACACTCAGTAAGGCATCAGTTATTTGTTATCAAACATTATTACTACAGTGTTCTAAGACCTAGTCAATTTTCCTTAATAGAACATTTGATCAGTTCTCAAGTTTCCTAATCCCTAGTCTAAAATGGGGAGAAGATCCCTAGGCCTTGTAGCCCTAAGATTCTATGACTTCATTTATAAAGTACTTTTATCTTTATACACTTAAAGCATTAAAGATTATGAAGTAAAGCATATAAATTGTAAAGACACATTATCTCATTTAATCTCCACAACAACCCAGTGAGGCAGTTTATTCCTCATAAGAAAACTGACAAGTAATTTGCCCAAAGTCACATGTATGGATATGCAGGTTAAGCTAGGGGACTAAGGTGAGACCCCTACACCCCACTCACCTGTGGTCTCCTCCCATAGTAAGGCAGTGGTGACCAGAAGAGACAGCCCTGCTAACTGCCTCTGCCAGCTCCTGGTTGGCGAGGCCCACTGAGCGAGGGTTCACAATCAGATTGTTGTAGAGCTCATCATTGGTCACAGGGGTGAAATGCAGATCTCCCATGTCATTTACCCGGCAACCTGAAGCCAAACAGAGGGAAGAAAGAAACAAGGTTAATTGTGCATTCTCTACTGTCATTCCTCAAAGTTAGGGTCAGGAACAAAAAAAACTGCTATTCCTGTATTATATTGCACAGAACTACAAAGGAACTGAAAGACCTGGCTTTACCATGAACTAATTAAATGGCCTGAGGCTCACTTTCCTCATCTGTGAAATGAGAAAGTTGTACTAGATCTTTGAGGTCCCTCCTAGATCCAAGTCCTGTGATATCTCAGTCTTCTGGGTAGGGACCTGGCAGCTAAATCGAGTTTCTAAATAGGAGAATGCTGCTCTAGACGGTATTTTCAGATTTAATCTGGCAAAGTTGACAGTGTACTTTATGAAACTTTATCTTTTACAGAAAAGATATTTTATGTTCTATGCATCTCTTTTTCGAGGAAATAAAAGGACATCAAATCATTTCAAATCCTTAGGAGTGATAATGAAAGGATCAAATGTTGCTGAGATAATGGGAGTATTCGTGTTTTATACACCCTCCTTTTAACCAAGAAAGCTGTTCCTTTATCTTTCAAAGTATTTCAAAGGTCACCTTACATCTCACCTGCAAATTTGGACATGATAGACTGACTTCCACAACGGCAAACTACCACTTTCCCTTCCTTTAAAGGGCCACTTGTACATGTTAACCACACAAGCTCCCTTCTACTTCATAGTACAGTCTTAGGTGCAAAACCAACAAGCTTTTCAGTCTGAAAACTTGCAGCATAGTATTTGCAAAATAATGAATATGGATTTCTCTATAGAGAGAAGGCAAATTCTTGACACATATTAGCAACTGACTGCAGTAGCATTTTTTGAATTTTAAGTATGTAAAACACATTTTCTAAAGTTGCTCCTTTTCCTCCCAAAAACAGCCTGAATCTCCCAGTCATGATTAAGATCCTATAACCTATGTACATTCAAAGAAGAAATGGCTCCTCATATAAAGGTTGGGGATATGACCCTATTAGCTGTTAGGGCTGAAGATTTTGTCCAGTTTATTTATTAAGCTCCTACTGTGAGCTGCATAGCAGGGCAACTGAAATACTGTCCCCATCTTTGTGGCTTTAGTCTAGTAGGAGAGTAAGACAAATGTATAATTATAAGACACAATGATGCATTAAGTAAGTGCATTAGCAAGCTAAAAACAAGTTATATTAGTGAATTTTAAGGAAAAAAGGATTCTGCCTAGAGGAGGCAGCATCTAAACTGGGCTTAAAAGGATGGGTGCAAATTAAACAAAGGAAACAAAGAAGGAAGAAAGAACAGAGTTGGAGTAAAGGAAGAGAAGAGGGGGTGCAGCCAAGATGGCGGAGTGAAAGCAGTGACTTGCTTGAGCTCTCCCCCAAACCCCTCCCAAATACCTATAAAAAATGGCTCTAAACAAATTCTAAAGCAGCAGAACCCACAAAAAGACAGAGTGAAATAAATCTCCAGCCCAAGACAGCCTGGATGGTTGATTGGAAAGGTTTACTGTGCCAGGCTGGGAGAGGAGTGCAGTTTGGCATGGAAATGCAGGCTTCAGTGAACCTGAACAGGCCTCAGAGGACTGAATCACGGGCAGCTGTGGTGGTTTCCAGACTTCTCAACCCCCAAAAAATGCCACAGAAAACTTAGAAGGTCAGTGGGAAAAGCCTGTGTGTGCTGTGAGAGAGGAGCGCAGTCCCAGCCCCCAGTCCCCAAGTACACCCTTGGGGTGGCAGCTGCTTCCAGCCCACAGACTGAGGGAGAATTGAGTGGCTGATCAGAAGGGGACTGCAGGGATCTCTCTGCTGGTGCAGGATTCTCTCGCTTTGCCTGTGCTTGGACCTGGGTCACAGTTCTGAGTGGTGGTCCTGGGGCTAGGAGGAGTGCCGGTGTGGTGGAGCTTGCAGTGGCCTTGGGGACAAAATCCTCCTCACAGTTCCAAGACAGAAAAGAGTGCTTGTGGTCACTCACAGACCACAGCACGAGCCAGGAAAGGAGGAAACAACTCACCCTTGATCATAGCACCTTAGAAGAACTGAAAATTTACAGGTCTCTAGAATTATCTCTGAAAACAGCTGCACAAAACCCCTGAAGCTTGGGACAGTACATTTTCCACACTGGAAGCAGACCCCTACTTTAACAAAGTTTTGTAACTCAAATAATTGGCTGGGATCATGAGCAGGCAGTGCAAAAAGAGTCAGACCATAGAATCTTACTTTGGTGACAAAGAAGATCAAAATATACAACCAGAAGAAGACAACAAAGTCAAAGCTCCTACATCCAAAGCCTCCAAGAAAAATATGAATTGGTCCCAGGCCATGGAAGAGCTCAAAAAGGATTTTGAGAAGCAAGTAAGAGAAGTAGAGGAAAAACTCAGTGATGCAAGAAAATCATGAAAAACAAGTCAATAGCTTGCTGAAGGAGACCCCCCCAAAAAATTTAAGAAAATAACACCTTAGAAAATAACCTAACCCAAATGGCAAAAGAGATCCCAAAAGCCAATGAGGAGAAGAATGCCCTAAAAAGCAAAACTGGCCAAATTGAAAAGGAAGTCCAAAAGCTTACTGAAGAAAATACTTCCTTAAAAATTAGAATAGAGCAATTGGAAGATAGTGACTTTATGAGAAAACAAGACACTGTAAAACAAATTCAAAAGAATGAAAAATAGATAGCAATGTGAAATATCTCATTGGAAAAACAACTCACCTGGAAAACAGATCCAAGAGAGAGAATTTTAAAATTATTGGACTATCTGAAAGCCATGATCAAAAAAAACGAGCCTAGACATCATCTTTCAAAAAATTATCATGGAAAACTGCCCTAAGATTTTAGAACCAGAAGGCAAAATAGAAATGGAAAAAATCCACTGATCACCTCCTGAAAGAGATCCCCAAAGGAAAACTCCTAGGAATATTATAACCAAATTCCAGAGTTCCCAGGTCAAGGAGAAAATATTACAAGCAGCCAGAAAGAAACAATTCAAGTATTGTGGAAACAATCAGGATAACACAAGATTTAGCAGCTTCTACATTAAGGGACCAGAGGGCAAAGGAGATAGGATTACAACCAAGAATCACCTACCCAGCAAAACTGAGTATAATCCTTTGGGGGGAAAAATGGTCATTCAGTGAAATAGGGGATTTTTAAGCATTCTTGATGAAAAGACCAGAGCTGAATAGACAATTTGACTTTCAAATACAAGACTCAAGTGAAACGTGAGGAGGTAAACAGGAAAGAGAAATCAAAAGAGACTTATTAAGGTCAAACTGTTTACATTCCTACATGGAAAGACGATATTTGTAACTCAGTACTAGGGTAGTTGGAGGGTAAAAATTATATTATGTATATATATAGACAGAGGGCACAGGGTGAGTTGAAGATGAAGGGGTGATATCTGGAGAATAAAATTAAGGGGTGAGAGGATTATACTGGGAGAAGGAGAAAGGGAGAGGTAGAATGGGGTAAATTATCTCACAAAACAGACAAGAAAAGGCTTTTATGGTGGAGGGGAAATGGGAAGATGAGGGAATAAGTGAATCTTATTCTCATCGGATTTGGCTTAAGGAGGGAATAACATACACACTCAATTGGGTATGGAAATCTATCTTACCCTACAGGAAAATGGGGGGGGGGGGAAGGGGTAATCAGGAGCAAACACTTCTGAGGAGGGACAGAGTCAAAAGAGAAAATAGAATAAATGGGGGGGCAGGATAGGATGAAGGGAAATAGACTTGTTTTTTCACAACATGACTACCATGGAAATGTTTTGCATGACTACACATGTATAAGAGGGGGTGGAGCCAAGATGGCAGAGCAAAAGCAGCTACTTGCTTGAGCTCTCCCCCAAACCCCTCCCAAATACCTATAAAAAATGGCTCTAAACAAATTCTTGATGAAAAGAGTTGCTTTCGTTTTCAATGAGGGTGAGTGAGGAGGGAGGAAAAGAAAAGTTGGAACCCAAAGTTTTAAAAACACATTAAAAAAAATGTTTCCACATGCAACTGGGAAATAAGAAATACAGGAAATGGGGTATAAAAATCTATCCCACCCTACAGGAAAATAGAAGTTCGGGGAAGGGGATAAGAGAATAGGAGAGTGAGACAGAAGGGAGAGCAGATTAGGGAAGCTGTATACAGAATGCATGCCACCTTGGGGTGGGGGGAGGGATGGGATGGGGAGAAAATTTGGAACTCAAAATCTTGTGGAAGTGAATACTGAAAACTAAAAATAGTGTAAGCCATATCTCAAAAAAAAGAACAGGAAAAGAAAGTTATAAAGATCAAACAGGAATCAAATAAAGAGTTATGAGCATACACAAAAAAAAAAAGGAAGAGAAGAGACTTGTCCAATTTGGTTGAGGTGTAGAGGATATGGGGAAGAGTAATAGGTAGGGTGGGGAAGGCAGGCAGTAAAGGTGCTGAATGCAAGAATAAGGAGCTTGGATTTTTAATCAAGGAAGCAAAGGAAGCAACTGAACACTTTGTTTTGTTTTTTCAGTTGAGGCCTGATATAACCACATGGCACAAAGGAAATTATTCTGGCAGTAGTATGAAAAGGATAGAGAAGAGAATGAAGGTGTTAGGACCTGTTGGGAGATTACTGCAATAGTGCAGGTAGGTGGTAATAAACACTGAAATATAGAAGTAGGAATAAAGAGAAAGAGATTAACGTAATAGCTGTTCTACACACAGAATTGGTAGGACTTAGTAACTAATCAGACTTGTTGTTTAGTTGTTTTCTAATTCTTCATGACACCATTTAGGGTTTGTTTTGGGCAAAGATGAGGAAACTGAAGCAGAGTTAAGTGACTTGCTCAAGGTCACACAGCTAGCACTGGAGGCCAGATCTGAACTCTGGTATTTCTGACTCCAAGCCTAGTGCTCTGTCTGCTTCACCACCTAGCAGACCTGATTGGAGAAGAGAGGTGAAAGACCATCACATGGAATACTATTGTTCCATAAGAAATGATGAGCGGGTGGACTTCACAGAAACCTGGACTTACATGAACTGATGCTCTGAGTGAAGTGAGCAGAACCAGGAGAACACTGTACACAGTAATAGCAACACTGTGTGTTGACCAATTATTAATGTTTATACTTAGTTCTTCTCAGCAATGCGAATCTAAGACAATTCTTTTTAGAATTCATGATGGAAAATGCTATCCACATCCAGAGAAAGAACAATGCAGTCAAACAAAGAACAAATGGAGATCAAAGCATACTATTCTTTCCTCTTTTTCCCCCCCCTTTTCTCATGGTTTTTCCCTTTTGTTCTGATTCTTTTTTCACAACATGACTAATGTGGAAATGTTGAGGTTTTGAGGTTTAGGCGTGCTGGGACCCCAAAATATTGACAGCAAGAAGAGACACAGGTCCTGCCGGAATGAATTTAACCCAAGCCGCCTTTCAGCCAGAGACATCCTTATTGGCCAGATTCTCAAAGAATCTAAGCATTTGTATCACTATGTAAATGGGCCAGATTTTAAAGAATCTGAGCCTTGGCTATATTATAAGAATCTGAGCACCTTAATGGAGACAAGATGGACCTTATATATAGAAAGACTATGGGAGGGATCTAGGAGTGCCAAGTAGTTTGGGGTGACTTGGAGGGGAGAATGGGGTCTAGATAGGATCAAGGGTGGGAAGTGGGGGGTGGGTATGGGGAGGTAACAGACAATAGAGGGCTGCGTTAGGTTAAGGGAGAAATTGGTAACAGAGAATTGGTGCTGGGTACAGGTGATAAGGAAAGGCCAGTTGATAGGATTATAATCCTCAGGGGAACACTAGAGTCTTCCTTGATTAAGTAGGAGTTCGAGGAGAGTTAGGAGACAAATGGGACCCAAATTCTTTTTGGGGTAAGGGGCAAAGGTCTTGGTTTGGGCCCATGTCTGTCAGAAATATGGTTAATATGATTGTATATCTATAGCCTATAGCAGATTGCATGCTGTTTTAGAGAGGGGGAAAAATTTAGGACTCAAAATCTTATAAAATTGAATGTTGAAAACTAAAAATAAAGAAAGATTAAAAAAAAAAAGATGATTACAGCCAAACTGCATAATTCCAAAATCCTAAACATGGGAGACTGGGTGGATGGTGTTTCAGTAGTGAAGTCAGAAGGAGAACCAGGTTTAAAGAGAAAGATAAACTCACAATTTTGGACTGATTGAAGTCCTTGAGGGAAGTCATTCTATCCATTATATACTGTTAGTAGTTAAAGATGTAGGCCTGGAGCTCAGAAGAGAAGTCAGGAGTAAAGATAAAGATTTCAGAGTGGTCTGCATAGAGGTGGCATTTAATTTCATAGGAGTGATTGAGATTGTTGGAGAAAACTGAGGCTGTTGAAAGTAAAATGTGTTTGAAATAGGCGTGTAAGGGAAGATAGATTCAAGATAAATTCTAGACATTAGGCCTGAAGCAGCCAGAGGAAGAGTTGCTTTCCACTGTGGTGATGGGCTGGCCACGGAATCTAGGTTTTCAATGAGTGTGGCAGCTTTAGGATACACAGAAGTTATCCAGGCCAAAGGGCAAGCCCAGCTACTGAACTTAAGAGGACTGCTGTTTCCCTCTCTGCTTGTTCTATCTCCAGTTACAGTGATCAACAAGATTCCTGGCAGCCTTATGACTTCTAACACCCATCTCTGATCTTTTAGACCAACTAGGAGTTACTTTTGACCTTGATGAAAAATAGCAGGGGACAAAAATACTTCAGAGGGAAAGGAATCAATGTTCCCATTCACCCTGGTAATTCTCTAATTTTCAGAATCAATAAAAATCCAGACAAGAACCAATGATGAGCTTAAACTATATTAAATAATTAAGTCTGAAATATCCTTTATTTAAGGAATCAATGAGAATAAAGTATCAAAAGCATTTTTTTCCCCTAAATGGTTGCGCTACTGATTTACTTTAAGGTAATACTATTGCTTTCAAATTTTTAGTCACTACCAAGTATCTCAGTAAATTAAGAAAAGCATATTTTTCAGAGTAGCAAAAAAGGAATTGAGAAAAGGATTGAGAGCTATTTAGTAGTCAACTTGCAGAGAAAAATATTTGGAGAAAGTGGGCCCAGTTTGGAGGCGGGACAGGACCTTCTGACAGTCTGTGGCATTAGCTTGTAGCTTGACAACAATGATAAGCCCAGTGAGTCTTGGAGAAAACAAAACAAAACAAAACAAACAAACAAACAAAACTAAGGTATAGAAGAAAAGTGAACCAGGGCACAGGGCTCCCAATTCCCTCTTTCCACTTTGTCTATCCTAAGATACTAGGTTTTGGTTACCTTGGTAAAAGAAGGGCAGAATGCATACTTGCCTGTTTCCTTTTCTGGCTCCCCAAATAAAATAAGCATACCAGGCTGAGGTTCCTCCAGGAATCATACACCATTATCTAATGGGTCCCCTCAGGACTTCTAATCCAAATTCACTCCTATTCACCAACTCCTACATATTACCTAAGCATCTTTCCTCAAAAAAGAGGGGAAGTGGCCTAATAAACATGCTTATTTCCTTAGATTAATAGGTAAGGTTGATCATTCATTCCAGGTGTTTCTTGGGATTACATATTCCAATGAGGCTCTCTAAAATTATCCCTTTTTACCCCTCTTTTAAGACCGAACAGATCACCAGCAGAATTCCTATTCCTAATTTTTAAGAAACACAAACAAGGATCCCAGTTCAATCAATCAACGTTTATCAAGTACCTACTACTGAGTCAGACTTTGTGCGAAGGGGAAGCAAAAAGAGGCAAAAGGCAGTCCCTGCCTTCCAGGAGTTTCCAATCTATTATGGGAGACTACATGCAAATATATACCAAACAGGCTACATTCATCATTAAAAGAGGGAAGGCACTAGAATGAAGAGGAGTGGGGAAAAGTTTCCAGTAAAAGATGGGGAAGCTATGGAGACCAGTAGGCCTAGCAAAGGCTGGAGAGCATTCAGAGCCAAGAGCCGGAGGTCTTGTTTGTGGAACAGCCAGGCCAGTCACTGGATCTTCCCCGTCAGAGAGTCAGCTGTAAGAAGACTGGAAAGGGCTAGGTTGTGGAGGGTTTTGAACACCCCACAGAGCATTTCGTACTTGATCCTGGAGGCAGCAGGGAACTACTGAAGTTTACTGAGGGGCTGGGGTGGGGGTAGTGTGATGTGGTAGGACCTAAACTTTAGGAAAATTGTTTTAATGGCTGAATAAAAGCTGAATTGGAGTGGGGAGAGAGAGACTTGAGGCAGGAAGACCCACCCAGCAGGCTAGTGCAGTTACAGTTGATGGAGGTTAAAAAAAAAAAAGGGCTCCCTTTTAGTGTTAGTCAGTCATTTAAAAGTTACAGAACTGTGCACCATTTCCAGTGGGGAGATCTATAGTTAATTAAATAAAAACTGATTGGTTGTGTCTAACTGCCCTGGAAAACTGCAAAAAACCCGATCAAAGCTGCAGCTGAAATAACTGATGAGCAGCAAGGCTGAAATGTTAGAGTGGGTCTAAACCAAAAAAATACTGTGTTAATCCAATTTACTCACAAAGTTGGCTGAACTTTCCTTTTCACCCCAATCTGAATTAGTTTAATAAATACCCTCTGAAAGAGACAGTGTATCAGAGAATTTTTATAAATGCTAAATAAAGTAATTTGCTGCCGCTAATAAAACAAAGTAGTATATATTCTACTTAGTGATGTAACACTCCTTTAAAATGTATCCATTTCAGATCCAAGTGGTTTAGAGTGCTCAGAAACTTGTTATTGGCTTGAATAAGCCAAGCCTAACAAATAATAAATTAGGTCACGTGAACTAGGCACATTCATATTCTTTCCCCAGGAAAAACTCCCTCTAGGGAACCAGGCTCTAGCCTAGTTCCACATTTGCTTCTCTCCCCACTTTGCTCCTGTGTTGCCTTGCTCTAAGAGGAATGGACCCACGTTGTTGCTTTACTGAGTCTGGAAGCAAGGGCTTCCCATCCTCACTCTGTCTCCTCTGGGACACAGGGAAAGCCAGTTCACCTCCTGGGCCTCAATTTCCTCATCTATAAAGTGGAGAGTTTGAACCTGGCCTCCAAGGTCCCTTCCAGCTAAAGCTATGACCCTGGTCTTTGGGACTTTATAAAGGGAGGAGATGCCACGTTCACATGCTGGACTGCACACGCCTTCTGTTAAATAAGGAGAATGTAGTGTAGAGGGGATAGACAGCTGGCTGGGAGAACCTGGACTGAAGTCCCACCTCTGACATGTATTGACCATGGGACTTTGGGCAAGTCACTTAACTCTTCAGTGCTCTAAGCCACTGAAAGTGCTAAGAAGGAACTGACTTCATCTGTAGAAGGAGTTTCCTCTTCTCACAGAGAAATTATGGGTCCAATCCTAAACTTACCCATATATAAATTCAAATTGCATGGTTACACTTCCGGCATGCGTATGGATAGACAGAAATAAAGATGAACAGATGAATGCTAGAGCAGCTTATGCCATAAGGGGATCTTCAGGTAGGGGGAAAAAAAAACTCCAAAGCAAAAAAAAAATCACCATCAAGATTTGATGATAACAACAAGTACGTGGTGCTAAAGGCTTGTAAAGTGCTTTACATATATTCTCCTTTGGTCCTAACAGTAATCCTGTGAGGCGGGTGTAATTATCTGTTTTGCAGATGAGGAAACTGAGGCAGACAGTAGTGAAGAGGCTTGCCCAGAGTCCCATAGCTAGTTAAGTGTCTAAGTTGGAATTTCAACTCAGATCTTCCCAATTCCAAGTAAAGCAGCTTAAGGCCTGTTACTTAGCTCAGTGGAATTACAGGCCATAGCTAAATGAGTGCTTCCTAACTGACGGTTCTTCTCCTAGGAGGGCTTATGCTTTCAGCACCTCCTTTTCCCTGACTAGTTGCAGCCTTTTCCCATGTAAGCCACTGCTGACACCTGTATATTATCAACTAATTATTGAGCGCCTATATGTGCCACAGCCTGGAGAATTACAAAGAACAAATCTAACCTTCCAGGAGTTTATATGTTAATGACAGAAACAACATACACATCTAGGTATATGAAAAGACATAGAAGGCAGATGGAGGATGGGGAGGAGGGGAGTGGGTAGTGGCACAGACCAAGAAAGGCCTCCTGGAGAAGGTGGCCTTTGAGTTGAGGGAGTCTTTAAAAAGGAATTCCACTTGGTAAAGGTAAGGAGTAAGTGCATTCCAGGAACCGGAAGGCAGCCACTACAAGTGCATGGAGATTTGAAATGAAACAAAGAGGCCAGCAGTGGCTGGAAAGGGCTGAGAAGGGGTCAGAGTTCAAAATGATGTGTAAAAAGCTGTAAATGTCAAACCTCCAGAGGACTTTGTATTTTTTCCTAAAGGCGGAGGAGTTTGAGTAGTGGGGTGACAGGCTCAGACTTGTTCTTTAGAAAGATCATTTTGAAGCTGGGTGGAGACAGGGAGACCTTTTAGAAGTTATTGTAATGGGACAGTCCCGATGTGATGGAGGCCTTAACTAGGGTGTGTGGCCAGGTGAGTGGAAAGAAGGATATGTATATGAGAGATTTTTAATAAGGAAATCAAAAAGTGGGATCTGGAGAGTTCACTTTTGAACACAAGTTTAAGATACTTTTAGAACATCAAGTTTGATGCCCATCCCATGGCTAGTAGGCAGTCAGAAATGCAAGAAATGAAAGGTAAATCTGAGAAAAGCGGTTGCAGTTGTGATTAAATTTGAATTTAAATTGTATAGGTTTTAGAAGACAGTGAGAGGTTAAAAAAAGAATTATTGAAACATTTTTAATGCACAAAAGACAAAAAAGGAAACAGACAAACTTTAAAGTTTCTGAATTTATTATTCAGTAACTTAGGTGGCAACTAGGTATTGCAGTGGATAGAGCTTATGGTCAGGAGGACCTAAGTTCAAATATAACCTCCTAGTAGTTGCATAACCTCTGGGCAAGTCATTTAAGTGCTCTGTGCTCTGCCTTAGGTTCCTCAACTATAAAATGGAGAGAACAGTACCTACCTCTCAGGGGGATTGGTAGGAGATTTTTGGAGGATCAAATGAAACAATATTCATAAAGTACACAATTCCTGGCACATAGTAGGCTTATTTCCTTCCTCTTTAGTATGTATGCTATTATGTAACAGAATAGAGGTTTTGTGTATAATTCTTTTTATCCTGCTTTGCATATAGAAATGTTCATTTTGTTTGGTGCCTAAGTTCAAAATAAAAATAAAACTTACAAACTTTAAATGACAAGAGAAAGGATTTGGAGACAATGTATATAGATATTTAGATTTTTCTTTTTCTTTTTTGATATTTAGCTTTTTCAAGGAGTTTGGCTGAGAAAGGGAGGAGACACAGGACAACGTTTGTGGGAACTGCACACTCCAGAGAGGATTTAAGGAGTGGGAATGCTTTGCTGGCCACATTTGTAGGCAGCAGGTGGGGAAAATGATAGCAGGAGCAAACTGTTCTTAAAGAGAAGGGATAGAATCAAGAATGCATGGGCTTAGCAAGGAAAAGGGCCCCTTCAGAGAATCAAATGGACTTGATTTTTTTCAGTTGAGATAAGTTCCTCAGATGAGAAGGTGTTGGAGGAGGTTTGGAGAGGGAAGAGGTTACCAATATTTTTTCAGCCACTCTGGTGAGAGGGATAGAGAATAAGAGAGGAAAAGATGCCTTGTAGACCAGGTGAGATTAGAAATATTGATTTGTAGAGGACCTAGTTAGCATGAGAAAAGAGTATAGAGTTTAGCTGGTAAACTAATGGGTAGAGAGAGATTGGTAAGAAAGGAGATTATCTCAAGGGCTGGGGTGATGGCCTGGGATAGTAATGAGGTTCAGCAAGCACAAATAGGTTTAGGAGGGGGACTTCTAGGTAAAATGACTGCCTGAATGGGCAGCAGACTCTGCCTAGCTTCCCAACATCTACTCTAACAAAAGCCTGAAATTTGCATCAGACTGAATATTATCAAGAAATTAAGCAAAGAGTACAATAAATGTAATTTCTCAGAGAAACTACATCTTCTGTACCAGAATTGCACACACACAAAATTTTAGCTAGCAGCCCACAGACAATCTGAAAGCAGGGTGGCCAGCAAAGCCTGCCCAAGCAAAAAAGTTTATATACTCCCAGCACAGAGAAGAGCCAAGAGCCTGCAAAACTGTCTAGAAACAGCAGGAGCAGAAGGAACACCAGAAAATGCTCCACGGTGGTTGTGAACTACAGTGGGGCCCATGGAAACATAGGGGAACAGCACTGACCAGCATTAAAGCCAACTTGGAGTGGGATACACTAGGACTCCAGTGTTTCTAGCATCTTGTCCTAAGATGCCATAGAGGCCATGTGCTGTGAACCTCAAAGACACAAGAAGGCCTAACCCTGGGAGGAGCAGGTCAACCCCAGAATCCAAGTGCCCTAGGTCAAGAAGACCAAACAGATCCAACATTTCATCTAAAAGCACAGCAAGGGGTAGAGCTTAGCTTTGGCCCAAAACCCAGTTGAGGAACTAAAGCTGGAGAGATCAGTAAGTGAATCAAATTCCAACCAGTATAAAAAAAGTATTGCTATAATCTAGAGATTCTCCCTTAAGGGGATACTATCTCCTTGACCACAAGCAAAGACTCAAAGGAAAAAAATGGATTCTTCACAAGGACTACAAAATGAAGCAAGGAGATTTTTTAAAAGGGAATAAAGCTCTTGAGAAAAGAATCAGAATAGCTTAGAAGGGGTAAAACCTTACCCAAGTAACTGACTCCTTAAAGACTAGAATAGAGCAAACAGAAATGAGTGACTCCATGAGACAGCAGGAAATATCAGAACAAAGGATAAATAAAAACTACCCAGATCTATTATAACTGGAGGGCAAAGTAAATATATATAGAATCCACTAATGTTTTATGCTTTCGTGAAACTTTCTTGAAAGAATTCTGGTCTAGCCATTCTGGAAAGCAATGTAAGTTACTCAAATGTGACATAACTAAGTGGTAAAATTGACAGAGCACTTTGCCTGGATTCAGGAAGACTAGAGTTCAAATTTAGCCTCAGGCACTTGACCAGAGAGGAGTCACTTCACCCGTTCTCAGTTTCCTCAACTGTAAATGGAGATAATAACAGCACATACCTGGCAGGGATGTTGTGGATTAAATGAGAGAAAGCACAGTGCCTAGTGCTGTAGTAGGCACTATATAAATGCTTCTTCCTTTCCGTCTCCCCTGAAAAGGTGATGCTGGGATCTTACTACTAGGGCGATACCTCAACCAGGTTAAAGATATAAAGGTTCATGTGCACCAGTATATTCACAACTCTCTTTAATATCAAAGAACTACTGCAGAAACAAAGGAAATGTTCATCTGTTGAGTAATGGACAGCCTGTGATACAATGGAATAGTCCTACACCATTTGAAACAATGAATATGAAGAATCCAGGCACTTAAATGAACTGATGCAAAATGAAATGAGCTTAAAAGCCAGGAAAATAACACACATTGATTATAGCAACATACAGAAAAGAAAACACTGAATGCTGTAATTATGACCATGTTTGGCACCTAGGTGGATAGAGTACAGGACCTGGAATTAAGAAGACTCGTTTTCCTAAGTTCAAATCTAGCCTCCACATTTATTAGCTGTATGACTCTAGGCAAATCACTTAACCCTGTCTGCCTCAGTTTCCTCATCTCTACAATGAGATGGAAAAGGAAATGGGAAGAAAACCCCAAATAGGGTCACAAAGAGTTGGACACAAATGGAAAACAACTGAAAATTGGCCCCATTTAAGAAAATGCACCTCTATCACACACACACACACACACACACACACACACTCACACACACACTCACACACTTCACTAAACTACCTTTCCCTTTTCATTCTTTGTTAAAAGGCATAGCACTGTGGGCAAGGAATATATTTAGAAATAAAGATAATGATGCTAGGGAAGGTGGGTTAGCCATACCAGATCTTAAATTGTATTATAAAGCAGCAATCATTAAAACTACTTGTTTCTGGCTAAGAAATAGAGTGGTGGATCAGTGGAACAGGTTAGGTACACAAGACACAGCAATGATTATAGCAATTTACTGTTTGATAAACCCAAAGACTCCAGTTTCTGGGCTAAGAACTCACTATTTGGCAAAAATTGCTGGGAAAACTAGAAAATAGTATGGCAAAAACTAGGCATAGACCAACATCTTACACCATATACCAAAATAAAGTCAAAATGGGCACATGATTCAGATACAAAAGCTGATACTATAAGCAAACCAGGAGAACAAGGAATTACCTGTCATATTTATGAGGAACAGAAGAACTTATGACCAAACAAGAGATAGGAAACATTATGAAATGCAAATTGGATAATTTTGATTACATCAAAGTGAAAGTTTTTGCACAAAGCCAATGCAACCAAGATTAGGAGGTAAGCAGAAAACTAGGGAAAAATTTTTTACAATCAGTATCTCTGATAAAGGTATCATTTCTGAAATTGCAATCGAAAGCATTATATGTACTTCGCAGATTCAATTTAGGTTCGGATCTCAAGATATAATGATACTTAACAAAATAAACTTAACAAATAATCACATTTATTTTCAATGATTAATAATGATTAAAAACCACACAAGCAATAAAGATAAGAATAACATTCAATGAAATAAGTAATAATCAACATAAAGGAAAGTAAGAGTAAGAAAAGAAAGGATACACAGTCATTGACCGGGCTAGCTCAAATACGTAATAAATCGGGGAGATTGGAGAACGGCCAAAAGGTCTGGTCAGGGAGGCAATGGGGAGTGGCCTACCCCAGGACACAATGAAAGCCATGACGCAATCTGCTTCCGGCAGAGAGTCGGCATCTCTATCTCTGCAGTCAAAGTCTCCAAAATCTCCCTTTCCAATGGCCCTTTTTATATCCATGTAAACCAGGGGAAAACAATCTTGATATTTTATTTTGTGTATGTCTCCTTGGTGAGTACTCAGATCCAGGGTAGGTACGCATTCTAACGATGGCTGGAGCTTGATCAGAGCTCCTACTACCTGTTTACGTTGTGTAATTGTCAAGGAGTGATCAGTTCCTTGGACAATTACACGCTTTTCTCAAGAAAAATGTTCCTTGAGATAGACTGTTTTCCCAGGTAACATTGTTTAGTTGTTACTTAATGTTCCAGTCTCCTTGATCCAGGCCACACTTTTATGATTCTATTTTATCTTTATGTTAGGTCATGAGGCAGTTACACCTTAGGTCATAAGACAGTTATACAGGGGGCTGGGGAGGATCTATCCTCCTCAGTTTCCCTTACAGAAATATATAGAGAACTAAGTCAAATTTATAATACAAGTCATTCCCCAACTGAAAAATGGTCAAAGGATATGAACAGGCAGTTTTCAGAGGAAGAAATTAAAGCTATCTATAGTCATATGAAAAAATGCTCTAAATCACTACTGATTAGAGAAATGCAAATCAAAACTCTGAGGTACCACATCACACCTATCAGATTGGCTAACATGACAAAACAGGAAAATAATAAATGCTAGAGAAGATGTGGGAAAATTGGAACACTAATGCATTGTTGGTGGAGTTGTGAACTGATCCAACCATTCTGAAGAACAATTTGGAGCTATGCCCAAAGGCTATAAAAATGTGCATACCCTTTGACCCAGCAAGACCACTTCTAGGTTTGTATCCCAAAGAGATCATAAAAATGGGAAAAGGACCCACATATACAAAAATATTTATAGCAGCTCTTTTTGTGGTGGCAAAGAACTGGAAATTAAGGGGATGCCCATCAGTTGGGGAATGGCTGAACAAGTTGTGGTATATGAATGTAATGGAATACTATTGTGCTATAAGAAATGATGAGCAGGCAGACTTCCAAAAAACCTGGAAAGACTTGTAAGACTTGTGAGAATGGAATGAAGTGAGCAGAACCAGGAGAACATTGTACACACTAATAGCAACACTGAGTGTTGACCAATGTTAATAGATTGAGCTCTTCTCAGCAATGCAAATCTAAGACAATTCTAAAACACTCATGATGGAAAATGCTATCCACATCCAGAGAAAGAACTATGGAGTCTGGACGCAGATCAAGGCAAATTATTTGCGCTCTCTCTCTCTCTCTTTTTTTTTTTTGTTTCTTCTTTCTTGTGGTTTCTCCCACTGGTTCTAATTCTTCTTTACAACATGACTAAGTGAAAATAGGGTCAATGTGAATGTATATATAGAGCCTACATCAAATTGCATGTTGTCTTGGGGTGGGAGGAGGAGAGGCATGAGGAGAAAATTTGGAACTCAAAAATCTAATGGAAGTGAATGTTGAAAACAAAATAAGTAAAATTTAAAAAAAGAAATGAAGATAATATAAAAACCAAAAGATATAAAAGAAAATAAAATCACTGCTGGAAAAATCAGTTCATTCTCTATAAAACAGCACACAACCAGCACACCCAACTGTCACTCATTCCTTAAGTCAGAAGCAAAGCTTATTTACTCTCCTTTTCCTAATTCAGCAAGTCTCTTCCATGTCAGAGAAAGGCACTCTGTCTCTCTCTGCCTCCCTAGGACCTGAACTATTACATTCAGGGTAGGGCAATTTTAGTACCAAATATCTGCTCATTTCCTGTATAGGAGGGTAAAGATATTACTTCCAAGGTGAGTAAATAATTAGATTAGTCACACACGTGAGAGCACTGAACTTCTGAGAACACGGTGGTTTATATTTAGTAGTTCAACCTCAAAGACTGTGGTAAATATTTGTCTTTGAGTATCTGTTCCATCTGAAGGAGGTATAGACAGCTGCTTGTATAGGATGATTAGAAGGATCCTCTGTCTGAAATCCCCCAAATTAGTTCTTTTGGGTTAAGGCACTAAAATTCCTTGATAAAATGCAAATCAATTACTTGGTAGAGATAATATAGACCACAAAATTTAGAACTAGAGGATTATTTAGTTGAGGGCTTTTTAACCTGGGGGGATCTATGAATGTTTTCTTTTATGATAACTATTTCAATATAATTGGTTTCCTTTGTAATTCTATTTTATTTTAGTCACTGAAAGAACATTCTGACACCAATCCTGTCTCTTAGGGATACAAATGAGGAATCCTCCCCAGAATTTTACAGTAGAAGAGAACTGGAAATAAAGTGGACACTCATATGGTGGAATAGCTAATCAAATTATGGTACATGAATATAATGGGACAGATATGAAGAATTCAAAGAAGCTCAGGAAGACTTGTATAAATTGATGCTACCAAAGTAGATAGAACCAGGAGAACAATTTTGTAAATGACCACAATATAAAGGGAAACACTGAAAGGACTTCAAAACTTTGCTTAATGACCAATCATGACTCCAAGAGACTGATGATAGATCATGCTTCCCACCTCTTGGCAGAGAGATAGTAGACTAGATGTAGCAGGAAGCATGCCTTTTCAGCTATGACCAAAGTGTGGCTTTGTTTTGCTTTGCTTGACTATACTTGTTTATTATTTGGGAGGATGTAGGTCATTGGGAAGAGACAACATTGTGGGGGGGAAAAAGAAATTCAGCAAAGAAACTGTGTGCAATGGCAGGGTGGCAAAAAGGCACCAAAAGTAACAAAATCACATTCTACAATTTTCCCCAAGGCTGGACTTGCAAAAAGTTGAAGGTACTGAACCAGTCAGGAAAAGGTGTCATCAAGGTAGAGAAAAGAGGCAGTGTTATGTTATGGAATATTCAAAGAATAAGATAAATCAAAGAAAAATTGGTTCTGGATATATTACATCAATTCAAGCTACAACCACATCAGGTCTTTGGTTTTTCAGTTTCAACAATCTGATTTTGTCAGTGAAGATAACCACTCTGTTTCTTTTTGAAGTATGATAGGATGGGAGGGTGGGGTGTATACTTTCCCTTGAAGTTATTTAAGAACTGACCAAGAAGAATGTTACTACCTTCAGTCTAGGAAGCCTAGAATAAAAAATGGTTAATAGGATATTGAAATTTCAATTAAATGAAGGAATGGTAAGAGAATTAAGCCTTCCTTGATGACTGTTTCATGCTTGAGAAAGCCATGCCACTGAATAACTTTACCGTCTGAGGCCTTAAAACATATGCTAGATGTACATTAGTCCTGAATATCACAGATGGCAATTGATACTTCAGGTTGGATTAGAAGATGTCTTAGATATTTTCAACTTAGATTCCAAGATTCTATGAAGTTGGTGGAGCTGCTAGTCCACATAAACATGTCAACTGCAGAGTAGAAATAGTTGTCACAAGCTGAACCCAATGAAGGACACGCTTCTGTTCAGAATTACCAGCTCTACCAACTTCAAAGGATCCTAGAATCGAGTTGGAAGACGTGTAAGAGGCATCTCTCAAACAAGAAACAGTAATTTTAGTTGGCACAGGAAAGAGCCTCAGCTTTTGAGATGAAAGACACGCTTGCTTCTCATCATAAGAAGTCTATAATCTGAGAAGTCTCTCTGCTTTTCTAGGCCTCTCTCTAAAATGAGGTTGCAGAAAAAGTGTCAATTTGCCCTGGTAGAGGGAGTTCCTTACAACAATGAGATCTTAAGTCTTCCAGGCCCTGCTGCTAGCTCTGGGACCAACCTTTATTAATACAATTACACCATATTTAGTTCCTTTTTTTGTTTTTGTAAATTGTAAACAATGTAAATGGTTACACTGTTGTTGTCATTTTGTGCATACTGTTTTCCATACTGGTTTGGCTAACTTTATTAAATTGTAACCTAGACAATTTTCTCTATAAGGTATGCACAAGACAATAATATTTCCTACTATGTATGTCCTGTTAGACTTTTGGCCCTAATTGTGTCATATCAAGTTGAAAAAGAAGGCTCTGCCCTATTCTTGGGAATATCAGTCTTAATACTAAGACTCTATATAACCAGTTGCCCCCTTCTATAATGTGAGCTTATTATCATTAATAATAATTATGGGTATTCTTACAATCAGAGATGTCTGGTTAGTTTGTGAATAAAATAATGAGAATTCTGATGATAAAAATAGTCACAAGTTAATTAGATTCTGTTCCCCCCTTCACAATCCCTGCTAAAAGGATTTATTACCTGCACATATGTATAATGTATGTGTGTGTGTATACATACATATACATCTATAGAGATAGATATTTTCAACAAACCCAAAAGGCCTACTTTCTGCATAGGAAACTGAGGTACCCAGGTTAACCAAGACACAGAGGTTTAAAGCAGGAAGCCAAGGACTCAAGCCTGAAGGAAAACTGCTGAAGAAAGAGCATTTTCATTCTTTGCCAGTATAACTTAAGGAGATAAAGTTTTCAAAGAATCCTGGGTACTTTTGTTTGCATATAGATGGGAGAAATAAAAAAAATAAAATAAAATAAAAATCTACCTTCTCCAATCCCCAAACTCATCCAGAGTTCTCCCTTGTACAAAGGAGAGCAGTCAAGCAGAACTGACCAATAGCAACTCTGTCTGGCTCTGTCACATTCCACTTTTGTGGATGTCTGCCCCCTGGACTCAGGATTGGACACTGCATGTAGTCTTGGGTTCACTTGCCTTTTGTGCTGCTTTGATTTAAAGCACTGTGGTCCTTGCATACCTGGTTCTCCATGCAGAAGACTTTTCAAGGAAAGAGTTCCAAATATGAAAGAGCAAGCAAGAGCCTCATTTGTAACACTCTACTTTCCGACTCCGAAATTACTTTAAGACCTTGAGAACTTCAAAGACTGAACAAACTTTAGTCCCTATAGGAGCCCAAAGTTAACCACAACAAAAATACCAGGAGCAGAAAAATAAAAGCTACAAAGTGCCAAGGTTAACCCTAGAGCAAAACAGTAGGAAATGGGCCTGTCTTTGGTGCTTCTTCCCTCTTTTCTGTACCATCCTCTATCACTTAAGAAGGCAGGGATCCAATTAATTAATTTAATAAGGATTCTTTTCGACAAGGACACCATCCTCCCTGAAGGCACAGAGCACTAAAGCCTCAGCTGTATTATAAAATATCAAGAAATAAAATTGTGACAGGGTCCTAGTCTAAACTCCTTGGCCTCACTTCAAGCAAAGATCAATAAACTTCCCTTGACTGGAAGACTTAATTTTAAGTTCAGGGAAGGATGCCGAGTCCTTGAAAATAAGATTCGAATGCTATCATTTATGCAGAACAAACTAAGAGTGTCAATGTATTTTTTAAAAGCATCTATTGATTTCTTTTTTACATTGCTTAATTCCCTCCTCTCCTTACCTGAGACACACTCCATAAAACAAGGAAATCTTTTCTTTAAAAGATGGGGGGGGAAGATCAGAAAAATCAATGAATATAATTGAAAAAAAAATATGACACTATAGGCAATGTTCCATGTCCATAGACTCCCCCTCTTACCATCTCTGTAAAGAAGTGGGAGTAGAATGGGAGAAGTATCACTATTTTCTTGGCTCTATTCATGTCATTCTGCATCAGTTCATTTAAGTATTTCTATTCTTTTCTGTATTCATCTTAATTCATTGTTTCTCATAGTACTATCATGTTTTTTTATATTCACGTACTACAATTTGTTTAGTCATTCCACAAGTGGTGGTTATCTATTTAGTTTCCATTTTTTTTGCTACCACAAAAAGTGTTGCCATAATGATTTTGTTGTACATGGGGCCTTTTTCTTTTTAACAGCAATTTCCTTGAAGTATATGCCTAGTAGTGAAATCTCTGGAGAGAAGATATGGAAATTTTAGTCACTTTATTTGTATAATTATAAGCTGCTTTCCAAAATGGCCGTACTAATTCATAGCTCTACTAACAATGCACTAGGGTACCTAGGTATCCAAAATCCCTCCAACATCGACTATTCCGATCTTTTCTTGTCTTTGCCAATTTCCTGGGTGTATGGTGAAATCCCATTTCTCTTACTACAGTTTAGACAAGAAGTAGGGAGGGCCTAAATTGGGATGGTAGGTGTGTAAGAGAAAGAGACATATACAAACGATGTTATGAAGATAGAAAAAACAAAATTTGGCAACCAATTAGATATGTGAGGTGAAAATACAAGATCAAGAGTGATTCCAAGGTTGCTGACAGGAGTGATTTGAAGGATGGTGGTGCTCGTAAGAGTAATAGGAAGGTTCAGAAGATAGGAGGGTTTTGGGGGAAAGATTAGTTGTTTTTGACAAGAGGAGTTTGAGATGCCTACAAGGACATCCAGTTCAAGATGTTTAAAAGGAAGTTGGTGATGCATGACTGAAACTGAGGAGAAAGACTAGGCCTGGGAGTCATCTATAGAGAACCCATGATGAGATTACTAAGTGATAGAATAGAGTTGGGGGGGTAGGGAATAAAGAGCCTAGGATAGTCTTCTGACATACCCACAGTTAACAGGCATGGCAAGGATGAAGAACCAGCAAAGTACCTGGTTCAGGACGATACTTCTCCAAAGTTCAGCACTGACATTACTATTCTTTTCTTTAAGCAAATTAAAACCTCTAAATTTAAACTATGTCCCTCTGTTTTACTTTGGGGTGAAATTGCCTTTTGGTTGAGGGTTACTATAAAAATGCAAATGGAAATTGCTGGAGTCAGAGAATTCCAATTAGCAGGGAAAACTTTGTTAGTTTCTTTCTAAGCAAGAATGATTGGCATATTAATAAATGTCTGTCACAGGTTTTGACAAGGCTAAGTAGAGCTTTCCTTTCATTGTAAGCTATCTTCAGATAGCAGTGGGAAGTTAGGGTGAATTCAATAGGAGAATAGCTGGAGGATTGTATACTTTTTCTTTGTATCAGGATTCTACAGAAAAGAACCAAAATGGAAAAATGACCAAATAGAGTAAACAGAAAACAGAGTAAAGGGATTAGGAACTTCCTAAACATCGTTATTTATCAGAAAAGATTTTTTTTTTACCCAAGAAAAATACTGAATGCTCAGGGAAGAAGAAAAAAAGCAAAATAGATGAGATTCAATGGAGTAAGGCAAACCCCAGAAGACAGTGCAAACACAAGCCTCCATTGCCTGCATACACTGAGACCTATTAATCCAATCAGCCTTGAGCTCTCTGGATGAAAAATTACATAAATCCTAAAAATATGGAAAATGAACAATTTTTTTGAAATGAGCCATCTTATGTACTCAGACAATACTTCCTGAATTGTCATAAAGGGACAGTTGAGTGCAAGACTGCTGTTTTGTTATAAACATCTGGGCTCACTTTCCAGAAATACCACTGATACTTGCAGCTGACTAACCTAGCAAGTATCTCAAGTATCAGTAAGTCAAAAGGAGCCTTGTCGATAAAGAACAATTTAGGGACAGGATTCATTGACTCAATTCCCTGGTTTCTTCAAAACCATAAATGAAAGTTCATATTCAGTTGAACATAAATATTTGAAGAACCAAATTTAAGACTCAAAATCTCCCTCTTATTCTAAGGATAGGGCCAGACAGGGTTAGACATCTCTATCATAGGATTGGAAAATCCAAGGACTTTCCAAGCACAGAAAATGAGGCAAAAGAAAAAAAAAAGAGATGGAGAGAGAGGCATGCCAACTAGTGTACAGATGCATATACGCTGAGGTTATAGAATGAGCACCCAACTAAACTTAAGCCTTTAAGTGCAGGGTCTGAAACATTTGTCTATTAACTTTCCCTGAAGACACATCTGTCTGAAGCAAGTTCAAGACGCGAGAGAGAATCTGGAAAAAGTATTGTCCTTGTCATGAAAAACATCCTCAGTAGCAGAAACAATAATCGAAGGAAAGCAGCTGCTGCTATGAAAACAAAAGGATTTGAGCAGGTATGTGACCCTTTCAGTAGCAAATCAGCCCTTGAATATCTGAGGCTGTACCCTGAAGGGATTGGATGGTCATGGAAACATTAAAAGCGCATGATAAGGACTTTTCAAAACAAGAACAAAGACTAGTTGCTGCAGTGGCTAGAATGATGGACTTGAAGCCAGAAAGGCCCAAGTTGAAATACAGACTCAGACACTTAACCCCCTCTGTATGTGTCTGGGCAAATGCCTGTTTAACCTCTCCCAGACTCAAGTTTCCTAATCTAGGGATATATAATAATAGGGATAATAATAGCATCTACCTTACTTACAAAGTTGCAAGGATCCAAAGAGATAACATATGTAAAATACCTTGCAAACCTTAAAGTGCTACTTATTATGACAAAATAATCAACACTGAAAACTGGAAATAAATACAATTCCCTAACACATCCGGTAGTCAACAAAAGAAATTATCATTCTTTTTAAAATTAAGCCATTCTCTCCCCTATTTCAGACACTCACATCTTTCTTACAGATAAAACAATTTCACAGTTCTTTTGTCAATAGCTGTCCCAGAAGCAAGCTAGATTCTTTGGTCTCATCCAGGAAGATAGATACACCTTTAGTGTCTCATAAAGCACCAAGTGATATAGGAAGGCTAGGGTGTCACTAAAAGAACAGGATGTATGATTGTTAGTGTTGGAAATGCCCAGTGAAAGTCCTTCAGCCCAGGCAGATCCTTAATTATCTTTTAGACAGTTGCCTGGGGCCATTGAGAGGTTAAGTGAATAGCCAAGAATCAGAGGCAGGAAGCTCAGTGTCTATGACCACAAAACTAGTTTCTCTAACCACTGATTCTATGGTCCTGCTGTCTTAAAAATAGAGGTTTCTCTTGAGGTGAAAGCCAAGTACTGAGACAAGCTACATAATTACAAAGGCAGAGACTTAAAACTTAAGTTTTCCTATATAGTTACAGAACACTCAGTTCTCTCTCAGAGAATTCCCACATTCTAAAGTGGAAAGCCTCATCAAAAAGTTGCTGCAGTTATGACTAACCCACATCAGGAAGAGGGACAAGGACCAGGGCAATGCCTCTTTAAGTGGGTCCTTTGGATTCTTTGTGCCATCCGAAATGAGTAGGTCCATAAGAGGATGTACCAAGAAGCTTCCTCTATTCTACTCAGAAAAAGAAAAACAAGGACTGTCTACTTTGGATAGTTATTCCAAAAGCAGAAAGTATAAATTGGTTCCATGGCAACAATAGGTAGTACCTGTGACATCAGGGTTGGAGAAAACAGGCCAAAGATGGAAAAAACTGCTTTCTGTGGGATGTCATTTTCATATATTTAGACTGAAAGCTCCTTGGTTTTTTGTTTTTTTTTTTTGAGAGAAGGATATAGTGCCTACTATGTTCCAGGTATTGTCATAATTGCTTTTTTTTCCCCAAATAATATTTATTTTATCCTCACAACAACCCTGGGAGGTAGGTGCTGTTATTATCCCCATTTTACAGTTGAGGAAACAGAGGCAAACGGAGGTTAAATGACTTGTGTAGGATCACACAGCCAGTAACTGGCAGAAGCCAAATTTTTCCCATTATGCCAACCATTGCATTGCAAGTCATAGCTGAAATCAGCCCAGAGTATCACCAAGATTCAATCTGCTGACTATTTTGCTCACCTATTCCAAGACTGTACTAATACCAACATTGATTACACTAGGAAATGGCAGTGCTCAGTCTTTGTGGTGTTGCAATTTTCACATATTTGCTATTTTATTGATTATTGTTTAAAATAATAGTACTGTATGAGAACTTAATTATTACATCTTGGAATTATTTTGTATAGAAAATATACTTAGAAAAGCGGTTACCATGCTGCTGTCCTGTTCTTCTTAAAAAGTCCCATGTGTACAAGTAGCGTTTCCTCATGTACAAGAGTCCTTTTTTCAGGTGAATATTAATTATTCTTCACATAACATTAAAACACAGCATAATTCTGGTAATTTTTAGTTGTTTAAATAGAATCTATGAGTAGTTCTGGAAAGCCTTTTTTGGTTTCCTGGGTACAATTTTAGGTAACATATATAAAAACTAAAGTGAGATTCAAATATTCAGGACATTGGCAGCTGATCACATTTACAAAGTCAGTGTGTAAGTGAACTTATTACTACCTCCATAATGCCTTATGGACAAGCAGGAGCTGCGATGTGAAGCTACGTTGTATTTCCCATTTTATATATGTCTCCCTATTTGATTTATTCAAGTTATAGTACATTTTGAAAAAGTTGGCCTTACATATGTGTCGTTGTGGCATGCAAAGAGTTATGATGACTTTACATTAAATGTCAGAATTTGTAGCCGTTATGATATTAGAAATTTTTGTGGTTTTCAAGAGTCTCAAAGAAAATTGTATATTAACACTTTTTGTCAGCCATCACATTTCCAAACAGTATTTTTAAAAAACAAAGGTAAATGTGATATGGCAGATGAGCAGACTAACCAAAATCAGTGGTTAAGGGGATTTCATTTTAGATCCTTTTAATAATCAAAGACAATAGGACATTTGCCTTACATATATACATATATGAAAAGTTTTATTGAAGTTAGAGCTAAAATAGCATACTTAATTTTATAACTTTTGTAGATACATGTCCTTTGCAACCTTCCATTCATTTCAGATCAGTTTGTAAATCAAGAGTTCTATCTTAGGGTAATTCTACAAAAATAAAGCTTGTATCATTTTATCTACGGCCACCATTTAGGTAACTTTAAAATTACACTGGTATTCAAAAAAGAGGAAAATTACTTAAGAAGTTAAGTTATATCAATAATTAGAAAACAAATCAACTTGTTTTCTTAATCAGGTTGGGGGGGAAACTTCAAGGGTAGGAGTAAATAAACTCTCTGCTTTAGAAATTTGACACGAGCAGTTTGTGTGTTAAACACAGACTAATGCACTGTATGTATACTAAAATTTCCAGTAAAATGTAGCTTGTAAATTTTCTGAATCAGCTCCTTAGTACCAGTAATAATATAGCTAAAATCTTAATATATGCTACAGTATATAAAAGGCTATAACTTCATAAGTATAGCACTTTTTGATTTAAAAAATTATTCATTCCGACTTTGTTAGAATATTAATAGCAATATTTTTAGGCTTTCATTTGTCCTGGTGGTTCTTTGGAAGGGTTTGCAAGCAAATTAAACAAGTGAAGTGGGAAAGGGGACATTTATTTGTCTTTGAAAATTTAGAAATAGATTTTTACCCTTGCCCGACAAAACCCTCTTGAATTCAGTAAATAACTAAAGAAATTCTTTTGCTTTGCTGCAGAGTTCTACTGCCTAACTTCCCTCTTGTATTAGAAAATCCAGCATAAATTTGTCATAGCCTGGTCAGTAGTTAAACAACATTTCAGAGTTGAAAATAATTTTTATTAATTAAACCATTATGGAATCTTTTTTTAACTAGATAGGAAACTTAGTTATTTCTGTGTTTTCTGCCAAGAAGCATAGCCTTAAACACATTTCTATACATACCTGATTTCTTAGCTACTTAAACTTATGCTGTTCTAAACATTACTTAATCATATTTAGTTGGCTATTTTTCTACTGAACAATTACACAATGTTAGGGAGAGTCTTATTCTAAAATTCCTTTATTTCATATCAATGTGTGATTCATGTTTTTAAGTGTAATTACAATGTATGTGTCAGAGTATGCACAAAAAAAAAAAGTGGGGGAAAGATGAATATCATATGAAGACAAGCAGATACTTTGGATTAGTTACATATTTTAAGAAGGACATAAGCAATATCATTTCTTGTTTTGCTTTAGTATTCTTGGCAATCCAAGACACCTCAAGACTGACAATGGTCGCCTATACTAGCAGGAATTTTGCACAATTTTGTCTCACCTATAATATCACTCACACTGCTGGCATCCCATGCAATCTTACTAGGCAAGCCATTGCTGAAAGGCAGAACAAGGATATTAAAAGCCTCCTTGACAAACAGAAAAAAGAGGGAATAGAAAATAGTATAGAAGATAGGGTTAAAAGGACATTGGATCAGGTAATATATAACATAATTTTTTTGACACTAGATGATCAGGGACGTACTCCTGCACAAATAGATTTTGCAGGACAAAAGAACAGGTTTAGATGAGCAACCAAATGTCACGGTAATGTGGAAGGATCCAAAGACGGGTAATTGGGATGGTCCAGTAAAATTACTAACCTGGGGTCAAGGTTATTCTTGTGTTTTTCCAGAACATGCAGGAGAACTGGTCTGGGTCCCTGAGAGGAACATTCCCACCTGTCAGCATACTGACCAGAGGGCTAGAGACCCTGAGCATCAAAGGAAAAACCCGTCAGAGAGACAAGGGGAGGAGGAAGGCGAGACCGAGAAGATGAAGAGCCAATAATAAGATGTTGACTGTCCTTTTTGCAATGATGACTGTCGCAGGTGGCTCTGGGACGGAGTTGTGATTATATTGGACTTATATGCCTTACCCACCTTGGGGTTAAACCTGTAACTTGAAATGTGATTACCACTATACTTTTGTTTGTGTAACTCCCTATTTGCTTTCTAATACTATCAATGTAACTCCTGATCAAATACTGAATAAGCTTCAGGGCGCTTGGCATTCCAGAAATATAACGTGGATGGTATTGATTCTCAAGATATTGCTTATAAGTTGTCGTACTATATCAAGCAACTTAACACTTTCCAGAATATTTCAAATTTGCTGTTGCATTTTGTACCCTGATAGTATTCTTGTTACTCTTGAGTTTTCTCCTGATGCGCATCCCACGTTCCCAAGCTAGAACAGAAAAAAGGGGGAGATGTAGAAGGCCAGCTCTAGGGAGTTGGAGGGCTTAGGCCAGCCCGGGTCTTACCTGTAGATTGTACTAAGCCTGACAGCTGTGAAACTGAGGATGTTGGCTCACCACCCCCCTGTTCTGTCTCTTGAGAACAGGATGCAGGAAGGGAGGAAACGGATGGGGTACAGGACAGGATGCAGGAAAGAATGTAACAGAGAAGGTACAAGGAAATAAGGAAATCACTTAATTAGGTTTATGCTTTTCTTAGAAAATAATGTTACTGTTGCTTGATCCAGTACTCTATAAGCCTGAGCCCTCAGATCAATAAACGGAGTTTGTTCTTCACATCTCCCACCTGGCCCATGATTCTGTCTTCACACTCTGCCGGCATCAGACCACGGCAGCAGATGCAGGCACTCGTGGCAATTAGGTGATACAGTGAAAACATAAATCATATTTGAAAAAATGAAAAGGGTAGAACAATAAAAATTGAAGTTTCACTATCACTATAGGGATTTCCCTAAGTTGGGGTTGAAAAAAATGCCAAAATAATAGGAACATAAAGAATGCATAAAGAAAGTGATGTGAAATGTTCCCTCCTACTTAATGCAGCAGCAAGAAATGCATCTTCACAAATGACCCCCATGCAGACTGAAGAAACCTCTACCTGTCAGAATAATCCTCAAGGATGATTTTTTTTTTATACATCACAGCCACTTGGTCCAGTTAAAAATTATAGACCCCTTAAGCAATAAAAAAAGTCAATTACCAAAATAAAAGATTGCTTTCTTCAGTTGAAAACAAGCCTCTAAAAAAGTAGTGTGCTGAAACCAATTTAAAGAGATAAAAAAGGAAAAAAGATCATTCATAAATGTAACTGGTAATACTTAAAACTAAATCTTATATACCTTGTCCTTTAATAACTCTTACTATTTCATGAAGACACATGAATTCAATTAGATGTTATAATGGGTAAAGGAGTATAAGCCAAGAAATTTGTGGCTTAATATTAATATAGGAGAGATTGTACATATGTACACATAAGAATTTTTAAATATATGAAGGAATTAGATCTTAGTAGCAAGAGATTTTGTTGTCCCTATTGTTTAGGTACCGAAGGATGGTCTACTTTTGGAATGGACTCATGCCCTTGGAATGACTCAGCAGAGTTAGTGCCAAGATCAGAGCCATTTACGGCTTGAAGTCCATTTCCAGAATCAGTTTTTGCCATCTCCAGAATGTAGAGCTCACAGGAAAGTCCACTTCAAAGGAGACTAAGGGATTAAAAGGGAGTGCCTATCATTGCCCAATGGATAAGCTAAGGATATGAACAAATAATTGTCAACAGAAGAATTTCAAACTGTTAACCACCAAGGCACAGATAAGAGAAATTCAAATCAAAACTCCAAGGTTTTACCTCACACTCAGGAAATCAGCAAAGATGACAAAGGATGGAAATAGTCAAGACAAAATAATAAGAAGACAAAAAGAAAGGCCTAGCTACACTGTTGTACAATAAAAAAACACTCCTTTTAGAAATGCTTGAGGTTGTTCAAATTTTATTAGAAGACAGTCAAGCTGTAGAACACTTCTTTTAAAAAATGATTTTCAAGCCTTAAAGGATTAAGGTGTCCTATTTAGACATCTGCAAAAAGAAAAAAACAATACATCTAGGAGATCAGGATATGTTAAATCCATATCTTCCCCAATTTTGTTGGAATTTAAATATCCCATCATAAAACAGAGACGGAAGGACATAAAATTAATGGTTGCCTAAGGATCACTTAGGCTGGTTTTAACAGCTGGAAATCTTCCTGAGCTTAAAAACATGGCATTTCAGAGAAAAACAGGAGAAAGCAGGAGTACAAGGCATGTACTTCAAGCAACAGGAAAAGGACAATTTTAAAACAGTAGTAACTAAACTGGCTTCTAGGACACCAACACTTTTGTGGTACTAAAGAGCTGTAAATAAAACAAGTACCCATTGATTAGGGAATGGCTAAGCAAGTTGTGGTACATGAATGCAATGGCATATTTGCCATACTGTTAGAAATAATGAATATTAATAATTCAAAGAAGAATGGAATATTTATATGAACCAACACAGAGTAAAGTAGGCGGAGCCAGGAAAACAGTATACACAATAACAGTGTAAATGGAAAGAACAAAGCAACAAAAATTGAATGCTGTGGAATTGCAATGACCAAGCCTGGCCCCCAAACAGGAGACAGGAGATAGCACGAACCTGTGCTTCCTTTTAGAGGCAGGGGAGAACGATGGCATAGAACACTGTATATAATATTCAATTTTCATATATTGGTTAGTTTTGAACTTTGTTGTTGTTAAAAGGGATGGCTTTCTAGAAGGGAAAAAGAGACAGTGGAAAATGCAGATTATATAAAAACAAAAGATACTAAGAAATGATCTCCTGAAAATGGGAGAATAGCCACTGCTGTTTACAGAAACAGAATAAACCCAAGTGAGACACACACGATTCAAACTTCCTGACTATACGTGTATTGAGACAAGAAATTTCTAACTAACGTTGTAGGAATTCCTTCTCTGGAGTTAAAAAAAAAGAGTTAGATAAGGTTTCTTGGACTGCTTCAAAATCTAGTCTAGAATATAACAAAAGGATTTAGTTATTGTGACTTCTCAGAATCTTTCTTGATCACTTATCGTACATATTACACAAGAGATGCCTCATTCTGTAGTCATGACTTAATTATCCAGATTTCTCTTGCCATCTGTCTTTTAGGTGTTTTCACCTATCATTAGCAGCGCCATCAACATGTAGACAGTGAAAGTCAGGAAAGTAGATAAACAACAAGCATTTCAATTATCTACAATATACATGTAAAGTTGTATATTAATCAGGCTCATTTTGCACCTACTAAATAGTGAGCCTCTTTCAGAGGTCAGATCACCTTACATGTAGTAAAGGAGGTGAGGTTTTGAGTAACTATTTTCATAAGAAAAGACCATAAAAGCATCTGAGCATCCAGAAGAAATACCAAACTTCACCTAACCAACTGGATTGCCTCCATACCACTCACTCATTTATTTGCAAGGTCAGGAAAGACTTTAGACTATAAAGAAAAACTGGAACCCTGAACTCCAGAGCTATTTGGTGATTATTGGGCAAATATCTGGCCAGTTAATGGCCTAATTGGCAGAGATGAAATTCTGACAAATATTGAATAGCCACCATAAATTATGGGCAAGTTCTCTCACCAAGGGGCCCAGATCTATACCATGAAACACTATTAAAGGGTAAGGACTGTACTGTTCTCTCACATCCTGCCAGAGAGGTGGCAGCTCTCAAAGCCAAGTCCCTAAAGAAGCAGAACTAGAGAGGTGACTAGGGTAAGAATCCCTATTCTTTCTGGGGGGAAAAATACAGCATTACCCCCAGTAAATGATTATAGTTAAGCCTGAAGCTAGAGGCAAGAAAGGCTAGCAGCCCAGTGAAGCTGGTCTGAGTGGCTTCTACTAAACCCAGCCTCAAAAAAGGAAGAAACAGATGGAGAAAGAAAGATAACCATAAGAAACCTAGGTGGGGTGGGGTGGTCAAAAGCAGCCACCAGAAGAAATAGGACCAGGACACTGGGAATGAGGTTTGGGCTGATCAAGTGTCAGGACAAAGGCTGTGTTGCGAAATCCCATCCTGGCCTACAGACCCCAAGGTGGTAACTGTATCTTTCTACTCTTGGTCTGTCTCAATTAAGTCTGAAGTCTTTCCCCTAGGAATCAGGTGTACTTATTTTTTTATAAATAGTGAACTAACAGGCTAGTCTGGGTGTACTTGTCCAAAAAGCAGTTGGAAGGATACTAGGGAGGAAGGGGGGAAAGGATATCAAGATGATATAAAGAGATGTTTTGCCAGAGCCCCGTCTTTGATTGAACTTAGGGGGGGAAAAAAGAAGACAGAGGAAGAATGAAGGATCCTTTGATACAACTCCTCTTCCCAGAAGAGGAGGGTTTATACCAGGAAACTCAACTAGACAATGAGTCAGTATAGGGTGGGGGGGAGAGGGGCAAATAGAAGGTGTTGAACAATCCAGCTCACTCAAAAACTTCAATATATTGAAAACTCAGTCCTGTTATTTGTCGGCAGCTTTGGCAAAAGGACTTAAGGGAATAAGCTGAAACCTATGAATAAAATTGGAAAATTTCAATTATTCACATTGTTTTCCCATGACTGATATCATAAAATGTCATAACTGATATTATAGTCATCATTTTCTTTTTTTAAATAATTTTTAAAGTTTCTAAACCTTGTTTATCACGCATTATCTGGTGACTATTTTATTTTTTTGCTAGTTGTTAGGTAATGCTCACATATGTCAATGACTTCCCTATATACCCCTGGGGAGGGGAGACAATAGTAGGATTTTAAAAGAGGAAATAGGTATAAGACTATGGTGAGTCATCAGTAGCACTGCTATGACTGCATTGAGCAAGATGAGAAAACTTTTTAGTAAAACAGTCACTTAGTTCCTTATCTTTACAAAACCCTCAAGTCATTTTATTTGACTCACTGAGGGAAAAAAAGGGGGGCAGGGTAAACCAGAGAGACCTCTTCTTCCTTTATTTTCTGGTCACTTAGCAGGGCAAAAAGCAACAATGCATACATACTTTTAACAATTTGTTTAAGCTGTGCTCCAATCCCTTGGCACTACCAGGTGCTAATAATCAGTATTGAAATATGCTATCGTTAAAGGTTTATTTCGATTAATGCTAAAATGCAATTGAAGGCAACAGTAGATTTCGGAGAAAATGACCTGGTTTGCCACATTAGTTTATAACCCTACCACTGATTCATAGCTTCCTCCTCTTTTCAGCCTGGCCAGTCAACTTTATACGGCACAGACACAAACCACAATCACTTACCCAAGTTGGAGAGCCTTTTCAATAACCCTGCTTCTCTTATGGCTGCAGGACCATGTTCGACTCCTCTTCGTTTCTGTCACATAAACAGAGATACCGGTGACAAGTTGGAGTGAAGATACTTTCTGAAAAGCTGTACTTCACATGATCCATTGGTCAGCGAATGCTAGTTAAATTAAGTGGAGCGATAACAAACATCCATCGCCTAAGACTTATCAGCTCACTAAATGCCAGGGTATTTGGGGGGGAGGGGAAGAGAGATACCAGAATTGGAAAAGTCGGGTTAACATCACTACACATTTCACTTGGAAAAGAGCCGTGATCAACACAATCACAGAACTTGAGATTTGGGGACTTTGGAGATTTATTTAGTCCTGTTCATTTCAAAATACGGAAGTCGAGCCTAGCCAGGAAGGTAAGGCGACTTATTAAAGGTCACACAGCTAGGATTAGCTGAATCTTCCCATTTCCAAGACCTGGTCTTTCCACTAGCCCGCCTTCTATGTAAAGGAGAACAAAACAACCCCTCCCTAGGCTATACTGCACCTTCAAGGCTTCTCCTCTTACTCACCTTCTCGGTCAATGCTTTCTCCCCACCTAGGACAAATTCCCCTCCCCGAAACCCCCACTGTTAAATCCTCCCTGGGTACCTTTGCTGCACGCTACCCGATGCTACGGGGGTGGGGGGGGGAACCGCCCATTTCTCCTCTTCCATTGAGGAAACCATCTCTCTCTCTTTCCAACCATCCCTAGCAAGGAAGACCCTCGTGTTTTTCCTCCTTTTCCTCCGAACGTGGAGCCCTAAAGCGGAAACGTACCGGCTTCACGGCGCCCCGCGCCCCACTCCTAGGAGGACCCCGCATGCTTCCTCCCGATCAACCCTCGGGCTCGGCTTCTCCCCTCCCCCCACCCCATCCTCCAGCGGCAGGATAGTGAGGCTGCCCGCCCCGATGCTCCGGGGGGAACCCTTGCTCTGGTTTCCAGGCAGAGGGGGGGGAAGGGGACCCGCCCCGCGCACACCCCGGCGCGGAGTCCCAGGGCTCACCTGCCCCTTGGAGAACGGGGCTCCGATCACGGCCACCGAGTGAACGGATTTCTTGAGCACGGAATGCGCCTGCTTCTGAAGAAGCCTCGAGAGGCTGCTTCTCAGAGACATGACCGGGAGCAGGCCAGCGGCCCAACGAGCCAGCAGGAGCAGGCAGCTGCTCCTCTCCGGACGGCCCCGCCGAGGTCGGTTTACCTCGCCTGGGAACCTCCGCGAGCCCGGAGCCGGTAACTCCCCGCCCCTTCACGGACACGTCACGTACTGCGCGCATGAAGCTCCGCCCCCGCGGGCCTCCGGCACACCTCCTCCACGGTCCCCGCCCACCTCGCGTCCCATTCCACATTCACTTTGGCTTTACTCCACCCTTCTAATCCGGAGTCTCTCGGGTTTCCAGTCCCTGACGTCACAAAGGCCAGTAAGTGCTGCCGGCCAATGAAAGAGCGGCCGCGGAGAGGTGTGTCTCTTCCAGGAGGGCGGGCGGTTCTATTCCTGGGCCTGGGAGGAGGAGCTCGCTGACTCCCGGCTGCCAGGTGGTCTATTCCGTCTTCTTGGCCGGCGTGGCGCGGCCCTTACCTGGTGAGAAGGTTCTTCCCACCTGCCCAAGCCAGCCTCTCCCCCGAGCTCCAGGGCTTCAAGATGTGGATAGTTGTTACGATGAAAACTGCCCTTCCCCACCTAAAAGTGGTGTGAAGTTGAAAGGCTAAGAATTCAACGCTCCAGGTTTTCGTGAACACTCTCACAAGTTTTTTATTTATCGTTCTTTACTAAAGTCACCAGTACCTAGCTTACTCTTTCTAGTGAGAATTTAATCTATTACTCTCTGTTGCATTCTCGGTTTTTTCATTAATTCAAAAGCTGCTGCCGTGTGCAGGGTTTTAGCATACATTCTTTTTTTTAAATAAGTTTTTATTGACATGTTTTGTTTTTACATCATCTACACGCACTGCTGTATACTCTCCCTACGTCTTGGCCCGGAGAGCTTAAAATTTAAAGAATAAAAAAAAAGTTCAGCAAAAACCATCCAGCATATTGTTAACAACTCCTCTGGGAAGAAGGTGAAGGTGCCAATTCTCCGGAGTCGTTTGATCCTTACGATCTCACAGCATTGTGTTTCATTTATTTGTTGTTGTTTCCAGTTACATTGTAACGGTCATTGTCATGAGGTCTAGAGGTTTAAGGGTACTGGGACCCCAAGATAAGGACAGGTAGGTCCTATCCGAAAGAATCCTACCCAATTGTTTCCAATTCTTTGCTACTACAAAATTGCTGCTATGAATATTTTGGTGGTCTAGGGAATAGTCAAAAGCCAGACTGCAAAGTTAAGAAGAGAATGAGAAGAAAAGAAATAGAGGCACAGATTGTAGATTCTCAAGTTTAGCCACAAAAGAAATGATATGGGGTGAGGGATAGGGGGAATGGATCAAGTCAGGATTGTTTAAGGATGAGGAAGAAATCAACAAATAAACATTTATTAAGCACCTACTATGGGCCAGGCACTATGCTAAAGTGCTGGGAATATAAAAAGAAGCAAAAGGTCGTCCCTGAACCGCCCATCCTATGTTCCTCCATGTTACTCCTTGTCATGTTCATCTCTCCCAGATCATATGTCCCATGTTCAAAAATGACAATTATCTCCGCCCTTGGGGTGTGTCAGTTACTATTCAATAAGCTTATTAAGCAAGTACAGTGGGGAAAAGCCTGTGCCCCGTCCTTGACCCCAAGGGGTTGCAACCAGTTTAGCCTCCAGGGCTCTGTCTTAAGGACCTAGTGGTTTTGCAGAATGTTTGGGGCACTTTCTGATTGGTTGAGGGACTATCCGCAAGATCTTGGAAGTCTTCCTCAGAATTCCTGCCTTCTGCTGTGGAAGCCTAACTTCTAAATCTTTCCCCACAATTTCCCCCTTTTTCTTTTCTAGCAAAGGCTTGGCTTCCACATGTTCCCAATTTCCTTATCCTCTAATCTCTTTAACATGATTTTGCATTCTTCATTGCTGGGGGAAGTCTCAGTGGTACTTTTGATCATCAACCTTATATTGCTAGAGCCTGCTATCTGAACTCCCACCGTGGGTCCTACTGGGATAATCTTAGTGAAGGATATCTCATCTCTATCAATCGTCGCACCAGTCCTCTAATGCATGGAACTATACAACATCCTACAGCAGTTAATACTCCTGCGTGGATACAGCCATTCCTTTCCATTTGCCAGACCAGGATTCTAACCATCCCTTTAATTATTTATCTGTCCCAGAGTTCTCCGCCAACTCCTCAGCTAAAGTGTTAAACCTTAGTGATGGTTCTTTCTGGGGCTGTGCTGCTGAGCAACATTTCATCAAGAAATTTGGGGGACTTAAAACAATATGGGGGAAGGAAGGGAGAAACTGACCAATGCACTGACAAATTAAAAAGGGGGCAGTCCCCTTATTAAGATACAAGACCCAAAAGCAACGATAAATTGTCAATTTCAGGTTTTAGAAGTCTCTTCTCATATGGCTGTCTGACACTTTGGACATCATCTGGTAAAGTCTTCTGGTCTAAGTGCTGTTCAAACAGTGTCCAGCAGACTCTCTTCTTGTAGAGATCCTCCTTCTTGTGTCCACTCTCCTACGAGATTGATCTTAACACAATTTTTAAATTACCTTGCCAATAACCAGGTCAAATAATGAAAGCTAACTCAACCCCCATGTCTCCAGCATTACAAGATCAAAATTGGACCCTTGGCCAGCTGTCATGTTTTAAGAAACCCAAATTAGAAAAATTTGAACCTAGCCTTACACTCTGCATTACTTCTAGTTTTATACCTTGTATTAATTCATTATTCATTTCTATTCATATTCCCCCATCAGGAGGATGAAATTCCACTAAGGAATTAATAACAGACTCCAATACATAGTAGTTAATTTAAAAACAGTACATATCAAATAATAAAATAATCCCAACTTCTGGCCATGTACAAATAAATAATCCTTAATTAAAATGGATGCTTCTCTCAAGGCATGTACAAGATAAGTCACACAGGCTAATCCTCTTTTAACATTAATTAATTGTAACAAACTGAGACAACTTTAACATTAACTAAGTAACAAAATAATAGCCTGGTTCCCCAATCTCCTGGCCTAGTTACCCCCATGCCGTCATGAGAAATTAAAGGATCCGGACTTATACAGGAATATGCTAGTAACAAATGTCAAGACCGAATACTTAACTCTGAAATTCTAGGACAAATACAACATCTTATACTTGCATCTTACTATGATAACCTCAGATGTCCCCGCATCAATCTATTATTTAGTAGATTTGATATTATGCTTACAAAACTTAAGATTATAGAAATTTGCCATGAAAGAACAGGGAAAGTAAAGTAAGGGGAAATGCTTCCCTAGATTCATGTCTACTCCAGGCAGAAGTTATATACTAACCAACTGCATTGAGCCAGGCTTCAAGTCTGCCTGGTATCATAGTGGGGAAATTGAGTCAGGAGCATACGATCTCAGCCTTGAAGAAAAATCATCCTCCCTGCGTAGATGCAGCTCAAAACCCTCTCACAGGTTGCTGATGTCATGGGTCAGTAGCTCAATCAGTTCCTTGTTAACCATACCTGGAGTTAGACTCAGAATAATAATTCATTAACAGCCCCCAAAGTCTTGGATTGCAGATTCCCCTCATCAGGGTTTCTGGTGGGACTGCAGTTTCACATTAATTAGGGACCATCCTCTGGAGTGAGCTCTAAGTAGTTTGCATAACTTCTTACACCTGTTCTGGTTCCTAATAACATCCTGAGTAAAATCAAATTTCCATTAAGATCATAAGGTGCTACTCTAAATAGATTTGCTTCTCTGATTCTCAAGCTTATTTATCCCTCTCTAACCCTACTTAATCTGAAAGAATGGTATACTTTCAGGACTTGAATCTTATACATATATGTTCCAGTTCATTTTAACTGTTGCTAGGCCATGGAATGAAGTCAGATCAAAACAGTAAGAACTTTCCTACTCACAGCTTATGACAGAAATGTAGATGCTTTAGTATTAATCAGTAGCTTTAGATCTCTGATACTGCTTCCACTGAGACTATTTCTCTAAAAGCACCCAGTTAAGTCCAATCTAAGGACACAACAAACCCAGGAATGAAACTCTAAATTCATAGTAGGTTTGGATACAATTTTCTTACAAATGGAAACTTAGTAGGCCCTCTAAAAGAATATCAAAGATTTCATCCAAACATTTCTTCATAAAAGTATCTCCCTTTCTTAAAAAAAAACAACAACCCAGCTTACAGTTTCCTAGTTACCATAAAATTCCTAGTTACCTAAATTCTCTAGTCAAAAAGGTTTGTATAATGAGCCATTTACTCAGTAAGAATTCCATAACACAAAACTGCACAGGGTTGATGAGAAAAATTAGATTTTACGAAGTCTTTTTTCTTTTTGTGCATAATTACCAAGTTTCTTTTCACACACACATACAAAAATACTTTTACCACCACTTGACTTAAACAGTAACTTCAAATAGCTTAGTTAACAATCTTAAACCTCATAAGTGCGAGCCAAATAATCCCAGCTAAAATTTCCCTTTGAACATAGACAAAACTTGGAAGTTCACGTTTCTTAAATTACAGTACTTAAAAGGAAATGTTACACAATGGGACCATATAGAATGCCCCAACAGCCCGACCCATTCCTTTTTCTCTTTCTCTGACAGCACAGTGAAAATACTTTTTTGCTAAAAAAAGAATGTAAACTATCATTTGAGCCTTCAGCAAGTATAATCTTTTTGCTGTTGGAGAGTCTTGCCTCACTGTTGCTGGCTGCTGACTGATCAGGGTGGTTGGTGGCTGCCAAAGGATTGGACTGACTGAAAATTTCTTAAAATAAGACAACAGTGAAATTTGCTGCATTGATTGACTCTTTCCTTCACAAGATTTCTCTTTAGCATGCAAAGTTATTTGATAACATTATACCCACAGCAGAACTTCTTTCAAAATTGGAGTCACATACCACATTTATTGATTAAATTCTCTGTCTTATATGGGCATGGTTTGTGGCACCCCAAAGCAACTACATTAACAACATCAAAGATCACTGATCAAAGATTGCCAAAACAGATATAATAATAACTGGAAAAGTCTGAAAATATTTCACGAATTACCAAAATGTGACACAGAGACATGATGTGAGCACATGCTATTGGAAAAATGGCGGCAACAGACTTGCTTGATGCAAGGTTGCCACAAACTTTCAATTTGTAAAAAACAAAAATAAAAAAGGCATCATCTATGAAGTACAGTAAAGCAAAGCACAATAAAACAAGGTATGCCTGTATTGTAATTTCCCCAAGCCCCTACCATAAGCCATCTTTGCAGCAAAGAAAAGCTAAACTAAAACCAATCAACACAGTGCCTGGCATCCCTCTTTACCAAAAAGAGGGAAGTACATTCTACTATCTGTTTTCAGGGACCAACAGAGGTGATGCAGTGGATACAGCACTGGGCCCAGAGTCAAGCAGTCCTAAGTTCAAGTCTGGCCTCAGACACTAGCTGTGTAACCCCTGGTCAAGTCACTTAACCTCTGTTTGCCTCAACTATAAAATGGGGATCATAAAGGCACCAACCTAGCGGGGTTGTTAGGAAGATCAAATGAGATAATATTTGTAAAGTGCTTATTAGCACAGTACATATTAGCTGGCACATAGTAGGTACAAAAAGATCACTAGGCCCTACTTCAAGCTATCTTCCTATATTTTTCCTGTTTTTCTCAGCTTTGAAGAAGCTGTCCACATTTTAACTTCCATTTCCTCTCCTCTCACTCATTCCTTACCATTTTGTAATCTGCTTGCTCCTTTTATCACTTGACTAAAATGGCTCTCTTAGACATGCAAATCAAAACAACCTTGAGGTTTCACCTTACATTCTGCAAATTGGCAAAGATGACAAAAAATGGAAATAGTGTTGGAGGGGTTGTGGAAATAAAGACATATTACTACATTGGTGGAGCTGTGAAATAGTGCAACCTTTTTTTTTTTTGGCTAGGCAATGGGATTAAGTGACTTGCCCAGGGTCACACAACTAGTAAGTGTTATGTGTCTGAGGCCAGATTTGAACTCAAGTCCTCCTGACTCCAGGGCCAGTGCTCTACCCACTGCACCACCTAGCTGCCCCAGTACAACCATTTTAGAAAGCAATTTGGACTTATGCAAATAAAATGACTAAAATGTCCATATCCTTTGAACCAGAGACTCCATTACTGGGCTCATAACCCAGGAAACCATCAGTAAGAAGAAAATTCCCATATACATTAGCATATTTTTGTGATAACAAAGAATTGAAAACAAAATAGATGGGGAATAGCTAAGCAAATCGTGGTATATGAATGTAGCAGAACATTACTTTGCGGTAAGAAATTATATATATGATGAATATGGAGAAGCATGGAAAGATGATGTAGAGTGAAATAAGTGGAGCTAAGAAAACAATAAACACAATAACAACAATTTAATTAGAAAGAATGGCACCACATATATACACACACAAAAATCAAAAGTGTAACAAAATATTATAAAGATTAAGCATAACTTAACTGAGTATGAGAGGATACCCCCAAATCTACCCCTCATGGAGGAAGGAGGTCCACAGGTGTTGCACATGCTTCCAGACTTTTGCAATGTGTTTATCAGTTGTGCTGATTCTTTCTTTCTTTTTCTTCTTTCCTTCCTTTCTTTCTCTCCTCCTTTTCCTCCTCCTTCCCTTCTCTTCAAAATTACTAATTTCTTAATGGCCAGATCTGATGATCTTTTCTCAGTCTTCCTCCTTCTCAACCCATCAACTGCATTTGATACTGTTGACAGCCCTCTTCTCCTGTAAATTGTCTGTTCTCTGGGTTTTTGTGATGCTGGTCTCTCATATGATTCTCCTTTCTAGTCTCCTTTGCCAACTCATCATTCATAACATGTTCCCTAAACCTGGGTGTTCCCAAGGTTCTATCCTAGCCCCTCTTTTCTTCTTTGTCTATACTTTCATGATAACTGCATCAATTCTTAATATCATCTATACGTAGATGATGCCTACATTTATATCTTCAGCCCCTGTTTCTCCCCTGAGCTCCGTCCTATACCACCAATTGTCTATTGTACATTTCAAACTGAATGGCCTGAAGACATTTCAAATTCAACTTATCTTTCCCCTCAAAACTGTCCCCTCTTCCAAACTCTCCTGTTTCTGTTGAAGTACCACCAGTGTTCCAGTTGGTAACCTTGGCATTATCTTTGACTGCTTACTTTCCTTCACTTCACATATCCCATCAGTTGCCAAATTTTCCCATTTCTAATTTCACAACATCTTTCACATCTGATCCTTTCTCTTCACTCACACAGCTAACACCACCCTAGCTCAGGTTCATATTGCCTTAATCTCTCACAGATTACTGAGATAGCCTCTTAACCGGTCTGTATGCCACATGTCTTCCTACTTCAGTCAATCCTACATACTTCTTCCAAAGTAATTTTCCTTAAGAACAAATTTGACCATGTCATTCCCCTACTAACTGACTCCATTAGCTGGCTTCCTTTTGTTTCCAGGATAAAATATAAACTTCTCAGTTGAACTTTTTAAAAAAATTATTGAGTATTTTATTTTACCGCAATTACATGTAAAAACAAACTTTAACATTCATTTTTAAAACTCTGAGTTCCAAATTCTCTCCCTCCCTCCCCAACCCCATTGAGAAGGCAAGCAATTCAATGTAGGTTATACATGTGTAGTCATGCAAAAACATTTCCATAGTAGCCATGTTGTGAAAGAAAACATAGACCAAAGAACCCCAAGAAAAATAAAGTTTTAAAAGTATGCTTCAATCAGTATTCAGACAATATCAGTTCTTTCTCTGAGGATGGATAGCATTTTTCATTATAAGTCCTTTAGAGGTGTCTTGGATCATTGCATTGTGGAGAAAAGCTAAGTCATTCACAGCTGATCATCTTACACTATTGGTGTTACTTTATACACAGTACATTTCACTTTCTATCAGCTCACGTAAGTCTTTCAAGGTTTTTCTGAGAGCATCCTGCTCATCATTTCTTATAGTACAATAGTATTCCTTCACAATCACATATCACAATTTGTTCAGCCATTCCCCAATTGATGGGCATCCCCTCAATTTCCAATTCTTTGCCACCAGAAAATAATTGCTATAAATATTTTTGTACATATAGGTCCTTTTCCTTTTTGTTTTTTTAAAAATATATTTTCATATTAATCGTGTTGTAAAGAAGAATTAGAACCAATGGGAGAAACTACAAAAAAGAAGAAACAAAAAAAAGAGAGAATGAGAGCAAATAGTATGATTCGATCTGCATTCAGACTCTATAGTTCTTTTTCTGGATGTGGACAGCATCCCGTGTCCCGTGGAGTTGTCTTAGATCCTTGCTTTGCTGAGAAGAACTAAGTCTGTCAAGGTTAGTCATCACACAATGTTGCTGTTACTGTATACAATGTTCTCCTGGTTCTACTCACTTTGTTCAACATCAATTCATATAAGTCTTTCCAGGTTTTCCTGAAGTCTGCCTGCTCATCATTTCTTTTTTTCCACTTTCTTTTTCTTTTTTAAAAAATTAATTAATTTTTAATTTTCAACAATCACTTCCATAAGCTTTTGAATTTTGAATTTTCTCCCCCTCCCTCCCCAAGATGGCATGCAATCTGATATAGGCTCTACATATACATTCCCATTAAACATGTTTTCACGTTAGTCATGTTGTAAGGAAGAATTGGAACCAATAGGAGGAACCACAAGAAAGAAGAAACAAAACAAAACAGAAGAAAGAAAAAAAGAGCAAATAGTATGCTTCAATCTGCATTCAAATTCCATAGTACTTTGTCTGGATGTGGATAGAATTTTTCATCATGAGACTTTTGGAGATGTCCTAGATCCTTGCATTGCTGAGAAGAGCTAAGTCTATCAAAGTTAGTCATTGCACAATGTGACTGTTACTGTGCACAATGTTCTCCTGGTTCTGCTCACTTCACTCAGCATCAGTTCATACAAGTCTTTCCAGGTTTTTCTGAAGTCTGCTTGCTCATCATTTCTTATAAAACAATACTATTCCATTACATTCATATACTACAACTTGGTCAGCCATTCCCCAACTGATGGGCATCCCCTCAATTTCCAGTTCTTTGCCACCACAAAAAGAGCTGCTGTAAATATTTTTGTAAACAATCCCCTTTATAGCAGTACCTTCTTGATGCCAGGGATAATTTTCCTCTGGAGATGAATGGAGGAAGAAGTAGAGACTTTCCTATAAGAATTGTCCTTCTTATTATTATGAATATTACAAACATCAATAAACATGAGCATTTGCCTCTATATAGAATAGAAAAAGAGAACTGCACATAAAAACACGAATCCCCATGCAGTACAGCTTATTTTTGATATTTCATACTTAAAAACATGGCTTCTACATAGTTCCAACACTGCCCTACTTGTCTGTGCCCTCTTCTGAACATCTTTCTTATTTTTTAATGATTCATTGATCTTTTCTTTCTTCATTTTAATTATCACAATTACTATCTCCACATTGCCCCATATCTGCCCCCACCCAAAGTGCTCCTTTATAACAAATATAGTCATATAAAACAAATCCACACTTTGACTATGCCTGAAAATGTCTCATTCTGCATAAAAATGAACTAGAAAGTTCATCACCTCTTTCCTAAAAGGTGGGCAGTATACTTTATTAATCTAATAGAGTCCTAATTGATCACAGTTCTTAAGTGTTGATCAGTCTTAAGTCTTTCAAAATTTTTTTTGTTATAATTATAAAAAGGATTCATCTGGTTCTGTTCAATTCACTCTGCATGTTTATACCTTTTTTTTTTTAAAGAAAGTCTCTTTTGTCGTTTCTTAAGTAGCAACATTATGTTTCATATACCACAATTTGCTTAGCCATTCCCCAACTGATGAGAACTCACTCCACCCTCTCCCCCCACTCCAGTTATTTGCAATAATAATTTTTTTTTAAGGGCAGCTAGGTGGCACAGTGGATAGAGTACCTGGCCTGAAGTCTGGAAGACTCATTTTCCTAAGTTCAAATCTGGCCTTAGACACTTACTGGCTGTGTAACCCTGGGCAAGTCACTTAACCCAGTTTCTCTTAGTTCCTCATCTGTAAAATGAGCTGGAGAAGGAAATGTCAAACTAAGCCAGTATCTTATAACAACAAGCAACAACATATTTTTTGCTTTTTTTTTTTAAGGCAATTGGGGTTAAGTGACTTGCCCAAGGTCACACAGCTAGTAAGTGTCAAGTGTTAGGTCTGAGCCAGATTTGAACCCAGGTCCTCCTGACTTCAGGGCCGGTGCTCTATCCACTGCGCCACCTAGCTGCCGCAACAACATATTTTTGTATATACGGTTTATCTTCTTTGATCTACTCGGGGTTTTTAAGATTAGTAATGATATCATTGGTTCAAAGTGTAAATTTTGGGGTATAGCTCCAATTCCAAACTGCCTTAAAATGGTTTTAACACTTCACAACTTTGCCAATAGTGCATTAGTGTGCCTATTCCTCCAACAACTGTTATTCTCTTTGTCATCTTTGCCAATCTAATGAATGTGAGGTGGAGCCTCTGAGTTGTTTTTTCTGAGGCTCTGCTTGTAGTTATTGTTGGGTTACTCTCTCTTGGGTTTCTCTTAACCCATAGTATTTTGTATATTGTTTTTATTTTTTATCCTCAGTTCTTGGACTGGGATTTTTGTGCTTGGGTCAATCCCTTCTGACACTCTTAGACAGGTTAGGTACACCTTGTTTGGTACCATTCCCTCTATAATTTGAATGCTGCCACTGCTACAGATGGTGTGTCTGGTATAAAGCGCCATCTTTTGCTTTGATTCCTGACTTGGTCCATTGCAGATTCTGGTCTTGGTCAGGTTCTGCTTTGTCCTTTTGTGATCCCCAATCAGTGTTGGTTTTCTCCTGTCATGGCCCTGACAGATTTGAGATCACAGTAGCACACAGTAGGCCCCAATAAATGTTTGTTGTTGATTACTATTAAACCCAGCTGAGTAAGGAGTTGGGAGTATCCTTTGATTATTATTTATGTAGACTTTTGGACTTGAAGAAATGTTTACCACAAAGATCTTCTGACAAAATGACAATCTCTTGCTGCTGTATGTAAGTTGCCCTCTCATACCTTCCAGGAAGCTTTGATGTCTAGTATGAGTTTTTAGGAGATCTCAGATTATTCCCTGTTTAGATCTTGTTACCTCTTACACTCTAGTTGGGGCCCAAGGAAGTGGCAAGTAGATGAATTTTAATGAGGAGCCAGATTCTATAAAACAACTTGAGACGCTGAAATTTACATGAGCAGAAGAGGTTTTAAAGATTTTTTTCTGCATCATTTCTTCTTGAGAAGTAAATATTCACTCTTTCAAATAAGTACTTTCATTTGTAAGACTGTATTTTAAATTCACAACTATGGGCTAAAAAAGTCATTAACAGTTTTCTCAAGAGGTGGGTTTTTTCCTTGTTTTGTTTGTTTTACTCAGGGTACAGAAATAAACATGGCATCTCAAAAGAGATGACTCTTCTAAAACACAAGCAACCAGGAATTAAGATTCTGTAGGAACATCAATTAGAAACCAAACATACGTACAATGTTAGAGCTGGAAGGCATGGGAAACATAATTTGTACCAACACTCTCATTTTAATAGATGAGAAATCTGAGGCCCCCCAAAAAGTAACTTGCTCAAGGTCACATAAGTGACCTTAAGTGGCAGAACCAGGACTAGAATCCTGGCTGTCGTTGCCAGTATTTAGCATATTGTGAAATGCAGCCTCAGTTATCTAACTGGATCCTTGATGCCTATCTGTAAACTGCTAGCTCCACGGAGAGGACCTCATCCCAGATTATTTGTTCAATAGTCACAGTCTTCACTTCTATATTGTCTTTTGTTCAGTTGTGGGTTTGGCTGAAAGATGCTGGGGGCAACGCCGTGGGTCCAGCATTTGCTACAGTTGGCGGGCATGCCAGGTTCAATATTCTTCACGATTTCTTCTCACCCGTGGTGGCTTTGCCAATCTGTACACTGTGGCTCCACTCACCACTTTTATACCTGGGGAGCGGTTCACCTACTGAGGAGCAAGCCTTGAAGCGCACAGAGCAGACAGCAGCATTCACATGCCGCGCTCCTTCCGGGTTCCAGGCTGCCTTTGGCCCTTCAGGGAGGCTCCTTCCGGCCTCTCCACCACAGACGGGGGGGGTGGGGGGGGAGAGGTTTCGCAAAGCTCGAACCCTTCACAGGCCTCGACAGGCGGTTTTGTAGTTCTGAAGTCCAGTGGTTTCCGCAGGTTGAGCCTAAGAAGCTCAAAAACCGCGGCGTCCGACCGGTCACCGCCTTCGCTCGGCCACTAGGTAACCCGAGGAAACGGAAGCGGAACCCTCCGGGCACCGTTTTTCTAAGTCACCCGCAAAACCCGTCTGCCGCTTTCTCGGCACGAGATTCTGCGAAGAATCGCGAGACCAGCGCGGAGGCGGGGCCAAAGTCACCCCCCCTCCGGAAGTGCGTAACGGCGGGTGGGCGTGGCCTTGCCGCGAGGCTTAGGGGAGCTGGGCCGGCGTCATGGAGGAGCGGCGCAGCATCTCGGACATCTACGGCGGGCGCCTGGCCCTCCAGCGCCGCTCCTACTCCCCCTCCTGCCGGGAGTTCTGCCTCGGCTGCCCGAGGCTGTCGCTGCGCTCGCTCACCGCCGCCACCTGTGCGGTGTGGCTCGTGGCCTATGGGCTCTTCGCTCTCTGCCAGGTACTGGCCCAGCCCTCCCCGCTGGCCGGGGCTCCAGATGTGGACGGCCTTCCCCTTCTACCCCCGCTGGATTCCCACTTCCGCGCTCCGGGCCTCGGATGCTGACTAGCTGGGGGACTAACCCAGAGCAAGTCACTTTAACCTCCGTTTGCCTCAGTTTCCTCATCTGTAAAATGGGGATAGTAATAATAGCGCCTACCTCCCAGTGTTGTGAGGATCAGATGACATAATAGTCGTAAAGCGCTTATAATCTTATATAAATGTTAATTATTATAATAATTACTATTATCTATAAATATTAATAATAATAATTATTATTATTGTCTAGTGGTCTTCTGGCTACCTACTTAGTGCCTTAGCACAGACTGTTGTGGTTGGACGGTTATTTGATAGAAAGGTATTCCCTTTGTGGAATTAAAATGGTGGCATAGTCGACAAGTATTTACTCAGGTGCCCAGTGTATGTACCAGGCTCTTACTAAGCGCTGGGGATACAAAGAAGGGCAAAAGCACTCTCTGCCTTCAAGGAGCCTGCATTCTAGTGGAGGAGAAGATACGCCAAAAAAAAAAGTACACGCATGATAAATATATATATGGCATAAATGGGAGTTCATCTCAGAGGGCAGGTAGGGGGATGGTGTTGGATAGGTGGGTGAGTGGGGGTGAGAAAGGCCCCTTGCAGTGGATAAAGCTCTGGAGTTGGGGTTGTCAATCGGGAAGAACTCGACTTTGTGCTTGAAATAAGAGGTGTGTCAACCATCGGTAGAATGATGGATCTGACCTCTGAGGGTCATTTGGAACTTTAAATCTGTTATCCTGTGAACTGCCAAAGTGTATTCCTAAAGCACAGGTCTTTCTATTTAACATCCCCCTCAGAAAGGTTTTCATTGCCTTTATTTGAAATTGTTTTCTTATCTCTTTAATTAACCATGTTACAAAGCTAGCTGACCCTTTCATTCCCAACCAGCTTATAATTATAAAAAGAATTACACCTGCTTCAGCTTGTCCAGGGCAAAATTAGCAGGTAGTTTGAGCCTCATTCTGCCCTGTTTTGACTAACTGCATATAAAAACAATGTGCAACATTCTGGATGAAGACAAATTCAATTCACTGCATGTCAAAGGTGATGATTATGTCTTTGACAGACCTCCATTTTCCCGGTACTTTATCTTGCATATTCTGAGCAGCCAGTGTTCCTGCTTGAGGAGTAGGAACTGTCGTATGTCAGAAGCATATCAGAATATGCTTCTTCTAGGACATCAAGCTTAAAATCTTTGTTACTGATCTCAGCATTTCTGATCCTATCAAAACCTTGGGTTGGCTTGGACGCTTGGCATCAGTGAAGACCTGTCCAAAGCAGTAATAACAAATTTTGTCCATGAGGCAGTTGAGTGGTTCTGGGGAGCTTTCCCAGTGCTCTATTGCCTTTAAAACAAAATATTATAAACTTCCATTTGACATTTAAAGCCCTTCATGGTCTGGTTCTGGCCCATCTTTCCAGATTTATATATTATTCCACTTAACTCCACAGTCCAGCCAAACTGGGCTACTTCACATAAGATACCCCACGTCTTGTCTTCATGAGCTGTCCTCTATGCCTGAAACACATTACCTTCTCAAGGCCTCCTCTTAGAATTCCTACATCCTTTGAAAACTTAGCTCACTTCCTACATCAGACTTTGTCTGATCTCCAAATTAACTCATATTATTTGATACACATTTTGTATTTACTTGTGTGCTCGCATGTTGTTTTCCCTCATAAAATCTAGGCAAGCTCCTTGAGGTCAGGGATTGTTTTGCTTTTTTCATTGTATTCCCAGCGTCTATCATAGTGGTTCTTATTAAATGCTTGTTGGTTGATTTACCACAGCTTTCTTCTAGTTTAGCCCTCTGGTACAACATATACCCTTTTCTACTGGACAGTCCTTTAAGTGTTTGGAGACAACTGTTATAATGCCTCTCCTTTTTTTTCTTCCTCAGGCCAAAGCAACCCATTCTTCTGTGATATGGTTTTCTGACCTGTCTCCACGCTGGTCCCCTCTCCTCTCCCTTACTCTCCATAATCTTCGTTATCTGCTATGTCTCTGGCTTGGGTAACTGCTTAGAACTGATTTATTTGCTGAGGCTCCTGGAGAGGTTCAGTGACTTCTCCGGTGTGACATTGCTAAACAAAATCAGCGGTAGTGTTGGTGCCTAGGTATTCTTAATGTCAAGCCCAGCTCTCCTTTGGCTTCCTCAGATGATATCTAACATTTACTTTAATATTTCCAGCATTTTACATGTATTTTCTTATTTGTACCTCACAGCAGCCCTGTGAGGTAGGTGTGGTTAGCATCCATTTTACAGTTGGGGAAGCTGAAGCTGAGAGAGATTCAGTGACTTTCTGCCCAGTGTCACAGAGCTAGCAATCTAACCAGTCACAGGCAAGATTAGAATCTGGGTCTTCCTAACTCTCAAGTCCAGCATTCTGTCTTCTTTGTCACCTAGTTTCCTTGACTCCGCTTAATAACTCCATTTGGCTCATGAAAATGAAACAATACTCCAGATATGACCTAACACCCTTGCTACTGTTGGGCAATTTCCTAAGCCTCTTGAGGTTTCATCTGGTTTATTCATTTGTAAAATTAGATGTTTAGATGATCTCCAAGGCTCCTTATGTCTTTAAATCCTTTTACTTTCTGTAATATGAATATTATACTTAAATTAATATAAGCCAAAGTTGTATTACCTTTTATAGCCATACCTTATTTCAAAAACTTAAGCATCATAGATGCAGAATTAGGCATTTTCTAACTTAGACCATATTCTAAAGCTTAGTAAAAAGTTATATTTGAAACCCATTGACTTTTTTATTTGCCGTCTGACCAATGAGGTTAAGTGACTTGGCCAAGGTCCCACAGCTGTTTGAGGTCACATTTGAACTCGGGTCCTCCTGACTCCAGTCTTCTATCCACTGTGCCACCTAGCTGCCCCCAACCATTGACTTTTTAAAAGAAATTGACGTAATGTGTTAGATGGTGTTGAGATTCTTAGGCTTACTCACAAAAACTACTTAACCTATATTGTAATTCTACTTTCCTGAATTCTGAGTTCTGGGATAGATAGATAGATAGATAGATAGATAGATAGATAGATAGATAGATAGTTTTTTCTTTTCTTTCCTGGACAGGGCCATCTCTAGACAACATTTTGAAAAAGGCAAACCTGTCTTTGGTTCCCTTCTACTTCCCTTCTGAAACCCAGTGTGCTTTTCTTCCTCAGGTACCAGTACTGCTTTTCATTATAAGCACTACATGATAGGGACAGTTCCTGTTCCTCAAAGAGCCTGGTGCTCCTAAGTGACTTTATTGATGTTTCTGTGTTAGTGGCTGATGGCTAATTGGTTTTTTTTAAATTTTATTTTAAAAATTTATTTATGTTTAGTTTTCAACATTTACTTTTATAAGATTTTGAGTTCTAAATTTTTTCCTCCTCCCTCCCCTCTCCCCTCCTGAAGATGGCATGCAATCTGATATAGGCTACAGACCTATTAAACATATTTCCGCATTAGTCATGTTGTGAAAGAAGAATCAGAACAAAAGGGAAAAACCACGAGAAAGAAAAAATGAACAAAAAAAGAGAAAATTGTATGCTTCTATCTGCATTCAGACTCCATAGTTCTTTCTCAGGATGTGGATAGCATTTTCCATCATGAGTCTTTTGGAATTGTCTTAGATCATTGCATTGCTGAGAAGAGCTTAATCTATCAAAATTGGTTGTCGCACAATGTTGCTGTTACTGTGTATAATGTTCTGGTTCTGCTCACTTTGTTCAGCATCAGTTAATGTAAATCTTTGCAGGTTTTTCTGAAATCTACTTGCTCATCATTTTTTTTTCTAATTTTCACATTAGTCATGATGTATAGAAGAATTAGAACTAATGGGAGGAACCACGAGAAAGAAGAAATAAAACAACAAAAGAAAAGGAGAGCAAATAGTATGCTTCCATCTGCATTCAGACTCCATGGTTCTTTCTCTAGATGTGGATAGCATTTTCCATCATGAGTCTTTTGGAGTTGTCTTAGATCCTTGCACTGCTGAGAAGAGCTAAGTCTATCAGAGTCAGTCATTGCACAACTAGGCTGTTACTGTGTATGATATTCTCCTGGTTCTGCTCAGTTCACTCGGCATCAATTCATGTAAGTCTTTCCAGGTTTTTCTGAGGTCCGCTTGCTTATCATTTCTTATAGCACAATAGTATTCCATTACATTCATATACCACAACTTGTTCAGCCGTTCCCTGGTTGATGGACATCCCCTCACTTTCCAATTCTTTGCCACCATAAAAAGAACGTCTATAAATATTTTTGTACATGTGGGTTCTTTTCCCTTTTTTGATCTCTTTGGCATACAGACCTAGTAATGGTATTGCTGGATCAAAGGGTAAGCACAGTTTTATAGCCCTTTGGGCATAGTTTTAAATTGCACTCCAGAATATCTGGATCAGTTCACAACTCTACCAACAATGTATTAGTGTTCCAATTTTCCCACATCTTTTCCAACATTTATCATTTTCCTATTTTTTCATGTTAGCCAATCTGATAGCTGTGATGTGGTACCTCAGAGTTGTTTTGATTTGCATTTCTCTAATCAGTAATGATTTAGAACATTTTTTCATATTACTATAGATAGCTTTGATTTCTTCGTCTGAAAACTGTTCATACCCCCTGACCATTCATCAGTTGGGGAATGACTTGTTTTCTTGTAAATTTGACTCAGTTCTCTATATATTTCAGAAATGAGGCTTTGATGATAACTGTTTTGTCATAAAATGATTCAAACCTTTGATTGAGGTCATTAGGCCACATTTAAGCAACGTTTAGAATGTCAACTACGACAGGAAATGTATACCTTAGCAAGGTAGCCCATTTAATTTTAGATCTCTTTGTTAGAAAATTCGTATATTGAGTTGAATTTGGAAACTGGAGCATTCGAGTATTGAGTTTAATCTTCCTTCATATAACTGATCCACTGGTCCTAGTTCTGTCCTCTGAAGCTACATAGAAAAGGTTGAGTATTTCTTCCATATAACAGCCCTTTTTGAAGACAACTATCTTGTTCTCTATAAGTCTTTTTCTTTTTCTTTTTTCAGTATGTGGCATTTGGGGTGAAATGACTTGCCCAGAGTCACACAGCTAGTGAGTATTATGTGTCTGAGGTCGGATTTGAACTCAGGTCCTCCTGACTCCAGGGCCAGTGCTCTATCCCCTGCACCTGTAAGTCTTTTTCAAGTAATCATCCCCAGGTCCTTCAGCTTTGTCTTATATGATAGTGATGTGATACCCTAGTGTGGAATTCTCTCCCTCCCCATCTCTGCCTGTTGGCTTCCTTCAGTCCCAGCTAAAATCCCACCTTCTACAGGAAGCCTTTTCTCATTCCCCTTAATCCTAGTGCCTTCCCTCTGTTGATTATTTCCAATTTATTCTGTATATTTCTTGTTTGTACATGTTATTTGCATGTTATCTCCCTCATTTCTTCGAGCTCCTTGAGAACAGAGACTGTCTTTTACCTTTCTTTGTATCCCTAGTGCTTAGCAAAGTACCTGGCACATAGCAGGGGCTTAATAAATGTTTATTGACTGACCAACTGACCTTGCCTTTCTCTGGTCAGACTTCAGTTCTTTTATTGTTCCAGAATTGAATACCATTGTCTAGATGTATTGTAACAAATTTGTCACATATTAAGTAGGACTATTACTTCCTGATTCTGGACAGGTTTCTGTGTTTCTATTAAGCAGCCTAGCACTGTATTAGTATTTATTTATTTTTTTACTGTCATAGCACACTTTAGACTTACATAAAGCTTGTAAGGACTCCCTCAACTGTGCAGTTGATTTGTGTGTGTGTGTGTCTGTCTGTCTGTCTTTGGTGAGGCAGTTGGGGTTAAATGACTTGCCCAGAATCACATAGCTAGTGAGTGTTATGTGTCTGAGGCAGGATTTGAACTCAGGTCCTCCTGACTTCAGGGCCAGTGCTCTATCCACTGCACCACGCAGCTGCCCCTTGCAGTTGATTTTTTTAAAAATCCAAATGCAGGACTTCACATTTATCTGAATTAAATTTCATCTTACTAGATTTATCCCCTTGTTTTCAGAATTGGAAGGGACCTCAGAGGTATCACTTAACCTACAAAATAAATCACACTTTCCTTAGCCTGAAATTTAAGGCCTTTTACAGTCTGATCCTTGTTTAATCCTCCAAATTAACATTCCATGAACCCTCTATTTGAGACATTTTTCTCACTACTCATTCCTTCAGGTGCCCCTCCCCCCATATTCCATTTGCATTCCCACATTATCGCTGCTATTCTGCCTGTTTTTCACATGCTAAAGAGCCTATCTTAACATATATCTTCTCTTTAATTATTTCCTGGGCTCAAAGACCACCAATTTAAGTCTCCAGGAAATCTAGGAATATCCCAGCCCACAAAGATCCTTGTTGCAACTCATAACACTTACTATTTGAACCATTAATTTGGTACATCATCTATTTCCTTTTATTTTTATGAACTTGCAAATATAGGATTTGTGTTGTGAAACTATATCTACCAATGCAGATTCTAACTCTTGTCTTTGATTAGATAAATCCTAAAGACTTGCCTGAGGCACAGAGAGGTTAAGTGATTTGTGCTGGGTGTCAGGGCTATTAGAGGTAGTATTTAAACCCACCATTGTCTTCTTCACTCCAAGCACATCTGTCTTTCTGCTTCATTGTGCTACTGCTTATGACATATTACAAAATGAATACCTTACATGTTATGGAAAGTTAGAGTATTGGACCTAGGCTTAGGAAGACCTAAGCTCGTAGCCAGCTTCAGTCACTTACTATGTGTGTGACCGTAAGCAAGTTATTTAACTTCTCTTTCTTGCCTCATCTGTAAAATGGAGATAATAGCACCTACCTCTCAGGGTTGTTATAAAGATAATATTTGTAAAGTGCTTTGTAAACTTTAAAGTTCTATATAAAAACTAGTTATTATTAAAATATGTGCCTTTATAAAAAGTAGTAACAAAAACGGTCCTTCAGTTGTTCCTTTGGCATTTTATTACTCTCTAGTCTTAACTTCAGCCTGTTAAGATACCCTCCTTCAGGACACGTGTAAAATATTTTTTATCTCCCACTCGTGTCTCCAGTTTTCTTTTTGTTACTTTACTACTATACATTTAATAACTTCTGAAAAAATACTCTCTCACTTCAATTTGTTGTGAATTGCATTGTACCCTACTTTTTAATCTCTTTTGGGCAAAAAGGGATGTCATATATATGTGAACATTTGTTTTACGTATTTAAATGTCTGTAGTGAAAAGGCAGGAAAGACTTTTGTGCTGCTACCATGGGAACTGGGGGACAGGGCAGAGATTTTACAAAGGGAGTTCTTAGAAAAGGGTCAGTCATCCTCTTGATACAATTCATGCCAATCACAGACTACCTGAGTATTGCTTTATGGAGCTAGAGAAAAAAAAAGAATTCATCTGGAGGAACAAAAAGGTAAGAATAGTAAGAGAATTAATGGAAAAAAAAGTAGAAAAGAAGGGGAAGGGGGCCTATGGGCATGAGATCTCACTATACTACAAAGCCATTGCTTTGATACTGAGTTACAAAAAGAGGCAGTTCATTCAGAGTGCACCTAGGAAGGAATATATTAACTGACCAGTGGGAGCAGTGACTACATGGGATTTTCTTTAGGCAGGTAGAAAGGATTTCAAGAAGTGACACTTAATAGTGAGTGTTAGAATAAAGAAGAGTCACCAGCAGTCTGTTGAGGGACAGTGGGTGTGGTGACAGAGTTCTGCACTTGAACTAAAGACCTGGCTTTGAATATAGCAATATATCACTGACTGTGATCATGGGCAAATTAATTGACTTCTGCCAGTCTCAGTTTCCTCATTTGTAAAATGAAGATAATAATATTGATACTACTTGAATCTCAGTGGTTGTGAGGGAAGTGCTTTGGAAAAATTTAAAGGGCTAGAGAAATGAATTATTGCTAACCCTTGGGCCTGCCAGATAGGTTAGACATATCGTAAATATCATAAATAAATCATTCCATTGCTTTGTGCTTATTTTGCATATATTTTTTGTCTGCTTATCTGTATACTTATTTTCCCTGGTAGAATAAGCTTCTTGAGGGCAAGGGTTTTATATTTGTATTTGTAACCCCAGCACTTAGGACAGTGAAAATTGGCATATGATTAATAAACTCTCAGCCTGTCACACTCCCTATTCTAATAATTCTGAACCCCTGGCTGCCATTGTTCAAACTCTGTTGTCTCTCCCCCACTGGTCACTCCCTTATTCCTATCCCTTTCAATGTAACCCTTCCCCAAAGAGTATCTCTCAGCCTCAATGTTCCACTCTGAAGCTACCCATCCCCTTTGTGGTGCCCTCTAGAATACCCACTCCATAATTAAAAACTTCCTTTTTTATCACACTTTTCATTTCTCTTTTTGTCTCTTTGTACTCACTGAGAACTTGGCTGCTCCTGATGACAAAGCCTTCCTGACCATCCTCTTCAGAATTGTTTTTACTTCTTTGCTGTTTGAGGTGGGGGAGTTGGAGTATATTCCACGTTCTCTGTTTCCACTTCTAGACTCTTCCTCTGCCATCACTCTTGAGTAATCTCTCCTCCTTTGAAGTTCGCTTATTGTGTTTTTACCACCCAGTCAAGATTTTGGTAGTTGTTATCTACCAACTTCCAGGACATTCTCCTTTTCTCAAGGAGTCTGGTGCCTGGACTCAGAGTCTCTCCTCCCCAACTCTGTGCTCATACGAGGGGACTTGAACATACGTATTGATCCTCCCTAAAACATTCTAACCTCCCAGTTGCTCAGTTTACTCATTTTCCGTGACCTGTTCTTCCATCCTATTTGGCTATACCCTTGTTGCTTTCACCACTTCCGTGTTTGTGAACTCTGACATTTCCCTTATCTGATCCTAAACTGTTGTCATTGCAGCTCTCTCTTTGCCTTGCAATCCCTACCGTGTTCTTTGTTTCTCACTGTGACCGCCAATCCTTCTGCTCAGTTCTTTCCCCAGGCCAGCACTTTATTTCTTCACTAGCTCCGATCTCTCTTTCCCATCTTGATCCCTTGGTAAATCAGTTCAGTTCTTTACTGTTCTCTTCTCTTGAGTCCCTTGCCCCCTTATCCTGTTAACCTTTCTGTGACATGCCCCAGCCTTAGATAACTCCCACCATCTGCTGCCTTCACTCCTGTTCGTGTGCTGCTGAATGAAGCGAGAGAAGATCACAGACCTATACTGATTGGGTTCACCTGGGCTTTCACTACAGCAGGGTAATCCTTTGACACTACCTAATTGATTCACTATCATACTTGCGAAACCTTTCCATCCCTCAGACTTCCCATAGCTGTCCTTCCCCCTGAGAAGCTGGGAACCTTGCCTTGTCTTTCCCTAGAAAGATTGAAATGTTTTACCAAGAGCTCCCTCTTATCTCCTCTTCTTTGTCTCTGCATGATGAGGCGGCCCTTCTTACCAAGGGCCACTAGACTCTAAATTAGGCATGTGGATCCCATTCCTGTCCCATCTTCTCCAGCAGATTGCCCCCTTTGTCATACTTTCTCTTTCATTAATCTTCAACTGTCCCTGTCTCCTGACTACTTCCCTGCTGCCTACAATATGCCCATGTCTCCCTCCTTCCTCAAAAAACCCTTCTTTTCTTGAGCCATCCATCCCTTCTACCTGTCATCCTATAGCTCTCCTCTCTTTCATACCTAAACTTGTGTGCTTCCAGTTCCTTTTTCCTTATTCTCTCATGACTGCATTCTGGCTTCCAACCTCATCATTCAACTACAACTGCTCTCTACCAGTGATTTTTACACATCCACTAGCCTTTTTTTAATTATCATCCTTTTTTACCCTTCTTCAGACTTTGCTACTCTCAGTCACCTTCTTCTCGTTGATACTTTCTTTTCTGGTAAGCTTTTTGTGACACTGCTTTCTTCTGGTTCTCTTCCCACTTGTCCAAGTGCTCCTTCTTTACCTTTGCTGGATCTTCATTCAGGTGGCAGCCACTAACTGTGGATGTCATCCAAGGCTCTGTCCTGGGCCGCCTTCTCCCTCTGTACTGTTTCACTTGGTGATTTCATCATCTCCCAAGGATTCAATTATCACCTCTGTGTAGATGATTCTCAAATCTAGTTTTTATCTCTCTTGGCCTCCGTTCTCTCCCATTGGACATCTTAAACTAAGCATGTCCAAAACCAGCTTATTATCTTTCCCTCCCATATCCTCTTCTTTTCCTAACTTTCTTATTAATATCAATGGCACCACCATTCTTCCAGTCACCCAGGCTCTCAACCTAGGTGTCATCCTCAACTTCTAACATTCCATTCCTCCCCCACCCCCAATTGCCGTATCTTATTAATCGTCAGGTCCTGTCATTTCTTTCTTTATAACATCTCTCATATGTGTCCCTTTTTCTGACAGTGCTGCCATCCTGGTGCAGGCCTTCATTACTTCACACCTGGATTATTGCAGTAGCCTGACAGTTTGCTTCCTTGCCATGAGTCTCACCTTACTCCAATCCTTCCTCCACTCAGCTGTCAAAGTAAAAAAGTATAGAGACCATATCCCTCCTCAAACTCTATTCCAGGATCAAATATAGCATTCTCTGACTTGTAAAGTCCTCATACCTTTCCAGTTTTCTTACATTTTATCCACTTCCATAGCATTCTGTAATTCAGTGACACTGGTGTCTTTGCTGTTCCTTGTGTTTAACATTTTCATCTCCCAACTCTGGGCATTTTCTGGGCATTTTCACTGGCTTCCCTGTTCTTGGAATTCTCTTCCTCCCCATCTCTGCCTCCTGATTTCCCTGGCTTCTTTCAAGTCTCAGGTAAAGCCTCACTTTCTACAAGAAGCCTCTTCTTATCTCTCTTTATGCTAGTACCTTCCTTCTGTTGACTAGCTATAATTTTTCCTATCTCTTGTTTGTACGTAGTTGTTTGAATATTGTCTCCATAATTAGACTGTGAGCACAGTGCCTCACACATAGTAGGCATTAAGTAATTGCTTGTTAATTTGATGGCTTAATAAATGCTTGATGAATTAAAATTCAGGGTATGGGTGGTTATATAAAGAGTTATTTGGATATAAAACTAAAGAGTATATCTGGGTGCCAGCGACTGAAAGCCTGAGTAAGCCGAGGACTGGGACTGCAGGTGTGAGTAGTTGTCTAGCAGGAAATAGCTTAAAACCCTAATCATCCAATTAATGATAAAACTACAGTTGATTAACTTAAGTAATATGATTGTGGATCTCTGATTTTCCTTTCTGTGTCTTAAGATACTGTAAGGCAGTTTTATATTCTAACTGAATGAATGAACCAGTTGTGCTCAAGCAACACTGGGACACTGGAGAGAAGTAAAGGGAAAAGGCTGAAGTTCCAATATTGAAATCTTTGGAGGAGACTCTTCTGAGACTGATGATGGTGCAAAGGCTACATCATACAGTCTTCATGGTATCTTGGTGCTTAAGCTGAAAATTATTCTTTCTCCCTTTTCTTCTCATTTCCCTTGTCTCCTTTGTATTGCTGGATAGGGATTCTTAACTTATCCTTCCCTTTGCTGGACCTAGGTACCGTCTTGTGGTGTTATGCCTGTTTTGTGATAGCTAGGAGGATGAAGATACATAAAATCTGGTATAGTCTTCTCATTGGCTCCTTTTGGCTTCTTTCCTCAGAACAGTATGGTCCTCTCTACTGCTATCTTCATCACTCTCTTAGGTTTGCTGGGTTACCTGCACTTTGTGAAGATTGATCAAGAAACCCTACTTATCATTGGCTCTCTTGGCATCCAGATGACCTCGTCTTATGCGTCAGGAAAAGAGAGTACAACCTTCATTGAGATGGGCAAGGTGAAGGATGTTGTCATCAATGAGGCCATTTACATGGTAAGTGCTCTTCAGGCATCTCTTGAAGCACATACCCTTTGGAATATTCTTAGACACTGAGTGTTACTTAATATCCAGAGGATTATTGACCACGTAGTTAGAGCTGATGCTCTGCTCACTGAGAAGACCATCTCCAAAAAAAGGCATCAAGTCCTTATTTGCTTATAGAATATCATAACTGGAAGGGACCTTAGGGAAGTCATCAGATCCAACTGTCTTATTTTACAAATGAAGCCAAAAGAGGTGGAATGACTTGCTTACCATCCTCATGAAGTAGACAAGATGCTGATTTTGTAGTATGTAATTTAAAAAGAAAGCTCTTGTTATTATAGAAACATACTTATATATTACTCTATGGTTTTCAGAACTCTATTCTTATGACAATTTTGGTATAGGGGAGTCTGTTATTACCTTTATTGTAGATAAGTAATAGGGAATTAGCACTTCAGACAACTGATAGCCTGCCTTCTGGGCAGCCTTGCTCTATTGTCAGTCTAGAAAATGTTATCACTTCTCCTTCAACTTGTTTCTGTCATGTACATTTGAAACATTTATTATCTATTAGGAATGTAGCCCTCTGAAGTTGACTCTCACTAAAAAGCTGTGTGTTATATTTGTGCTTCAATCATTTATTTATTTATTTAATAGGTTTTTTTTTTTGGAGGAGGCGATTGGGGTTAAGTGACTTCCCAGAGTCACACAGCTAGTGAGCATTTATTTATTTTCTTATAGCAAAAGGTGATCTACTACCTGTGCATTTTATTGAAGGACCCAGTAGAACCACAGAGGGTGTCACAAGTAGTGCCTGTCTTCCAGGTGAGCCCAGATATACCTTATCTTTCTGGATTCAGATCAGGGAATAAACTCTTTGAGGGACTAGATGGTGATTTATATACCTTTGAAGCTCCACAGTACTTGGGTACTTCATCCATATTTGAATTGATGAATAGATGAAGAGTGTTTATGCATGAATGTAGAGCTTTTGTAAAACTGAGGTGCTGAGCTATTTTGTCTTTTAAGGTACCAGTAACCTCCAAAAATCATTAGTTCTGACCCTCTGTTTCTCCTTGCTGGGCTTTAGAGTGCGAAGCCCCGACTGGACTGCTTGATTGAAGTATACAGGAGCTGCCAAGAGATCTTAGCACACCAGGCAGTCACATCAACAAGCCCGTGAGTCCTATCCAGCCGATTCCCAGGGTGCTTCCTGTCAAGATAATCCCAGATCCTGGAGCCACAGCCATTCATTTGTTTTGGCCAGTTCTGAACAGCTTGGCACCATGGTGTCGTGGACAAAATGCTAGCCGTGTAGTCAAGAAGACTTGTGTCTTAGTTCTCCTTTTTGCACGTACCGGCCCCATGAGCCCAGGGAAGTGCTGGACCTCTGAGGCCCTCAGGCAGGGCAGGTTACCTGCCTTGGGAGGGGGGATTCCCTTTATCAGCAGAATCACAGGCACAGTCCCAAATGACAAATGGCAGACCATCAGTGAGACCCAGCTTTGATGACCGACACGGAAGTCAGGCAGTACAGAGGACTAGAACAGATGACAGAATGTCTGGATTGTGTCCTGTCTTCACCACTAATCCGCTGTGTGAGGTTATGCAGGTTACTTCTTTGTGTGTTAGTTTTCCTTCCTGTACAGAATGAACAGTGTCTTATTTTTGTATTGCCTTCAGCACCTTAATAACTGTTTGTTGAAAGGAACGGATGAATGTGAGATGGGGATAACTGCATTCTACCTCATTGTGTGGGAGAGGTAAAATATGAGTGAGATAATGATGAGGTAAAGTCCTTTGGGAAGAAGGAGCCAGGTCAAAACAAGGTGGTGTTATGAAGGTGATTGTTAATAAAATGGAACTGGGAAAATCTGTGTGTGTGTGGCTTTCTCTTTGTAGTAGTTCAGGAATCCCTTGTGGAGGAATTCTGAGAGCAGAATCCTTTATTCTACTAGCAGAAACTAGAAGGACTCCTCAATAGCTCATGATTAGAGGAGTGGGTGATAAGGCAAGAGTTGGTGGCCTGTTTTCAAAAAGATTGAAAGTCTGTGGTCTTCAGATTTTTCCGTTATCACATTTGACTCAGCTCTAGTATGTGAGCTCCATTTTAGATGATCCTAAGTAGGAGAGTTTGACAGATCAGATAAGTTGGTGCAAACCACATCTCTTTAGAACTCTAGAGGTTTGTTCTTCCCTAAGCAGTGTGACCCTAGGAGTCAAATTCTAGGTGGAATTGAGATTCTTTTTTTTTTTTTTTGGCGAGGCAATAGGGTGAAGTGACTTGCCCAGGGTCACACAGCTAGTAGGCGTCAAGTGTCTTGAGGCTAGAGGTTCTTCCGAATCCAGGGCCAGTACTCTATCCACTGCACCATCTAGCTGCCCCTCTGAGGTTCTTCTTAAGAAATATAACTTATGTAGTGTTTAAGAGAGGAGAGAACTCATAGAATCATAGAGTTGGAAGGGACCTCAGAAGCCCAAAAGAAATCTCCCATAAACAAGTAAAGCATTTATTAAGCATTTACTGTATGCCAGGCAATATTCCCTTCATGTTGTCATCCAGCCTCTGCTTGAAGACTTTCAGTGACAAGGAGCACACTACTTCTTGGGACAGCCCATTGCAGTTTTATATAGTTTTAAATGTTAAGAAAGCTTTCCTTCTATTAAGCTAAAAATCTGCTTTTGCAACTTCCTTCCACATTGCCAAGTAGAACATGTCTAATCCCCCTTCTATAGAATAGCCCATCAAATAATACTTACAGTCATGTTCTGCCAAGTCACTTTGGAACCTTGTTTCACCATCTTAAAATTGAGGGTTAGTCATACTGTCTTTTGAGGGATGGCTATGAACAGCAGTGTTGGCAAGGAATACTTGGGGAGCTTTCTTAGTATATGTGCCACTTACCTTAGGATTAGTGATTTATAAGACTTACTAAGAAAACTGATTGCCAGCTAAAGATCTTGTAAAGAATTTGAGGGGGGAAAATGGAGAATCATTTAGGTTTTGGTTAGAGAAGAAAGAATTGTCTTAATTGTAGATGACACAAACCCCTGTAAGTTCTGACAATTTACTTTTTTTTTAAGGCATTTGGGGTTAAGTGACTTGCCCAGGGTCACACAGCTAGTAAGTGTCATGTGTTTGGTCTGAGGCCAGATTTGAACTCGGATCCTCCTGACTTCAGGGCCAGTCCTCTATCCACTGTGCCACCTAGCTGCCCCAACAATTTAATTTCTATGATCTGTGTGGGATTAGTTTTATGATGGTGCCTGTCAGATATTAAATCAATCAGCTCCCTCACAGACAGCTGCCTTTGTGGTATTCCAGTCAGATTGATATGCTCTTCTAAGATTTTGTGTTGTCTGTCAATATTGCCAGAAGGGATGCAGGTAGCCCCAGATAGAAATGGCTTGTTTTCTAGGTGAAGCAGGTTGTTCAGGTATTAGATACAGAAGGCAGAAATATCAGACATTGATGCTAAGGGAGCTTTTCTCTTTTGATTCCTTATGGGCCTGGGGATATAATAGAGTTTAAGGATAGGAAGAAGGCAGGAAATATCCATTGGGATTGAATAAGCTGCTTCAGCTTGAAGCAGTTTGAAGTATTAACCCTCCAATAGTTTGGCCTTCATAACCTTCTATCAAAGGAAGCAGCTATTGTGGAAATGGTCTGCTGTCCCTGTCACTACCAACACAAAATGCCAACTGTCTCTAGTGGGAAAGTAAACTTGAGAGCCCTGGGAATAGTAACACCCTTCCCCCTGGATTCCTGGCCACTTCCAACCACTAACCCTTCTTCCAGCATAGCTCCCATAGCCATTGTCCAAGAAGCAACCCTTGCAGAGATGCAGCTGCTGAATGCTGGCCTGGAAAAGGAAGTTCTTCCCAATAAAGTCCTTGGGTGTTGTCAAGTGGTTCGACATCAGAGACAAGGTTTTACTGGTGGAAATGATATTTTAAAAGATGCATTACTGTATGCTTAGCTACTGCACCTTAAGTACCTCTGGGCCTTTCCATTTGACTTGCAGCAAAACCCTCCCAGATGTGGTTTCCCCCATTAGAATATGAGTACCCTGAGATTGGGGACTCCCTTGCTTTTCCATTTGTGTCCCTGGTGCTTTGTATTGTAAGATTAATAATAAATGCTCATTCATCCTACATAAACGGTGGAGAAGGAAATGGCAAACCACTCCTATATCTTTGCCAAGGAAAACTCTAAAAGGGGTCACAGAGTGGGACACAACTGAAAAATGACTAAATACCACCACATAGTATGGATAAACTCCAAGGGAGGGAAGAAGAGAAGCGGGGAAAAACCCCTCAAAACCTAGTGTAAATAATTCCTTTTTTGGTTATTGGTAGATACCAATGTTTTACTTGTTGTTGCAGACAAGATTATTCCTGTTTGCCCTATAGGCAGGGGCTCAGGATATTATGAAGTAAAATTGGAGATATGCTCTGCCTTCCACACCACCCCTGGATGAGTGGTTATAATAAGGTATGTCAGGTGAATCTTCATTTCCTAAGGGAAGGAAGAGGTGAGAACAAGGAGAGCAGTGAAGTTATATGCATTTGAATATGCTATTAGAAGTGCTTTATTATCCTTTCCAGCTTAGAATGCATAGGGGGGATTTTATAGAGCCAGGGCCTCTCAGAGAAACCAGGTTCAACTCTGTCCAGTTTTAGCATCGTGAGGGGGCTAGTGGTAACAACGAGAGGGTTCAAATCTGGCCTTTGAATGGAATTGCTCTTTCCATGCAGCTGCCTCTGCTCTCTTCCTTGTAAATGTTAAGTCTACCTTGGGTGTTACAGAGCTGGGAAATGAAATTGTAGTCTTATTAAACATTGGGAAAACAGTATGGGTTCTGTTTGGTAGGCTTTGGAGGAGGTATGGAGACCAGTAAGAATCGTCTGCCTCGGTCCTAGTGGAGAGGTAAGAATTTGGTGGTAGGAAACAGTTTCTTTCACAGTCTTGTTTTTGTTTTTTAGGCAACTGGAGTTAAGTGACTTGCCCAGGGTCACACAGCTAGTAAGTGTCAAGTGTTTTGGTCTGAGGCCGGATTTGAACTCAGGTCCTCCTGACTTCAGTGCCGGTGCTCTATCCACTGCGCCACCTAGCTGCCCCTCACAGTCTTTTTTTTTTAAGATGAAAGATACTTCCAGTAAGCTTGACTAATTCTGCATTCCTACTGTTTCCCTTAAACTGTTCTCCCCTACAGAAAGCAGAGCATGTCTTAAGGGATAAGGTCGGGATCATAAGCTCTAGGAGTCCAACAAAGCTGCAGGTAGTATATTTATTTGGATCTTAAAAGACCAGGAAGAAATCAGTGCATAGTCCCCTGTCCACAGTAATGAATGCTTATTTTTAAAGCATTTGGTCCAGTGATTAAACCTAGACTAGAGGAGATAGTTTGGTAAGGGTCCTGGGACAACGTAGGGCAGTGAAGTTCGCCCAGTCGAGAGTACAGCTGAGCAGCCTCAGTCCCTAGCCAGGTTAGGACGTCATCATACAACATCATACTCCAGCTGCCACACAGCTCACTGCAAGGACCCACTCACTCCTGTGTAAGGACTTGAGTTTCTCTTCCCTATCGTTGGAGCCTGAGTGCACCCACTGTCCTCCTCTGCAGTTCCTACACGCCTGCCTCCAGTTGGATTGAGTGTTGGGAGATAAGGGGTAGTGTTCCCTCCCAGAAACAGGGAAGAAGTCCATTCTTTCTCCATCTCCTGCTACCTCATCAGCATGGGAATAAAGTCTGTTGGGGGAAGGCTTTAGGCCTTTGCCACAAATTCTGAAAAGGTCAGTTCTGAAGTGAATGTGTGAGAAAATCAGCTGCAATTTAAAACCCCTAGATGCAGAGAATATGTAGGATTTAGGAGGTATTTTTCTTGTCAAGGGCAGTGTCCTGGATTCTGGATGGTGTCTGCACAGAATCAAGACCTCTCTTGGGAATCTGGTAGAACTGCATTCAGAGTCTGGCCACTCGTGTGAGAAGAAGGTGAGTACTTGGCTTCTGTCATTTGGGTTTAGATTTCGGAAAGTCAGGGCATGAAACTCAGCACGCTGAAGACAGTAGATCGCATAGGCATTGTCATCTGCCTGCAGAACTGGTGAGAATTTGAAACAGGCACAAGGGATGGGTGGGAGTTAGCTCATAGTAGAAGCAGGGACTCGGCAAGATGTCACCAAGCCCACAGGCACAAAGTGAGGGGAGATAGGCGGGGGAAAGATGCTCACAGAAGCGTTGGCCCTTTGGTGCTATGTGAGGCAGAATCAAGGAACTGTTTTCCATCCATTTCTTGGAGGTGTCGAATAGGAGGTATATTAGGAGATGAGGTTGAGACTGTGGAACAATGGTTCATGTAGCTGGCCATCATGAATGTCAACTCTGTAATCTAGGAAAAGGGAAGAAAAGAAAATAACTGTAAAATCTGGGCATTTTGGATTACTGCCTGCATGGAAGCCATAAAATTCAGATGGAGGTAGAGATATCTTCTGGCCCGTTGCAACTTGGTCTCTCTTCTAAGCCTTAGAGCTTGGAGAGATCATAGCACAATCTATTAGGATCTGGGTTTTTAAGTCCCAGCTATGCCACTTTTTAACTGGGTGACCTTGGTTGGGCCCTGATGTGTGACCTCATCTGTTCTGCAAAATGGGGACACATTTCATGCCCTCATTGGGTTGTTGATATGATGTGTGTTCAGTATTTTATAAACCCTAAAGTGCCGTGTAATGCCAGCCGTTGTTATCTGCCAGAAAATATGAATCTTTTACCTTCATTCCTTCATGGAGCTTATAAAGGACCAGAGGAAATTGTCCTGGCAGCTGCTCAAACCCACCTTAGGAAGTTCCATCCGGAAGATCAGCTTCTCAGTGTTGCCTTTACCAGAACTTTTATCTGGAACAGGTCTGATCACAATCATAAAATCGTCGTGGTAGCCACCGAAGGTCATCACTAAAGAGTAGGGATGAGTGGCTTGAACTTGCTGTAGAAAGAAGGTGGTTGTAGGTGGGAATGAGAGCTCCTGAAGGAACCTAGGAATCTTGGCATGCTAGATATTTTCTAGACACTGGTGGTCTCAGGTAACTGGATCATTTCACCACAGTTTGGAAATTAACACTTTGAAAACCTGTATTTCACATATAAGGGACCCCTTTAGGTATAGCATTTGTGGTGACTAAACTCAGGCCTGAGGTGAAGAGAAATGGTAGTACCTAAGAGGAGAGGGAATTGGGAAGCAACTCTACTTTTCTCAGTACCATAGTGTTGTGTTCCAAGATACTGACACCATCTTCGTTCACAGCAATCCACACCAGAGTGTTCCCCATGGTAGAAAGTTGGGTGGTCTAGGGAAATAAGGAGCAATTTGGTCAACAGCCTGTGAGTCCTGATCAATATCTGGGGTCTTTTGAAGAGCTAGGTAACTCCTATATAGGTGCACCCATGGTGCTGTTATTTGACCAGGTTCTCTTCTTGTGGTTATGGGATTCATGTTAGCCCCAGAGTGTCCCATCAAGAAGATACATATATTTGGCTTCATTCAGTTTCTTAGGGGTATTAATGGAAATGGAGGAGGAGCGGTAGGGAGTGAGATGGAAAAAAACCCCTGAAATTCTGTGAGCTGCATCCTCTCACATCCCTAGGGAGGAGGGATGGGGAAGGTTTCCAGTATTCAAGATGACCTTGTTTGACTCACAGGAGCAGGATGCTAATGAGTCTGTGATGATAGATTAAAGCTTATGACAGACAATGAAATCTTGTCTTTCTTGCATGAAACTGAAGTAGGTAGTTGTTATGGTATTCCAAGAAAGCAAATAAACAATCTCCCTTATCTGCAGTGCTTATTAGAGATTCATGGTCTCTCTAGATTTCACTTTAAAAGTACTCCTTGGGGATGTAATAGTCACTAGCACTTTATTGTGAATGAGTTTACTATTTAGCTTTAACCTTGTCAAGAATGATAAAAGCACTGGGGAAGGGGAAAGGAAGGCCACAGGAAAAAAGGTCTTCCTGAGATGTGGACATTAGAAATGAGTTGGTGCACTGGTGACCTCTAGTGGTGACGCACCACTGTGGGCTACATACCCAAATATCGAATTATGATCTTAAGCAATCTTCAGTCTAGTCTGACACACTCATTTTATAAATGAGGAAACTGAAACCTAGGAAGGAGAAGTGATTTGTCCAGGGGCACCCAGAGAGTAGGTATTAAGTCCAGAATTCCAATTCAAGTCCCTCTGATACGAGTTCCAGGAGTCACCCACCATGTTGTGTGGGGTCATGGATGAAGCTAAACCAGGCCAAACCTAGGCAGCTGGAAGAGGACTCAGAAGCTCTAGAACGGTCTTAGAGGTTTCCCCATATATTGTGGTGGTGTATTTTTCCTAGGGGATACTGACACACACCTGAGCAGCAAAGAGTTTAGCACCAAACAGGGACCACTTTCGAGCAACGGTCAGGTAGATTCGGATGCATTCAGTTGAGGAACAGCCTTGCAGTGTTGTCCATTTTGAGGCCAGTGTGTCTGCCAAGTGTCTATGAGAAGGGAGGGGGAAGAAAACCTCATTAGGAAAGGACCCAGATGCAATATTTATGTGGCAACCCTTACTTATATCAGACCCTCTCCTCCCTATGCCACCTCCTATATCATGTTGAGTTACTGTCCCTCCTACCTCAGCTGTTCAGAAGGGGCACCATATCTATATCTCCTGGGGTAGAACCTATCTAGGACCAATTGGAGGAGATGCTGAGCCTTAACAGGAGCTGTGCCCACAGGACCAGGAAGATTAGGCTTCTCCAGATCCCCATATTCCACCTATGTAGAAAGTATACAAACATTAGGCCTCAATTAGGGCTATAAGAGTGTTTATAAGGAGAAGGAAGGGTGCGTTGAGAAGTGGAATTTACAGTTCTAATTTTGAGAATGGAGATGTGACAATAGACTACAGGAGTGTATTGTTGGGATGGATCAGCCCTTTACTTCAAGCTATAAAAACATGAAGTCCTAATAAAATTATACTTGCTTACATTTATACAACACTTTACTATTACAAAGTATGTTTCATCATCATATTTAGTCTTGTAGGTAGTACAAATGTCCTCATTTTACAGATCAAAAAACTGAGGCTCAGAGAGGTTAAGTCCCATGCCCAAGATCATAGAGTTAGTAAGGGGAAGAGCTAGGTTCCAAACTCAGGTCTTCTTTCCCTAATAATGAGTTAATAAATGTTTTGGTTTTTTTTTAAATTTTCATTCAGACAAGAATGTTAGTGCTAGATGGTACCTTATAGATTGGTCATTTATTCCAGCCACTTCTTTGGTTTTTGCAAATCTAGCTCTCTCCCATTCCCTGGGCCCCTACTTCTTACAGAGACAATTGTCTCCTAGCAGGTCAGCTTTCTGTCATCAAGGTAGTGAAAAAGTGCCACAGACTGGGTTAAAGGTATATTCCTTTTTCCTTTACACTTCTAGCAGATAAAATGAGTGAAGTAGTCTGATTATATCCCATCCTTTGAGACACTTAGCATACAGAAAGCCCTGCAAAGGAGATATTCCCTGCACAGACCTCCTGGAACCGTTTCTCTCAATTCCTTAATTTTTTTTGTCACCTCCTTTTCTTGGGTCTTCTAAGCCCTGTTGCATTTTCTGTGTTACGGGCTGCATCCTCACAGCAGCAATATTAAGATGTCATCCAATCTTTTCTAGCCATTGTATCAGAGGTGTTTCACTCAGCTGATAAGCTGATCACTTACCTGGGCCATCAGTGCAGCCATTTCAAGAGCTAGTTCCTTGTTGACTGGGAATCTCCCTGCAGTGATCTCATTGCTGACCTGGAAGGCAAGCAGAAGCCGTTCCTGCTCAGTTTCTCCTTTGACCTGATGTCGGAAATAAAGCCTGCAAGAAGGGAGCACATGGAAGACTTCTCAATACAAAGAGAAATCAACATGGACACTGAATTTTCTTAGGGTTGTTTTTAATCTTGATTTTAAAAGAGGAAGGCTTTTATTTTCCCCATCTTCATGACCCTTCCCGCAGGAAAATTATCATGAAGTGTGACAAGGAAGAAGGGTACATGACATAAGTTCCTACCAACGGTAACACATGGAAAGAAGGTCCTTTGTGGTCCTCAAAACTTCTTGGATTTAACTCTGAATAGGCTGGGCTTTCCCACTAGACTACTGGGGTAACTAGGTACCATGATACTACTAGGTATCATGATATATTATGGGTGAGTTAGATGAGTTAAGCATGATGGAGATATTAGGTCAATGGGAATTTACTCTTTTATTGGGAGATGATCCCTGGAAAGGAATTGTCTAGCCAGGCTGAACAGTTTAGTTACCTACTTCTAAGAATGCCTATATTTGTCACTTGAATTGAATGGTGGAGCTACTTATCCAGTTCAGTCTTAAACTATTAGTGCCAATGGAAAGCTTCCCCTTTGCAAGGTAATATACAAAGTCCTTCCATGAGATTGGTTTTTGCTGTTTTCCTGAAGGAGGAAGAAAGAAACGAGACTAAAGAGGGAAGGTTATTTATCCCAGTGTCACATAGAGAGTCTGGGACAAAGCTGGAGGTCAGAATGACCCCTCAAGGAGTGTTTAGACCTTTGGACCCTTTGTAGAATAGAGGACATTTTGATCAATTAGGAAAGGGAATAAACTCATGGTGGTAATGGAAGGCCATAAAGTTCAGTTCCTTGTGCCATATTTGCGTTCCATCCCATCCTCAGTGTTTAGGACCTGTTCTTGTAAATCAGCTTCACAATCCGGTTGCTGCCCTCAGACTTCCTAGGATGAAGCTCTCTCAGAGATTGTTCCCACTTGGAAATGGCATCACAGATCTTTAGGAAGAATAATAGAGAGAGATGCTTTTATGAAGGAAAACTTAGAAAGACCCCTGAAAACACCCATTTTAACTGACCATTTCCATCCAATTAAGTACCATTCTTTTCATGACCAAAGGCTTCCTGGGAACCTGTATGTGCCTACCATTGTGCTGAGCAAGGAACTAGAGCACAGAAGAATGGGAGAGCTGCAAAATAAATATTGCATGCTAAACCTAGAAGGGCAGCTTCTATTCCTCACTAAGCACTGAAGGGTTTGATTGGGTTTTATCTGCCTAGAACTCCTTAGAAGGTGGCCATGGATGGTTTCACAATTGATATGGAAAGCAAAAGGGATAGGAACATCTGATGGTGCAGGTTTCAGTCAGAAAATATGTCCTCATAATACCTGCCCTAGAACTACAACATTGAGTTCCTCAGACACACTGCAGATTCCAAAGTCACATTTGATTACCATCCTCCTCATCAGTAAATTACTTATTAGCTGCCTTCTGTCTCTACCAAATTTCCTTATTTCTGTGAAGGGCACCACCAATTCTTCAAATCTCCTTGGTTTGCAACCTCAGCATTAGCCTTGATTCCTCACTCTCCCTTACCACATGGATCCAGTTAGTTGCCAAATCTTGAGGTTTCTGCCTCCATGCCTTTCACAATCAACCCTTTTTATTAATACATCTACTGCCTTATTTTAGGCCCCCATCACTTCTTGTTTGGACTACTGGAATGTTCTATTTGCCTTCCTTGCCTTAAGTTTCTCATCATTCCACTCTGTTGCCCAAGTGATTTTCCTAAAGCACATGTCTGATTATGTCCCTCCCCTACTCAACAAACTCTGACACCTAATTTTCTCTAGGATGACATATAAACTTCTTTGTTTGGCTTTTAAAATCCTTCATAACTTAGCCCTTATCTCCTTCCAGCTTTCTTACATATTACTTCCTTTTCTACACATCACTGTCCAAATGAATTGGCCTTTTCTTCGTCCCTCATACGCAACAATCCATCTCCACCTTTGCCCTGGACATTTCTGCATCTGGAATGGACTCCATCTTTTGTCTCATAGAATGCTTCATTTTCTTCAGGACTTGGCTCAAGTACAAATTCTATACAAAGTCTAACTGCTAGTGATTGTTTTCCCTAATTACCTTGAATTGAATTTCCCTGTGTATATATAATGTTTATGCTTACATACAGATATGTCTTGTCTGATAGAATGTAAGCTTATTGAGAGCAGGAACTTTTTCATTTCTTTCATTTTTTGTCTTTGCACAGTGCCTGGCACACAGTAGATGCTTAACAAAGGATGGTTGAGTTGATTGTATTCCTAGGACTGTACTGACTATGTGGATAGGAAGAGGTTACAAAGAAGCAGGGATATCATTTTCATGGTTTTCATGGTGGGGAACAAAAACGAAATTCCTTATCTTAAAGAAGATAGAAAACCAATACCCGATACATCCTATATCTTACGTGACTCATCACAGAAACAAGCTCATGAGAACTGTCTCATCCTACTAATGTCATATAATCCAAAGCAGGTGCTTCTTGGATCCCTTCCATAGATGCTCAGTTTCAAAAAGAATCTCGGTCTTTAATAAGGTGATTTTAGGGATCCAGTGTGCTGCATACACAATGAGGCAATGAGGTGGTGTGGAAAGAGGAGAGGACTGGGTCAGGAATCAGACACAGATCTGAGGCCTAGCTCTGACACTGGCACCAAGACCCTGGGCAAATAAGAACTTCCCAAACCTTAGTTTACTTCTCTGTAAAATGGAGATGACAGTATTTGTGCCAGGCATTACACAGGGCAACTGTGAGGATCAAGTGTCACACTCCTCCTTAGGGTACTCTGTAAATTGTAAAGCACTACTATAAATGCAGGCAGCTAGGTGGCGAAGTGGATAGAGGGCTGGTCCTGGAGTCAGGAAGACTTATCTTCCCGAGTTCTGATTCGGCCCCAGACACTTACTAGTTGTGTGACCCTGGGTAAGTCACTTAACCCTGTTTGCCCCAGTTTCCTCCGGTGTAAAATGAGCTGGAGAAGGAAATGGCAAACCACTCCAGTATCTTTGCAAAGAAACCCCAAATGGGGTCAGAAAGAGACAGACACAAGTGAAACAACTGACCAACAACAAAAACCAGACCATGTCTTCATTCTTCTTTAGGCTGTTCTCTTCTGGACTTTTCCTACACTCTCCCCGCTGCCCCAATACGTTTACTTCTCCACCCCTCCATTTTAGGTTCTTTTTATCTGTTGTCTTCCCTATTAGAATGTAAGCTCCTTGAGGGCAAGGAGACTTGTATTTGTAATTCTCAGGGCTTAGTGCAGTGGCTGGAATGTAGAAAATGCATCTTGACTTGATTTGATTTCACAGCCCATGAAATAGTTCTCCTTGCACAATCAGCATCCCTAATGAGGTGACTGTATCTCCCCACACTCTTGGAGGGAGTCCGGCTAGGACTGAAAATGTGGAGGCATGAAATCACCTTAACACTTCCTTGTAGGTAGTGCTCCACGTCCTTGCCAGAAGGATCATCTGTGAAGAGTGAAAAGCCAGAGTGGGATGTCTTTCTCATTCCTGTTTCCTGGTTCAGCTGATGGAGGAACTCATCCACAGTGGAGGAACCATCAAAACCTACCACCTGGGAGGGCAGACAAGTCTCAGTATAATGAAAAGCAATGAAAGAGGTCTAAGGTGAGATGAGATTTGTTGTAAGGAACGTGATTTGACACCACATGGCAGAGAAAACTTGGTTTGCATGTTTTTGTACAGAGAGGAAAATGCCTAGGTATGTCAGCCTTCCCAATAGGAAGTTAGGATAAAACACAAATTCTAGTACGTATCTACTTTGTGACTTTTTTCCTAGGGGTGGGGTAGGGGGGCCGACCTGTGATATCATTAATATAGGGATCTCTCAATGAGGAACTCCCCCTGGCAGTGCAAACTAGCACCTTCTTGGTGACTTGTAGTCTTTAAGAGAGTTTACTTGGGGGTGGAAGAGATAGGGTCTGAGAGGACCAGACAGCCAGTGAGGGTCCGAAGTAGAACTTGAATCTACCTTCTTCCTGACTCTGAGGCTAGTTCTCTATGCACTATTCTATGCTGCTGCTTTGCTGTATGACTTTGAAGAGTGTGCTTTCTCAGATCTCTTCCTCAGTTTCTCCCTTTGTACAAAAGTGTCAAGAAGACCATTCCAATACCTCCACCTTCTCATACACGCAAGGGCTTAGAAGGAAATGTTTTCCATGATGTGGTTCCTTCTCTCCTCCCCCCACCCCCACTTCTACCCCCATACCAGGCTAATTTTAATTGTTAATTTACCTTTCCCAAACCAGTCAACTACATGGGTATGATTTCCCAGGAGGCTAAACATACACCAGCTTAGGCCAGAAACAGTTTTCTATGGAGTAGTTAGGATGGGGCAGGGGGCCAAAATATTAAGTAGGAGGCAAGAGCATTGGGTTTGGAGTCAGAAAGACCTGAGTTCAAATCTTGCCTCATATGTGTACTAGCTGTGTGTGTGACCCTGGGCAAATCACTTAACCTTTGTCAATCCATCGGAGAAGGAAATGGCAAACCACTTAATATGTTTGCAGTATGGTCCACAGGGTCACAAAGAGTTGGACACAACTGCACAACAATGACAAAACAGTACCAAGGGGAAAGGTTGGGAGCCTTAGAGAAATGAGGACCAGGAGGAGAGTACCGCGTGTCTCACCTGGTAGGTCCCGTTGACAAAATGCACAGGGATGCTGAAGGGCAGGGAGTGGTGGTAGGGGTTGCGTAGTAAGATGGACACTACTTCCACGCGAGATGGCTTGGCTTCCCGTTCCCCAGCCTCCAGGGTCCGTTCCACAGCTCGCTGGCAATAGGTAGCGTATTGTCCAGTTTCACTTCTAAACAGAAACGAAAGAGGGGACCCCTGATCACACTCATCCCTGTCACGTTGGAGTTTAAATGGTATCAAATCATGACTATGTTGCCTGCAGGTATTGGCCTCAAGATACGCAACTCCTCATGGTCTTTCACCCTTCCCCCTCTGCCCCCCCCATATTCAGTCTGTTGCCATCTGCTGTCTATTTACTTTCATGACATCTCTTGCCTACAACTCCTCTCCTCTTTGTATGGGCCCTCATCACCTCACACCTGGCTTATTTCAGTGGCCTGCTGGTTGGTCTCCTTGCTGCAAGTGTCTTCTTACTCCAGTCTAGCTTCCACTTAGCTGTGAAAGTGATCTTCCTAAAGCACAGGTCTGAACTTGTCACTCCCCTATTCGGTAACCTCGAGGGGTTCCCTGTCACCTTTAGGATCAAATATAAAATCCTCTGTTTGGTGTTCAAAGCCCTTTAAAACCTTTGCCCCAAATTTCTAGTCTCCTTAACACCTCCCCTCCTACTCGACATACTATGAGATCCGGTGACGCCGGCCTCCTTGCTGTTTCTCAAACAAGACATCACATCTCCCAACTCTGAACAGTTTTACAGTTTACCCCATGCCTATGACATTCTCTTCTCCTCATCTCTGTCTCCTGTCTTCCTTCAAGTGCCAGATGAAATCCCCCCTTCTATATAGGAAGCCTTTCCTGATCTCCCTTAATGCTAGTACCTTCCCCCTGTTGATTATTTCCAATTTATCCTGTATATATCTCGTTTGTACATAATTGTTTGCATGTTTCCCTCATTAGACTGTGAGCTCCTTGAGAACGGGGACTGTTTTTTGCCTTTCTTTGTATCGCTAGTGCTTAGGACATTGCCTGGCACATAGTAGGAAGTTAATAAATGTTTATTGATTCATTTTAAGGAGGTTCAATTTGGGAAGTTGCTATGGATTCTTCAATATTTGGATGCTCATGGGAACCTCAAGGTTTAATTCACTCTTGGATGGGACTGCTATGAGGGACTCACCGTACTTAGGCCCTAACAACTTTCAGCACTGCCTCATGAGCTGGAATCCCCAGGGAAATCTAAGCCCTCTCTGTCTTCCAGCTGTCACTCAGGACACATATGCTGTAAGTTTATAAATATCTCCTGATTCACACTGGCAGCCACCCAGCCAGAAGAATGTTAAGAAGAAAGAGGAAAAATAGGGGCAACCCGATTTAAATTCAGGAAGCTCAGAAAAATCGATTGGGATTCATTTAGTGTGGTAGATTAAAGAAGGGTAAGATCTGACTTATGGCTAAGTGTTCCCCAAATGGAGCTAATTTTTAAAAAACCAAAGCCTTTGGTGTCATTAGAAAGACTTTGTAATTATGGGTGAATACCTCAGATGAATGTCTGTGGATATGCGTATGCTTGTAACAGTGTATAAGGAAACTTAGGTGCACATGGATGTTTATGTGGGGTCTACATCAAAAGTGTCAAATTTACAGCCCACAGAACTCCTGAATATGCTGGGACTAGATTAAAATGTAATTAGGAAATGTTTAACAAAATAAGGAAAAATACAATACAACACAGATAATTTGTGTTAATTTGTGGTTTTCTAAGTTAATATGCTGCCCTGCAGGGACCCCTTCTTATTTGAGTTTGGCACCGCTGATCTACATGTACAAATCCCTCAATAAATCTGAGGGCAGGGATGATTTAGGGCCTTCATTTTCCCATGTGTTCCATAGTATTCCTTCTTTTACTCTTAAATCCACCACGTTCAGCGTTAGAGCTAGAGGGGACGAGGGACAGAGACCAAGGATAAAGGAAATGCCATCTATTCACCTGGGATCCGCGTGGCGCTGCAGCTGCTGTTGGATGTACCAGAGGAAGTGCTGCTGAGGCAGAAAAAGGGGAGCGCACAGAGCCAGGAGCTGCCAGCACTGCCAAGGGAAACCAGGCACCGACAAGTGAGTGCAGGGTCTCATTCTCCTCTGCCTTGCCACGGACCTTAGAGAGCGGCAGTGTCCTCTTTTCTCAACCCAGAGGTCTAAGCCTATCAAATCTGTGGCTATCAGCGGTCACAAGATCTGTCAGTGTGGAGAGAATTAAGCTCGGGGCAAAGATGTGACCCCCATCCCCACCCCCTGGAGAGAGATGACCGAGAGATGAGATCATCGGTCTGGGCAAACCAATCTGCTGGTAGAGCTGAAGGGATCACCTGCTCCTGCCCTCCCTTCTGCATCCTTCCCACCTCCCCACGGGCGGCTCCTCACTGGGAAAAGTTGGCTTGGGGAAGGGGGCTGTCCCACGTTCTGCCGAGGCTGTGCCTTCCCCATGCACCATACACTCACCTGCAAGAGGGAATGTCGCTGCGGGGGGTGGCAGCTGGTCTGCTTGACGAGCTGGCAGTAGAGCTCGCCCTGCAGTTCTGGGTGAACGAGGCACACCTGCAGAGCCGCCTGGGCCAGTGACACGTGGTAGTCCACAGAGGCGGCCTCTACGGGCACGTGGATGAACAGTTGGCAGGACTGAGAAAGAGAAGTTGGAAGCAAATCAGCATCTCCTCTCTCCTTCTGTTATATAGACTCAAGTATTTATGTGTTCTCCGCCACTAGAATGAAATGCCCTTGAGGGCAGGGCCTGGTTGGTTTGTTTTTTGGCCTTTCTTTGTGTCCTCGGCATTTAGCAGAAAGCCTGGTACATAATGGCCTCAATAAATGCTCGTTGACTGACTGAGAGTGAGCAGCAAGCCCCCCTGCCTCCTGATCCTTCTTGGCACCCAAAGCCCTCATGGCCAAGACGCTAAGTGACTTTGAGTCCCAGGGGGCGAGGTTCAGGCTCTGAAATCCAGGCCGCAGAAGTGATCTCTCTCACTCCAGTGGGAGGGTGAGTAAGGTGGGCTGCATTCTCCTGGTGGTCTTGAGACTGACTAGCAGAATCAAGATTCAAGTCCACTCCTAGTTCTTTCCCACATGAGAAATGGTTGTTTATTGTCAAGGGCTGAGGTGGGGGTAGAGGGCATCAGGGAGAGGCTTTAGAGATGGAATGTTTTTGCTCCACGGGCAGCACGAGAAGCAGCCTTAATGGGAAGTCGGGACTCCTGGGTTCCCTTTTAGCTTCCTCTGTGCTACTGCTGTACAAAGAGTATTCTTTATGTGCCTCAGGTCCTCTGCCTTTCAAACAGAAAAACAACAACACTTTCCACCAAAGAACTAAACAGTGGCTAATTAGAGAAAGTGTTTTAGAGTCCTTTAGCAGAAATGGTCTAGGATGTACCCATTTTTACTAAGGAAGTGTGCTGGGTAATACCCCCAAGGGAAGGGCTGGGATTTTAGGGATTGGTTTCCTCAATCAGCAAACATTTATTAAGCATCTGCTATGTGTCAGGCCCAGTGTTGGGAATACGAGTACAATAAATTGAACAATCTCTACTGGAAAGCAGCTTACATTATAACGGGGGAGGCAACACAGTCATATACAAATATATAAAGAATAAATATAAACGGAGTATGTACAGACAGACCCAAGGTAGTATTCAGGGGAGGGCACTAGCCATTGAGGGGATCAGGAAGGGCTGAGGTAATGCCTGAGCTATGTCTTGAAGGAAAAGAGGAATTTTATGAGGTAAGAAGGAAGGAAGGAGAAAGGAAAGGAAGGACGATACAAAAGGAAGAAAATAAACTTTTTAAATGCCTGCTATGTGCTAGGCCCTTTACAAATAACATTTCATTTGATGCTCATGACAACTGTGGGAGGTGGATGCTATCATCCCCAAATGGGGAAAGTGAAGTAGAGATGGCGATTTACTAATCATCACACAGCTATTAAGTGTCTGAGATTTGAACTCAGATCTTATTGACTCCAAGCTCAGCACTCATCTGGCCTCTCAATGGAGGTAAAGGAGAAAGTCCATTCCGGTGCAAAGTCAGGAGACAGAAGGCCGGTTTGGCTGAAGTGCGAGTAGGAAGGGATGGAGCAGTTTATAGTAAGACTGGAAAGATAGGTTGGCACAAGGTTAGGAAAGGGCTTTAGGAGTCTGCTGCACGTGAAAAGGCAAGGAAGCCGGTGGAGCTTGCTGAGTAGAACAAGGTGAGACCTTATCCTTCAGGAAGATCACTTTGGCAGCCGTGTGGAGGACAGATTAGAGTGAGGAGAGATGTGAGGCGGGGAAGCCTTGGCCGTAAAGTTAGGCAAGAGGTCGTGACAACCTGAACTAAAGTGGTAATCGTGTGAGCTGAGAGAAGCGGCTGGTTGCCAGTGGTGTTGTGGAAGGGGAAACATCAACATTTGGCAGCTGGTTTAGGTACGAGGGTGAGGGGGAGTGGGTAACGTCATGTGAGAATGGAGGAGGGGTGGTGCCTCTGATGGAAATGGGAAATTTTTGAGAGATGATTGAGTTTTTAAGGGGAAGATAAATATTATTATTATTCTTGTTGTTGTTGTTTATTAAGTACTATGTACCACCACCCCTAGGTGGCACAGTGTATAGAGTGCCAGGCCTGGAGTCAGGAAGACCCGAGTTCAAATCCAGCCTCAGATGTTTAATAGCTGTGTGACCCTGGGCAAATCACTTAGCCCTGTGTGCCTCATTTTCCTGATCTGTAAAATGAGCCAGAGAAGGAAATGGCAAACCACTCCAGTATCTCTGCCAAGAAAATACTAAATGGGGTCACAGAGAGTTGGACGTGACTGAAAAAAAAAAAACTGAACAACAATGACCCACTGCATTGGAATTCAGTCGCTTCCATTGGAAGCTTTGTAAAAAGGAGAGATGCTTCCCTTCACCCTCTACAGTTTTAATTTGCCTAGTTAGATAGAATGGGACTCGTTTGTCACAATAGAAGGGAGAAGGCAAAGCTGCATTTTAGCAGGGAACCATTCATACGTTTCACTTTCAGAAAAGGCCTTGCCTCTTCCCAGCGCCTCATCAGTGCTGTTTCCACTGCTTCTTCCTTCAGTGAAGATCCTTTCCCAGTAGTGGTGTTTGGGCGTCTGTTCTCAAAGAGGAGGATGAGACCATAAAACCCAGGCTGTTGCAGGTGATGCAGCCTGGAGCATTCATTTCTCCCTGCTCTTCCCACCTGACTGCTAGTTTCACAAGGACGAGAGTATACTGGCTACACGTGGTTATTGCTTGAGAGGGCTGCGTGTACATACTGGTCAGTACACCTTGTAGAAGATAGACAACAGGGAGGATGGCATAGGCTGCTTGATCAATTACCTTAAAGAGCTTGAGGGCCTCAGTCTGCAGGGCTTCTGAGGGCAATGTAGTGAGGGAGGCACAAAGCCCAGCTTTACTATAGCACAGCACAGGGTGTCTCCACAAAGGGGAACCTGATAGGAGCACAGCACCAGAAGGCAGTGTCATTTACCGCCAGGGTCAGGGGGATGCCCCACCCGACATCCTGAAGGCTTCACCCCTAGAGTTTGGCCTTGAAGGGAGGACAAGGGTAAGGAGTGTCCTAGGGCACACAACTGGAATTGAGTTCATTATTATGGCTTATGAAGGAAGTGTATGTAACATATAACTGTGGTCACAAGTATTTATACATGTATGAAGACTTATTTGGGCATTGTATCAATCAACAAATATTTATTAAGTGCCTGCACTGTACTAGGCACTGGGGATAAAAATCCAAAGAATAAAACAATCTCAATTCACAGTTAGCTGCACACAGATATAGGATAATATGGCCTTGACTAATGCGGTGGAGAAAGGGAGAGAAAGAAAAGGAGAGACGGGGAGAGGGAGGGAGGGGGAGAAGCAGACAAGAGAGAGAGAGAGAAAGGGAAAGAACTAGAGAAGAGAAGAAAGAGTAGGAAAGAGAGGGAGGAAGAGTGAGAGAGAGAAAGAGGAGGGAGAGAGAGAAGGGGAGAGGAGAGGAGATAGAGAGAGGGAGAGAGACAGGGAGACAGGAGAAGAGAGGGGGAGGGGGAGAGGGAGAGAGACTGAGAGATAGAGAGAACATCATTAGTCAAACGAATGAACCTCAGATACCTTGCACTCAGGTAAGCCCTGTTTCCATTCCTGTTTTATTTATTAACATGCCCGAGCTACAGACTAACTAGTCCCCTTCATTCACCAACCCTTTGTCCTGCCTGCAAATCTGAGGGCTAAACAGAGTGAAACTTCTACTAGGTAACTGGAAAATGTTACCTGAGAAACTCTCCAGGAGACAAAGAGTAGGTCATCCTAGCCCTGACCCAGGGCAGGCTTGTGGAGGTGCTGGAGTTAAGTGTTTTCCTTAATGGCTAGGCAATTCTTAAAGCAGTCAAAGGAATTACTCTCATTTATTGCTCCCTAAACAATCTCACCAAGCATCCATCCACTCCACCTAAACATTAAGCCTGTTGGATGCTGCTTACCTGGGTCTCCCTCTTCATCCATCAGTTTTCCAATGAGCTGCTCATAGGCAGTGCCTACCTTGGCACTGTTGCTACCTGCAGCCACTGTGAGGTGGTAGAGCCATGTGTCCTAGAGGTGAAAGAGTTAGCTGATGCTTCCAAGAGGTACTTATTTAGCACCTGTAGTATGCCAGTCACTGTACTAATTGCTATAGATTCAAAGAAAGGCTGAAACAAAGCAAAACAAAAAACCCAACCAGTCACAGTGTTTTAGGTGAAGTCGTCTCTGACAGGGCAAGGACACCTGGCCATACCCAATAACCAGAAGCAGAGATTCAGAGCCATATGAGGAAGAAGAGCTTAGATTTTCAAGCATGTGGCTCCTTTTCAAATGAATGAATCCTCCTCCTCTGAGGGTACTGTGTCAAGGGATTCTCAGGTTTGGAGGAATTCTATACCTACTAGTCACCAAAGGTTAGCTGCAGAGGCAGTGGGGAAAGAAGCAAAGCCAAACTTCCTTAAGTTGAAGGTTGAGGGAAAAGGGAAGAGAGTGAAATGACCAGCCCCCAGTTCTTTTTTGGTGGCCCCACTTTGTCCCACTCCATGCCTTACCTTCTCATGCTTGGAACCAATGAGGAGATAGGTGGGACTATGTTCTGGTGGCTGGATCACCAGGGTGCAGTGGGAAGAGAGAAGCCTTCTCATTCCTCCAGTGGCCTCGTAGTCTTCATCTGAATCACAGGAACGATCCACCTCCTCTATAAATGCCCCCTGAACAGGCAAGCAGCCCAGAGGATACTAGAGACAGACACCAGTAGTGAGAGGGAGCGGGAGCCACTCTCTTCCCTATGTCCTGGGATTACCAGAGGTGGGGAGATGAGGGCAAGGAAAATGAGGATGGGAATATCTCCTACTAGCTCAACAATGCAGAAGGCAGAATGAAGTTCAGTTGGAAAAATACAGCCAAGCAGACAAGCAACATAGGCAGACGTCATTGGCTAGGCATCCTAGATGGAGGCAGGTAACTGAAATTTTTAGATATTGAAAGGACAGGTCAGATTCAGCAGGGACTACCAGAAATCTATGGGTCCAAGGAAATTCAGGGGTCTGGGTGACTGGTTTTTGATTTTGAAGAAACAAAGGAATGGATGCTGATGGCCCCCAAGGTGAGGGCAAGCTGTCATTAAATTGAGTAAAGTACCTTGTCTTCATGGCTTCGATAGTAGTAGAAGGTTTTTCCAATCAGAGAACACCAGACCAGCTTGGAATGACCATGTTTTACCTAGTGAGGCACAAAGGAAGCAGCGTGACTAGTACAGCTGTTGTCTACATGTGGCCCAGGCATCTTGCTTTCTGTTGTCATCTAGAAAGTTGCACGAGGAGAGCGCAATCCTTAGTGACCCAGGGAAAAAGCAGACGTTCATTTCTGTCCCTCTGCTTGGAAAGCAGCTACTGCCTAGAAAAGGCATTCCAACAATCCTAATTCTTGATGTCTAGAGCCACCGTGGCTACAGCTGCTTGGATGCTGGCTGGCCTCCCTGCCTTGTATCTTCCCCAGTCCAAGAGACTCAAGTCTTTCTCCAGTCAGCTGTCAAATTGATCTTCCTGAGGTACAGATCTGACTGTATCATCCCCTTAGCTCAGTAACCTCAATATCGCTTCCAGGATCAAACACAAATTCCTTTGCTTCGTTTTTAAAGTCCTTCACAACCTTGCTCCCTCCAGTCTTTCCAGTCTTTTAACATCTCACTCCTCTCCATGTACACTGTCATCCAGTGACACTGACCTCTTCGCTGTTCCTCTCACAAGACATTCCATCTCCCAATTCTGCATTTTCATAGGTTGTCCCCTATGTCTAGAACTCTCTCCTTCCTCAGCTCCATCCAAGCCTCCTTGGCTTCCTTCAAGTCTCAGCTAAAGTTCCACCTTCTGTCCTCCTTCCTTAATCTTAGGACCCAAGAGGGGGGGCGGAGCCAAGATGGCAGCATGAAAGCAGTGACTTGCTTGAGCTCTCCTGCAAACCCCTCCAAATACCCATAAAAAATGGCTCTAAACAAATTCTGAAGCAGCAGAACCCACAAAAAGACAGAGTAAAACAAATTTCTAGCCCAAGACAGCCTGGATGGTTGATCAGAAAGGCATATCGCACCAGGTGGGGAGAGGAGAGCAGTTCGGCATGGGTGAGCAGGCCTCAGAGGACTGAATCACGGGCAGCTGTGGTGGCTTCCAGACTCCTCAATCCAAGAAAGCCAAAGACAACTTAGAAGGTCAGTGGGAAAAGTCTGTTTTTGCAGTGAGAGAAGAGCTAGGTCAGAGCCAGCTCCAGAGCGCAGAGCACGGGTGCCGGGGTGGTGGCCCACAGACTGAGGGGGAATCAAATGGCTGATCAGAGGGGGACTGCAGAGATCTCTCTGCTGGTGCTGAGGCAGGAATCTCTTGCTTTGCCCCTGCTTGGATCTGGGTCACAGTTCTGGGTGGCGCTCCTGGGGTGAGGAGGAGCGCTGGCATGGTGGAGCTGGTAGTGGCCAGTGAACAGGAAACCCTCCTCACAGTTCCAAGAGAGAAAAGACTGCTTGTGGCTGGTCACTCAAAGACCAGAGTTCAGTCCAGGAAAAGAGTAAACACCTCAACCCTTATCGTACCACCTTGGAAGAACTGAAAATTTACAGGTCCCTAGAGGTATCTCTGAAAACAGCTATACAAACCCCCGAAGCTTGGGACAGTACATTCTCCACATTGGAAGCAGACTTTTACCTTAACAAAGAGTTTAAAACTCAAGTAGTTGGCTGGGATCATGAGCAAACCTCGCAAAAAGAGTCAGACTATATTATCTTACTTTGGTGACAAAGAAGATCAAAACATACAACCAGAAGAAGACAACAAAGTCAAAGCTCCCACATCCAAAGCCTCCAAGAAAAATATGAATCACTTCCAGGCCTTGGAAGAGCTCAAAAGGGATTTTGAGAAGTAAGAGAAGTAGAGGAAAAACTGGGAAGAGAAATGAAAGTGATGCAAGAAAATCATGAAAAACAAGTCAACAGCTTGCTAAAGGAGACCCAAAAAATACTGAAGAAAATAGCACCTTAAAAATAGCCTAACCCAAATGGCAAAAGAGGTCCAAAAAGCCAATGAGGAGAAGAATGCCCTAAAAAGCAAAATTGGCCAAATGGAAAAGGAAGTCCAAAAGCTTACTGAAGAAAATACTTCCTTAAAAATTAGAATAGAGCAATTGGAAGATAGTGACTTTATGAGAAATCACAACACAGTAGAACAAATCCAAAAGAATGAAAAATTAGAAAACAATGTGAAATATCTCATTGGAAAAACAACTGACCTGGAAAATAGATCCAGGAGAGAGAATTTAAAAATTATTGGACTATCTGAAAGCCATGATCAAAAAAAGAGCCTAGACATCATCTTTCAAGAAATTATCAAGGAAAACTGCCCTGATATTTAGAACCAGAGGGCAAAATAGAAATTGAAAGAATCCACAGATCTCCCCCTGAAAGAGATCCCCAAAGGAAAACTCCTAGGAATATTGTAGCCAAATTCCAGAGTTCCCAGGTCAAGGAGAAAATATTGCAAGCAGCCAGAAAGAAACAATTCAAGTATGTGGAAACACAATCAGGATAACACAAGATTTAGCAGCTTCTACATTAAGGGACCACAGGGCATGGAATATAATATTGGAGGGCAAAGGAGATAGGATTACAACCAAGAATCACCTACCCAGCAAAACTGAGTATAATCCTTCAGGGGAAAAAATGGTCATTCAGTGAAATAGAGGACTTTCAAGCATTCTTGATGAAAAGACCAGAGCTGAATAGAAAATTTGACTTTCAAATACAAGACTCAAGTGGAACATGAAGAGGTAAACAGGAAAGAGAAATCATAAGAGACTTATTAAGGCTTGAACTGTTTACATTCCTGCATGGAAAGATGATATTTATAACTCATGAGACCTTTGTCAGTATTAGGGTAGTGGGAGGGAAAAATATATGTATGTATGTATGATAGATAGATAGATAGATAGATAGATAGATAGATAGATAGATAGATGGCACAGGGTGAGTTGAAGATGAAGGGGTGATATCTGGAGAATAAAATTAAGGGGTGAGAGAGGATTATACTAGGAGAAGGAGAAAGGGAGAGGTAGAATGGGGTACATTATCTTCACAAAAACAGACAAGAAAAGGTTCTTACAGTGGAGGGGAAGAGGGGAATCTTATTCTCATAGGATTTGGCTTAAGGAGGAATAACATACACACTCAATTGGGTATGGAAATCTGTCTTACCCTACAGGAAAATAGGAAGGGGACAAGAGAGCAGGGGGATGATAGAGAAGGGCAGATTGGGAAAGGGGTAATCAGAAGGAAGTACTTCTGAGGAGGGACAGGGTCAAAAGAAAGAATAGAATAAATGGGGGGCAGGATAGGATTAAGGGAAATAGAGTTAGTTTTTCACAACATGTCTACTATGGAAGTGTTTTGCATAACTGCACATGTACCTATATTGACTTGCTTGCCTTTTCAATGAGGTGGGTGGGAGGAAGGGAGAAAATTTGGAACCCAAAGTTTTAAAAACAGATGTTTTAAAAAATGTTTCCACATGCAACTGAGAAATAAGAAATACAGGAAATGAGGTACAGAAATCTATCCTGCCCTACAGGAAAATAGAAGGGGAAGGGATAAGAGAAGGGGGGGAGAGATAGAAGAAGCAGACTAGGGAAGGTATTCAGAATGCATGCCATCTTGGGGTGGGAGGGCAAGAGGTGAAAATATGGAATTCAAAATCTTGTGGAAGTAACTGTTGAAAACTAAAAATAAATAAATTTATATATGAAAAACAATCTTAGTACCCAAGACTACCCTCAATTTATCCTGTATATATTTTGTTTGTACATAGTTGCTTGTGTGTTGTCTTCTTTATCAAACTGAGTTCCTTGGGAGAAGGGACTATTTTTTGTCTTTCTCTGCATCTACAGCAGAGCTTAACATGGTGCCTGGCAAACAGTAGGTACTTAATAAATGCTAGCTGACAGACAAGACCACTTTGTCTTTTTTTTTGCCCTTTAAAGTCACTTACCCAGGCCCATCTTTATCCTTGTCACTGTTGCTTACCCACTACAGCTAGCAAAGTCCCTTTGCTTTGTCAAATGAGGCAGGAGAGGCTGTGACTTAGGGGCTAAAGGGAATGGAAGCGGAACCAGATGGGTACTCTTGGTTACCATAAACAAGACCCATTTCAGGCAACTGTTTCCACATTTGTAAAAAGAATGAAACTAATAATCCTCTGTTTCTCGAATATGATGTGAGGATGAACTAGCTAATTTCTAGAGCTTTGGTCTCCAGACCTAGTTGCTAGTATGCCACTATCAGTAAAGATTTTTTGAATATACACCCTCCATGTATGTCCATTACTAATATATAAATTATATACATGTACTGTTACGCTAATAGTAACAAAAGATAGGGACTGTACCTGTGATCTCACTGCTGTCGGGTAATCACATGTGAGGAAATTCTTTCTATCAATGAAGATCAGTGCCTTTTCTGCAATTTATAGTCTTAGACAGTTGCCTACCTCATTGAGAGATTAAAGTGACTTTATGAGGGTCACACAGTCAGTACGTATTAAGAGATAGGACTTGAACCCAGGTCTTCCTGACTTTGAGACTAACCTTCTATCCACTATGTAACACTGTCTTCTTTTTTTTTTTCCTTTTAAAAAATTTCAATTTTATTTTATCTTCAAATTCTTTCCCTTCCCTTTCCCCCTCCCCCACCCATTGAGAAGGCAAGAAAAAGGAAACTCATGACCACTATATATAGCTATGCAAAACAAATTTCCACATCAGCCATAACACTGCCTTTTTAACAATTATGTGCATTAGAAAACTTACACAAAAGTTGAAATTTTAAGAGTATGAGAGATAAAGAGGAAATAATATTTGATCCTGGAACTAATAGGGAACCACTAGAGTCTGAGTCAGGCAACGTACGTTTCTGAACCTATACTTTAGGAAAAGTCATTTTGACAGCTGTGTGGAGGATGGATTGGAGTGGAATGAGACCTGAGTCAGGGAGATGGATCAGAAGGCTGTTTCAGTAGCCTAGGCAAGAGGTGGGGAGGATCTGAATTAGTTGTGGTGCCTGTTTTTGAAGAGAAGGGGTTGAATTTGAGACATGTATATTGGAGGTAGAAACAGCAAGGTTTGGCACCTCGTTGGATACACAGGGTGATTGGATACATGAGAGTGAGGAGTGGATGATACCACCAAAGTTTCAAACCTGGGTGACTAGAAGGATGGTGGCACCTTCAATAGAAATAGAGGAGTTCAGACAGTGTGTAGATTTGATGTAGAAAGGTAACGAAGTGAAATCCATCCATGCTTGCTCATCTCGTGTGAGTTACTCTGTCCCACCAAAAATGAACTGGAACACAAGTCCTCTCTCTTTCACCCTGCAGGGGTGCTTGCCACAGACAGTTATGAGGTGATCTGGGGGGTACGGTGTAGGTATGTTGGGGGCAAGAATTTTGCCCATATGTGCTAGTGCAGATGCCAGGGCCTCAGGTTGTAAACCCCGAGAGGGGCCAAAACTAGGTGGAAAGTGGCGAGGTTAGGAGCTTCCATGCAGCAGGACACCAGTGGTTGGAGGGCACAGTGTTGGAAATGATGGATGAAGGGGGGGGTGTAGTTCTCCTAGAGACAGACCCTTTGAGTAGAGAGGCTGATCTACAACCCATCTTTTAGCCCTTCAGGAGGTTGATCACGCACTGTTTGGGGTCATGCCAAGGCCCTATACTTTCAAGATTATTGGTCTAGAACGTGCATGGAGATTCTGAGTAAAAGGTGCTATATGGAATAATGATAGTATTATAAAACATTTTACAAACGTCTCATTTTATCCTCACAATAATCCAGGGAGGTAGGTGCTATTATTATTATTCCCATTTTAGTTAGTAGAATTTGAGGCTGGTTTTGAACTCAGGCCATCTTGACTTCCAGTCGCGTGCTCTATTCACTGTGCTATTTACCTGGCTGTATGATGTGTTATGAGGCAGTATTCCATAACCCCTTCTGGCCTCTTTGCATCCTGTCTCCTCCACTGTCTTTTCAGGAGGCTCACAATATGGGGACTGCTCGTACCTTGGTCAGCCAGCCTCTCACCGTGGGCTTAGCCCCACTCTGTGGCAGGGCTGGAGATCCAGTGGCCTGCACCTTCAGCAAGCTTTGGAGTACCCGGATCCACTCCTCCAGCAAGTTGGGAGAATCTGCGGTCAGGTAATAGGTTTTCTTCTCAGAGATGAGCTGTAGGGGATAAAGGGAATGAGGGGGAAATGGAGGAAAGGCTTTGGGTCTTCACAGATCCCAGGGTTTATTGGCCCATTTTCTCAGCCTCTTTTCTCTACACTTCCCTCCTCCCCCCACTTCCATCTTCCCTTTTCCATCTTTCACCATCACCTTCTCCTTTTCTATGTTTTTTTCTCTCTTTCCTCCCTTCTCATATCCAGATGGGAGTCCTGGCCAAATCTGAACTTAGCATCTTCTCTACACACTTTGATTACCTAACATGGACTCAGTTACTTCTAGGCTCACTTTTTAATATTGTCCTCAGCATCTGGGCCCTATTTCAGAAGATGATGAGTGTATGTACGCAAGTAAGACTCACCTGAAATGTCTGTGCGCCTTCCCCCCGGACAATGTGGCAGTGGGAGTTCAGTTCCACTTGACCTTGTGGTTTCTGGATCACATCACTCTATAGGAAGAGATGGCAGAGAAGCAGGGTTGGAGGTATGGGGGCATTACTACCTGAATCGCCCAGTTTTCATTTTTCACCCTCTTGTAACCTTCTGACATGTCTTGGGGAAGAGGACACACAGACTTTCCTGGTGGTACTGTCTCAGTTCAGGAAGACTTAGCAGAGGACAGGTACAGTGCTTGGGATATGGTACTTAGGCTGTGTTTTATAGGGTAAGAAGTAAGAACTCAGTCAGGTCCCATTGACTGAGGTTGCAAAAGGACAGACTGAACTACTAAAATGGGTCCAGATGCCACCTGGGGAGCTGCCAAGCTTTATGGCCCTCAGGCTTTTCATACCACATCCTATTCTGAGCCTCACGGTTGTAATGTGAATATGCCAGTTTCCTCCAGGGTTATATTCCGTCTCAGTGGTGTTCTCCATGTTTCTGGTTCAGTGCTTGCTGAAGTTCAGATGAGGGGTTGGTCTTTGACTCCTTCTCCCCCTCGCCCCTGTCTCTTGCACTGTCCTAGCCTATGCTGCTCCTCCCTTGGGCACCGTCCTGTGATTGTGCTATGGTGATAGGCCTGTGGGAAGGACCTTACCGGGGACTTGTAGTACATGATTTGTCTGTGTCTTAGAACAAACCAACGTCTTTTCCATGTCTTCACCCGACTGTCCATTTTCAGTAGATAGCCTGACTTCTCCAGTGATTCCTACGGACGCGGAAGGAAGTGGAAATTGGGGTGGAAAGAACAAACAAGAGAATCTGGTCAGAGCTATTAGATATACTGTAGGCCACAGTTATTCATATGAAACCAATGACTATATTATTGTTGTTGATAAGAGTAACTAGCATATATATTTATCACATTAAAGTTTGCAAAGGACTTAATAAATATTATCTTATTGATCCTCAAAACTCTGGGAAGTAGGTGATATTATTACTCTCATTTTACAGATGAGGAAACTGAGGCAAACAAGAGGTTAAATGACTTGCCCAGGATCACACAGATAGATAGACTTTAACTCAGATCTTCCTGATTCCCAGTCCAGTTCTTTACCCACTGTACTACCTAGCTGCCTCAATTATTGTATCATCATTAACCTACATTTATTGGGAGTTTACAGATTCTCAATGATGCCTCATATAGGGTAGCATACTCCTCCTAGTGGTATAGGATACAAAGAGGTGTAAGACATGGTGTCTGCCTTTGAAAGGCTTAGGTGAGAAAATAGATACAAAAATCAATAGCAATGTAAGATAAAATATGACAACTGCTAAATGAGTGGTAGTTCAGAGAAATTATCTCTGGGATTGGTCTTGAGATAGTCCAAGAAGTTTTCACGAAGAAGATAGAGCTTCGGTTGATTAGCGAAAGGACTTAAATTGTCTAAGAAACAGAAGGGAGGGCATTCCAAGGAAGGAGCAAGGACTGGTAAGCAAGGACTGAACAAGGTGTCTTTGTCTGGGAGTAGAGGGTTTATGTAAGGGAAAAGAGGGAGGTGAGGCTAGAAAGGCTGTTCATAGCCAGGTCTGGAGCAGTCTGTCCTTCCTTACTATCTGGACTCTTCAAGACAAGTTGCTCTCCAATTCAATTTAATAAATACTTACTGAGCACCTATCACGTATACTGTCTCCACTGCCTACTTGTAATGCAGTCAGTACCCTTCCTCTTGCTGTCCCCTTAGGGACCTCATTTCTCACACAAAGAATATAGGGTTAGAGAATTCTGGCAAGATGACTGAGGGACCAGTCCAGTCTGAGTTCAGCTCCTCTGTATCACCTTGTAGAAGGGGTTGAATTGGGGTATACCTCCAGACAGCATGTGCACAGGTGTCCTGCCTGCTTCAAGTTTGCCATATATGGTTAAGTCCTGAAGGTGCTTTGAGATGATAAAGTAGGCTCATTACAAGTCACTTGGCAGGGAAAATCAGTAACTCAGTGGACCCATAAAAAGCAGTGATCTGTCCGTAGTTACTTTCTTCTTTTCTAGCTACAGATCATGCCAGGACTATTTAACAAACTGATTCGTGCCTGTCTTGACTCCTAAGGACACACATGGAGTCCAGCTTGGGGTGCAGACAACAAATTATGTCAGCTCAAGGGGGCGCTTTGTCTTTGACATGTTCAGAGCCTCCTGTATACTCTGGGTTCAGTGTTTTTGGAAAATATGGCAACTCAAAAAAATAAGTTCAGGGGACCCCTTAATAAGTCTCCTTTTCCCCACCCCCATTATGGCAACCAAAGCACATGTCCTCCTGCTTGGGTGAGCCTGAGGCTGAATCTAAGAGTCTTAGTTGCCTCTTCTGCTTTGTGTTTATTTTCCTGCTCCCAGGTTATTGAACAATGATCCTGAGACGGACTTGTTCAGTCTTGGAGGCCATCTTGTAAGTTGGAGAGCTGGGTCTGTTGGTTGGAGTGGATGGTGGCAAGGGAGTTTCTGCATGAGAGAATACTACCAAATAAGGGGACAAAGTCAACCTCTAGCCTGGTTTGCCAGAAAACACAGACCTAGAGAGTATTGTAATTGGGGGTGGGGAGCAAAGTGATGCAGAGCTAATTAAGAAGAACTAGGAGAATATGCACAATGAGTATAACAATGTACATGAATCCAGCACCAAAAAGCAGCTGAGTTCAATTGCAATGACCAAACTTGGTCATAGAGAATGGATAATAAAATACTCTTTTCTTTTAGAGAGGTGGAGAACTATGAACATAGAATGTCTCAAATTTAGATTTTTTTTTTGGTCTGTTTAACTTAACTGGTTTTTTGCTGTTGTTGTTACAAAGGAGGGTCCAATGATAGGTTGTAATATAGGAAAATGACTGGTGTAAAAACAAAAATGTATCAAGAAAACGCTAAATAAATTCTAAGAAGGCAAGACACTGCAAAAGAAAACTACAGAAGAATATTACTACTCAATATTGATGCAAGAGTATTAAGTAAATAACAGCAAAGAAGCTACTAGAGTACATCCAAAAATTATTCATTACAACCAGATTGGATTTGTATCAGGCATGTAAGGATGGTTCAATATTGGGAAAAACAACTAGTGTTTTTTTTAAACCAGACTTGTGATTTCATTGATGTAAGAAGCTCCTGATGACTAATCAGGTCAGTACCTTCTCTGCAACGTATGGATGGTTCTCGAGAATTACTTGGAGTACCAAGAGGTTGAATGCTTGGCCCAGGGTCAGTGGTATGTGTCAGAATCAGTATTTGAACTAAGATCTTCCTGACTCTGAGCATGTCTCCTTTTCCATGAAATACTCACTACAACATGCTGTTTTCTTAGCATCATTAATCATATTTATACCAGAAATCCCTAAAATCACGTGATTAGACAAATGCAAGCAGAAAAATTCTTTGACAAAACGTAGGCTTATTTATGTTAAAAATGCTGAAAAGAATTTTTGATATGATCCAAAGTGTTGATTAAAAAGCAAGAGCAGCTAACAGTGTTTGTGATAGAGAAACACTGGAAACTTTATCCAGTAAGATAAAGATTGACTCAAGGTTACTCAGTGTCTCCACTGTTAATGCTAAAAATTCTAGCTGTGGCAATAAAGACAAGGAAGAGAAATCAAGAGAATAAGCATAGACACAGAAGAGGTCAAAATTATTTCTTTCTGCAACTGGAAACAAACATACTCAACAATTGACCTATGACTGAACGACCTGTGATATAGAAATATAATGGAATATTACTGTTCTGTAAGGAAAGACAAATAAAAAAAAATCAAAGAAATACAGAAAACCCTGTATGACTGCCACATTGTCAAGAAGAACAAACGATATTGGTAGCTTTGTCAAATTAAAAGTCATGTTCCTTTCTCTCTCTCTCTCTCTCTCTCTCTCTCTCTCTCTCTCTCTCTCTCTCTCTCTCTCTCGTTTTTTGGTTTTTTTTTTTACTTTTAGGCAATTGGGGTTAAGTGACTTGCCCAGGGTCACACAGCTAGTATCAAGTGTTTGGTCTGAGGCTGGATTTGAACTCAGGTCCTCCTGACTTCAGGGCTGGTGTTCTATCTACTGCGCCACCTAACTGCCCCTCCTTTTCTCTGAATGATGTATAAACTTAAAAAATGGAATGTGACATGAATTATCAGTTGCAACCATGCTATTTGGGCAGGTTTGCTTCACTGTTTTCAGAAAATGCACTTTTAGGGGGGTTTATTGGGAAGTATCAGTTGCATCAAAACAAAATATTGCCAAATACCAAAGATACATTTTATATATATATATACATTTATATATATATATATATATTTAAATATATATGAAATATATAAATATATGTTATATATAATAAATATTATATATATATATATATTTTTTTTTTTAAAAACAAGGATAATCCTAATGCACTTGACCTAAGATGTGTCAACCTTTCTTTGTAGTTTCTAATGAAAGGAGTATGGTAAATCCCCAGCTAAGTCTTCTCCTTTTCAGCCACTGGGGGCCATGCTTCCAAGGTCTCACTCACCCCATAGGATGCAAATCCATCAATAGAATAGATTGAGGTCCGTTGAACTTTATATTCAGGCTCTGAGTAGTCACTGTCCAGGGAACAGGCATCTGGGGGAACAGCATAGTCACTCTCTGAACTCAGGGAGGATATGGAGACACCTGGCCATGGAAAAATGGGTCTGGTGAGAGGAGATAGTCAACATTCCCATGCCTTTTTCAAGCATCTACCCTGCCCATGTCAAGCAAAGCTGCCCAACCTCCTGAGTAAGTAGTGAGTTCTAATGGGCACAATCATATCTTCCTCTTCCTAAAGCAGGCCAAAGAGATATGGGAAGGGGTAAGTTGCTTGGGTGATGGGGTGATCACACTCCTTAGTTATCTCAAACAGTGGAAGAGCTTTAGTGGTAAGCAGTGTTTCTCTTCATGAATCAGTCCAGGCTGTTCCCACCTAGTAATTCCTATTGCCCCTTACAAAGAAGGGGGTAAGAGACCAAGTGGTATTTTGCAAGGAATTTTTTTTAAATGAACCCACTTTACTAAAGGGAGCCTGGGTGTATCTTTTCAATTCTGTACCTCAGTTTCTCCATTTCTAAAATGGGACTACCATCCTAGCATCCTTTCTCTTTCTTTCCCAGGAATTTAATGAAGTTTAAATAACTCATTCAAAAGATTCAATGTGAAGTCTTTGGAGCAAGGTGTTTTAAACTTTTATATATATATATCTTAATAACTACATTTCAATAAAATAATTTTCCTTTGTAATCCTATGTGTATTTTTAATACATTTAAAACATTACTCCAAGAAGGGGCATATAGACTTCCCCATACTACAGAAGTGGTTCATGACACCAAAAAGGTTAAGAACTCCTGCTTTAGAGACTGACTCTTCCAGTAGCTAATGCTTATTGGATAGGAGTGGTGGTGTCCCACAGCCCAGAGGGGTCACCTCCACGGCAGAGTTGGGGTACTGCCTGCTGGCTAAGATTACTGAGGCTTTATTCATGCCCCAGGCTCCCTGTACCTCTCTTGATAGCCCGTGGGCTTCCTGGCACACTGGCCTTCCTGGACTCGATGCAGGTGATGGAAGTTTGGAAACTGGCCTGAGAGCTGCAGTCATCATCAGAACCAGAGGACTCATCCAAGAAGGGCATGGTGCTGATCTGGGTCGCTCTCTGGAAAGCAATTCCCCCCACCCCCCAGGAGAGTCATGAGCATGTGACTATGCAGAAGACAACAAGGGCTTCCTCTCTAGTTTATCTTACCTCCTACCACCTGGAGTAAAGTCTGATCAACAGCTCCTAAGGAATAATGAGAGCTGGGCAAAGTTCTGGGGGAGGGTACCGTACTTTTTATAACAGCAAACATTTTTTAGGGACCTACTATGTATGAGATTTTGGAGAAGGCGCCTTCTTTCATGGAGTTTATGGTTTAACAGAGGCATAAGATACGGAGAACTATAATGTACAGACTTATGTCAATGAGTTACAAAAATGCTATTTAAGTTTTGAGGGGAGGGCCATCACTGATGATACACATGGGTGTATATGCTCAGTCGGTCCTCAGATTTCATGGAGGTAATGCTCCTAGAAATTGGCATGAAAGTAAAAAAAATGGAAACACTGATACATTGAATCTATGGGAAATAGGGGGTTCCCACAACCACCCCAAAACTGCAATCGTTCACTAGAGAGTGCTGAAAATACACTTTTCTGCATACAATTTTTTATAACAAAACATCCATTCTAATACATACTTTTCCTAACATAGTAACCATGAAATAACCCATAAAATGCAATACACAAAATAAAATTGGTAACATGCAAAACATTTTTTCTTGCTAGTAATTCCCTAGAATTCTGTGACCTTTTGTGCTAATATCCCAATTTAAAAAAATTGATTCCACACAATAGGATATTGCTGTAAACCTCTCTACCTCAGCCACCCCCTGAAAACCAAGGGAGAGGTTGCTCGGATGTTAGTCACTGCAGTTGGAAGACTCTGAAACTGGCGAGTTCTCAACATCACCTCTGACACTTGGAATGCATGGGAGCTCTTTACAACAGTAGGTGAACAAGACCAGTGAAATGTCTAGTAGGATACCAGCTGTTCTACAAACTTGCACACATCATACCTCTCATTTTTTTCTCTACTACACATAGCTACAGATGTGTGCTGTTGCCAACATGAAAGTAAAAATGAGGTTACTAATAAAATGATGCAAATGCTTTAAGTCATGAAAGTTAAATGTGTGAATGTTGATGATTTTATGTGTTTGGGGATGTGTATCAGGGAACATTTCATGGAAGAGGGACAACTGAGTTGGGATTTAATGGATGGGTAGGGATTCAACAGATGAAGACAGAGACTAAGAGGGACTACTAATTATTTCACTAGTGTCACCATCCTGATTTCCTGGACATTCTCTTCACCCCATCTTCCCTGGTTCTCTTCTCAAAGAAATTTTCCAGACTTAATTCTGACGAGAACACAACTGGCCTAGCTCCATAAGGCTAGGGACATATTGAAGGTATGATTAAGTTTGGTCCCTCCCAAGGACTAATTCTCTATGGGAACATGTGAAGAGAGTCCTGGGAAACTGTGCTCAATACTGAGGGGCATAATACAGGTCCTGCTCAGAGACGCATAGGCATGAAACCCTGACCTTAGATACTCATGCCAGTCTTACCAATCCAAGCTCCAGGGGTCTTCTCTAAAAGGTGTAATCATCCCCAATTCTTGGTTCCTTACCCCCTTCAATGTGGTGTAGACAGGCACATGGAAGTTCTTGTAGACGAGCTTGGAGAAGGACCCAGGGGAAGTGAGGGATGTAGAACTTGAAACTGGAGGTGGGAAGAGAGAGAAGAGATGCTATATACTGGGGCACCATAACTCAGGGAGGGGACTGGTAGAGGGAGGAAATGACTAAAGGGGCAGCTAGGTGGCGGAGAGAACTGTGCTTGGAATCAAGAAGACTCATCTTAAAGAATTCAAATCTGGCCTCAGACACTTACTAGCTGTGTGACCCTGGGCAAGTCACTTAGCCCTATTTGTCTCAGTTTCAGTCTTCATCTGTAAAATGAGCTGGAGAAGGAAATGGCAAACCACTTCAGTATCTTTGCCAAGAAAACCCCAAAGGGGGTCATGAAGAGTCGGACACGATTGAAATGACTGAACAAAAACACAAAGGGAAAGGTGGAACATGACCTTGAAAGGCCAGTCTAGGGAGACACTAGACTTATCTTCAGGCCTAGAGTAGGAAGACTTGGGGGAAACAATACCCTTGCCTTTTTTTCTGGGCCATGAACTGCACTGCAATATGAGGAGGAAATGGGAGAGTTCAACATCGGCATATAATCAGTGTTCTTCCCTGTCTTATATCCAGGGAAGGGGCATAATGCCAGCTCTGAATAGGAAATTATTGACTTTCTGAGAAGCTTTCACTTTATCCTACTCCCTGTCCCAACTCTCCTCAAATCACAGAATGTCAGAATTAGAAGGAACCTCAGATATCACCCAGCCCAATCCATACATGAGCTTGACTCTTTCTACAACATCCCTAATAAGTGGTTACCCCGTTTCTGTTTATAGTTCTTCAGCAATAGGAAACTCACTGCCTCTTGAGGTATCCCTGTTTTGTTTCTCCTATTAATAACTCTCATTGTTAGAAAGCCAAACTCTTAAGAGGCAGCTAGGTGACACAGTGGAAAAATCACCGGCCCTGAAGTCAAGAGGACCTGAGTTCAAATCCGGCCTCAGACCAAACACTTGACACTTACTAGCTGTGTGACACTGGGCAAGTCACTTAACCCCAATTGCCGGGGGGGGGGGGTAAAAAAAAAGAAAGCCGAACTCTTAAATATTCCTTTGACCTCCACCAGAATCATCTCCAGGGAATAGAAAATCTGAGTGATAGCCCTTTGGGGGTTTCTTAAATTGCTTCAGAAACCAGATTTGGAGTTAGAGGGGCTACTATCAAGTGGTGTTAAAAAAAACCTCTAAACTTAATATTTAACACATATGTAATTAACTGTTGTGTTGTTCTGGAAAGAATACTGTCTTAGAGGCTATTAGATCTAAACTCTAATCTTGCCTTGACTTTAAGCAAATCCCTCAACCTTCTCATCTGTAAAATGAGGAGAATAATACTCCTACCTCACAGGCTCAAATGCACATGAAAGTGTCATGTAAATGATAGGTAAAATATTAAATGATGGCCAGCATGGTAGGTACAATGAAGAGAGAACTAGCTCTGGAGCTAGGAATTCAGGTCCTGCCTCTAACATATACTGGCTATTTAAACCTGGGCAAGAAGTCAGTGCTGTAGGCAATTCTCCAAAACTCTAAAAAATTGTAGAGAATAATACTAGGAAACAATAGCTAACATATATGTGTGTGTGCGCGCATATGTATATGTCTATATCTATATTATATATATATCACTTAAAGATTTGCAACATGCTTTACACATTTGATCATCACAACAGCCCTGTGCAATAGGTGCTGTTATTATCCCTATTTTACAGATGAGGAAACCGAGACAGGCAGAGGTTAAGTGACTTGCCCAGGGTCACACATAGCTAATATTTGAACTCAGGTCTTCTTGATTCCAAGTCCAGGTTGTTCCTTATACAGGTGAAATCACAAGTCCAGTCCATAGCCATTCCCTATCCTTTGTAAATCATTGGTACCCTCCCTCCCCACCCCAAATATTAAAGCAAAGAGGCTGTACTGACCACTGCCTCTTTCCCTTTCCCATATCTTCAGGCCGCCTTTTTGTGGCTCTTTTTCATTTTCAAAGTTGCCTTCAATGTTCATTTTCTTTTTTTTTTTTTTTAGTGAGGCTGTTGAGGTTAAATGACTTGCCCAGAGTCACACAGCTAGGAAGTATTATGTGTCTGACACCAGATTTGAACTCAGGTCCTCCTGACTCCAGAGCTGGTGCTCTATGCACTGCACGACCTAGCTGCCCCTTCAATGTTCATTTTCACGGCTTGCTTTCATTGGCATAAAAATATCGGGAGTGGAGAGGAGAGGGTTGCTGCTTTGCTTTAATATTTCCTGGTCCTAAACCACCCTAGAAAGGGTACCCTTTCCCAAAGTCTCCTTTCCTCTTTCTCCCAGAGACAGCAGTGTCTCCTCCACCCCACTCCAATCTCCCCCTTGCCCTCTAATTTCAGATCTGGTTTGGGATTTACCACAGGAAGAAGCATCATTTCCAGGAGACACCTCAGACAGCTGCATGCCAGATGAGGCCACGGCATAAATCCGACTCTCCTGAAATGACAGCCCTTAATTAGGATTGGCCCTTAGGGCCCCTAAGGGGAAAAAAAACACACCACAACTTCCTAACAATTAGACCTGCCTCGAAATGGAATGAGTTTACTTTGGAGGTAGTGGGTTTTGCTTTCCTGGAGGACTTTAGGCCAAAGCTGGATGACCACTTGGATGCTGTAGTAAGAATTCTTTGTTTAGGTTCAAGTTGGACTAGATGAACCGCATGGTCTCTTCCAATTTTTTTATGCAGCTCTTTAATGGGAAAGGGTTTTGTTTTTGTTTAGTTTTGCTGTTGTTTTTTGTCAAGTATAAGATGAGCTAGAAGCATTTCTTTCTAAATCCTAGATGCGTGCTGAGTCATAATTAGGACTTTTGGCAACTAAGGGTTAAATTAGGTTGAGCAGTGGAAAAGTGTGGGAGGATAGAGGCTAGGGTACCTGAAGGGGCAGGGGTGAGGGTGGAGAAGACAGAGCCAGATACTGAACTTATTGGGAGAGAGGGAGAGTGACCTGAAGAGCCAGAGATAGAATGAGCTTTAAAGTTGAGAAAGAAGGTTGCTGAGTGATGGGGACAGAGGGAAGGTCTGTAGATGGCAGTAGAGAGCAAGGAGTCTGCCTGCTTCTCTTTCGCCTGGGTGTCAGGTTGGGGTTGGGGGCAGGGATGGGTATGAGACGAGAAGCCAGCCTTGGAGACAGTCCAAGAGAAATAGTATTTTCAGGAGAAAGCTAGGTTTCAGTGAATACCACGTGGAAGGAATGTGAGAGGAATCAATCTAGATAAAGGGTAGTTTGTTAATAACAGAGGATGGTTCCTGAGGGCAGAGGAGGATAGAGACAGAGGAGGGTTAGCATGGAGCTGGATAGGACTGACTAGGTAAGGAGAGAAAGCAGGGTTTAGAAAAAGGGTGGGAAGGTAAGTGAACTCAGGAAAGACAGACCTGCCCAGGTGCAGCAATGGGGATTAAGGGGTGGTTTGATCCCTCTCAAGCCTCCTTGACATTCACTCCCAGTGACCATGCCCCTCCTGCCACCTTACCAAAGTATATGGGGTGAATGTCAATATCCTAGTGGAGGGAGAAGGATTGCCCATTTCCTCTTTCCTCCTTCCCCAACCTCCACTGCTATTAAAACCACCCCCAACCCTTGTGGATAAATGGGGTCAGCAGAGATGTTACTGGACCATAGTGGGGATAAAGTAGCACCATCCCCGCTCCCAGGAGAAAGCAGTTTCTCTGAATATGGTACCTGGGGAAAAGCGGAAAAGCTTGGGCTGCCCTTATCCTAGTTATGGCTGCACAGGGGTGGGTCGGGGAGTAGGGCTGAGCAAAACTTTCCCTGGCAGGGATGAAAAACTGAACAAAGGGAGAGTGAAAGTTGAGACTGGTGATAATGGGGAACTAAGATCTCAGTCACAATACTGTAATGTGATTAGGGAAAAGGGAAAACAAAGTGACTATTCTCTCTGAGCCATTTAACTATTTGGAAGAGGACTCTGAGGAGCCACTTAAAAGGCATCAGTGAGTGTAAAAAAAGATTATTTCTTATACCTGGGATGATGCCTAGTCTTCTTTAACTCTACTAAGGACTGAGCAAGGTGAATGGCTTAAGTTGTAGCTAGAGAAACTTAAGTTAGATATAATGAACTTCCTGATAGCTAATTGTTAAAATATAAGTACGCCCTCCTCTTGATTCTCAGCTGTCTACAACAGTTTAAGTGTAGTCTTTTCTGAAAGTCAAGTGAGGTGCGGGTAGGGAATAGGTTCTGCTGACCTCTGAATACCCCCTCTCAAAATCTGAAAGTCTGATTCTCTAATAATTAACAGTTGACAGAGGTAATACTGTTCTCAGCAATTCTTAGGCTTTACACTGGTCTCTCCTGGGGAGAGAGAATTATGAAGGTAGCTGGGAGTTGTGCATACACTGAGAAGATGCCACATAATCAACCTTAACCCAGTCCTAGCTTTTTCTATGGGACACAAAATACCAGGTGAAAGTATGGAGGGTGTGATGGAAGCCATTATCTCATATTACCAACGCCTTTTCCCTATATTCACTTGGTGCCCAGCAGGGGAAAGATGCTAGCATGCCCTGTAGTCATTCATGTGCAAACATCTCAATCGAACCAGTGAAGATAGAACACAGATGCTGCTGCCATTTATTCCCATGCAACATGCAGAGGCTGAATTTGGGCAAATGGTGAGGTTCTACTTCTCTTTACTGGCCATCTCTGTTTATGCCTCTGGTTACTTCTCTTGCCCTGGTCCTCCCTCCCTCTCTAAGCCTATGCTTTGTGGGAAAATCCTATTTAAAAAGCCATTATCTGATCTTAATGTTCCCATTTTGATTTATTATAGACATGTGTATTAATGTATTACCAACCCAGTTCAGTACTCTCCCCTCCATTATACTCTGCTGTGGTCCTTTTGCCCTCTTCTGATCCCCTGCTTCTTCTTCTCCCTTTCCCCTCTTCCTTCCCTGGGAAAACGCCGCAAGAACTGCCATATTTCTGTAACCTTTAAGGCAGAGGCAAGCTACCATGAGGCAATTCTCGATAGGGAAGGATTCACATTCTCAGGTGTCTCTGGCTCTTCAGTTCCTGTTTTCAAATATCTGCAAAACCAGCTCTTCCCAGGATCCATCCATCCAGAGCTGGGATGACAGCTACTAACACTGGTGAAGAAAAACTGCTGTACAGAAGGAATCAGGATCTTTAGCTGACCCTGAATACCTCCAGGCTCTTTTCCTTCTCCATCTTTGACCAGGAGAGAAGAGAGTTAGGAATTGTAAATGCTGAAGATTGTCCTTGTGCATGTCCTTTCACCCAAAAGGACCAGATGATTTTGCCTGATATGACCAGGACCAATCTTGGGCAAAACTGCAAAGGAGATGAAGTCTATCTTTATCACCATGCAGGGGATGTGCTAGCGTTAGCTCTGACTGGCTACTGAGAGCTGATTTTTAAATTTGCAATGGGAGCCTTTACTCTTCCAAAATCAACTACAAATCATTAATTGTCTAGACTCAAAGTGATGGAAGAAGTATTAAAAACGCAGGTTAAATTTAAAAGTATGTTGTTCATGCTTTCCCCGGCCCCTCTCCAATCCACTTCACCACTTGCCCCAGAGAGCTGGTTGTTAAATATCCACTAGTACACTTTTGGTACCATCCCACCTCTCTGTTTTTCAAGCTGGAAGGGATCTCAGAGGACATGTAGTTTTACAGATGAGGAAACTAAGGCCTGAGAAAGTTAAGTAACTGGCCCAAGAACACCAGGTAGTAAATGTCAGAGGTGGGATTTGATTTCATTGATTTTATAGTCAGTGCTCATTCATCTGTGTCATTAGCTTGACTTGGGAGTTGTCTTTCCCTTCCCCAGATATTTATATTGTGCCTCATTCTTGCTCTTAGCTAGCAGTCAATCTCTGTAAAGGTAATTACTAAGAATAGCTTAAGGTAGGAGTTCTTAACCTAGGGTCCATGGATCCCCAAAGAGTTCATGGATAGATTTCAGGGTGTCCGTGAACCCCCTAAAATTTTATTTTTGACTTCACTAACATTTGGTTTTCTTTGTAATTCTATGAATTTTATTTTATTCATATAAAAACATTATTCTGAGAAGGAGTCCTTAGGCTTCATCGGACTGCCAAAAGGGTCTAGCACATAGATAAGAATCCCTAGCTTAAGGTATGACCCTCCCCAGTGGGTATTTACATTCTTAAAGAGTATTCTTGTTATTCTTATTATTATTGTTGGGGTTTTTTGTTTGGCTAGACAATGGGGTTAAGTGACTTGCGCAGGGTCACACAGCTAGTAAGTGTTATGTATCTGAGGCCAGATTTGAACTTAGGTCCTCTTGATTCTAGGGACGGTGCTCTATCCACTGTGCCACCTAGCTACCCCTTTAAAGAGTATTCTTTAAGAAAAGGTCATCCAACTTCTCCCCCCTCCCCCAATACTGGATTACACCAGCAAAAATTTCTATGTATGTGGACCGCATGAAATTTTTACAATTGATCCCAGGCTCCAACAGGACACCTGACAATAGTCAGTCATATAAAAATAGCAGATTATTAGATTATTAGGCTATAATGGCCTAGTAAGTACTAACTAATTAAAGAAAGCCTTTTTTGGGGGGATGCTAAAAATTTCAGGCAGGCCATACCCTTGCCATGTGTGGATAGACTACATCCGGCTAAGAGGTCACATGTTGAATAACTGGACTTTAAGATAATTAGAAAAAAATCTTTTTGTGGGGCTGATATTTTGTCAGGAGGCTATCTATACATTGCCTCCTCACTGGGGAATAGATCCTGGGCATTGGGCTGGGCTTACAAAGAGAAGGGTGTACCCATGATACTTTGATCCTTCACTCTTTCTCCTGTTTCCAATAGTCCATTTGCTCTCCCAGGAGGGCAAGATCTGATGAAGATTCATTCAGAGGGTGAAAAAAGGAGGCAATGGGGCAGAAGGGGGGTCATGCTATTTTATATCATAGTCGTAAGCTTTAGAGTCCAGATTGCCTGGGTTCAAAGCCCAGTTATGCACCTTAATGCTGAATCAGTTTTCTGACTTTTGTAAGATGAAAGGTTTCAGCTAGATGATCTCTAAGAGTCTTCTGGCTCTAAATCTTACAAGTCTATCTATGGGTGCTGATTCCTGATTGAAGTTGTACCCCTCCTGCACCTGACTGCTTAGCTCATACATGCAATGTTCATTATAGGCAGTCAGGTGGCATAGTGGATTGAGGGGTGGTCTACAAAGGAAGACAACCCACCTGAGTTCAAATCTATGTGTCCCTGGGCAAGTCACTTAACTGATGTCAGCCTCAATTTCTTCACATATAAGATGGGGTAAAAATAACACCTGACTCACAGGGTTGTTGATAGAGAAAACATTAAGACACTTTGAAAACCTTTAAACGCTACAGAAGTGTTAGCTACTATCAGAGTTATTCACTCTCCACAGAAAAGTGAACTGAAAATTCTTACCCAGGATGGGAATTGGTGGAGAGGGGGTGTAGGAGGTTTGCTCCCCATCTCTACCTCCCTGGCACTAGGCTTCTCCAGCTTTTCTTCATCTAATCTAGACGTCAGCTCACTGCCTTTGACTTCTTTCTTATCTGAGGAGGGCTCTTCTTCATCTACCTTCTCAGATTCTCTCCTTTTCTTCTGGTCGATGTTTGTCTCTTTCATGGGAAGGGTATGGGTCTGGGAGGTCTGGAGAGTGCTAATTTCAATGCTCATCATGCGTTTGAAGCGTCCAGTTCTCAGCTGGGGCTGGCTGTAGCGCCGCTTGGCAAGTTGGATGCTGTCCCGAGGGTTACGGAACGCCCAGACCTTTGGCAGGGTTATGCTGTTGCCAAGGACTCTTTTCTTGGCTGGGAGCCTCAGCTTAATGGGCACCCCTCTCTGGAAACTACCTAGGATTTCACCTAAGTGAGCTGATTTCTGTAGCCCCACAGTACCTCCAGGAGAAAGTTGGGGAGCCTTGGCCTCTGGAATTTCTCTGCAAATGACTCTCCCAGAACCTTTCAAAGTGTTGCCTGCTTCAGGAATGAGGTCATTGTCCTGCTGGGTACCTGGAGAGGATAAGGAGATGATTGCTGTCAAGGTACTCAGAGCCTGGGAGGCATTGTCTCCAGACTGTTTGCCTGCCACAGCTCTTCTCTGGCCTTCACAATGGGTACCTGTCTCTGAAACTACAGAATTCTTCTTTGACGTCCCCTGGAAGGACCACAGTAACTCCCCGGGTAGCACCATGGACAGATCTGGAGATAGGGAGGAAACAGACAGGTATCAATGACAGTGGTATCTTGGAGTCTCCCAGAAAGCTGCCCCGAGAGGAGAGACTGCTGCCTACCTCCCAGGGCCTCTTGAAGTGCCCTCACTTGCCCTATTAGGTGCTGATTGTAGCTTTTCAGGTGCTGATTCTCCATCTCGAGCTGTTCAAAAAGAAAAACATTCATTTATAAGCCTTGGTTTCAGCCGTCAGCTCCAACTAAAAATCAAAATTAAAATCCCATGGAACCTTCCTCTCTCCTTAGTCGCTATTTGGCCTTTGCTAGAACAGAAAAGCTTGTTCTTTCTCTCCTCAGGACTGTCTTTTTCTTTTCCAATCTTGTTTAGAACCATCTCAATTTATAAGGTTCCTTTGCAACTCTGGTCTGCGAAGTTTTAGAATTCAAGTTTTCTACTTTAGTGAAGTTTTATGAAGTGATCAACCTATGACTATTAGCACTGGAAAGGATCTAAGAGATCAACTCAAACTTCATTTACAAATCACTCTCTTGGTCTCAGATTCCTTTTCTGTAAACAAATAATAGTTATTTGTTTGCAGGCACTCTTCTCTGGGGGAAGCTTCCTGAGAAACTCTAAGACATCATCAGTTTCCTCCCCATCTCTAGATCTCTCCACGGTGCCCCCAGGGGAGCTACTTGGACCCTCCAGGGAAAGCCAAAGAATTCGCTACTTTCAGCATCAGTACCCATCCTGAAGGCAAGAGAAGAGTTATGGATCCTCACAGTTGTTGTGAGGAACAAATGAGGTAATGTATTTCTATACACAGTGCTTTGTAGAACTTAAAACATTATGTCAGCGGCTTTGTTATTATTATTATTATTGTTATTTTCATTATTGGATAAGGAATCTGAAACCCACGCAGGTGAAGTGAGTTGCTGAAAGCCCCACAACTAGTTAGGGGTCCATCTGGGAACAGAACTCAGGTTTCCTGACTCCCAGTCTAGTGTTCTTCCCACCACACCACAATAATTATTGAAAAGATTCTGATAAGGACATAATAGCTACTAGGGAACTGACTGATCTGTGCTGAAGCCTTTTCTAGGTCTTAAGCATAATCAACACACTGAAAATATTGATGATAGTAATAATAATAGCATTTATATAGAACTTTAACAGTTTATAAAGTACTTTATAAGTGTCATCTTATTTTATCCTTACAACAACCTTAGAAAGTAGGTGCTGTTATCCTTACTGCACAGGTGAGGAAACTGAGGCAGAGGTTGACTTTTTTTTTCCAGGCCACACAGTTAAGTATCTGAAGCTGAATTTGAACTCAAGTCTTCCTGATTCCATGTCCAGTGTCCTATCCATTGTGCCACCTACTTGCCTACTAATAACTGAATATCTACAGTAGAGGGGAAGATGGCGTGGTGGGGTGGGCAATGCTTGAATCTTACCCTCATTGGAATTGGCTCCAAGAGAGAATAACATAGATAGGAATCATAACTAGGAATGTGAATGGGATGAACTCACTCATAAAATGGAAATGAACAGCAGCGTGGATTAAAAACCAGAATCCTACCATATGTTATTTACAAGAAACACACCTAAAGCAGAGAGACACACACAGACTAAAGATAAGGGGTTTTTATTATGTTTCAGCTGAAATGATAAACTGAATATCTAGGAAGATATGACCTGGTGACTTGACTACCACATCACTTGACTTGATAGAAATCTTAGAATATCCTGGAGGACTCAGTTAAACCAAATAAACTGTACTGAAATCATATCATTGTCACAGACTAAGCTGTTGCCCATAATCCAACTATACATAACACTGATCTATCAAAACTTAAGAAGGGGGCAGCTAGGTGGCACAGTGGATAGAGCACCGGCCCTGGAGTTGGGAGGACCTGAGTTCAAATCCTGAGTTCAGATCTGGCCTCAGACACATAACACTCATGAGCTGTGTGACCCAGGGTAAGTCACTTACCCCCAATTGCCTCACAAAAAAGCAAAAACCAAAAAACCAAAAAACCCCCCAAAACTTAAAAAGACTTTTAATAGATGTCATACTACCAAATATGCATACTTTCCATATTTCCATATGCATCATGGAATGACAAACTTTGAAAAAAATAGACCTAATAGAGGAGATCAAGATCCTCAGGGGACAGGATGGGGTGCACGATATCATCCCCGCTGTCCTATCTACTACTGGAATTATAACAATGATATTTTTAGTGAGCCTACAGAGAATGAGCTTACATCCTAATATTTTTATTCAACTACAAAAGCCAGTTAATTTATCCACATTTTCAGAAGTCCATATAGGCAGCCAGGTGGCACAGCAGATAGAGCATTGGGCCTGGAGTCAGGAAGACCTGATTTCAAATCCTATCTCAGATACTTACTAGCTGTGTTACTTTGTATAAATCACTTCTTCTCTGCCTCAGTTTCCTCATTTGTAAAATGGGGATAACAATAGACTCTGCCTCTCAGGGTTGCTGTGAGAATCAAATGAGATATCTGTGAAGCACTTAGCACAGTGCCTGGCACATAGTAAACACTTAATAAATGCTTGTTTCCCACTTTTCTTCCACAGAACATTAAATATACATATATTTTTAATTGCAGGATAGCAATTTTTCTCAAGAATTTCCATGTGAACCTCATCGAAAAAGATGTGAAGAAAGAAATGATACTAATAATAATAAAAATGAGAGAGACAGTATTATCCTCAGAATCCTCTTGGGTTCAAGTCTAGTCTCTGACACAAACTGGGTATGTGATTTTGGGTAAATCACTTTATCTTTCCTTCCCCCACCCCTCAAAAAGTAAGCTTCAGAATAGCTGCCCACCAACATTGCTAGACAGTATCTCCCTATGGAAGAGTTCTTTAAGCCAATGAAATCATAGATACTAAACAGTCAGTTAATAAACATATATTAAGCACCTACTATGTGCCAGGCACTATGCTAAGCAATAGGGACTTAAAGAAGGCCAAGAGGCAGTCTCTGCTCTCAAGGACCTCACAGCTCAGCTCTAAGAATAATAATAATTATTATTTCTACAGGGCTTATAGTAGGACATGGATGAAAGTAGCAAGTACGTGATGGGTGGGTTTGGTGGGGCTGTGACCTGCATTATTATAGGGATTACTCACATTAATCAGATCACCGATTTATTGGTGTATAACACTTTAAAATTTACAAAGCACTCTCTTCAAGACAACCCTATGAGGTAGATATTATCTATTATTCATTTAATATTATGTATTAATATTAATATTACCTAGGTATTATTATTCCCATTTTTCATATGAAGAGACTGTGGCTCAGAGAATTTAGGTGACTCATCCTAGTTAGAAAGTTATAGGAGCAGGAACCTGAAGCCAGGTCTCAAATGCCAATCTCCTGACCTAAAATTCAGTGTATTTTCCATTAAAAAAAAGTAGTTAAGCTTTACCAGTAGTGGGAAACTTGTCCCTGGACACTACTCTTTTCTTGCCTCCCTTTCCCTTCAAATAACAATGTTATTTAAAAAAAACAACAACGACAAGAGGCTATGGTCTGGGGATTTGGGAAATTTTAATTAGAAAGTGGAAAGGAAAGTATACTGAAGCATTCCACAGTCTGAACTGAGTGAATGGTTAACTACCCAGAGCCTTTCTCTACTTCCTCCGGGAATCCCCCAGGACCAAGTGATGGCTGTACCTCTCCTAACTTCATGGTCACCCACTCCTTGATCTTTGCGGCTTTCTCTTGAACAGTCTTTGCATCTTGAACTCTTAGCTGCTTCTGAAACAGAAAATCGCCACTGATTAGAATCAGTTTCCAGTCTAGTGGAACCATTAGGGTAAGGAATGGGACACGTTGAACACTTCTGAAAGCAGAAGCCAAGGAAGATGTTGGCAGGTAACCTATTGGAAAATCAGACCTACTAAGAGATTATAACTGCTCTAAGTACTTGGCTGTCTTACTTACATAAATACCAGGCAGCTGGGTGGCACTGCATAACACAGCATAGAGGGCTGGACCTTGAGTCAGGAAGATTTGCATTCTAATCTGGTCTCAGACACTTACTAGTTGTATGATCCCAGGCAAGTCTAAACCTCTGTCTGCCTCAATTTCCTCAGCTGTAAAATGGATATAATAATAATAATAATAATAATAATAATAATAATAATAGCATCTACCTACCTGGGTTGTTGTGAAGATCAAATAATATTTACAAAGTGGTCAGTACGATGCCTGGCATATAGCAGGCACTTAATAAATCCTTTTTCCCTTTCCCCTTTGTCCCATACACATGGACTTAAATAGCAGCAAAAAAGATTTTAATCGGATTTAAGACACTATAAAGGGATTTTTATGGAACTAAAATGGGTGTCATTAAGTCATGGACTTTAAAAATTGGACTTGACCTTGGAAATCATCTAGTCAAACCCTCTCATTTTAAAAATGAAGAGGCAGAGGCCCAGAGAAATGATGTGAGTTGCCCAATGTCATCCAATCAGTTCCTGGCAGAGGCCCAATTAGACCTTAGGGTTTTTTGCATTGAATTCAGCACTCCTCCTCTTAAATCATGATGATTTGCATTGGAGAACACTAAAATTTTAGAGTAGGATTCACAGCAGGATTCCACCTAGATTGCAATTCCCTTGGTATTTAAGTGTTATGGTATAGTTCTGGTCAAGTTACTTGACCAGAAAGATAGGGGGAAAATCTTAAATTAACATTTTAGGCGTCACAGACTAGGGAAGATCAACCAGAAATTAAGTTTAAACATCTTTGAAATAAAAGGAAACTGGGATTCCAGATGAAAAAGGTCAGTTTACTCACATTTTTTTTCCCTAGGAACACGTCACTTTTCTATTCAATCTCTTAACATTGTAGGAGGTACTAAGGAGACCCCATTCCTTACCCTCAAGAAACATGGGATGAAAACATGGTATTGGTGGAAAGAGTTGAGTTGGGACAACCTGAATTTGAATTCTGGCTCTGGCACTAAGTTTGTGACCTTGAGCAAGTCACTTAACTTCTCTGGGGTCTCTGTTTCCTTTCCTGTAAAATGAGGTGTGATGATACTTCTGCTAACCACCTCAAAGGCTTTCTGTGAAGGAAACGCTACCAAGCTATGGAAGTATGAGCTAGAATTATTTAGGAGAGATGATATATACATGACTAGCTATAATATAATAAGTATCCCAAGAACATTATGATCAAAGTACTGTAGGATTTCAGAGAAGGGGGATATCACTTCCCACTGGGGAGATCAGGGTATGCTTCATGGAAGAAGTGATGAGTTGGGCCTTAGAAGATGAGTAGCATTTTGGCATGTGGCTATGGAGGAGGTCATTCTAGGCAGACAGCATGAGCACAGGCAAAGAGAAGCACTGGGTCACTAGAATACAGAATGGATTGTAGGTAAAAAAGTAGAAATTAATCATGAGGTTATTGCAATAAGCCAGGCATCAGATGACAATGACCTGAAATGTGGTAAAGGTAGAGGGAATGGGAAGGAGGATATGGATTCTAGAGGCAATGAGGAGGTATAATCAATAGGATTTGGCAACTTATTGGATGTGAAGAACCCTTCATGATTAAAGGGTGAGGGAGGGAATCAGCATTGTTTAAACACCTACTATGTGCCAGGCACAGTGCTAAATGCTTTACAAATTATCTCATTTGATACAAAAACCTTGGGAGGTAGTAGGTGCATTTTACAAGGAAACTGAGTCAGAGGTTAAGTGGCTTGTTCAGGGTCACACAACTAGTAAGTATCTGAGATTTGAACTCAGGTCTTCCTGACTCCAGGCCCAGTGCTTTGCCCGCTTTACCACTTAACTGCTTCTAAGGAAACTAGAAATCCAGGTGAAAAGAATTCATCTCAGATGATGTAAGATTTTCAGCTTGGATGACTAGAAGTATGGTGGTATCATTAATAAAAGTAGAGAATTCAGGAGGAAAAGCAGGTTTTTGTTTTTTGGCTGGGGGCAGGGAGTAGAAATGAGGGATATATATGGCTTTGGGCACACTGGGCTCGAGATGGGGTGGGATATCCAGGTGGAGGTGGTCAACTAGAAATAGGAAATGAAGATCTGGAGAGAGGCTAGCACTAGAAATATAGATTTGACAACCTTTAATATTAAAAGTGACCACTGAAGCTATGGAAGTAAATGAAATTGTTTTATATAGAAAGAAGAGAAAAGGACAAAGACAGTTCTTTGTGGAATGCTTACATTTAAAAAGTGGAAGGAAGAAGATAAAAATATGGGTCAAAGAGAGATGAGAAAAACCAGTGTGGCATCATGAAAGCCAAGGAACAGAACAGAAACAGAGGTGTTCGGAAGAGGGGTAAAGTTTGGAAAGAGAGAATGGGTTCCATTATGAACATGTTGAGTTTGAGATGCATATAGGACATCCAGTTTAAGATATGAAGTAGGCAATTGGTGATTCAAGACTGGAGCTCAGGGAGAGAGACTACAGAAGGATATATAGATCTGAGAGTAATCTTCATAACAACGATTAAGAGTGCTTCTCTGTAGATGCTGGTCTAATCTGGTGCTCAGGTCTATGGTGGTCTGTTTTAGTGCTCAGGTCCATGGAAGCTGAGGAGGTTATCTAGACATGGAGTACAGAATGAGAAGAGATGAAGATCTAGGATAGAGCCTTAGGGTACACTCACAATTAGGGGTCACTATATGGGGGTGAACCAGCAAAGGAGTCACCACAGTTAGGAGAATCAAAGGAAAATGATGTCACCAAACTCAGAGAGGAGATGATATCCAGGAGGAATAACAGGACAAAATTCTACAGAGAAGACAAGAAGCATGAGACAGAGATGACAGATCTGGCAATTAAAGAGATTAACTTTTGAAAGTGCAGTGTCAATTGAGTGATGAGGTTGGAACCTAGCCATCAAAGAGTTGAGAAATGAGAGGAAAAGGAGTTTGGCTAAGAAAGAGAGAGATAAAGGGCAAAAGCTTGAGGGAATGGTAGGGATGTATTTCTTTGTTATCACTGGAGGAGATGGCAAACCAGTACAGTATCTTTGCCAAGAAAATCCCATGGACAGCATCGAGGTCGTATGGTCCAAGGGGTCACAGAGTCAAACACGACTGAGCAACAGATTTCTTCATTATAAAAGAAAGGATCACCAGGATGTATTTCAACAGACATTTACTCAGCTTTGTGGATAGGACAGAATGGTAGCTCTAGTGAGGTTTTTTTTTGTTTTTATTTTTAAAATCTTTGTTAGGATAGCGTTGACTTGAACATAGGCAGGAGGGAAGGAACTAGTAGGGAGAGACTGAAGATTAGAGAGAGAGGAGATGGTTGTGGCGGTGATCTGCTGAAGAAGACAGAATAGGATGAGATCATGGGGTCGCATTTAAAGAGGTTAGACCTGTTGAGGAGAAGGGTCAACCTTTTCAGAGATTAGAATAAAGGAGATGCGAATGGAAGGTGACATTAAGGGGTTTTGATATGTAGAAAAGGGAGCTCATAGAGAATGACGTTTTTCTTTCAGTGAAGTATAACAAATAATTGCTTCACTTTTACCTTCAAAGACTTACTTAGAAGTCATGTATCTAGAATTCATCATCCCTGTGCTTAGTGCTGGGACATACAAAGAAAGGCAAAAACAGTCCCTGCCCTCAAGGGGCCTACAATTTACGAGGAAACAACATGCAAACAATTTTGTATAAATGATGCATAGGATTACAAAGAAAATCAATTATACTGAAATACAATTATCAATGAAAAATTATAATATAGCATTCAGTTTTGTATTACTTTCGTTGTATTACTTGTTGTTTTACTTTTATAGTGATTCAGATCTTGTTCTCTGTTCACCCAGGCTCCCTGACAATCTATGTCACACCCACTTGCCCAGGAAGTGTTTCTTCCTCTCATGCCAACAGTTTGTGCACAGCTCTAGGCTTGGGTTCCTCTGCAAGTCATCCTTTTACCTGCTTTTCCACCTGTGCCTGCAGCTGGCTGATCAGCTCCTCTTTGCCTCGAATGGTCTCCAGCAGCACCTGGTACTTTTGGTGAAGGTTGTCTTCAGGCTCAGTGCTCTTCACATTGACCAGTTTGATCTTCTTCTCCATCACAGCCACCTAAGAAAAGATGTCCCTCTCGTGGAATAAAGAATGGTTAAAGGAGGAAGATGAGGGAGGGAGAGGCAGAGTGGGAGGGGATCTCGGCTTATGTCTCAGGCACAGAACCCCCATTTGGGGAATCTACCAGTAGCTCTTGCCTAAGGCAATCAATTGATTAATCAGTCATTTATTAAGTACCTACCACTGAAGAGATCTAGTTAAACAGATCTGCCCTTGAAGGAGGTTACAATGGAAGAAATTGACATTAATTATTTTAATTAACCATTTGGTTGGGGGGGGATATTGATAATGATGTGGCAGTGACCATAGTGGGATTGTAGGGAGGCATCCTCTCTGCTCTCCCTCTCTCTTACACTGACCCTACAAAACCCTTCCCACAGAAGGTATGCTCCAGGTATATGGTTCTTTTCTCGAGGGCCAATCACCCTTAGCCATGAGCCTTTGAGAGTCTGATAACATTAGACTACTCAGTTGTCCTATGCCTCTAAGGAGACTTCTTACTATCTCACACCTATCTAAGCAGTGCCAGGGAAGGCCAGAGATCAAAACCCTCTGCTGCCACTCCTGCCCACCTTCTTCCTCCCCTCATACCTCCAGCAGCCCTTACCTGTGTTTCTGCATTTTCTGCTCTGTGCTCAGCTTCCAAGAGCTTCTGCTCCAGCTCCTGCATCTGTATAGCCAAAAGAAAAAGGGAGGGAGAGAATGGGTGGTGGCACAGAACCTCTCAAATGTAGAAAATGGCCCTACGGCATGAGGTGACGTGGTGTAATGAAAGAACACTGCATTTGGCATTTTAAAAAATCCTAGGTTTGAACCCTGGTTCCACGATTTATTAACTCTGTAACTTTGGGCAAGCTGTCCGACTTCTTTCTTTCTTTTTTTTGGGGGGTGGGTTAAGTGACTTGCCCAGAGTCACAGAGCTAGTGAGTTGTTTTGACTTCTTTGATGTTGGTATTGGCTATTTCACAAGTCTGTCTCAAGGAAGGTTATTTAATAAACCTAAATCTTTATTTTATTCCCACCCCTGCTGCTGGGAAAGATTGAAGGCAAAAGGAAAAGAGGAAAACAGAGGATAAGATGGATAGACAGCATCCTGGAAACAACAAACAGGAACTTGGACAGACTTTGGGAGATAGTGGGAGAGAGAGAAAGGCCTGGTGTGCTGACTGAACAACAACAAAAATCTTTATATAACTGAGCTATTTTTATTTTTCCACTAAGGTGAATAATAATAATAATGATAATTCAGCTGTCTCTGATTCTTCATGACCCCGTGAACCATACTGTCCATAGGGTTTTCTTGTCAAAGATAATGGAGTGATTTGCCATTTCCTTCTCCAGTGGATTAAGGCAAACAGAGGTTAAATGTGCCCAGAGTTACACCGCTAGTAAGTGTCTGAGGCTGGATTTGAACACAAGTCTTCTTGACTCCAGGCCCAGTGATCTATCCATTGAAACATCTAGCTGACCCGCTCAGAATAATAACACTAGCTAAACTTATTATGTACCAGGCCCTATGCCAAGTACTTTACAATTATCCCCTTTTATCCTCATAACAACGGTGGGATGAAGGTGCTGTTATTATTTCCATTTTACAGATGAGGAAACTGAGGCAAACTGAGGTTACGTAACTGGCCCAGGGTGACATAGCTAGTCTGAGGCAGGATTTAAACTCAGTTCTCCCTGACTTCAGGTTTGGCATTCTCTCCACTGTGCCATCTAGCTGGAGATGACCTCAAGTTCTCAAAAGGCAAGTGCAAATTCTAACATCTACTGAGCTGAAAAAGGCTTCAGATGCAAATTTAGCAATAGACAATTTGGCCTTAATCTGAGGTCTAGTTGAATTAAATACAGAAAGGCTCATCACCTAAAGGTTGGCCATTAGGAGATGAATATTCTTTGCTCATGGTAAGGACAAAGCCTATTATAATAGGGGTGTGGAAGGAAGGCTTGCACTTTGCATTAGTGGAGGGGGTACCATCCTGATGAAAGCAAAGATCCTTTAAGTTCTTTGTTTTCAAAGGGCATCGATGATATCATGGTGATATCTTAACTTTCACATGAATTGAATTGAAGTGAGGCAGAGTCACACAAAGCTGTCAGCCTTGCTCTCTCTTCCAGTGGCAGAACAAAAGTCAAGCTGACTGGTGATGGCCCAGGATGCAGTGGATGGCCTTGGCATCCTGGATGTCTGACCAAGCTCTAAGCACTCCATGGTACCTGCTTCAGCTGCCTTCCTGGTCTTTGGAACAAATTGTTCTCCTCTGCCCATTCATGTGCTTGGGGTAGATATCCCCTAACTCCCCAACGGGGCGGGAGGCCTGTCAGTTACCCTTAACCTAGTTTAGCCTGTCTGTCAACGTAGTTTTACAGAGTATGGCTGTTGTGCATGCTACAGCTTCTTGGAGCCAATGATGAAAGTATTAGATTTGTAAATACATTTTAAAGACTGGAGCGTTTGGCCACTGGGCAGTGTTGTCCTGGTCTGTTTCAGTCCTCAATTTCAGCGCCATCATCTCTAAAGAGTTAGCCTTTTCTGTGTGTTTCTTCCCCCTGGCCTTTGGCCCCTGGCTTTGGAATCTCCTAGGAATCAGTGCAGCCGTTCTGCAGTTTCCAGTTCTTCCATCTCCCAACACCTCTCAGTATAAATCTCATTTTCTCAGGGAGAACAGTGGTAAGGGAGGAGAGTCTGTGCCCATAGACTGAAATTGGAAGGGTATGAAGGTCCCTCTCTACCTGAGGCAGCCCTTCTTTTACTGTGGTCTACTGAGGGATTAAATACTTCCCTTTCGGAGAAAAGCTGTAGATAGGCTAAGGACCCTAAACAGCCGGTGGGAAGGAAATATCCCTGAGCTTCTGCTTGGAAATACTGCTCTTGCTTATAACAATTATTTTTTAAAAATATATTTTTATTTATTCCATTAAATATTTCCCCAATTACAAGTAAAAAATGTTTTAACATTCATTTATTAAAAATCTGAGTTCCAAATTCTCTCCCTCCTGTCAGCTCCTCCCCCTCCCATTGAAAAGGTAAGCAATAAAAAAAAAAGCACACACAACACTTACATATTAGCCTTGAACAACTATATTTCTCAAACACTTGTTTTGTTCTCCCCTTTACCTACTTCCCCAAAATGCCCTCCCCCTCTCTGTGACACAGAGGGTTATTGTGCCTGTCATTTGAAATAGTTCCTTCCTTCCTTCTAGTTTTGGTTCTTTTCACAGTGTTTCCCCAGCTTCAGTAGCTCTTCAGACAGAGGCTATTTATCCTTAAGAGGATACAGAATCTTGACACCTAGAGAACGTCCATCTAACTGTCATCTGCAAAGAGTTAAATGCCATGGCTGGACAGAGACTCGGTGAGGCAAAGATAAGAAGGACTAAGAGAACTTTTTTCTTAACTAAGACTGCGTTAGCTTGTCAGCAGAAAGAATGCAAAGAGACATTTTGAGAGAACTTAGTTTTTAACTCATTCTGCAGAGAAGATATTTTTCAATGTCCTTCGAGAGTCAAATACTAGAACTGTGGGTTCTGTGTTGGTGAAGGAGTCAGTTTGTATAGCCTGCAGTTAGAAATGGGTGACATTGGCCGCGATTTTTCTCACAACTGAAATGTTGTTGAAATATTTAAATACGTCTGCATTATTTGTTACACTGTTCACTGTAACACTGATGTTTGTTTAATCCTACCAGATCAGAATTTGATGCTGAAAGAAGAATGAAAGTTTGTGGGAAAAGGGGTTTCTCTGGTTTTTTATTAACTATGGTCAGCATTCAGAGCTAATTAATTTGTGAGAAAGGCTGCACATTTCTATTACTTTATGAAGAAATATTTTTTTAAAAAGCCCTTTGATTGCCTTAGAACCCAGTTTGAAAATTAATAAGGAAATGAGCAAATAGCAGATTGGGAGAGGTGAGGGTTGGTATGGCTATTAACAAGTGCACAGCATAGTCATCGCACATAGGTTATAAAAGAATCACAGGACTGTAGAGCCGGAAGACATCTTTGAGGTCATTTAGTCCAAGGCCTTTATCTTAGAGATGACAAAATGACTTGTGCAACCAAAGACCAGAACCAGGATCAGAACTGAGATCTTTTGGTTCCAAATCCACCTTTATTTTTACTACATCCTATTGTTATGTTTCTCCTTTTTTTTTTTTAGCCTGAGAAACTGAGTTTGTTTTGGGACTAAGTCAGGGATCAGGATGGGCTCAAAATGTCTTTTGAGACTGAAGGATATCCCTGAATCTATCATGGAATGGACCCTAAAACCTCTTTGGCCATAGAGTACCATCAGGATTAAGAATGACCAAAAACAGGGCTATACTCCTCAATCCATTCCTGGTTCAGGTCCAGACTGAAAGGACTGGGCCACATTTTAGGCTGGCCTTTGGAGGGATCCAGGGAGATCTTTTCTGGTTTCTGATTTCTGACTCAGTTTTCATTCTATCATATCACATGGCTTCCTATGTCTCACAGACTGTAGGATGACTCAGTCACAGCATCAACAAAATTCCTCTTCATGCTTGCTTCACTGGCTTCACATGAATGCTCTTAGGAGTTATATGCAGAATGCTGGCCATCTCTGATTTATACAATGGAAAAAGCCAGGGGCAGTGTTCTTTTATATTAGCCTTATGTTATCAGTGGAGGGGAGGGGAGAGAATAACGCTACCTGTGGTGTCGGGTTAAAAAAAAAAAGCTGGCAGGTATCTGCTATTTGAACTAGCACTAGAAACATAGTAACTTACTATTGCCAACTGATGTCCCATATGTGGCAACGGACAAACACAAGATAGAGACAGGAGCAGATAGATGGCACAATGGATAGAAGCCGGACCTAGAGTCAGGATGACTCATCTTCCCGAGTTCAAATCCAGCCGCACACACTTATTAGCTGTGTGACCCTGAGCATGTCACCTAACCTTGTTTGCCTCAGTTTTCTCATTGGTAATATGAACTGAAGAAGAAAACTGAACTGAGGAAGGAAAATGGCAAACCACTTCAATATCTTTGCCAAGAAAACCCCAAATGGGGTCACTAAGAGTCAAACATGATTGAAAAACAAGTGAGCTTGTAAACCATGCTCTTTCTAACCAGGCACGGTAAACTATGTATCCTTCCCCATCCCCCTTCACAGCTCAGCCAGTAGCTATTTTTCTCAGAGTTTTGAGGCTCTGGACAAGAGTTTTCTTGTCCTCCTGACAAGAGAATTTAGCCGTTTGTGTGGCTGAGGATGGAACACACAGTTCTGACTCCCACCACCTCTTGTCTGCTGCTTCTCTTTTTCTCTTTGGCATCTGGTAAAGTTGTTATCCTATTCTGTAGAGATCTTGACCTTCAGGCAGTTGCTATGTAGCTATCAGGAGATAACATTACAAACTGATAATATGACTGTGAGCATTTTTAAAATGAATAACATGAAGAAAAATAATCAAGAGACCTTGAAGTTCCTGGCAAATTTCCCGCAAGCTCCTGAGTTGAAGTAGCTTTGTGATATTTACCTTGAGGGGAATCTGCCAATCCTTATACTCTACTGTAGCTCCAAGAACAACAGAGAGCATGAGCTATCTATGAGCAAGAATACTTTTGGTACCTAATCAAATGTGGTGGGATGAATGATTTTTTTCTATTGTATAGGTAGAGAAACCAAGACAACAGAGCAGGTCAGAAGGCCAGTGATAGAACCAGTGGGCACAACTTGGTATTTTCTCTCCATCTAGATCAGCGGACAATTAGACATCATGAAGGAGCCAACAGGTAGAATATGTTGTTAGTGAGGCAACTGCCATTTTGATTTGTGTACTGAATGTCAGTCAAGACTTAAAGTTAACACACATTTAGTATCATAGGATCTTAGAGTTGTAGGGACTTTAGAGATAAAAATGAGTTTAACCTCCTCGTTTTACAAATATGGGAACAGACCTAGAAAGACTAAAGAACTTGACCAAGGTCACTATGCAAATTAGTGGTAGAACAGATTAAAATACAGGATTTCTGATTTCCAGCTCAAGGCTTTTTCTACCATATCAGTTTTTTTTCTATGTCATTTTAAGGCTTTCAAAAGAAATGTATTATTTTTTGCTCAGAGGATTGACACAATTCTCTTAATGCTTACATGAAGGAGTACATATTCCCTTCAGGGAAGAGTGCTGGGCATCTCTGATCTAGTTTGTCTTACCCCTACATAAAAGTTCCCATGGAAAGTGTCCTTAGCTGTCCTTTTAGCCCAGACCACTGTAGGTTAGAGGGATACTAGCCAAAGTGCTATTAGAATAAGGACAGCAGAGAGGGATCTGCTTTCATCTTCTGGGAACCTCACTTATGAATCAATAAGCCCAACAGCTGGTTACACTGGCATTGTACCTTTGGCACCGACCTGGCACTTAACTCATGATTCCTCAGCACTATATCAGATGACATTGTAAAATAATAGCCAGTCATAGGAGGGCAGTGAAAGCTCTTTTAAGGTTAGAATGGCAAACTGGAGCCAAGTGAGGGAATTGAGGGGATCAAAACAGCAAATGGTGGTGGGAGTTGAGTGAACTCCACTGACTTCATCTCGTGACTCAGTTCTGAATCTAGCTCAGTTCCCTTTCTATTCAGTTATGGGTCTAGTCCAATTTCTGTCCTGTGAGAAGACTTTATTCAACTGTGGCCATCGTGAGAGGGCTTTGCTGCATTGTTTGAACCTAGTCCTGTATGGCTGGGAAGCTGCACCCACCTCTACCTGTTGTTTAGAGACCCTCAACTAAGGACCCTAGGTTATGCTGACCAGAAACCCAGTCAGATCAAAGACTGATGCAAAGAGTTTTTACATCTCAAGCAACCTATATGACTTATCTGAAAAATGGTCCCATATTGGTTAATCAGTTATTGTTTCCATGTCCTTTGACTGAATACAGACATTTGGGGGGAGCGGGACACCTCTTTTTCTGATTTGGGGAATTGTACCTGTTTGCTTCCTTCCCAAGTTTGAAAGTCCCTAATCTTTCCTCCAATTAGAAATCAGGTTACCTAATTTTGTATCCTGGTGAATTGTATTAATTAATTGGTCTTATATGATTGTTTTTAATACATTAAAATCTATCTTTCCCTTTATTCAGGGTCCATTGCCAAACTGAAGAGGCCCAGTCTTGATTTGTTATACAATATACTTGAATTGTTTAATAAATTGATATGCTCAGAAGCTTGAACCTTTGTTCTCTTTACTATATGAACCTTTGTTTTCTCTTCTAGCAACATGCTACTAGGCTCCAGAATCATAGTAAAGTATTTCACAGAATCACAGAATTCCAGGGCTAGAAATTCTCCATGTCCATCCAGTCTAACCAATGTCCCCAAAAGAATCCCATCTACAACATGGTAACCAACAAGTGGTCATTAATTTTCAATGAGGGAAGAACTCAATACTTGCCGAGGGAGTTTATCACTGGATTTGGAGCAAGGAGGTCTTGGTTCAAAACCTAGCGCTGCCCCTTGGCCATCTATAAGGCTTTGGGAAAATTACTTACCATGTTTTAAACCTCAAGTTCCTCATTTGTGAAATGGAAGTCATAATATTTGTATGACCTGTCTCATTGAGTTGCTGACTCAATGACTCAAGATGATACAGGTAAGGCACTTTGTAAACTGCAAATTGCCATATAAATGTAAGCTTTATTTATACCATATGTAAATAATATTCCATATACACATGTATATGATCACATATAGGATATAGAAGGTAAATAATTCAAGCCCTGCTTTCCATTTGAAAACAGAAAAATTGAGGCACAGAGAGGGTATGTAAATAGTGAGAATTTATCACAGTGAGTGAAAATTGAGACAGAACAGAATTCAGGACTTTCTATAATAGGCAATTGCTCTGCCCCTCAGATACACACCCTTACAGCAGACAAAATGGTACTAGTGGTGAAGTTTACACTAGGTCTTTCAGAAAGAGGTAGAGAAATTGTAGCTGTTGCTGAACAAAGCCATGAATCCATACCAATGATACTGATTACCATTTTGCCTCAGTTTCTTCATCTGTAAAATAAGCTGGGGAAATGGCAAACTACTCCAGTATCTTTGCCAAGGAAACCCCAAATGGGGTCACCAAGAGTCGGACATAACAGAGCAACAACAAAGACAACTGGGGACATATTCCTCGAGGTAGAGGGAGAAGGGGCAGTCCTATGTGCCATGATATATATGGAAGGAAAAGACTAAAGGTAGAGGAAGCAATGGGGTATAAACGAGAGACTGGATTTGGAGTGGGAAGACTTGGCTTCAAGCCTGGCTTTGCTATCTATATGACCTTGAATAAGATAACATAATGTCTCTGAGGTCTCAATTTCTAATCGGTAAAGTGGGGTGGAGGTGGACTAAATCCTCTCTCTCTAAGATCCCTTCTGACTGTGTGGATCTATGATTCCCTCATCTGGGTGGCAGCAATAGGGGAACCTACAGCTGTAGGGACTGGAAATCTTGGAAAGTTGAATAGTTTTCCTCACATAGACCTACTTACAAAAAAATACAAAAAAAATAATGCAGGTCTTTCACCGCAGGAGCCTCTTCATTATTCTGCATACTAATGATATTAATCCTTCACTGTCCCAACATTACTAAAACATAGAAGTTACGCCTGGGGGAGGATATATGGTAGCCGTGTTCTTTTTACAATATTTACATATCATTTCATCTACCTGCCTTTACTGTTCAGAAATCATATGATTATAGAACTTGAAAGGTTGTGCAGTCCAACCACCACATTTTACAAATGAGGAAACTGAGGCTCAGAGAGGGGAAGTCAGGATTGGAACCCATGTCCCTGCCTCCAAATTCATCCTTGTGCCTCTGTAAACAGGGCTTTAGGAATTGGGGCAGTTTTCTGTTTCTAACCTTGGCTGGTTCCTTCAAAGTTTTCAGAGGTTCCTGGGAGGTATCAGATCACAGCTTCAGATGGTTTCCATGGGAACCAATAAGCTATATATATATTTTTAGCTCCAGCAGGTTTGTCAGCCAGAAAAGCCACCAGGTAAATGATAGGGCCTTCTGTTACTATAATAACACAGTCCTTACTCTTATTTCCCCATTCCCCCTTAGCAGCAAGAGAGTAAGAAGGCTCTATGTGGGGGGGGGGGGCGGGAGGGAGAACTCAAAGGTAGCTGGGGCCTCTTCTAGAAATGGTCTAAAAGAAGGATTTGTTGAGAGGACAGTAAAACTTTCAAAACAGATTTATATTGATAATGGTTGACTAGTCCAAAGAGGAAAAGCAGAGGTTAATCCCTAAAGCTTGGAGGGAGGTCTGAGTCTGTTCCCAAAGATCAATAGGGAAACTCACACTAACTCTTGAACAATCTCTCCTTAATTAGGTATTAGGATGGTTTGGGGTGGGGTGGGTCTGAGGAGCTGGTCTAATGACACAGTAGGAAACAGGAGTTTAAACAAAGGACTCCTGAATAGGGCTCAGGAGCTCCTAGGTCAGTCACCTTGATGCTCACAGTATTTTCCATCACTTCTTACTCCAAACTGCACCCATGGAATTCTACTTTTACTCTCAGCATAACTTGAAAAGATGTCTACAATACCAGATAGGGGCCCACCTGATAGCTTCTCAGCTACCATATGGGATTATCAATGTAGATGTGGTAGGGGCCTTAAAGATCATCTAGTCTAACTCCCTTCATTTTACAGATGAGGAAACTAAAGCTCAGAAAGGTCGGGAGACTTGCCCTTTGTGACCACACAGGAAGTTAAGTAAAAGAGCCAGGATTCAAACCTAGGCTGATTCTAAACCCAGCACTTTTCTCCTCTCTTCTACCACACAGACTTGCTGCCTCCTTCTTGGGACTGGGCAGTACTCTGTTGCCTGCTAGAGAGAGGAGAAGAGAGGAGGATTCCACCTCAATCTGTCTCCTCCTTAGCCCTCTCCACCAATGGTTACCTCTAGATTCCAGGAAAATGCCCTACGGCCAGATGTTCTTAGCTCCCTCTTTGAGTTTTTCTGGGAGATCCAGAAGAGCCTTTGGTGGACTCTGGGTGACTATAACTTAGGTCCTAGTCTAAGCTTGGACACTGTTTCTCTGTCATGTTCTGCCTTCCTCCCTCATCCTTATTTTTTTTTCTTTTAGAACAGATTACGGGGTATCTCACCTACGGCAGCCATTTGTGTAACACATAAAATGTTAGACTAGGATTTTTATTTTTGGAGATATCTGTAGTTCTCTCTTCTGGCTTCATTTAGAGCAGGGATTCATTTTTGGGTCACTACAAATGAAACCAATTATAACGAAGATAAAGATGTAAGATTGTGAGGTGTTTTTTTTTTTTAATCTCCATTCATAGACCTCTGGAAATTTACCCACAGACTAGGTCTTTCAATCCCAGGTTAAGAACCTTTAATTTAGATCATAACAGCCAATGTCTGATGTAGTAAATACAAAGATACTTGCTGTTTCATAGAGAAAATTAGAAATTAGTTAACTTCCCCCTTTGCCACAAAGATTTTGTTTTTTCTTTTATTCCTACTGTGATTTGTTAGTGAGAAGTAATTTTAATTCTGAAGACTCATATGACAATAGCCAATAAAAGCCAAGGGAGAAGTTTGGAGCAAGTCTGTATCCTCAAGAGACTAAATCAACAAATGGTATTTATTTAGCCCTTACTACATGCCTAACATTGTAATAAGCAGCCTGGGGGATATATGCAGTAGGCACATCCCCTGCTCTTCATGTACTTATATTCTAATTGGCTCCTCATTGCTTATAAACTCCTGATTGGCACTCAAGGCCTTCCACAATTTCTCTACCTACCTTTCCAGCCTTATCATATTAATCTCCTTCACATACTCTATTCCAGTTGTAACCCCCAATTTCAAAAGCTTTTCTCATAGAGGTTATAGTTAACAGTTCTTGCAGCTTTAATAGCCAATCAGAATGTTTGGATTTCTCAGTTGGGCTAGCTGGCAGTTTTTGGGAAAGAGAATTATTAGAGATTTAAAAAGGGAAACTATAGTGAAGACAGAGTAAATAAAAATTTAATTCTTGAGAGAATGATTTTAACTTATTTTATGAAGAAATATAAAGATAATTTTATAATGAATGAATGTGGAAAGAAGTTGATTAGAGAAGCGAGGCTTTAATTAGAGACTTAAGAGAAGTGAAGGGGCTGTTTTCCTGTCAAGGCTGCAGAAAACCTAGAGGAGGTAATGAAACAGAAGATGGAGAGGTCTACTCTATGGATGGAACTGGTTTAACCTTTATGTTGTGAGATGCATGAAGAGAATCCTTGAGAAGATACTTTGAGGGGAGGGATATGTTGAATGAACTGAATAGTAGAACTAGGTTTCCAGAAGAAGAAGTTATCTAGAGTTATAGTTATGGCTATTGGTGACCATGGCTAAAATATTATTGGGATGATAGGACTAAATCTGTGCTTTCACTGGCGTAGAGAACTCTCAGGTGCGAAAATGCTCTCAACCAATATAGGTCAGCTGCTTCTCTAAAGTTTATTGTCTTCAAAATATTTTTAGCAATTATTTTTGTCTTTGTTTTGTTACTGATTACACTGTTAATAAGTTGTGTAGCCATTAATATTAAATTAATCTTAAGAGATTAGGAGTTTTGACATACATGAAGATATGAGCAATTGTTTACAGGAAAAGCAGTTTCTTCAGTTTTTTAAATAAAAGTATTATTACATAAACTATTTATTCATAATCACTTATAACTAAATACCAAACTGGGGTGAGGACTCCAAACTAATTAACGATGGAATTTCAAACATGGACCCCCTGGATTACCTTAAACCTTAGGATGTTGAGCTTAAATATGGGAATGAGGTATGGTGATGATGTAGAAATGTTGTAGACCCCCAGATCACTTTGCCATATGGCTACACTGGAAGAACTCCATTTCATGACTTTCCTCACGTGATCACCCCTTCCTGGAATGGTCTCTAGATGTTCCCAATCCCAACCTGTTAGAAACCCTCCTCCCTTTATTCAAAGCCCAAGTCAGACGTCAATTTCCCCTTGACTCTATCAGGTGAGAGTGATTTCTCCCTCCTCCAATTTGTCACAGGATTTTGCCTGAATCCTTTATTTATCTTTATCTCACTCTTTTTTGTTCCCAAGCCCTGGAGTTTTGGAAGGGTTTTTTCACTGTGTATGTGGGGGCAGAGGGTCCAGACCTGGAAAATATATGTCTACTTATCACTTTTTAAATAATAACTAGCATTTATACAGTGCTTTAAGTTTGCAAAACACTTTTACATATAAGAAGGGAAGGAAATAGCACCTGTTATGTGCCGAGTTCTTCCCCTCCCGCCCCCAAACAAATGTTATCTCATTTGATCCTCACAATAACCCTTTGAGGTAGATACTATTATTATTCCCATTTTACAGTTGAGGAAACTGAGGCAGTCAGAGGTTAAGTAACTTGCCCAAGGTCATATAGCTTGTAAGTATTCAAGAACAGATTTGAACTCAGGTCTTCCTAACTCCAGGCCCAAGGCTCTATCCACTGTGCCACCAACTGCCTCTACCATGTATTATCTTTTGGGAGTACAGAGCAGGCAGTTGGAGGCAGGTGCCTAGAATGGTAGAAGATGGGCCTGGGGTCTGCCTCCCTACTCCTTTCCATCCCACATTGGATAGAAAGCCACTCCTCCCCACGCAGAGATAGTGGGTTCCCCTTCACTGGGGACCTTCAAGCAGAATCTGAATAACCATACCAGGCATGTTGTAGTGGGAATTCCTTTTCTGGTATGAGTTGGGATAAAGAACTACTTCGATAGATCCTTTCTGACTGTAAAATTCTGTTATTTGGGGAAGTCTGTGCCCACAACAAGGGGACAGTTATTGCTACCTGGCATGAGGAAAGGCCAAGGAAGAGAAGTGGGATGGGGGATGAAATGCCCAGATACATCCATGCCAGATGAGGAAGTGGAATGGATAACACAGGAAATCGCTTTGAGGTTTTGCACTTTTTATTCATAATCCTTGTTTGGCTCTGCACAGTCAGAAAAAAACTCTTACTAAATTTCTCTCTTTCTCAGCTCTCCCTCTCTGGTCCCCTCCCAGCCTGTCCCCTCTATTGCAGGGAATTGGATTTATTTTTCTCTTGGCTAAAGGACAGATGCTCCCTAGCAAACAACCTGTTGGTCTGATTGGTTAGTTCATGGCTCACCTTGTCAGCCAGTAGCTTCCGAATCTTGCTAGCCTGAAGACGGAACCGAAAGAGCTGGGTCTCCAGGGCAAGGCAACGTTTCTGCCAGTTTACACAAGTTGCATTCTCTACCTCAGTCTCCAACATGGTGAATGATACACTCCTTTCTTCTACAATGGGAGGAGGTACCAAAGAACACTGGAAATGGGGACACAGAGAAGAAAGTGAAGGTATAGCCAGCTTAGGAAACCTGGAAGAGACCTAGACAAAGAAAAGCTGGGGAAAGAAGAGAAGATGGGACTGGAGAAAAGGCTTATAAGGCTTATAAAATCATTCTCAGCCCCAGCTCCCATTATAATAGCTAACTATGGCCTGAGAAATCAAAACTCAGTCAACAAACATTTATTAAGCACTTACTATGTGCTAAGTACTGGGGATACAAAGAAAGACAAAAAAACAAAAACCAGTCCCTACCCTCAAGGAGGTAATATTCTAACAGGGCAGACAACATGTAAATAACCATATGACTGTGCATATGGAAAATAATCTCAGAGGGAAGGCACTGGAGTTAAGCAGGGAGAGATGGGGCACAAGGAAAGGCCTCCTTCAGAAAAATTAAAACAGTGAAAGACTTGAGTGACTCCAGAACTCTGATCAATGCAGTGATTAACGGTGACTTCAGAGGACTGACAGTGAAGGATGCCTGTCAACAGAAAGGAGGTAGGCTATAGCTAATGGGTGAGGCAAACATTTTCAGACATGGCCAATATATTGATTTGTTTTACTTTAATTGTATTAATTTGGTATAAGGGAGAGTTCAATTGTGGGAGGTGGGGTAGAAAGTCACTGGGAAGGGACTATGGTGTAAAAAAAAAATCCATAAAAAAGAATTAAAAGTTAAATGTGACAGAATTTTAGCAAAATGATAGGTTTCAGATGGAGAGTCAGATGAAAGGAAGATGTGGCCTCTTTGCTCCATGAAGACTTTCCCATGGGCTGCCAGCTCTCATCATCTTATTTCCAAAAACAGATTCTGCTCTTCTCCCCCAGGCAAGGAAACAGGTCGAAGAGTGGCTAGATACTCTGATGCAGAGTCTGGCAGAGTCTGGAGAGAGTAGCGTCGCTAACAAATCCATTAGCAGCTCTTAGTCTGGTAAGGGCTCACATTTCTATAATGTTTTAAGATTTACAAAGCACTTTTCCTTATTTCTGGGATTTATCCAAATTTTTCTGGGTCATAGGAATATGGAGGCAAGGTATTATAACAATAACAACAATAATGATAGCATTTATATAGTGGTTTGAGGTTTGTAAAGTCCTTATGATACAATCAACCTTGGGAGATAAGTGCTTTTATTATCCCCATTTTACTGTTGAGGAAACGGAAATTAAATGATTTGCTTATGGTCATATCAGTATCTGAGACAGGATTTGAACTCAGGTCTTTCTGACTCCAAGTCTCAGGCTCTATCCATCTCAGAAAAGCCTGGGTTCAAGTGAGAGAATGAGGAGGAAGAGGAATGCAAGGGGGTTGGAGGATGGATGAGCACTGGAGGTTCTATCCATCACCTGGACTTTTGCAGATCTCTCTTCATGTTGCCAATAGCCACTTGGCTTTGGGAAAACTAGCACCCCTGTGCCCTGTTGCTTAAGTGGTGCCATGACAGGTCAGTGAGTTTCTAAGGGTTCGGTTATGGATCCATGGCCAATTTTTCAGCAGACTTTAGAAATGCCCTTTTCCTACTTTGGCCTCTGCTTACTCACTTTGGGAATAATTTTGATTTTGTAATCAAAGGCAAGTGAGGTCTTCTACATGGTGCTTTCGAATGGCATTTTATAAAAGTCTTGGTATTATACACAGAATCATAGATTTAATACTAGAAGGGACTCAGAAGTCACCTAGTCCAACCTGGAGAGCATGAGATGGAGCCTATGACTTGAAATTTAGAGATCGTTCCATTGCATAAAACTGCCTCAATAACATAAAGCATAAAGGCTGGGTTTTGTTTTGGGCTTTTTTTTTCCTTTTGGATTGGCCCTATGATATACTCCTTGTGTTGAAACTCTTTTTACTAATGCACATCATCAGTATCTGCTTTGTGACTTTGCTTTTTGGAGTTGTCTGGGGCACTAAAAGGTTAATCTAGTGGCCTAGCATCTCACAAAATAAAATCTTTATGACTTTCCTTCCTTGACAGTTGCCTGGGGCATCAAAGCTCAACATCTCACAGGTTCCAGTGTGTCAGAGGAGATCTGAACCCAGTCTTTCTGATTGGGGGGGGGGAGCGGGCAGCTCTCTATCAGCCATGGCAGGCATCCTCTCACAATTGTTATTATAATTATTAAACTGCTGGCATCTGGCGCCTGATCCTTTAGGGTCTGGACTCCCAGAGAATGCTAGAGGAACGAACATGGCCCAGCCAAGCCACTTGCATCACCCCCAAACAATCTCAACATTGTGACTTCATAGCAATCTCTACCTTGAAGGGCTGGGACTGACTAGGACCAACTGGAATGGGCAAGATGACAAAGGACACAAACAAAACATCACTTTCTCTGAACTGGAATCAGAGCTGAGGAGCCAAACAGAATCTCTCAGGGAATCCAGCCTGACTACAAAACTTCATTGACTTTTTTTCTTCCTCTTTCATTTGCTTAGTTCTCCTTGCATACAAACAAAGAGATAGAATCTTACGGGTCATTTGTTTCAAAACCCCGAACATTTTATTGAAGCCCAAAGAGCTGCAGTGACTGCAGTGAAAGTTGAAGTTACACAGCCAGTGAATGTCAGAAACAGGACCTACAACCCTGAATTCCTGACTCCCAACCCAGTGCTGTTTTCCCAACTACAGCCTACACAGCTAAAGAATGACCTGTAAAAGTAGCCAGTCCCAAACAAGAAGCGTCTTTTTTTGAGTCATCTATGGGGGGGGGGAAGGTGGGAAGGGGAGAGAGAGAGAGGAGAGAGAGAGAGAGAGAGAGAGAGAGAGAGAGAGAGAGAAGAGAGAGAGAGAGAGAGAGAGAGATTAGCTAGCTTTCGCTTTCTAAACTTCAAGAGAATGGTGAAGTGGACACAAAACCATCAAAATACTTGGTAACTCTTGGAAACAAATTCCTCAGCGCGCTCTCTTTCTGTCTAGGCTAGATGTCTGGAGATACACCAGACATCATGGGGTGCTTTTCTCCATGTCTTCATAACATCTTTGTTCTGCCCCAGATCCCATAGCCCAGTTAATCCTTCTTCTGCTTAGGGGAACAGTAGAGACGGTTCCTGAAGGGGCCAAGGCTTGCCGAGGCATGTGGTCTGAATTAAAGGTTTTTGAAACAGATTAGGAGTGAGTTGAGCTGCCTGCCACTGAATCCCTGAGGCTCTTCCAACAGAAGCAGGTGGGATGGATGAATAACAATTATGAAGCAGGGGGTTTAGGAAGTCACCATAAAGTTCAGCTTCACCAGTAGAGTCACCTTGCACTAACACCTTTCCACTGACACCACAGCAGAGGTTTATTTGAACCAGTCGACAAGCAATGCTTTTCATTTTTATGATGTTTCTAGCTCTGCTGATATTTTTATGTCTATAAAATGAAGAAGTTATGTTAAGAGATCCTTAATGTCCTTTCCTTCTCCAAATCCAGTCATCTTGTTTAAAACACATGCCACTCCTATGATGCAGGCAAAGCACGCATTATCTTTCCCAGGTGAGCTGACCAAGGCACAGAGAGAAAAGTAGTTTGCCTAAAGTCACACTGCTAGGCAATGGCAGAGCTGGGGCTTTGAATCAAGGTCTTCAGATGACCCCACGTTCTGTTCTTTCCAATAAAGCAATTTGCTGCTCCAACGGTGGGGAGCCATTCTACAATATTTGAAGGCTACCGGCTAGCATGACTCCCCCACGGTTCACAGTACTAAAACTAAAAATACCTGCCATTTCTTTTTTTTTAAATTTAATATTTTATTTTCCCCCCAATTACATGTAAAAACAATTTCATCATTCCTCTTTTCAAATTCTGAATCACTTGCTATTTCTAAAGAGAATTTTCTATCAAGGGACTCAAAGTACCTTTTAGGCTCTCTCATTCTGGTATAAATCATCCCTATGATGTGGGTAAAGGACAAAGAAAATTCTTCCAGCTTTATAGATGAGGAAAATGGAGTTTTGCATAGAAAGCTGAGCTGGTGGGTGCAGGAGAGAGGGGGAATCCAGTTCTTCTGATTCTCAGTTCAATCCTCTCATACACAGATAAAAGCCAGAGAAGGACCTGCTTTGGAGTACTTTAAGGCCTCAAATCCCAGATGGGCATAACTAGGCCCCTTGTGACAATTCCAGGGGCTATTCCCAAATAGGGAGTGAGGGAAAAGGAGATTATCTCAAAAAACCCGAGGTCCTTGGACCTATTCCAGGTAGGCTATAGAATTAACTTCAGATCCATTGTACAAACTTTTGGATCTATAAATTACAGATCTCCACCCCCCCCCCTTTTTTTTCCTTCAGAGAGAGAACAATGAATACTCCCTGAGAAAACCAGATGTGTCATTTGAATCTAGGTCCTTTGACTCCAGAAGCAACTATATATAACCTCTGAAAACTAAATCTTCTTAAACTAGCTTCCAAAACCATAAATTTGGATACCATCTAGTCCAACCGCCTTATTTTACAAGGGAAACTGAGTCCCAGGGAGGTTAGGTGACTTAGGTCACAGAGGTTTACGTCAGAGTCAGAATTTGAATCTAGTTCTTTCTCCACGTGTCGTGTTCCTTCCATCATGCTGCCTATCACCAATTTATGGACTCAGGACTTCAGAGAATCATACTAAAGGACCCCATTATGGACAATTTTTAGGTGGCCTTTTCCTCAGAAAACTTATCACTATCACTATCTGCTTTCTCCTGAATCCAAGGGCCACTTACGTCTCTGTTTCTTAAATTATGGCACCATTCTTAAATGTAGTTGTCCTCAATATCATTATCCAGAACATGAACTAGACTTGATTCATCCCTTCCAGTTTGGGGGAAACAAAGTGAATAGAACTCTGTCCTTCTATGGTTGTTGTTCAGTCATGTCTGACGACCCCATTTGGGGTTTTCTTGGCAACGATACTGGATTGGTTTGCCATTTCTTTCTCCAGCTCATTTTACAGATGAGGAAACTGAGGCAAACAGGGTCAAGTGACATGCTCAGGGTCACACAGCTAGCAAAGTGTCTGAGGTCAAATTTGAACTCAGGTCTTCCTGACTCCAGGCCCAGCATTCCATCCAGTGGGCTGCCTAGCTGCCCTTTACAATCCAATGGCGATAATTACAATAGTAATAATAAGGATTTATACTTCTATAGCATTATAAGGTTTGCAAAATACCATCCCCACAATAAGTCTGTCAATTAGGCTGTCTCATACTTCCAACAGATTACAGAGATGGAAACTTAAATCTCAGACTGTCAATTGTGACCTGTCTAAAATCACAAAGCAAGTAAGAGGCAGACTTTAGAGATCATTTCCAGTCACTCCATTTTGAAGATGAGGAAAATGAGGCTCAGAGAGATTTACTGGTTCCTGGAAGTCACATTTGATGCTTCCAAGTTGCATGACTTTGGGTGGATCATTTATCTCCCTGGGGGTCAGTTTTCTTATCTATAAAATGAAGGGGTTGGAGTAGATGACCTAGTCCCTTCTGACTGTATATCTATGATGGTAGGAACTGAATCATTCACTTTATGAATTGAATAGGAAGTGGCTGAACTAGGATTTGAACCCAGGCACCCTGCCTCCAAGTCATGGAATAAGGACCGGAGGCAAACAAGAAAATTATTTAAGCACAGTGCAAATTAAATGCTGAGAGGACACAGAGACACCATAGTGCCGACACTGGATAGAATGCTGGATTGACAGCCTCAGTTTCTTCATCTGTAAAAAAGAAGAGTATTGCACTAGATGGCTTCTAAGGTCTTTTCCAGCTAGGCAGCTTGGTGGTTCAGTGGATAAAGCATGGGACCTGGAGTCAGGAAGATAACGGTTCAGATCCTGTCTCAGACACTTACTAGCTGTGTGATCCTGGTCAAGGACTTAAACTCTCTCCCCTGTTTCCTCATTCTAGATGGCCTATAAATTCCCTTCCAGCTCTAAATCTATGATTCTATGGTTAATTAGATTAATTCTATAATTAATTAGATGATGGTCCACCTGGTGCAACCTCTAACTGCCCTCCCAGCTGGGCAGCAAACAAGAAAAAGGACTAGCGATCTTGTGAACAGTTTAAAATTTGATTCTGGCCTCAGACACTTTCTAGCTGTGTGACCTTGGGCAAATCACTTCACCTGTTTGTCTCAGTTTCTTCATCTGTAAAATGGGGATAATAATAGCACTCACCTCCCAGGGTGGTTGTGAGGATCAAATGAGATAATAATTGTTAACTGCTTGGCACAATGCCTGACACATAGTAAATGTTATATGAATATTAGCTATTTATTAGTATTATTTCCTCCAGGTCTGAAGAAGCTGACAGTCTAGCTGCAAAACAAATACACAGTAGCAGAATCCAGAAGATAAACACACAGAGGTGAGGGAAATAAGTTCCTGGGGAAAATACTATGGGGTCTGAAGGTGGAAGGCAGCTGTCCTGTTTCCACCAAGGAATTAAGGTTATGTCTCAGAGATCGGTGATTCGTGGAGAAGGGACAAGAAAAATTCTCTGCCATAATCATGGGATAATAGATTTAGAGCTGGAATGATAATAATAGCTAACATTTCCATAGCACTTTAAGGTTCGCAAAGCACTTTATAGATGTTAACTCATTTGCTCCTTACAAAAACCAGGTGAAGCAGGTGCTACTATCTCCATTTAACAGAAGAGGAAACAGAGGCAGAGAAAGGTTGAGGGACTTGCCTAGGGTCACACAGCTATGTGTTCCAGGCAGAATGTGAAGGCAGGTTCTTCCTGACTTCCAGGTCCCCTGCTGCATCTATTGTACCACCTAGTTGCTAAGGGAAAAAGACCTTAGATCCCACCTAGTCGAATGCTTTTTTTTGGGGGGGGGTGAGGAAATGAGGCTTACAGAGTTTAAACGACTTGTCCCAAATCACACCCAGAATCCTTATGCAGGCTGAGGCTAAATTTGAACCCAAGGCTGCCATTCTAACCCAGCAGCATGCTTTCACCCGACCATTCTTCCTCATCCAGAAGAAAATTAGACAGCAGGTGCCCCTCTCAATTCTAGGGCCTTCCCTCTGTTAATTCTTTCCTATTTATCCTGTTCATAGTTTGCTTTGTATATATTTGTTTGCATGTTGTCTCCTCCATTAGAATGTAAGCTTCTTGACAGCAGGGACTGTCTTTCCCTCCTTTTTGTACTCCCAGTGCTGGGCACAGAGTAGGTGCTTAATCAATATTTACTAAGTGATTGTGGAAGAGTCTTACCCCCCCCCCCAATTCAACCGGGTCAGAATTCTCACTGAGAAAATACAGCCAAATTCTCCACCAAAGCAGACACCCTTCTAACTCTCCCATTGGAGAGAAGTCACCAGAAGTCACACCAAAACAAGGATAGAAGAGCAGGCTGGAAATACGAACCTATCCCGCATACGGTTTACTCTCAGATTTTGCAGGACAGAGAGACGTTTGGTCAGAGGAAAACTGTGCCAGAAGCTGCCTTTGATTCTCTCATGAAACCCATCTGCAGAGGGTGTGAGAATTTTGTGAGCACCTAAAAAGCGAAGTAACTGAAGAGGCGAGACTGGGGGGGGGGTCCTACTCCGCGGAAGCGTCGGTCCCCCAAATAATCCCTTACTATTCTTTACTGAGCCTAACAATCAAAGCTGAATCTCCCCACCTATCAGGTTCCCGAATCATTCTATTGTCCAACCCGTTTTCCCATGTGCTTTGCTGACAAGTTACACCTTGACTGGTTCCTTGTTTTCTTGGAAGAAACACAGAAGTAACAGGTTTACAACCTAGGACTGTGTGAGGGTGGAGGATGGTAACTGGGAGAGAGGGCAGGGGTGGGGGTGGGGGAAGGGGCCACAGGCTGAAAAGGAACAAGGGCTACGTTGTAGAAGTCTGCACCACCGAGGAGGCACTCTTTCCTCCGAGAAGCTGGATAGAGCGAATGCCAAAGCCGTTTCTTCCTAGAAAGACTAGTCCATCTTCTCCCCCCCCATCCATTAAAAAAGTGCAAAACACAATCTATTCACGCTCCTTCAGATACTCCCCAAGAGGGGAGGGGCCGGATTCCAGGTGGAAGACACCTGCTCAGCTATCTTATCACCTGCGTTGCTAAAGGGGTGCCCATCCCTTCCGCTGATCTGTCGGCCAGCTCACGACCCTCACCCTCGGATCTCTCCCCGGCAGTGATTCTCCCCTGCCCTCTGAGGTTAAGGAGAGGCTGGATGGGCGAGCTTACCCGCTCTCTCCCTTCAGGAAGCTTACCGGCTTAAAAGAGGCACACAGAGCAGAGTATGAACCTTGGAGCCAGGCTGCCGCTGACCTTGTGCCAGGCTTGTAGCGCTTCTAAACTGCATGCACCCTCCCCTACTTCTGCTCTTTTCTTCAGCCAGCGGTGGGGTGAGGACCCCCAAGTGGAAGAGAGGTAGCACAGCGTTACCTGGGACTAAATTCACAGTGGCAAAAAGTGTCTTTTTTTCTCCATTCAACACTTTCCCATTCTCCGTCTCCTCCCCCTCAGCCTCTCTCGCCTCCCTCTCTCCTCTTAACCCCCCTCCCATTCCTTAAAGGGAGAGCTCTTGGCCAGCCCTCCGAAAGAAGCACAGGAAGTGATCTCAGCAAACACCAGCTTTTTAACTCTTTGCACCACTGGGCACGTGGGGGGACAGGGGTGGGGGGACAAGGTAGGCAGCAAGACAAGGGTAACAAGAGAGTGGGGGGATGACTCCCTAGAACTCATGTACTCATGATAACATAGGGAGGCACGACCTCAAGCTACATGAGCAACCTGAGGAGCCCTAGGGACTTTATTTACTCTCAATGATTCATTACCCGTGGAAGATGAGAGGCAAGGCTAGCCCACCTTGGAAAGCAACTTAACATTTATATGGTGTTCTATCTTCATTTTTTGCACTTTGGATCAGGGAGAGGGAGAGTAGCAACTATCTCGGTGCATCTGGAAACTCAACCTTCTAGACTGGCTTCTAGAGGAATATGAAATTTAAATCCAGAAGGGACCTTAAAGATGATCTAATCCATCAGTATATTTTTATAATTAATCGTGCATTAATAATTAAATAATTCATAATTTGACAAAATTATTATCTAAGCTTTAAGTATTTTCCATGGGGCTCCAGGGTATGGCCAAAGAGTGTGGGAAAAATAACCTAACCCCTCTCATTAAAGGCTAGCTTTACCTATGATTAAAACAAGTACTTAGATTCAGAGATGAGAAAGGCCCATTAATAATAATAACTAGGGCAGCTGGGTGGCACAGTAGACAGAGCACTGGCCCTGAAGTCAGGAGAACCTGAGTTCAAATCCCACCTCAGACCAAACACTTGACACTTACTAGCTGTGTGACCCTAGGCAAGTCACTTAACCCCAACTGCCTAAAACAAAAATAGTGATAATAATAACTAGTATTTACATAGCGCTATTATATACCAGGTTTCACATAGTGAGGTGCTTTACAAATATTATCTCATTTGATCCTCACAACAACTCTGGAAGGTAGGTGCTATTATTATCCCCATTTTACAGATTTTACCTGAGGCAAACAGAGGCTAAGTGATTTGCCCAGGGTCACACAGCTAGTAAGGGGCTGAAACTGGCTTTGAACTTAGATCTTCCTGACCCCAGACCCAGTGCTCTATCCATTGCACAACCTAGCTGTTTCCCTAGTGAAAGGGAAGAAGGTATAGCCCCCCAGCTCCTGGGGCCAGCAGCAAGTTGCTTTTTTTTTTTTGACATACAAATGGGGGAAAGTGGGATGCAGAGAAGTGAAATAATTTGCCCAAGGTCACACAGAACCAGGATTGAAACTCACATCTTCTGACTCTACCTCCAGTATGCTTTGGTTTTCTAGCCAGCTTTGTAGAGGTCATAGGATGATAGCTTTGGGGCTGGAAGAGAAGTCAGAAGGCATATCATTCAGTTCCTTCATTTTCCAGAAGGAATGCTTAAGTGTCTTGCTCTCCATCGGGGTCCTCTGACTCTAAATCCGACGTTCATTCTTCAACACTCCCCAGCACAACCTCACATGAGAACATGAGGCAGGCACTGGGAGTCATTTGTTCAGGTAACAAGGGAAGGTTCCCTGGTTGTTAGGCTCCTCTGCTCCTCAAATTCTAGATTTACTTCTTTATATCTCTGGGAAAAATATAAGTTCCTTGAGGGCAAGCACCTTGCGGATGAGAGTTTTTCACTATTGTCTCTGTAGACCCTATATATGCCTTCTGTATAACAGGTGCTTAATAAGTGCTTGTTTAATTTAATTGACTTTATTAAGCACCTACAGTTTGAGAAACACTAGACCATACATGTGGCTCAGGTAGTCTGTGGGTCCCTTTGTTCACCCAGCACGGTTTAACATAATACTATCCTCAACATAATGATATCCTCATAGGCAGCATAGTATAGTGGATAATGTTCTAGACATGGAGTCAAAAAGACCAGGGTTCAAATCCTGCTTCAGATACTATCCATGTGATCCTGGCAAGGCATTTCATCTCTCTGGGCCTCAATTTCCTTATACATAAAGTAAGGCATTTGGACTTAATTATCTCTCTGATCTCTTCCAGCCCTATAACTATCATCAGTAATTGTTCTTGTTCAGTCATTTCAGTGCTGTCTGACTCCTTGCGATCCCATTTGGGTTTTCTTGGCGCTTATACTAGAGTAGTTTACCATTTCCTTCTCCGGTTCGTTTTTACAGAAAAGGAGACTGAGGCAAACAGGGTTAAGTGACTTGCTCAGGATCACACAGCTAGTTAATGTTTGAGGCCAGATTTGAACTCCCAGTACTTTACCCATTGGGCCACCTAGCTTCCCTCACTGTACTCACTGGTAAAGAGCTTGCTCTGAACTTATCTAGCTGGTCCAAAGTCAACTAAGTCCATCGTCAGTCCCATACTTTAAAACTTTTCACCTTGATAGAATCTTCCAGAACTTGTGTTCCACTAGACTGTTCTTCAAGAACTCAAGGTCCCAATGAGTTCACTATTGAACATATATCCCAAGGAAGCAAAAGAGAGAACCAGAGTTCTAATATGTATCAAAACATGCATAGAGGTAAGAGTTACAAGGAGGCAGATTTTGGCTCAGTAGAAGGAAAAACCCAACAGCTGAAGCTTTCCAAAAAGTGGAGTCAAAATGTCAGCTCTAGAGGAGACCTTAAGAGATCCAGTCCTATCCACTCTTTTTACAGATGAGGAAATGGAGGCCCAGAGAAGCTGTGATGGTGGCAGAGATTCCTGAGGAGTTCTTACCCTAAGTAGAGTGTTCTTACCCTATAGCATGCTGTCTTCCAATACAAATATTATCTCCATTTTACAGTTGAAGAAACTGAAATTAGAGAAATAAAGTGATTTGACCAGCAGTGGGCAGGGAAAGGTCAGATCTGAGATTTGAACCCAGGTTTTCTGACTCCAAGAAAGTGGTGCTCTTTCCTCTATAACATATTGTCTTCCTATGAACTATTTTGGAGAGTAGTGAATTCCTTGTCATCAGAGGTCTTCAAGCAAATGCTTTTCAGGGATGTTATGGGCAAAATACAGCCTGCTATAATATTTAGTCATATGACTTCTGAAGCTTTTTTTCAACTTGAAGATTTTCTATATTATGCAAAAGAGAGGGAGCCCCAAAATAAATGAGAAGCAGAAGGGCACTAAGGTGTTGGGAGAAAAGCAGGGATAGATGAGCATCCCTTTTGCCAGCTGCCTCCCATGCCCAGTACACTCTTACCTCACTGTAAAAACTCATGCTTTTTGTCAGAATACAGATTTCTTGGGCAGCTCCCAGAAGCATTGTTCACCTTACTGAAAAAACCCTGTCTGCCCCCATACTCCCACACACACCCTTCCCTTCTTCCTAGGGCAAAGGAGTGTGCTCTACAGAAAAGTCTCAATTAGAGAAACTAAGAGAAAAATAAGTTCTTTTCCCTCCTCAGTGACTCAGAGACTCGAACCCTGGCAGTTTAGTGACACATTAGTGTTAATCATTCTTTCCAGTGGCTGGGGTAGTTAATAACCTAGCCATAGGAAACTTGCAGAGTGGGTCAGGAATGGGAATGTAGACAGCAGAGCAATCCCATTTTTGTGCTAGGGGTTATTCCAGCAAATCTTCTAAGCCAAAGCCTAACCCCTCCACTCCACCCCAGCTGCTCAACCCTGGCAGCCTTTCAAGGGTTCTGATCCCTTATCTAGTTCTCTGTTTCCCACCTTTCTGATCCCATTTTCCCTCCCCTCTTCTTACAGAGCTGCTCTGCTCCCATGAAGCATGACGGTAGGAACATTCCTCAGTCACTGAACTAAAGCCCCAGAAAGAAGGAAACCCTGTGCACTCCTGGGCTCTAGTCACCAATGATTTAGCCCTTTTGATGCTGGGATTTCCATTTTCCTGTTTTCTTGACCTCTCCCTCTCTTTAAAGCACCTTCAGGCTGCATAATTTCTCAGGGCCCCCAAAAGACTCTATGTTGCAAAGCAGATACTTTTCTGTGTGGGCAGAGGGAGTTTCCACATCAGAAGTTTCTTACCCCAGTGAAACCACAGATCTAGAAAAAAATAACCATTAGTTTTTGGAATTGTGGGGAGTCGTTCCATGCTGTGACTTAGGGTCAGAGTGAAAGGTGATGGGGATAGATATAGAAGTTCATGGTGAAATCCAATCTGTGAGGAAGCCCTTAAAATGGCCCAGCCCTTGATTCCCTGGGTAATCTTGGATACGCTAATTCTCTGCTGTATGCCTCAATTTGTCCTGTCAAACTAGCATGTTGATTTCTGCTCTGGAGCCACATTGGCAGTCTGTGGTTCGTGGGGGGTGAGAGTAGAGAGGTGATATGGATTATGGGGGAGCAAGCAAAGAGAAACTTTAGGACCCAGATGTTGGATTGGGGTTGGGGCAGAGAAGACCACTGAAGACTGCTACTTCAGAAAAAGCCCCAGACAGGTTTCATTTCAGTCCCAAATTTCTCATCATTTCCTCCAGGGCCATGCCAAGTTATGCCAAGCCTTGCCTCCATACCCTTTCCTTCACCTACCTAAGCCTTGGAACCATGTTCTGAGAGGAACCATGTTGTCCCAGTTCTGGAACAAGGATCGAATCAACTCTGTCATTGTTACTAGATGGAGTGTATTGATCTAATCCCCTAAAACTCCATTCACCATCTCTGCAACTTTCTGGACCAAAGTGCCTCTCTGGTCACCACTCCAGTGCCATGTACTTGAAGGCAGATACTAATTTTAATTTTGTACTTGTATCACAGACACTTAGCATAGGAAGCAAATAAATTCTTTTTCATTCATTCATTTGCTATTCATTCATTTATTCAAGACAACCAGAGAAAAGCTTTGCATTTTACTGAAATTGTGCTCACAATTCCAAAACCTGGTGATTAATTTTTTTTCTATACTTGTGGTTTCTTTGGTATAAGAAACTTCTGGAGAGTACCCATACAGATCAGCCTCTGCCCAGCAACTTAAAAGTGTTTGGGGAGGGGGTGCTCTGAGAGGTTGTGTGCAACCATCAGGTGACAGAGGCAAGTCTTGAACCCAGGTCTTCCTGACTCTGAGGTTGGTTCTCTATTTCTGTAAGCCTCCATAATGCTACATTCCCTTAATACATTTTGTAATTCAGTGGGTCTGTGATCTCACCAAGAAATAGACTTCCACTGGTGCAAATTGGAGCCCGTCTATGCCATCTCATCACATGGGGTTTCTGTCTGTGTCTTCCCGTAAGTCCTTCATGGAGGATCTACTGAACGAGTGAGAGGTCTTCTTCTAGATACACTAGCATTTCTCGGGGAGGAGTGCTGTGATTCAGCATCCACCTATTATCCTTCACCTTTGCTACATAACCAGCCTGGGCAATATAATGCTGCCTCCCTGTATTCACACAAGCCATCCTTGATGCCTAGAATGCACACCCTTCTCTTTTCCACTTCCTCAAATCCTTATCTTCTTTCTAGGCTCCAAGGAGGTCCTCGTTGTTTAGTTGTGTCTGACACTTGGGGACCCCATTTGGAGTTTTCTTGGCAAATACCAGACTGACTTGCCATTTCTTTCTCCAGTTCATTTTACAGATGAGAAAATGGAGGCAAACAGGGTTAATTGACTTGTCCAGGGTCACACATCTAGTAAGTGTCTGAGGCTGGATTTAAATTCTTGACTCCAGGATGGGGCTCTAATCACTGCTCCACCTAGCTGCCCATCTCAGTCATTAGCACTTTCTAAATTACTCTGGATAATTATTGAGTTGAATTAAACTTAATTGAACCAAACTTATTCCTTATGAGCTGCTTCCTGATGTTTGAAAGGTTTTAGGTGGAAAAGGTGCAAGAAAGGTGTATGACCCTAGGCAAGTCACTTAGCCTCTCTCACCTCAGTTTCCTCATCTGTAAAACAGGGATTCTACTAGCACTTGCCTTAAATGAGATAATAGAAGGAAAGCATTTGCAAATCTTATAGAGATTTGCAAATGTTAGCTGTTGTTGTTACTCGGTGAAACAGTCTGCAGAAGCTTCCAGAGACAGGCTGTGGCACTATTCCTGACTGTGCATCCTACCCTGTGACTTGACTGAGCAAAGGCCGAGTCAGACCCAGTGAGGTCCCAGACCTCCTCATGTTCGGCGCATTCACTTGTGCAAGCATGCGTATTTACTGAATAACCACACACAGATGAATGAGACTCTAGTTCCCATTGCTTAGTGAGTTAAGGTTTGTAAAATAAGAGCAAATAAGATAGCGGAAGTAAAGTGCTTTGTAAACTGTAAAGTGCTCTATGTGTTGGGCCGTTTTTCAGTCGTATCTGATTCTCCATGACTCCATTTGGGGTTTTCTTGGCAAAAATACTGCCGCGGTTTGCCGGTTTCTTCTCCAGCCCATTTTACAGATGAGGAAACTGAGGCAAACAGGGTTTTAGCAGCTGTAGATCCTACTCATATTATTTTCAAATTGTGATTATTATCATAGTAGCTAGGTGGTACAGTGGAGAGGAGAATATGGGACTTGGAGTCAGGAAGACCTGAGTTGGAATCCTGCCTTGGATACTTTTTACTAGCTGTGGAACCCTGTTAAAATCATTTAACCTCTATATGCTTAGGTTTCTGTATCTGTAAAGTGGGGATGATAATAGCACCTACCTGACAGTGGGGTTTCAAGGATCAGATGAGTTAACATGTGTAAAGTGCTTAGCAAACCTTAAGGCGCTTACAAATGCTAGCTATTATGATAACTATTGTTATATTTTTATAATTGTTGTTAACACTTATTGCGATTGTCATTGCTGTTGACGACCCTGTAAGAGAACTAGACTCCCATTTCACACAAACTAGTTTAGTGTTCAGCGCTGGGATTCCAAACAGGTGGTTGGCACCAGAGTCTCAGGATAGACCTGAAGTGGGGAGAGTGAATGGAAATGCAGATTCTGGCATGGTATAGAAATGTTCTTTGTATGGGATTGGGAGCTAAAAGTGTATTCGAATGAGAGAAGGAGGGAGGGGAACAGACACACTAGGAGCTTAGTAGCAGAACTTTTCTGGAGGAAGGGAAAAGCACAATGGGAAAGGAGGAGGGCCTAGGACAGCAGGGATATAGGGAGAAGGGAGTATCAGCTGGTATGCCATATATCATCTTCTCACATACCGCAGTGCTCTTTCAGATAGCAGCAACTCCAGAGAAGAACACAGGGTAGAATTGATGTAATTGTAACATATATCACAACAAACTCATCTGTCCAGCACAGCTGGTGTTGGGTCAGGGGCAAGGGAGGTCAAGCAGAGGAGGAGCTTAGTGGGGCGAGGAGAAGGGTGCATTTGTGTGTGGGGGTGGTGGGAGGGCATGGTTGAAAATGGACTAATAAGTCATTGAATTGGAGCTCCCTAGTCCATTGCAAGACATAAGGAGGTACCAACCAGAGGGTGAAGTGAAGTAGAGGCCCACAGTTAATGGGTAGGTTACCACTGATAGCACTTTTAGGAGAAAATCCCAAGGCAGGGCTAGAGGACATGTGAATCTGCACTTGGCCCCAGGGGGATGCTGAAGCTCACATTGGTCTCAGGCCTCCTGGCCTTGGTGCCCAGTCATCATGTGACTTCCGGTGCTCCAAGGCACGCATGACTGTACCCAGTCTTCCTGGGTAGTGACCTAAGGCTCCGCATCCTGTCTCTGTTCTGACAAGCTAGGGGCTTGCTTCTAGGTTCAAGTCCCCAATGTCGGCTTGTGACTTCACCCTATTCTTAGTGCTGGCTGTTCTAGGTACATTTACAAAGGCTCTGCAGCTGCCCATGCGGTCATTGTATATAAAGAGTCTGGGGTTCAAAATACTAAATGTTGGAGGGGCTGTCGGAAAGATACAACAGTGCAGTGTTGGTATGAGTGTAAATTGTTCCAACCATTCTCAAAAACAACTTGGAACTGTAGTATCCTGGAAAAGTCATTAACTGTGCCTGCTATGAGCCAGCAATAGCCTGCTAGGCCAAATGTCAACGACAGAGGAAAAGGTCTCATGTACACCAAAGTATTTATACCTACATTTATTTTGTGGTAGCAAAAAAAATGGAAACAAAGTTGGTGCCCATCAGTTAACGAATGGCTGAACGAATTATGGCATATGGGTGTTGTGGAACGTGATTTGGCCGTAAGGAACTGAATAGAACTTATGTGAATGATGCAAAGCAAATGAAACCAAGAAAACAGTTTACACAATGACCATGATAATGTAAAGGTAAAGAACATCGAAAGACTGTGATCTATGCAGTGAAAAATCTTGACTTGGGGGGATTTTTTTGTGAGATTCAACTCCCTTCTCTTGGCAGGAAGATGGTGGACTTTAAGCACAGAGTGAAGCATAAGTTATCAAGGCATTAAATCAATCAATATTCAAATATTAAATAAAATATTTTCAGAGGCTACAATAATATATTTAAAGGTTCTGTGCTATGACCAAGTTGAATTAATACTAGCTAATACTAGGTTCAATATTAGGAAAATTATAAACTTAATAGACCATATTGGATAATGAAAATGATAAAAAAAAATAACTATTATATCAATAAGTAATGAATAATTTTTGGATAAAATATAACACCCCTTTATATTAAAAACATTAAAACATATTGGAATAAATTACCTTTTTTTTAACTCAGGAGGACCTGAGTTCAAATCCAGCCTCAGACCAAACATTTGATACTGACTTAGCTGTGTGACCCTGGGCAAGTCACTTAACCTCAATTGCCTTAAAAAAAAAAAGAAAAAGAAAAAAAGAGAGAACACTAGAACGTTTTCCAAAAAAGATCAGGGATAAAGCAAGAATGCTCATTGTCACCATTGTTATTTGACATTAGACAAGAAAAAAAAAAGTAAGGGAATAAGCACAGGTAAAGAGGAAACAAAATTAGTTTTTGCAGATGGCATAAAGGACTTAAATAGTAATTGCTTGTAGTTAAGTCCTGCCAATATAGTAAAAATTACAATATTACCTAATATATGTGTATATATATAATATATGCATATATATGTATAATATATGCATATATATATATATCCCCATAGCAATTATACTTCCAAAGAAAATTCAAAGGCTCTAACTACTGCTGTAAGGCCTCTCTTTCTGATAAAAATTGCTGGGGAATAGGGAAGGCAGTGTGGCAGAAATTCGTTTTAGACCACCATCTCACACTGTATGCCAAAGTAAGCTCCAAATGGACACACAACATGGATGTAAAACATCACATTATAGACAAATCAGAAGAGTAGGAAAGAAAATGCTATTTAGAACTATGTTTAGGGGAAGGGTTAATAACCAAACAAGAGAAGGAGAGGATTGTCATAGGTGATAAAATGGACATTTTTGATTACGTAAAATTGAAAGGTTTTTGCAGAAAAAAATCATTGCTGTTAATATTACAAGAGAAACAGGCAACTGGAGGAAAAACACCTTTGCAGCAAATTTCACTGATAGTGGTCTGACATCCAGGATATTTAGGTAATTGATACAACTATGTAAGAATAAGAGACTCTTCTGAAAAGAAGAAAGTCAGGCCATCAACAATCACATAAGACAGTGTTCCAAATCACTTATAATAAGAGAAAAGAAAATTAAAACAACTCTGAAGTTCTACCTCTTACCTATCAGATTGTCAGGCAAAAAAAAAAAGGAAAATGACAGTTGTTGGGGCTGAAAGTTGGGGAAAGGGTTTTTTTGTTTTTGTTAAAGAATTTCAGTCCTTAAAGAGGTGAGTACAGTCAATAGCATAAGCCCAAGTCTTCTATTCTGAGATGCCCATAGAGATCTGATAGCCACCTCTGTCCTTCCCTTCTGTTCTGTAAATTGGCCCTCTTTGAAGTTCTGCTTTCATATCTTTTCACATTGGAAAGAATTCCACTGATTCTTTCTAGTTCAACTAATTTAAGTCCTGGCTGGAGCTGGGCACACTCTTTCCCTGTTGCTGCTGCTCAGCTCTGGAAGTCCTCACTCCCCACTTTCTCATGAAGAAGGGAAGAGAATGGAATAAGCATTTACATAGCACCTACTTTTGCCAGGCACTGTGCAAATAGTTTTTCATTTGGTCCTCACAACAACTCTGCAAGGTAGATGCTTTTATTATTCTCATTTTATAGTTGAGGAAACTGAGGCAAACAGATTAAGTTACTTGCCCAGGGTCACACAGCTAGTATCTGAGGTTGGATTTGAATTCAGGTCTTCCTGACTCCAGGCTGAGTGCTCTATCCATTGCACTACCTAGCTCCCCAGAAGATTGTATATGGCTTCATATATGTATATATAACATTTATATATAATCGATTATATATTAATCATATTTAATATATTTATATTAAAATTTTATTTATAAAATATTAGGTCATATATAGTTTAAGGTATGGCTTATTCATACTGATCATAGATTCAAAGAAATTTTTTTAATTGACTGATTATTCCTTGACAAAGAAGAAAGAGTTCCTTCGAACACTGCCTTTTTGTCAGCCACAACCCTGAGAAGAGTTCGTGTGTCACCTCCCAGTGGTCCAATAAGGGAACTACATAGATCAGACCCTGAATGAAGTTTGTTTAATCCACAAAGGTTCCTGTAAATACCCTTGGCTTTTAGTCCAGGTGGCCTAAAAGACAGTAGCTCCTATGATTTTTCTACCTAGACGAGTTGCTGTCTTTTTCTGCTAATTGCAATCTACTGGACACTGTTGCAAACATCTCTTTTCTAATGACCAGTTTCAAGATGATTTAATGGCAAAATACTGTAGTAAGATAGTCTTTTTCTCATGGTATCCAACAACAGCCTACCTATAATCAGGTACCATAGTTGAAATCTATAACACCACTGAACATTATCCAGAATGGCCTCTACTTTTCTATAGCTGGTTCTGATTTGAACTCCTTTAGGTCCAAAACATCTATATTGAGCTTCCCAGAGTCTCCTGGAATGCTGAATAAATCTGGTCTTCTACACTTCAGTGAGTCTTGGGAATTTGGCATCAACGAAGAAAACTGAATTGTAATAAAACTTAGCATGCTGCAAAGTCTTCACTGTCCAAACCATCTCAATATTAGGGTCATTGCCATAGCCTTCTGCTGGGAAAGAGAGCACGTCAGCTTCAGACATCAGGCCTCTTGGGATGACTGCTGCCCCAGCTCTCCATTGCCATCACCACCACATCTCGGCACGTCCTTTTAAGAGTTCCCAGGCACGACTCAAGTTTTACTTCTAGTTAAAAAAACTATTAGTCTCAAATTGCTCTCAGAGCTGAAAAAGATTCTTTGTTCCTCTGATAAATCCCGGGATGCCAGGCAATTCTCAAATCCCTATTACACTTTACTCTTAATTTTTATCTTGTACATTATTATTACTATCTTCCTTCATCACACCAGAATATTTACAACATGCCCCCCCCCATAAGCATAATGAAGCAAAACAGTTTACAAATTGACACAGTGGGTAGAGTGCCAAGCTGGAAGTCAGGAAAACTCATCTGTGTTGTTATTGTTCAGTATCTGACTCTTCATGACCCCATTTGCCCATTTTCTGGGCAAAGATACTGGAGTGGTTTGCCATTTCCTTCTCCAGTGCATTTTATAGATGAGGAGGTGAACAGGTTTAAGTGACTTGTCCAGACTAATACAGCTAGTAAGTATCTGAGGCCAGATTTGAACTTAGAAAGGTAAGTCTTCCTGACTTCCCGTGCTCCGCCTAACAGCCTGTGTAGAAGGTTGGTGGTAGCCAAAGTCTTTCCTCTATGGGAGCAGAAACAAATGAAGATAGACGGGCGGCCCTTGAGGCAGCTTACTACAGGGCAATCCCACTAACTCTGTATTTTGCCTTAGCTTTGCATCAGGCAAGGAGAAGAATGCTCTCTGCCTCTCCAGTCTCCCCTTACTGTAAGGACGCTTCTTCGCCCTGTAGTAGGAATGACTTGAAGTCAGATGGGTCTAGGGTTCTCAGTCACAGGGTTGAATATGAGTCTGGGAGCTGGCACTGAATTTTTATGTGACCTCAAGAAACTCCTACTCTCACTCTTCCTGATGACTTTGTATATCTGCAAAATGGAAGTAGAACCTTCATGGTTGTCATCAATCTGGAATAGGGATTTTTAGTCTTATGATCAGAAGGCTACTGTAATTAAAATATGAGAGTGGGGTTGAAATCCACCCCTGTTTTAGCCTGATATATTACTTGAGTGAGAACACAATCAATAAATAAAAAGAAATTAGACTAAATGTGAAAAGTCTTTGAGAGTCACTTGATGAAGTGAGATGATGTCAGACAAGTGGTCTGTTCCAATTGGCTGTGGGATCTTTTTCTATTCTCTGGATCCTCTATGAAAGTGTTATGTTAGCTGGAATGGAAGCTCTCTCAGAAATCAGAGCTTGTGGTTTTCCAGAGAACATCTCTGAGAAGGAACCACCTGGGAAAAGAAGGGCAGTTTGTGCCCTTGTCTCCTCCCCTCTGCCTTTTGACCACAGAAGGATCTTGCTAGCTTTGAAAGGTCTGGAGTATGTTAGACCCCGTCTTCTTCCTATTGGTATGCTAACACTGTATCCCAGGAAGCAACAGCTTTCAGTTATGTCCTAAATGGCATCCAGCTGGTGGAAATATCCAAATCATTGGGAACCAAAGACAGATAGAATTCATACTTCCACGTGGAGCCCAAGAAAGAGGCTATATCATGCCTGAATGGAATTCATGAGTACCCTAAAAATGGGAGAAAAGGATTTCTAGTAACCAAAGGCTATAAGTTACCCACTCAGTCACACTTGCTTTTTAAGTTTAGACCCACGTTCTCTTGGACTAGTATGGTACGCAGATTTTAGATGGTGGGGTTATTTTTGTATTATTGTGCCACCTTAGGATATATTCTCTTGAAACACTTCTTCAAAGCAGGCTATCTGAAACGGTAATCTTGGGGTCATCAGTGATGAGGACATGAGTCAATGGTATTAAAAGAAGCAAACCCTGACCCCTAGAGCCCTGAAGGAAAGATGTAGATAGTTTAGTTCTGGCAACTGGTCAGTTAGAATGGGAGCTGGGATGAAGATACCTTGGATTTATACAGGCCACTCAAATCACAGCTTTGCTGGTGTTAGAACCACTGAGCCAAAGGATTTTATTAACAACACATATACAGAAACCAACCAGTCAGTCTGAGCCATCCATGAGAACAAGATTCCTTAGTCAATAGTCAATAGTGAAGGAGGATAAAAATGGTCTCTTCCTTCTTTCTGTCATTACCACAAAAGAAAACAAATAGGGAAGGAAAAATTTACATTATACAAGGTGAAAAAGAGGAGAGAGAATGAAAGTGAGAGAGCAAAAGAGATAGAGAACACGTGAAAGACAGAGGGCTGAGGGCAGGGAATGTGAACGATCAAACGGTCAACAAACATTTATTAAGTGCCTACTGTATGCCAGTGATAGGTGCTGAGGGGAAAAAAACCAAAGATGAAACATACCTTTATCTTAAGAAATTTATATTCTATCATGAGATACAACCTGTATACGTATTGTTGTTGTTCAGTCAGGTCTGACTCTTTATGACTCCGTTTGGGGTTTCTTGGCAAAGATACTGGAGTGGTTTTGTCATTTCTTTCTCCAGCTCATTTTACAGATGAGGAAACTGAGGCAAATGGGCTTAAATGAGTTGCCCAGGGTCATATAGCTAGTAAATGTCTGAGATCAGATTTGAACTCAGGAAGATGAGTCTTCCTGACTCCAGGCCTGGCACTCTATCTGCTGTACCATCATGTATACATATAAGTACATACAAAATAAATACAAGCTTATTTTGTAGAAGGGGCACTAGCAGCTGGGGGTGGGAGAAATCAATAAAGGCCTCATGAATAAGGTAGTACTTGAGCTTAACCTTGAAGTAAATTAAGATTCCTAGAGTCAAAGGTGAAAAGGAAATGTATCCCGGGTATGCGGGCCAGCCTGTGCAGAGGCATGGTGACAGGAGAGGGAATGGAAAGGACAACCAATTTGATTGGATTGTAGAGTGCATCAAGGGAAGTCACATATAATAAGCCTGGAGAGGTAGGTTGGAGCCGGGCTGCGAAGGGTTTTAAGTGACCAACAGCCAGGTTTCCTTGTGATCGCAGAGGTAATGAGGAGCCATTGGAGTTCACCAAGCAGGGGAGATAGGAATATTATTTTGATGCCTATGCAGATGGATGGGAGAGGGGAGAGAGGCTTAGGGAAGAAGTGGAAGCCAGTAATCTCTGAAAACACAAACCCATGTTAGAAGACAGGAGGAAGAACTTCCTGACCAAAAGAGAAATGATATACTTGAACAAGGTGGTAGGGAAGCCTTGGCATCTCTTTCCTTAGTCTATTGTAGAAATGCCCATTTCTACAATCATTTTACAGATTAGGAAACTAAGGCAAATGGGGTTAAGTGAGTTGCCCAGGATCACAAAACTAGTAAATGCCTGAGGCCAGATTTGAACTCAGGAAAAGGAGTCTTCCTGAGTACAAGCCTGGCACTCTATCCATGGCACCGCCATGTATATATATAAGTACACACAAAATAAATACAAGCTTATTTTGTAGAAGAGATGCTAGTAGCTGGGCGGACGATAATTTTTTTCCCTTAGAAGTAAGGTAATGGACAAGAAGACTTTTAGATGGTCCTAGCAATCCTGTGATTTCATAGCTTTTATATTTTGGATTTATAGACTTTCAGAGAAATAATTTAATTAAAAAAACATGACAAACAAAAGTTTTGTTTAGAGAAAGAGCACTGAATTAAGAATCAGACTCTTAGATATTCTCACTTGTGCCACTAAGCTATATGACCTTGGTCAAATCATTTCATTTCTCTGGGCCTCAGCGCCCTCAGCTCCAAAAAGGGGAATGTACCAAACAGCCTCTGAGGTCCCTTCTAGGACTAATTCTATAATCCCATAATCCTATGATTAGCTAAACTCTCTACATTCCCTTCCAGCTCAAAGATTCTGTGTTTATTGTGAGGGTCAAATATATCCATTCATCAGCCTGACCTAAGTTGACTTATCCATAGGGATGCTAAAGATAGGATTGAGAGAGAGAGACAGAGACAGAGATAGACAGAGACAGAGACACAGAGAAAGAGAAAGACAGAAACAGAGACATAGAGACAGGGAGCGCCAGAGAGATAGGGAGAGACAGCGACAGACATACAGAAACAGACTTATGAAAGGAAATAACTGTTCTACAGTTGTGCTCAGGTTTCCGGGTTTTTGTGAACGTGTGTGTGTGTGTGTGTGTGTGTGTGTGTGTGTGTGTGTGTGTGTGTGTGTGTATGTGTGTGTGTTTCTCCATTTTGGACAAGGCTCACAAGCAGGTATTTTGATTCTACCTGGTTGTCCTGTTATGTTCAGGCACTGACCCAGAGATCCTGGAAAGGCCAGAGATTGTCTCTTGGCACCATCTAGTGGCCAAAATAACATGCGTTTTCACTCCGCAGCCCAAATAAGAGCTGTGGCCCAGTGGAAGGCTGGGACAAGGAGCACAGTATTCTTTCAGCTCTGCCCTTAACTCTCCTTGTCTGTGCTTTTCCTTCTCACTCCTTCCCATGTAATTTTTTAAAATTATTTTAAAATTTTAATAAATATATTTTATTATGAACTTAACTGTCATCAACAAACATGGCTAGTTCTACATATAAGACAGAAAAAGAAGGTTGCATGCGAAACCATGAGTGCACCATATACGCCTTTAAGTATATGCTAATTTTAGCTTAATAGTCCCAACACTACTCTTTTTGTTTGTGACGTCTTCGGGACTTCTGCTTCCTTATGGACATGTTTCATTGGCATTCTTTTCTTTTTCTTCTTTCTCTCTCTTTTTTTTTTTGTATCATTATCACTCTCCCCAGACTCCCCATAATATTCCCCCTCACCTCCCCAATAAAAGCCCTCACTTGTAACAAATAAATGTAATCAAGCAAACAGATTTATATTGTGCTAATTGTGTTAGGAAATGTGTGTCCTTCTATACCAACAGTCCGTCATTTCTCTGCCAAGAGATAATAAGAAGCTTGTCTCATCATCAGTCTTCTGGAATTGTGATTGATCATTGCATTGATCAGGGTACTTAAGCCTTTCCATCTTGTTTTTCTTTGCATTATTATAGTTGTTACGCCCACTTCATTCTGCATCAGTTCATAATAGTCTTCCCAAGTTTCTCCAAATCTGTCTCCTTCTTTGTCATTTCTTATGGTACAGTAATGTTCTTTTACATTCATATACCACAACTTATTCACCTACTTCTCATTTTATGGGCACCCACTTTGTTTCTGGTTTTTTGGCTTAACAAAAAGTGCCACTACATATATTTTTGTATGCATGGGTCCTTTCCCACTGTCTTTGATCTCTTTAGGGTTATAGGCCTAGTAACAGTTATTGCCAGAGGAAAGGATTTAGTTAGTGATTTGGGGAGGTACAATTCAAAATTGCTTTCTTAGAATGGTTGGACCACTTACCAGTGCATTGTTATGTCCTTTATAATCTTCCAAATGTACCACTCTGATCATGTTCTTTCTCTACTGAAAAGCTTTTAGCAACTTTCCATTCATTGGCTAATAAAGTATAAATTCATTATTTAAGGCTTTCCCTAATAGAATTCAAACTCTCTGAGGACAGGGTTTATTCCCTTTTTTTTTTTTGGTCTTTGTATCCCCATTGTGCCTGACACATAAGAGGCTCTTAGTAAAAGCTTGTTGAATGAATGAACGAATGAATGAATGGTTGAACAGAACAATGGTAACCCAGCCGAGGCCAACTAGAATAGTGAAGATCTTGTCTGAGATCTTGTCATATGAGGATTGGTTGGAGGAATTGGGAAGAGAACTCAGGGGAGACTCACTTGCTAGTTTCAAGTGCTTGAAGGGCTGTCACCCAATTCAGGGATTAGACTTGCACTACTTGGCATCAGAGGTCAGAATTATGAGAAAAGGTTGAAAGCTGAAAGGGGAGAATTTAATAATAACATTAACTACTGACAATAATAATCATAACAGGAGGGACAATAATAACTAGCATTTTTATAGCACTTCAAGGTTTGCAAAGTGCTTTATAAATATTTTTTTTATTGTGAGCATCATTTGATACTCACAACAACCCTGACCGATAGGAGCTATTATCATTCCCATTTTTCAGAGGAGGAAACTGAGGCAAACAGATATTAAGTGACTTCAGGGTCACACAGCCAGTAAGTATCCAAAGCAGGATTTAACATGGGTCTTCCTGACTTTAAGTTCAATGTTCTTTCCATGGTTCCGATGCAGTTTGGGGTTGCTGGGAACTCTGAAAAGGATGAATCTGCCTGGAAAGAATTCAAGTACTCAAGCCTTCTTTCAGTCAAAGTAGCAAGGTTTATTATGACACTAACAGAGTGGGCTAGACTCCTAATGAATTTGTGCCTTGATGGGGGTGAGATTGATACTTATATTAAAAAAAAAAAAGACAGTGAGAAGATATGGATGGGATTAAGGAGTGGTAAATAGCTTGGGGTGGCCAGTGGGCAGTGAAAGGAGTTAAGTGGTCTGGGGTGGGCCTGAGAGCCACAGGGAAAGAACTGTTGGGTATCTAGATGGGCTGGGATGGGCCAGATGTCTCCAGGTGAGATGCCAGTGATCTAGGCTGCTGAAATGTATGGGAAAATTCAGGGTTCAGGTCTCATCACCCTGTCAGTTCCAAGTAAAAATAAAACAAAACAGAAAACAAACTTCTTAACAAATAAAGCTGTCCAAAAATGGAGATAATTTGACTCAAGGTGTAGTGGATTCTTCTTCTTTTGAAGTTTTCAAGGGAAAGCTCTCCCACTGACTGCATACTAGATCGCCTATCTGGGGTAGCCTGATTCTGGCAACACAAACATGCCAGCTGAGGAAAGGAGATCATCCTTATGTGGAGTCAGTGACCCACAGGACAAAGGCATTACTGGAAATCGACCTTATTGTAGGAAACAAAATCCAGTTAATAAGCAAACCTACATACATTGTTTTGGATCAGAAGTATGCCTAAATCTTTTCACTAATTCTAATTCATTAGTTCTGAGGGCAGGACAACTGGGAGATCCTCTCAGACCCTCTGTTTGAGGAGGGCATTCAGGGGATTCATCTCATCATTTCCCACCCAGAAGATCTCCTGGATTTCATGTTTTCCAGAAATTCAACATTCTGCAAGACGAAATCAACTCTGTAGCTCCCACCTCCTCAGATCATTAAACACCAGGCTACAGGATTTCATCATGCCCCAGAGGGAAGTACTCTTCCCCTACTTCTTTTTAAGTGTCATCTTTTCCCTATTGGGTTGTGAGATCCTTGAGGGCAGGGACTGTCTTAAGCCTTTCTTTGTATTACCAGGGCTTAGCATAGCCTAGTAGGTGTTTAATAAATGTTTGTGGATTGAGTCTGACACTAGGAAGGCTGACATAATCACATGCAGAGAGGGAGAGCCAGGAAAGGGAAAAGTTTAAAATGATAAGCTTAATCTTCTGGAAAAGCTTTGTGCCTTCACCATAACTCATGTGTGATTTGACTTTTAATTATCTACGAGCCATGGTAAAAAGGACTTTTTTTGTGGCATTTAGACACAGTGCATAGAGAGCTGGTTCTAGAGTCAGAAAGACCCGAGTTCAAATCCAGCCTTTGATATTTACTAGCTGTGTGACCCTGAGTAAATCACGTTAACTCTATCTGTTTCAATTTCCTCAACTGTAAAATAGGGATCATAATGGCACCTATTTCACAGGTTTGTTGTGAGAATCAAATGAAATAATATTTGTAAAGCTCTAAAATGGAACTTGGCATATAGTGGGTACTTAGTAAATATTTATTCCCTTTTTCTCATGAAAAGTATCTGCATTACATTTTTTTGAAGGAACCCATGGAAAGAAGTGGAGTGATGATGTCAGAGTGGGAGTCAGCATTTTTCACCAAGCTCACCCAACACAGCTCTTCCACAACCATCTAGAAAACGCTAGACTGAATTCTGATCAAGAAAGACAAGAAAAAATCACAATGAGTCATTTTTTGGTATATAGATAGAGAGGGCTGCAGGTGGGGGCTGGCCAGGAGGAGCTCAGGGCAGGAAGAGCAGCAGCAATAGCAGAAGAGGCAGCAGTGGGGAGCATTCATTCTAGTGCTGAGGGACAGCAAAGAGCCCTCCAGGGCAGAAAATACCAGAGCATAAAGAGATCCCAGGGGACCCTTCAACCAGGGCTGGGAGCAGAAATGGGTGGCATCTGGCAGCTCTGTCACCCATTACCTAGTTCCAGGTCACAGTTTCAGAGCAGAGAGGAGTGCTTGTGAACAAGAGAGGTGCTAGTCATGTATGGAACAAGGAATGAGTTTCAAAAACTTAGCTCTGTCTGCCTGACTCAGTCCAAGAGTGGGCATGGGTGGGGTGGGGGACTCAGTTCTAACCTTTAACCTCTTACATAAGCTGCATTAGAAGAATCAAGCAGCAGTTCAGTCACTTTGAACCTGCAGAACTTCCAAGTGGATTAACAGTGACTGACTCTAGCAACAGTCTAACTATATCTCAACCACACACAATCCAACAGACACAAACCTGGGTGAGGAACTTGCAGAGCTCTGACTAGGAGGGCAGTGAATAGACTTCTCCCTGTATCACACCACTTCAGAAGCACCCCAAACTCGCAGGCCCTCAGATTGAGGTGTGAAAACAGCAGAGGGACATAAAAAGGGTAAAGTCAGGTCAGATAACACCCCTCCCTCAGAAGTGAACAAAGCTCAACACAGACATAAAGTCCAATCAAGAAGCAGGCTGAGAGAATGAACAAACAAAAGGACCCAACCATAAAAAACTACTGGTGGCAGGGAAGCTTAAGATATAAATACAGAAGAGAATGACTGGAAAACATCTACAACCAAAGCCTCAAAGAAAAATCCAGATTGGACACAAGCCCAACAAGAATTCTTAGAAAAGCTTTTTTTGAAAAAGATATAAAAAGAGCAAAAACATGTTTTTTTAAAATCAAATAAGAGCTATAGAGAAAAAGGAGAAATGAAATGAATGCTATATAAAAAAGTTATAAAAGAGAATTAATAATTTTGTGGAAAAATACTGAAGAAAATAACTCCTTAAAAATTAGAATTGGCCAAATGGAAACTAATGACTCCATGAAATATCAAGAAATAAGAAAACAAAGTCAAAAGAATGAAAAATTAGAAAAAAATGTAAACTATCTCATAGGGAAAAAAAAAAACAAAAACAAGTGACTTGGAAAATAGATCAAGCAGAAATCATTTAAGAATCATTGGACTACCTGACAGTCATGAACAAAAAGAAGCCTAGACATAATATTTCAAGAAATTATAAAGAAAAACTATATAGAGAACCAAGTCAAATTTATAAGAATACAAATAATTCCCCAATTGATAAATGGTCAAAGGATATGAACAGGCAGTTTTCAGATTAAGAAACTAAAGTTATCTATAGTCATACGAAAAAATGCTCTAAATCATTATTGATTAGAGAAATGCAAATCAAAATAACTTTGAGGTATCACATCACACCTATCAGATTGGCCAACATGACAAAACAGGAAAATGGTAAATGTTGGAGAAGATGTGGGAAAATCGGAACATTGTTGGTGGAGTTGTAAATTGCTCCAACCATTTTAGAGAGCAATTTGGAACTATGCCCAAAGGGCTATAAAAATGTGCATACCCTTTGACCCAGCAATAGCACTTCTAGGGCTATATCTCAAAGAGATTATTACAATGGGAAAAAGGACCCACATATACAGAAATATTTGTAGCAGCTCTATATGTGGTGGCAAAGAATAGGAAATTGAGAGATGCCCATCAATTGGGGAATGGCTGAACAAGTTGTGGTATATGAATGTAATGGAATACTATTGTGCTATAAGAAATAATGAGCAGTCAGACTTTGGAAAAACCTGGAAAGACTTGTATGGACTAATGCTGAATGAAGTGAACAGAACCAGGAGAACATTGTACACAGTAACAGACTAACTTTGACAGGTTTAGCTCTTCTCAGCAATGCAAGATCTAAGATGCCTCCAAAAGTCTCATGATGGAAAATGCTATCTACATCTAGAGGAAAACTATGGAGTTTTAATGCAGATTGAAGAATACTATTTATTCTTTTCTTTTTCTTCTGTTTTGTTTTGTTTCTCCTTTCTTGTGGTTCCTCCTATTGGTTCAAATTCTTCTTTGCCACATGACTAATGTGAAAATATGTTTAAAAGGAATGTATATGTAGAGCCTATATCAGATTGCACACCATCTTGGGGAGGGAGGGGGAGAAAATTTAAAATTCAAAAGCTTATGGAAGTGATTTTTGAAAACTAAAAATAATAAATTAATTCAAATTTTAAAAAAGCTTATGGAAGTGAATGTTGAAAATTAAAAATAAATTAATTAAAAAAAAAGAAAAAGAAAGAAAAACTGTCTAGTTATCTTAGACCCAAAGAACAAAGTAGACATCTAAAGAATTTACCAGTTACCTCCTGAGAGAAACCCCAAAATGAAAACTCTCAGGAATATTATAGCCATTAAATCCAACAAAGAGATACACTAACAATTAATTGGAAATGAAATAATCTAATCCTAAAGAATGGGTGAGTCAAAGAATAAATTGTAGAAACAATAATTTTGTTAATTACAACAATGAGACAACACACCAAAATTTGTGACATTCAGCCAAAGCAGTACTTAGGGGAAAATTTGTATCTCTAAACATTTTCATCAATAAAAGAGAGACTAGATCAACGAATTTCTATGCAACTAAAAGAATGACAAATTAAAACAGAAAAACAACAAGTTAAAAACCCTCAATTAAACACCAAAATAGAAATCATAAAAATCAAAAGAAAGATTAACGAAATTGAAAGCAAAAACAAAACAAAAACAGCAACCGATTGAACTTGTAAATAAAACCAATAGCTGGTTTTTTAAAACAAAAAACCCCAATAAAATAGATTAACTATTGGTTAATTTGATTCAAAAAAATAACTAAATTACCAGCATTAAAAATGAAAAAAGGTGAACTCATAACAAATGAAAAGGAAATAAAAGAAATTATTAGGAGCAATTTTGCCCAACTACATGCCAGCAAAACTGACGATCTAAATCAACTGGATGAAAACTCCTACAAGTACAAATCTCCTAGATTAACAGAACAGAAAATAAATTACTAGAAAAAGAAACTGAACAAGCCATAAGTGAGTTCCCTAAGAAAAGAACCCTAGGACCAGATGGATTTATAGGCAAAAATCTTTAAAGAGCACCTAATTCTAATATTATATAAACAGTTTGATAAAATAAAGGAGGGGCAGCTAGGTGGCACAGTGGATAGAGCACTGGCCCTGGATTCAGAAGGACCTGAGTTCAAATTCGGCCTCAGACATATAACAGTAGCTGTGTGAGCCTGGGCAAGTCACTTAACCCCACTGCCTAGTCAAAAAGAAAAAAAGGAGTCCTACGCCAAATTCCTTTTATGACACAAATATGGCCTTGATATTTAAATCAGAGAGAGTCAAAACAGAAAGAAAACTAATAAGCCAATTTCCCTAATGAATATTGATTCAGAAATTTAAAATAAAACACTAGACGGGAGATTACAGCAATATGTCACAAAAAACATATACCATGACCAGCCTGAGTTTATACCAGGAATGCAGGATTGGTTCAATAATAGGAAAACCATAAGCATAATTGACCATATAAATAATAAAACAACACAAACCCTGTGGTTATTTGATTAGATGGAAAAAAGAGCTTTTGACAAAATACAATACCCATTTCTGTTTAAACACACACACACACACACACACACACACACACACACGAAAGCATATGAATAAATGGAGCTTTCCTAAACTAAGAGCCAATATTATCTATAATGGGGATAATCTGGAAGCCTTTCTAATAAAATAAGAGGTGAAGCAATGATGTGCATTATCACCATGACTATTCAATATTGTATGTATATATTTTTTGTGAGTCAATCAAGGTTAAGTGACTTGCCCAGGGTCACACAGCTAGTAAGTATCATGTATCTGAAGCCAGATTTGTGTCTCAGGTCCTCCTGACTTCAGGGCCAATGCTCTATCCACTGTGCCACCTAGCTATTCCATGTTCAATATTGTATTAAACATTCTAGCTATCACAATAAGACAAGAAAAAGAAATTGAAGGAATGAGCATAGGTAATGGGGAAAGAACTATCACTTTTTGCAGATGATATGACAGTTTACTTAGAGCACCCTAGAGACTCAACTAAAAAACTAATCGAAACAATGAACAACTTCAGTAAAGTTGCAGTATATAGAATGAACCCACACAAATCATTGGCATTTATATGTTACCAATAAAATCCAGCACGAAGAGATTGAAAAAGAAATTCTATTTAAAATAACCACAAACAGTTTAAAATACTTGAAAGCCTACCTGCCAAGATATGAACAGGAACATAATTACAAAACATTCTTCATAGAGGTATAAATCTAAATAATTGGAGAAATATTAACTGTTCTTGGGGAAGCCAAGGCAATATAATAAAAGATAACAATATTACCCAAATTAATTTGCTTAGTGCCACACCAACCAATCTACTAAAGAATTACTTTATAGAGCTAGAAAAAAATAATAACAAAATTCATCTGGAGGAACAAAAGGTCAAGAATATCAAGAGAATCAAGGGGGAGAGATGAGAAGGAAGGAGGCCGAGCAGTATCAAATCTCAAACTATACTACAAAGCCGTAATCACGAAAATAGTTTATTACTGGGTAAGAAATAGAATGGCTGATCAGTGGAACAAATTAGGTACACTCTATACAGAAGCAAATGAGCACAGTAACCTATAGTAGAATAAATCCAAAGATCCCAGCTATTAGGGTAAGAACTCACTCTTTGACAAAAACTGGGCAAAACTGGAAAATAATTTGGCAGAAATGAGGCATAGACCAACATCTAACACAGTATACCAAATTAAGCTTAAAATGGGTGAATAATTTAAATATACAGGGTGACATCATAAGTAAATCCCTGGAGCAGGGAAGACCTTACCTATCAAATCTATGAACAGAGGATATTCACGACCAAAAAGAGATAGAGAGGTTTGCAGTAGTAGAAAAAATGGCTAATTTCGATCACATAAAATTAAAATGTTTTTGCACAAACAAAATCGATACAGCCAAAATTAGAAGAAAAGCAGAAAAGTGTGTTGGGGGGAGGGAATCTTTGTAGCAAGTTTCTCTGATAAAGGTCTCATTTCTAAAATCTATAAGTAACTGAGTCAAATTTACAAGAATAAGAGCCATTCCCCAATTGTTAGGTGGTCAAATGATATGCAAAGTTCGTTTTTAGAGGAAGAAATCCAGGTTTTCAATAGCCACATGAAAAACTCTCTAAGTCACTAATAATAAGACAAATGCAAATTAAAACAAGTCTGATGTATCATCTCACACCTATCAGATCGTCTAAGATGACAGAAAAGGAAAATGACAAGTGCTGGAGGGGATGTGAGAAAACAAATACTTGGTCTGTTGGTAGAGCTGTGAACTAGTCCAACCATTCTGTAAATCAATCTGAAATTATGGCCCCAAAGCTATTAAACTGCACGTACTTAAAACACCACCTACCAGCTCTATACCTTAAAGAGATCAAAGAAAGAAGAAAAGAGCCTCTACGTGCGAAAATATTTGTATCAGCTCTTTCGTGGTGTTAAAGAATTGGAAATTGAGGGGATGCCCATCAGTTGGGGAATGGCTAATCAAGGTATGGTACATAAATGTAATGGAATACTATTGCGCTTAAGAAATAAAGAAGGGGATTGTTTCAGAAAAAAACCCCAGGAAGACCTGTAGGAATTGTGGGTATGGAGTGAACCATACTGACTCCATCTTGTGATTCAATTCTGGATCAAGCTCAGTTCCCTTTTTATCCAATTATGGGTCTAGTCCAATTTCTGTCTTGTAAGAAAACTTTATTCAATTATGTGAATTGTGAGAAAACTTTATTGTATTGTTTGAACCTAGCCCTGAGTAGCTGGGAAGCTGGACCACCTCTACCTGGTGCTTAGAGATCCTTAATTAAGGACCTAGATTATGCTGGCCAGAAACCCAGTCAGATTCGAAGATTGATACAAGGAGTTTTTTCCCAATTACATATCTCAAACAACCCACATGTCTTATCTGAAAACTGGCCCCAAGCTGGTCATTCAATTACTGTTTCTTTGTTCTTTGACTGAATACAGATGCTTGAGGGGTAGTGGGATACCTCTTTTTCAGATTTCAGGGAATTCTACCTGTTTGCTCTCCCCCTCCCAACTTGGAAAGTCCTTAATCTTTCCTCCAATTAGAAATCAGATTACCTAATCTTGTATCCTTGTTTAGATCTTAATTGTTTTCCTTTAATGTATAAAAACATCTAGCTTCCTCTGTATTTGGGGTCCAGTGCTAAGCTGAGGTCTGATCCTGATTTGTTATGCAATTGGCATGCATTGCTTAATAAATTGATATGCTCAGAAACTGGAACCATTTTTTCCTTAGTTACTTCAGATTTCACCTCTCACAGACCGGTATGAACTGATGCAAAGTGAAATGAGCAGAATCAGAAGAACAATCCAGGAGTGGGAACATGTGACCTCGAGGCGGCAGGTTCCCCACCCCTGATAACAGCAATATTGCAATGATAATGAACTTCAAAAGATTTAGTAACTCTGATCAGCACAATGACCCACCATAGTTCCAAAGAACTCGTAGTGGAAAATACCTCCACATAGAGAAGTGATGGACTCAGAGTACAGATTGAAGTGTACTATTTCTCTTTCTTTTTCTTGTTGTTTTCTTTTATTGAAACATAGCTAATACAGGAATTTATTTGCATTGGTTATACATATGTACATGTGTGTGATGAGTTTCATTTTTCTTGCTTTCTTAATGGATGAGGAAGGGGAGAGCTGGAAGAAGAGAATTTGGAACTGAAAAAAAAAAGAATAAAAAAACTCAGTGCTTAAAAAAATGAACCATAATTCCATTCGTGCAGAGAACTCCTGGTGAGGAATTACCTCTGCTAGCATATTACCAACCACTTTGCAACATACAGTTTTGTAAAATTACCTGGAATACAGGATAAGTGACTTGCTAAAAGTTACATAAGTCCGTATGTGTCCAACCTGTCCCACAGTATATTTATGAATCTGCATTCATAAGAGTTTTGTTTAAAACTGACCTTAGATGTATTGCTACCACTCTCCATCACAGGCAATGTGAGGCACCCTTAATAGCTGCCTATGTTGTTTAACCCTAGTTCTGACTTCTGAACAGATATAGGTATATTCCCGGGTTTGTAGCAGTTAATAAGGTTCAGATAGTGGTCACTGTATAAAACCTTGCAGTATTTTTCTATGTTTTTTTCCCACCAGTCTTCATAACAATATGTGAGGAGAGGAATCAGAATAGCTATGAAATACTGCTTCCTTGCTATAACAATGAAACTGAAGCATAGTCCAATCTTAATACAATGAACATTTATTAAGCACCTGTTATATGCAAAGCAAATAGTTTGGCCATCCACATATGAAATACCAAATGGATGAAAATTTTCTATTGCTTGGATTATGATATAAATTTAGATGGATTAGCTATAGAGCTTGTTCATGACTATATCTATCTAGGACAGATGGTGCAAATGGTTAATGACTATGGCCCAGACTTGAAGAGGAGGAAGAGGAGAGAAGACTAGCTCACCCTTGGGAAGCTGCAAAGCTTTTTTAATGACCCCAGACTTCTCCCAGAAACAAAAGTCCATCTTTCTAATACCAATATTTTATTACTGTTACTGGTAGAACAATATGGTTCTCCTGTACGTCAGATAGACATGGAATATTATAGCCTCTGAAGGATTGAGAAGAATTATCACTCAGAGGACAATGGAAATGCACGCAGTAGGTATGAGCAAGGTACAATATATATTCAATGAGGAATTTCAAAGAACAAGAGTAAAAGATATCATTAGAGAAATGTATATTAGGAAATAGAAGGTAAGCTGGTCAAGAGACAACAGAAAAACCTGAGTGTTTCTTCTCTGGGATCATCATGATATTGAGAGAAAGTGAGGAAAGCCCCTAGTGTGTTAAGTGGACTCCCTGATGAGAGGACATGGATAGGAGTCTCTTAAGACGGGCAGGTGGAGATGGTTGTAACCTGTGTAAAATTGATGAGATCCCAGTTCTATTTTAGTATGTGCAAAGCTCTGGGGATACAACAGCAAAACGGAAAAGCATCTTTGTTCACAAAATGCATACACACCTACATATATGTATATGAAACATACATTTACATATTTGTGTATGTGTCATGTATATATATAAAAGTAGTCAGAACAGTGAAGCAGAACAATTCATGCAGCCACAGTCAAGAGATAAAGTCTCCTTCCTCTAACATCGATCCTTTTGAATCACAGTGCGGACAAATATGAGGTAGCTGGAATGAAGGGCAATCTGGAGTCTGATGTCCAGACAGGAAAACCTATAGGGGCAGTAAGCCCAAGGAGAGATCTAAGATGGTGCCTGTCTACCCATTACCTCATGAAAAAGCAATGAAGTGACTGACTACCACAAGATCATTACTGAATTCTTATTCAGCATGTCCCTGGAGTCACTGGAAGCTGCCCAGATCTTTAGGGAGCCAAAGGACAAGGAGAATTAAGCTGGCCCAAGTCCTAGACCAAGCCCAGAAAGGAAATGACCTATTCAGTCAAATGCCTCAAAAGAAGTATGAAATGGGTTTGGGTGGCAGTTCAAAGAACAGGGTTCATCAGTAAGACCCTGGGGACACTTGAGGAGATTGGGTTAACTTGCAACAAATGCTTCATTTGGGCAATTGAGTTAGCTTGCCAGGGGAAGGTAAAGAGGCAGCAGAAGAAATGGTGAATGGCATATTCAAGCTCACACTGTATCATGAAGAAATCTTGACTTCCTTCTTTCCTTCTCCACCTCCCCCAACCTAGCCTTCCCTACTTACCTCCATTCTGCAGTGTCTTTGGTTATATGGTTTGAAAATCTACCTAGAGCTTCAGGAAGACAAGCAGTACAATTTTACCCTAGTGACAGAGCAGTGACTAGGGCAGGGATTAGGGACTTGGTTCCAATCCAGAACAGAACCTCAAGGAGGTAAGCAGTATTAACATTCCATTCTGCAGAGGGAGAAACTCAAACAAAACAATTAAGTGGCTTGTCTGCAAACAATTGCAAAGACAAGAGGAGGCTCCTGAGTTCCCAGAACCCTTTTTGGTCTGCCGAGTCGGAATGCCCCTCCAGCTCCAAAATAGACAAGTCTTTAATTTGTATCCTTCAAGTAGCATGACTAGTAGGAATCATTTTGAATGGTTCTTAACCCACGTACTAAGAGGACAACTAATCTCACTGGGATTAATGCCTACTAAAATTAAAAGGTTTCATTTAAGCCAAAAATTTAGTTTTGAAAAATATAAAATGCAATAATATCTAATTTTTCTGAATATGGACCAGTACAAAATACAGGTTGACTGAAACTGAAATCTCTTGGAAGAAAAAAAATGCATATATTTATTTACACAAAAAATAATTACACAAAGTGATCACATAAAAAGTTTTTGTGAACAAACTTAAATCTTTCCTGCAATTCAAATAAAGATGTTTTAAGCATTCAAAAATGTATCTTTTTTTCCTTGATGACCTTTTAAAATTCTCCCTGGAAAATCCAATTATTTAGTTCTTAGGATCAGAGATTTACAGATGGAAGGGAGTTTGGAGGCCCCCCAGGCAAACCTCATTTTATAGATGAAAAAATTGAAGCATAGAGAGATTAAGTGACTTGCCCAGGATCACACAGGTAGTAAGCATGGAGGCAAGATGCTAGTCTTCCTGACTCCTGTTCCATCACTGTCCCATCTAGCTGACTCTGTTAATAGAAAATCATCTCCTCCCTATCTCTTGTGTCAAGGATTCCCACCACCTTATAACCCAAAATAACATCACAGATCTCGATGTCTTTGAGGACCTGTGTCTTTTGAGAACCTATAGCCCTCAAAATAACCAAAAGGGGCGTTTTGGCCACACGATCATAAGAGGAAGTGGAATTGAATCTGAGCTTTGGTGAAGGAGATAGTTATAGTTCCTTTAAATATATATATGAACTTAAATACATGAACAATTCACTATATGAAGAACAGAAAAGTGGATCATAAATGAAACTGTGAACTTCTGTTAAAGTTTATTTTTTAAGTGTATATTTAATATAATAATTACAAAACTTTCCTATTTCTCTGTCTCCTTCTGAACTTCTTTCTGTTATCTTCTGTGTCTTTTTCAAATGTTTTATTGATGTTTTTTTCTTTTATTCTTTTCTTTGCATGTCATCCATACCCATCAGCTCCCCCTCTCCCCCCCAAAAAAGGCCTCTCTAATAACAAATAAATATAGTGAAGCAAAACAAATCAACTCACTGGCCATGTCTGGAAATGCATGGATCATTTTTGTACCCTTAGTCCTTTCATATCTGACAAAGGCAGGAAGCAAGCCTCATCATCAGCCTTCTGAAGTCATTACTGGTTACCACCTTGAGCAGAGTTCTGAAGCTTTTCAGATGTTTCCCCTCCTTTGTTCAACTATTCTCCAATTAATGAGAAAACACCATAGAAACCCTATAAATTGTTCTCTGCTCATTCTATTTTGCATCAGTCTCTACAGGTTTTCTCTGGTGTCTTTGAATCCCTGTATCATTCCTTCTGGTGCAATGGTATTACATTACATTGATAGAAGCAGGATAGGGTAGAGGAGAGAGAGTTGCCCTCAAAGCCAGGAGGACCTTGGTTTTGTCTCTGACAGATACTGGCTTTGTGACCCTGGCCAAGACATTTAAAGGGCTCTGGGCAGCACCCTGCATTGAGAGAATTTCCTCATCTGTTTATTAATTCCACAGATCAATTAAATCACAGGTTTAGTCCTTGTCCCTACATTCCTATGCCACAATTCATTTGGCCGTTCTCCAACTGATGGGCACCTCTGTTTTAAGTTATTTGCTACAACAATAAGAGACGGCATGAATATTTTTGTATATATGGATCCTTTTCCTCTGTTTGACCTATTTGGGGATTTTGCCTAGTGATGGGTCAATATGTATGCATATTTTGAATTTTGGGATGTGATAGGACAAAACTACCCCTGGGAGGAGATTAGCCCTGGCTTCCTTGCTGTGGCTTCCAATCCTCCAGGGGGATGAAAAGTCTTGACTTGACACTTGGTATGGTGGGTGCCCAAGACCATGTAAAGTCATGTGCATCACCAAAACTTGATGACTTAGGGACCAGATTCCTTTTCAGATGGAGATGAGGAGAGATGGGGGATGTGGCGCATCAGAGAAGCTAAATGCAACTCTATCTTACTTGTTGCATAATCTTGCTACATTGGGGCAAAGTAGACCTCCTTTGTTAAATATCCAGTGATTTGAGAGGGCCACATTTCATCCCAATATCAAACCTGAATTAAGAAGGTTCTGGCATTAGAACTGTGCCTACAACATGGGGTATAATTCCAAATTGCTTTCCAGGATGGCTGGAGCACTTCATAGCTCCACCAACAGTGTACCAGTGTGTCTATCTCCCCACATTCTCTAAAAGAATTGCCATTCTCACATTTTACCATCTTTACCTATCTGATGAGTGAGGTAGAACCTTTGAGTTGTTCTTAAATTTTAATTTCATTTCCATTTTGTTACCAATGATTTGCAGTATTTTTTTCATGCATGCATGTATTTATTGATTGTTTCTTCTTTTGAGAACTGCCTTTTCATGTTTTTAATGAATATTTTTCATATTTAGCTATGATTCCTCTCAACAAAAGGCAAGTAAAGAAACTGGCAAACAAGTAGGATGAAGAAAAAAACACTCAACTCAATTGAAGACATTTTTATTAAGTACTTAAACTATGTGTAAGGGGCTGTGCAGGGATACCAAGAAAGTATTCTGGTTCTTAGGAATTTGAATTCTACTGGGTTTGATTTTTTTCTTTTCCCTAGAGAGAGTTACTTCAACCTCTGTGATCTTGTAGGAAATGTGAAATAGCCAAGGGGTTTTTTAAGATGTTTATGTCAATATGCACAGGGTGGTGTAGTGAGGGCCACCTTTATATAATCACAGAAATTCCAAATTTGAAGGGACTTCAGGGGTCATTTAATCTAACCTATATGTGAACAAAAATGCCCTCTGCAACATAGCTAACAAATGAGCATCCAGTTATTGCAAGACCTCCAAACATAGAGGCTTCATTACCTCTTGAGACAGTCCATTGCATTTTTGGGTCATTGGGAAATGTTTTCATGCATCAAGGTCAAGCTTAAAACCGCATCTTTCCAACTTCCATCCATTACTCCTTGTTCAGTCTTTTAAGGCCAAGCTGAACAAGTCTAATCCCTCTTCCAATAAATAGGCCTATAAATATTTAAAGACAACATGTCTTTAATGTGTTTTCCCCTAAGTCTTTTCTTCTATAGGCCACCCATGCCCATTTCCTTTAACTAATCTTCGTATGGTATGACCTCACGGCTTTCTTCCTCAGGATGCTTTTCAGCTGAGAAATGTTCTTCCTAAAATGTAGCACCCAGAATTTAACACAATATTCTAAGCGTGGTCTGATCACAGCAGAGCATCATAACGTCACCTCCCCAGTCTTGTACACTGTACTATTTTTTAATGTAGCCTAAGATCTCATTGAAGTGGGTAGGTGGCTCAGTGGATAAAACCATTGGGCCTAGAGTCAGGAAGACCTGAGTTCAAATTTGCCTGCAGACGCTTACCAGCTGTGTTAAAGTTAAACATGACAGCTTGGACATCGCTTACTATTAGCTTGTGAAAAACCTCAGAGCCAAGGCTTTGAGGAAGTCAAAGAGGAGAAGCATCTGCCAATCTCCATAGCACTGCAGGCAAAGAGAGCACAGTACTGACCAGTGAAAGGGGTGAAAAACTGAAGCTTCCTGTCAAAGACCAAGCCCAAGGAGTCAGGTAGACTGACCTGTACAGCAGAGATACTTCACCACCAGTTGAGTGCACGGGCCCGGCAATGGTGGCCTGGCAGCAGAATGGCTGTCCCAGTCCTGTCTGGCAACAAGTATCCAGTGGCAGAGCAATCTGCCAGGTCCATCTGTGACAGGTGAAATCCTAAATAACTGAGGAAACAAAGGGTTGAGTTTCTGAGCGTGGCAATTTATGAATGTGTGCCAACTGCATAACAAATTGGGACCAGGTCTCCTCAGCTTGGAATGTGCATAGATTATATATACAATATAGACATATTACTGTATAATATTTACATACAACATATACAGGATATATAATACATAATACTATGTTATACTATATTATATGTACTACACTGTAATATGTGCAGTATATGATAACATGTACCGCATATAGCATATTACTATTGATATATAATTACATAGCAATATATTCTAGATACTGTTTAATATTATTACATACATATATAATAATGTACAGTATATACAGTAATATACAAAGTATAAGGTATATATTAATACACTACAATATATACTATTTTATAATGTATGCACACATATTATGTAATATACAGTATATATTACATATAGTAATATATGTGTAAAGCACGTAGAACAATTCCTGGCATATAGTAGGCCTTTAACAGATGCTTATTCCCTTCCTGCCCCATTTCTCTTTTCCCATAGGTCAGCACAAATAGCTGACAGAAGTGTCTATATGCAAATATGGCCCAGGGAGTTTATCCTGATCACAGGAGACAAGGAAGTGGATAGTGGGTTTCACTGCCTTGCAACCAGATGAGTTTTAGCTGTCTCAGTCTAAGATGCTTGCACAGGTTATACTAGGGCATAAAGGTCAAGGAACTGGTAGCACATTGAGGTAAAGGGAGAGAAATTTGCTGCTTTGCAGTTTCCTGACCCCAGATCATCCAATTTACCTAACTTTGTTTTTACCATCTTCTTCTCTAATTCTCCTCCTTCTCACTGTGTCTCAGTCCTCCTTGAGTTCTGGTTTTCCTCCACAGAGCCTAAGCGTGTAGACTTCTCCCAGTGGAATGGGCAGATGAGGGCAATTTGTTCCAACAGCCATGAAAGCTTCAGAAAGCAGGCACTGTGGAGAGCTTAGAGCTTGGTCAGACGTGGAAGACACCAAGGTCATCCACTGCATCCCAGGCCACTGGACTTCAATGAGTCTGGAAGAGAGTGAGACTGACAGCTTTGTGCAACTGTGCCTCACTTAAAGCCAATTAACGAAAAAGTCAAGACATCACCTGTGATGCCACTGGTTCGCTTTGAAAAACAAAGGATGAACAGCAAAAATAACAACCACAGCTTCCGCTCATATCCTTTAACCGCTCTTTTTCTTTAACGCAAATCATTCTCTTTCTCCTCCTCCTACTTCATCTTTCCCTCCAATCTTCCCAAATTTCCTATCCTTCAAGTCAATCTCGGGCCTTCCTCACAACTCCACACCACTCAAAAATCTCTTTTACGATTCTTTTCCCTTCAGCTCAAATCCTCTTTCTCCTCCCTTAGAAGCCGCAAGTCACTATTTAATCCCAAAACAGCACACCCAAATGCTTTCCTTCTTCCATGACTATCAAAACAGGTCCATTCTTGCTCAGTGCCAGCTATGTGCCATAGTGGCATAATAAAAATGACCACATTCCCCTCACTTACACAGGAAAGGCAAAGTCTGGTGTAACTGCTTGCTGATTCTTTATAGGGTGCTATCTAATTGTTTCATGTAGAGAGTCAGTGTTGTAAAGTTAAAAGTGATGAACATGTGAAAGATGAAATCCTGCTACTCACATTTACAAGTTACATGACAATGAGCCACAGTTTCCTTACTTGTAAAATAGGGATAATAAAAACTGTGATATCAACCTCTTGAAAGAAACAAGGATTACCTTACAAGATAGTCCCAGGAGGGCATAATAGCAAAAGAATGGGAAAAAATCACCAACAATATTAATAGCTAGAAAAGGTAATTGAGAGGCTATTAATAACTACTAACAATGAGCCACAGTTTCCTTACTTGTAAAATAGGGATAATAAAAACTGAGATATCAACCTCTTGAAAGAAACAAGGATTACCTTACAAGATAGTCCCAGGAGGGCATAATAGCAAAAGAATGGGAAAAAATCACCAACAATATTAATAGCTAGAAAAGGTAATTGAGAGGCTATTAATAACTACTAACAATGAGCCACAGTTTCCTTACTTGTAAAATAGGGATAATAAAAACTGAGATATCAACCTCTTGAAAGAAACAAGGATTACCTTACAAGATAGTCCCAGGAGGGCATAATAGCAAAAGAATGGGAAAAAATCACCAACAATATTAATAGCTAGAAAAGGTAATTGAGAGGCTATTAATAACTACTAAACCCATGTGAAAAGCATATCAATAGCTATTAAATCTGCTTTATATCTTTGTAAATATTTATGATAGTGATCAGCATGCATATGCTGAATGTCCTCAATGAAAATAGGAGAAGAGAACAAAAAGATCTTCACAAGTGCTCCTATAGCAAAGACCATTCATTCAATTAAATGGGTATATAAAACACAAGATCCTGCTAAGAAAACTGAGGCACAGAAAAACTTAAAAGACTTGATCAGTCACACAGCTATTAAGTTCCTGAGACAGAATTGGAACCCAAGTCTTTCTGACTTCCAAGTTTAGCTCCCTGTTCCCTAAATTATCCATTTAAAACATTTGTCCCAAACATAGGGATTGACGTACAAATTCAATGAACTGGCCATATGCTTGTCGTAATCTGTTTAAAACAATAAACAAACAAGTTGATTTTTTAAAAAAGTCAGCAGAGGAAAGAGTGTTAGATCTCCTCCAATAAGGAATGTCTCATGCGAACATTACGATCACACAAGATTTCTTGACAACGATAACCACAGAGGTTATTTGCTCAAAAACAAGCAGAAAACTTACCAAAAATGTTTGATACTGTCATATGAGATGTCTTACACAAGATCTGAACAGAAGAGACATTCTTGGGGGAGCTAGGTGGTGCAGTGGATAGAGCACCAGCCCTAGATTCAGGAGGACCTGAGTTCAAATCCGGCCTCAGACACATAACACTTACTAGCTGTGTGACCCTGGGTGAGCCATTTAACCCCATTGCCTAGCCGAAAAAAAAATTCGGAAGCAGCTAGGTGGCACAGTAGATAGAGCACCAGCCTTGAAGTCAGGAGGACCTGAGTTCAAATCTGGCCTCGGACCAAACACTTGATACTTACTAGCTGTGTGACCCTGGGCAAGTCACTTAACTCCAATTGCCTTAAAAAAAAAGAGGCATTCTCTATAGACAGTGAGTTACTCCAGATATTACCTTTTTATGATGATATAATATAGATTCTACCAAGTTCCAGAACATTGCTGAGCCTCTTCAGTAAGATGTGAGATTATTCAAAAGAGATCAGTTTAGCAAACCATAAAGAAGACACTAATGGATAATAAATGCAAATTGTCCAAATTATGATACTGAGTCAGATAGGCAGTCCATTGAATTAGCATATCATGCCTATATTTGAGGGCAGCTAGGTAGCACAGTGGATAGAGCACCAGGCCTGGAGTCAGGAAGACCTGAGTTCAAATCAGGCCTCAGACACTTATTAGCCGTGTGACCCTGGGCAAGTCACTTAACCCTGTTTGCCTCAGTTTCCTCGTCTATAAAATGAGTTGGAGAAGGAAATGGCGAAACGCTACAGTATCTTTGCTGAGAAAACTCCAAATGGTGTCATGGAGAGCTGGACATGACTGTTCTGACTGAGTAGCAACAGCCTGTATTTGGGACAGATGTTTTAGATGGATAAAGGATAGGTAGCTAGACTTGAAGGCAGAAAGACACTTTACTAGCTGTGTGACTTTGATCAAGTCAATAATCTTTCCTGTGCCTCAGGTTTTCAACTTACCAATTAGGCCTCTAAGGTCTCTTCCAAATCTAATTCCATGATTTCACGGTCCTACGGTGTTCTGATGTTATGAGCTGGGCCCACAATTAAAAAGAGGAAAGACAGCAAGATGGATTGTATCTGGGGAGCTGTGAAGAGGTTTAGACCATTCAGAGCTGCTTCCCAGTATACAGACTCATATTTTCGATGCACACATTCTCACAGTGATATTGTATGGCTGTCCATCTTGGGGCACCAAAACCTCTAAGGAATTAATGTTGTCAGTGACCCAGAGAGCTGAGAAACATATGGAGGATGTGAATAACTGCAGCATATTTCCAATGGTTACCTGCCTTCAAGAAGCGATGAAAAAGGTATCATTAAAGAATTTTGGAAAAGGAAGTGGGATGGTTATATGGTGCAAGTGAGGCATAACCAGGGGTAGATGTTTAACAACTAGCTCTCCCGGTAAAAAACTATATGTAAGACGCACTTAAGTTCAATTTGCATCATTGACATTTTCTCTATCACTTTCTTAAGTCTACACAACCAACAGAACAGCACGTCAAACCTAGATTTGTAATACTTAACTACTGGCTACCTCAGTTTCCTCAACTGTAAAATGGCGATGATAATAGCATCCATGTCCTAGAGTTATTGTGAGGATCAATTGAGATAATATTTGTAAAGCACTTATACAGTGCATGGCACATAGTAGGTGCTTCAAAAATATTTTTATTTGTTTTATTTTATTTTTTACCCAGTAGGTCCCACTTCTGTCCTTGCCTTGGTGGCATCAGCCGTGGCCATTTTCCTCTTTCTGCTGGGCCGTGGCGTTCGTGTTCACTGCCTTCTGCTACATGCTGGCGCTGCTGCTCACCACAGAGCTCATCTTCTTTGCCACGTGACACATTATCGCATTTGATGAACTGAAGACTGATTACAAGAATCTTATAGACCAACGTAATGCACTCAGTCCTCTTGTACTTCCAAAATATCTCATCCACGCACTCTTTTGTATCACGTTTCTCTGTGCAGCAGAGTGGCTTACACTGGGTCTCAATATGCCTCTTTGGGGATATCATATTTGGAGTATATGAGTGGACCAGGATTCTATGATCCTACAACCACCATGAACTCAGATATTCTAGCATACTGTCAGAAAGAAGGATGGTGCAAATTAGCCTTTTACCTACTATTATTTTTTTTATTACCTAAATGGCATGATTTATGTTTTGATGAGCTCTTAAGATGATATACAACAGACTCAGTCCAGTTAAGTGCATGCAAAAGCCACAGAGTAAAACGATTCTGTTCAACAAGAACCTGTTTCCAAGATCAGTTTATAGAATACAATCACTTACTTAAAAAAAAAACACTACTTATTTTTCAAATGTTTCCACATTTTTGATTTGTAGAAAGACCGTTTTCATATGTTATGCTTAGACAAAGAAATTAAATGGAATTATGTATTATGTTCTCTAGGAACAGCCATAATTTTCTGAATAGCCATATTAATTACTGACTGTCCTTAGTCTGTTGAAAGTTTTTGTTTACAGGAGCTTGTAGTAGCTTATTTCGGTTTTATTGAAATACTGACTGGTTATAAACTAGCTGTAGAGATCAAGTGCTTTTGAAGGACTAAAAACTTTTCATATGTGACCTTGTGGGAAGTCTCATAAGTTTCTTCATATATCATGTAGAAGATTACATGGATATATTTGCAGATGTAAGGGTGGTGGGATTTTTTTTCTTAACATTTAAATATTAGCCTTATATATTGCATGACCTAGGAATTTCCCATGATGGTTCCATAAAATTCATATACTGTAATTCTTAAGCATAAGTGACTCTATTGAGAATATATACTAAATTATCTCAGAATGCATTTACAATTATTTTAAATGTTTTCATTTGTAGCAGTCACATAGTAAGAAATTCAGTATGCTAGTTATTGTTATAATCTAGTGACAAAAGATATTCTTAAGGACTTGCAAGTTATACCTTAGATGTTCAGAACAGAAAATGAGAGAGAACATTGTTTAACTACCCTGCTATTCTTTAGTGCAATACAATAAAAGCATTAAATTAAGACTTCTTTTCAGTGCATTGTTTTAAAGATTGCAGATAGCTGCTTAAAATTGTTTAATCTGCAACTACAATAAATGCTTATTAGTTATATTTTTAATCCAGTATTACGTTTGCTTTTGTTTTTAAATTTCATTCCTGACTCTGAAAGGGACATTTAAATTTTCTAGGCACACTAATCCTTGATTTTCTTTTGCCATTTTAGTGGTATGTATTTTATATGATAGATTCATGAAATTGATATTTTCCCCCGTTTTTGAGGGTTTAAATGGCACTTAAAATTTTTTAAATTGGGTTTTATTTTTTTAAATAAACTGATTTCTGATAAAATTTTTTTATCTAGATTGCTGCTTTCTCATCTGTAGTGGTTTTTATAAATCATAGTTGCTTCAAGTTTTAGGAAACGTCCTTGTGATATAACTGGCATCAGAAAGTTGAGGCAAGTGTATATAGAGTGACTTCTTAGAGTTTTAAATAGCCTAAGTTATTTGAACACATTAAGATTCCTTTCTTTTGAAGACAGAAAATTGGGAAAGAATTTTTACAACCAGTCTCTCTGATAAGGGCCTCATTTCTAAAATATATAGAAAATTAAGTCAAATTTATAAGAATACAAGCCATTCCCCAATTGATAAATGGTCAAAGGATATGAACAGACACTTCTCAGATGAAGAAATTAAAGCCATCTATTGTCATGTGAAAAAATACTCTAAATCATTATTGATTAGAGAAATACAAATCAAGCCAACTCTGAGGTACCACATCACACCTATCAGATTGGCCAACATGACAAAACAGGAAAATAATAAATGTTGGAGAAGATGTGGAAAAATTGGAACACTAATGCATTGTTGGTGGAGTTGTGAAATGATTCAACCATTTTGGAGAATTTTATAGCCCAAAGGGCTATAAAAATGTGCATACCCTTTGACCCAGCAATAGCACTTCTAGGGCTATATCCCAAAGAGATCAAGCAAATGGGAAAAGGAACTACATGTACAAAAATACTCATAGCAGCTTTTTTTGTGGTGGTAAAGAATTGGAAATTGAGAGGATGCCCATCAATTGGGGAATGGCTGAGCAAATTGTGGTATATGAATGTAATGGAATACTATTGTGCTATTAAAAAATGATGAACAGGAAAGACTTGTATGGTCTGATGCTGAGTGAAGTGAGCAGAACCAAGAGAACGTTGTACACAATAACAGCCACGTTGTGTGATGACTAATATTGATAAACTTAACCCTTCCCAGCAATACAAGTATCTAAGACATCTCCAGAGTCCTCGTGATGGAAAATGCTATCCATATCCAAAGAAAGAACTATGGAAGTTGAATTGCTATTTTTTTCTCTTCTATTGAGTTTTGTTCCCTCTTTCTGATGGATCCTCCTATTGGTTTAATTTTTACTTACAACATCACTAATGTGAAAATATGTTTAATAGGAATGTAAATGTATAGGCTATATCAGATTGTGTGCCATCTTGGGGAGCGTGGTGGGGAGGAAGAGGGGGAAAATTTTTAAACTAAAGCTTATGGAAGTGATTATTGATAAATCAAAATAGATAAAATTTTAAAAAAAGAAAAAAGATTCCTTTCTTTTTTCTTCCCCTCCTTCCTTCCTTCCTTCCTTCCTTCCTTCCTTCCTTCCTTCCTTCCTTCCTTCCTTCCTTCCTTCTTTCCTTCCTTCCTTCCTTTTGATTGGAGGTCTTTGACTAGAAGAAAACTATTAGCTGCCTCTGTTTGGCCCACATCTTTGTGTGGATGGTGGCCCTCTTTGCCAACTCTTTCCTAAGCATCCTCATAAGCATGGCCTTTCCCTTAGTGATGTCCAGTTTGTGTCCCGTGTGTGTATGTGTGTGTGTGTGTGTGTGTGTGTGTGTGTGTGTGTGTGTGTGTGTGTTTAGGATGGGGTAGGAGGTGGAGGCGAGGAAGGGAGAGGCAAAGAATGAGAGGTCCAAGACAACTATGACTGAGTAAAATAACTCTTGCTCCTTATTTAACAAGCTTGTTTTCCCTTACATCACTGTTTAGCTCAATTATGTCTACGGCAATGCATGAGGTCCAGGCTTTAGTTGCTTATTTTTTTCTTTCCTTCCTTTTTGGGGTGTTATAACACTACTTATCAGTCATATCTCTTGGGTTTGTTTTGAGTCCCCAGTCAGAAAAGCACTCTGGCAATATCCTTTGTGTATGTATGTTTTAGAGCAAGCATGGCCCTTCATGATACTTCTTTCTTTAATACCACAGAGACACACCCACACACAAAGAATGCTATCTTAGAGAAACTGGTTTCTTTTTGAGAACATTTGGTCAACACAGAAAGTGAACAAACAGATTGTTAAAAGCAGACAAGGAAAGGGAAGTAGGAGACAGGGGGTGGGACTTTCACCATTGTGGTTGGTAGCAGACAGGGAGCAGATGTAGTCTCTACCGCCTTGTTCTTGCCTTTTTCTCTTGCAAGTTAAAGGCTTATATCAGTAGCCGCAGTAGCAATGGTGGCAATGGTTCTGTGACGTAGAAGGCTCTGCTGCTCTTTGTCTCTGTCTGTCTTTCTCTATTGCTCTTTTTTAGTCTATCTCTGCCTCTGTCTTGTTTCTGTCTCTGTCTGTCTGTCTATCTTTCCTTACCACCTGCGCCCAGCTTGCTGCTCAACTGTCCCTGTAAGATTTTGGCATCTCCACTTCTAGGATGAAGAGAGGGAACTCCTGTCTTTTCAGGTACACATACACAGTTCCCCACGCTCTTGGAGTCCTACATAGATGTCCACGGGACATTTTATATATGCATGCTGATACTAATCTCCAATGCCTTGCTATGCCATGATTCCCTAAGCTGGAATCCTTCAACACAGTGTGGCTAAAATTGCAAAATTGAGATTGCTGCTTCCAGAATAAGATGATGTCGCTCCGAGCCATCAATCTGACCCACTCAGGATCCAGTGGAAACTAGGATCTGAGGGCTGGAAAGCTGTAATTGGGATGTCAGTTGTCTGGGTTTCTGAATGGATGCTTCTGAAATCATTAGATATATCTGCAAGTTCCTATTTGCATCTATGAATTGATACAGTTCATAGGAAGATTATAGTAGGCTGAGTGGAACTGCTTAGCTATCAGCATGCAAGTACTTAGCTAAGAAACCTCATAACCAGCCTTCCTTTCACAATACCTCTTTGTCTCTTCCCAGACAGCTAAGCTCTACTCTGTGTGCACTTGCAAAGGGAGACAGGAGGGAGGGGGAGGAGAAGAGAATAACATGTGGTTTCTAATCTCTAGGGCAGAGGTTCTTTTAAACTTGCTCTGCACCTGGGTTGACTCCTGGGTAGGAACTTAGAGTTTCCCAGATAAAAGTACCTTTCCTTTCTTCCCTGCCTTCCATAAGACGGGATCCTCTTTATGGTGGTCTCATTAAGACCATACACATCTCGCTGCCTGCAAAAATGGTTTACAAATCCTAAGACTATCACCATACTTTGATGATTCCAGTGATCAATAGCAGATAGATGAAGAGAAGATTGAGATGGAGAGAGTCGTGGTTTTTTATTTTGGTTGAAAATTTTTTCTTTGATTTAAAAAAATTTTTGTTTTTAGGTTAACCTTATTTTTTCCCATCTTAAGACTTATGAGCCTGGTCTAATTGGCAAGACTGCCTATGAATATGCTTTATGGATAAATGCACCTTATGAGAGAAACTTTTTTCCTTAATAGTATTTTATTTTTTCCCAATTATGCATAAAGACAGTTTTCAACATTCATTTTTGTAAAATATTAAGTTCCAAATTTTTCTCCCTCCATCCCTCTTCCCTCCCCTCCCCAAGACAGCAAGCAAGCTGATATAGGTTATACATGTACAATCATGTTAAATATATCTCTACAGTAGTCATATTGTGAAAGAATCAGAACAAAAGAGAAAAACCATGAGAAAAAACCAAAAAACAAAGTGAAAATAGTATGCTTTAATCTGCATTCAGACTCCATAGTTCTTTCTCTGGATGTGGTCAGCATTTTTCATCACAAGTCTTGGAATTGTCTTGGATCATTGCATTGCAGAGAAGAGCTAAATCTATCATAGTTAATCATTGCACAATGTTGCTGTTGCTACGTACGATGTTCTCCAGGTTCTACCCACTTCAGTTAGCATCAGTTCATGTAAGTCCAGGTGTTTTTGAAAGCATCCTACTGGTCATTTCTTATAGCAGAATAGCATTCCATTACATTCATATACCACAACTTGTTCAGCCATTCCCCAATTGATGGGCATCCCCTCAATTTCCAATTCTTTGCCACCACAAAAAAAGCTGTTATCAATATTTTTGTACATGTGGGTCCTTTTCCCTTTTTAATGATGCTTTTGGGATACAGACCTAGTAATGGTATTGTTGGATCAAAAGGTATGCACAGTTCTATAGCCCTTTGGGCATAGCTCCAAATTGCTATGAGAGAAACTTAAGTTCTTCAATTCCAAACATTTTATAGTCTTCATAGACTTCATTTCTTTCTGTATGACCAGAAGAAAATATGCAAGTCCTATGTTACCCAATAAACACTTACTAAGAGCCTACTATTGTCTAAGACAATGTGCTAGACAGCTGGCATATAAAGACTTCACAAAAACGGTCTGTGACACTAATGACTTTGTATTCTACTGGGTCATCTTTATTATCATTGTTACTATTTTACATATTTTATTATTGTGTTTTATTGTATTACTCTCCCAATCAGAGATAAGTTGGAGCCAACCTCAAGATTGTTAAATTTTAAGTGTGAGCATTTGTATCTTGGAAATCAGGAAAGCTTTCAAATCAAGGATTAATTTATTGTTTGGGCTTAAGGCAGTGACAGAGAAAATGTTAACAACGAAGATTAACTTAAAAGTGTGTTGCCGCACAGATTTTTTTTTCCTTTGGGGAGCCAATTGTTAAACATTTACCAATACACCACTGCTCCCAACCCACATGAAAACTAGTAGGTTTGACTCCCCAGACTGTAGCAGGTTACATCTTCCCTTCAAGATTCTAGAAGTACCCCCTCAGGGGCAGCAGAGTTCTTCTAATGCTCTTGAGCTCCTACTCCAGTGTGTTGCTTGCAAAATCAATCATTAGTGATTACTGACCCAATATTATTTGCCAGGGCTAATTAGTATCTTCTCAGCTTCATTTAATCAGTTGATATTCCCTTGGTATCATTAATAAGCAATTATTAAGAATTAGCAAAGGGACACTTATTGAGAAGATATAGCAAAAATCGACCATATAAAAACATCCCTCCTGACTGGGGCACATTCTCCCTTCTATTGCTTCAGTCCCTGGGGAGAGTGAGTTTGACTTTAAAGCACTGTTGCTGTTTAATCATTTCAGTCATGAGTGACTCTTCATGACCACATTTGGGATTTTCTTGGCAAAGACACTGGAGTGATTTGCCATTTCCTTCTCCACATCATTTTATGGATTAGGAAACTGAGGCAAACAGGGTTAAGTGACTTGCCTAGGGTCACACACCTAGTAAGTGTCTGAGGCCAAATTTGAACTCACAGAGATGAGTCTTTCTGACTCCAGGCCCAGCACTCTATCCACTGAGCTACTGAAAATTTTCCCCGCCAGGTTCATTTCTGTATATGTATAGCTACTGGCTGAGTCACCCTTTTACCTACAGGACACATTGTCTTGCCTGCTGGGTAGATTCATTAATGGTCTGGGTCATGCAGGTTGCTACTTGGGATTACACTGGCTTTTTCTTTAATTAAATATAATTTATTTAGTATTTTATTTTTCCCCAATTACATGTAAGAAACAACTTTTTAACATTCGTTTTTAAAAGTTCCGAATTCTCTCCTTTCCTCCCTCTCCACCCCCTCATTGAGAAGGCAAGCAATTTGCTATAGGTTATACATGTGTAGTCCTGCAAAACATATTACCATATTAGTCTTGTTGTGAAAGCAAACATAGACGTTCCCCCAAAAAAAATCTCCAAAAAAATGAAGTAAAAAAAGTATGCATCAATCTTTATTCAGACACCATCAGTTCTTTCTCTGGGGGTGGATAGCATCTTTCATCATAAATCCTTCAGAGTTGTCTTTGAATTACAGTATTGCTGAAAATACCTGTCATTGATGTTACTTCGTACACAATATATTTCGCTTTGTATTAGTTCATGTAAGTCTTTCCATGTTTTTCTGAGAACATCCTGTTCATCATTTCTTATAGCACAATAGTATTCTATTACAATCACATAATACAATTTGTTCATTTATTCCCCAATTGATGGGCATACCTTCAGTTTCCAATTCTTTGCCACCAGAAAAGAGCCTGTTTCTGTTGTGGGAGTCATGACAGTCTCTGCTACAAACTGCTGTTATTCCACCCTTTCAATAATTCTCTCCCCATCCCCTCAAAAAGCCTTACCTTAGGGGGCAGCTAGATGGCGCAGTGGATAGAGCACCGGCCCTGGATTCAGGAGGACCTGAGTTCAAATCCGGCCTCACACACATAACACATACTAGCTGTGTGACCCTGGGCAAGTCACTTAACCCCACTGCCTAGCCAAAAGAAAAAAAAAGCCTTACCTTAAAACAAATGAGTATAATCAAGCAAAACAAATTCACATATTGACTATGGTACTAGTGAACTATATTTGAAGTGATCTGCTTCTGTCCAATTGCCCACCTTGATTTTATTTCTCCTAGAATCTGATTCCTCGTTCTTCCTTTCTTTTTAATTCGTCTTTTATAATCCATTCCTCAAAGCTGAAATTTGTTTTGCTTGTGACTATTCTTTATCCCTTCCCTCTATTCTACCTCTTCAATCTCCCATTTCTTTTGCTCTTTTCTTGCCTATTTCCCTGTTTAATTTAATGTACATCTACACCAAGCTCTTTGTATGTACGTGTGTGTGTGTGTGTGTGTGTGTGTGTGTGTGTCTTTTTTTTTTTACATAGTTCAGATAAAGTGAGGTTCAGGTGATGCCTGCTCACCTACCTGTTCCTCCATGTTTGTATCTCACACATACTAATCACACAAAGTACTAAGTTCCTTCCCCCTTTTCATTTCTTCCCTAAAATTTTGCTTTTATCCATCCCTTTTCTTTCCTCTTTTAAGAACATTATAAAAAAAAACCCAAATCACCTCCAAGCCCCATATTTGTCCTATTAACTCCCTCTGTGACCTTTGAAGATGTTCTGGTTCTGAAGGGACACTTCTCTGTTCTCTCTTTATTAGAATGTAAGTGCTTCCTTATCATCCAATTGCTCAAATGTATTTACCTTTTGGGTTTCTCTTGCCTGCTGTACTTCGACTTCAAAGATTCTATTCAACTCTGATCTTTTCATTGGCAATACTTGGAAGTTCTTGATTTCATGAAGTGTCCTTTTTTATAGCATTGTATTCCATTTTGCAAAGTGATTTATTCTTGGTTGTAAGCAATTTTCTTTTGCCTTCATAGAAACGATGAACATGAACTTGGACAGACTTCAAGAGCTGGTGGAGGATAGAAAGGGATGGCATGCGATGGTCCATGGGGTCATGAAGAGTTGGACATGACTGAATGACTGAACAACCACCGCCATCACTATCTAATGTAATCCTGTATTGAAAATCTAACTCATGGAGACTATGGAGTTTTGTTATTGTCTAACATAAAGCAAATGCAATGTCGAGGGAGGAGGGAGCAATTTGTAGTGGTAACTTTAAAGAGACAGCTGAAAAAAAATCTTGATATGAAGAATTTCTCCTGTGGAATCAGAGAGAAAGTGTGTGTGTGTTATCTGTGATCCATGTGATCCTTGGATTTTAGTAAGAATCTATGAAGAAGAAAGGGGGAAAAAAGGTGGAAATGTACTTCTTTCTTGTGAGAACTATCAAATTTTCTTTTACAAGAAAATCCTATTTAGACAAATTTATATAAAGAATGCTATAAAGAGCATGAGAAAAGCTGAAAAATTGTGTCAAGAGAAGACAGAGAGAAGGGACTAATCTTGAGAAGAAATATTAAGAAGATTCTTAAAAAGATTTAATCAGTATTGGGAGAGAACTAGAAAGTGTAAGACTGAGTTTCCACATAGGAAGGAGGAGTTAAATACTGTTATGCTGAACTCTAGGTCACATATGTTGTAACATTAATCATAGCCAAAATATTATAAATAAGTTGCATATATTTTATGTTTATTATTGATTTTATTTGTTAACATAACTAATCAATAATTTTAATATTTAGTTATAGGTGTTAGAGTAATTACTCATGGGAAAGGAGGTTTCTCCAGTTACTAAATAATTAGTATTTAATGAACAGGAGTAGACATTTGTGCTATTAATTAAGGTAATGATAGCAAATTTACTAATAAAAGATAAATTATCTGATTATAGCCCTAGATTATTTACAATAGAGTTTGGAAGGATACTTTATTGCAGTAGAGACAGATTTGAGTAGGTGAGGGGGGGGTGGGAAAGAAGACATCAGAGTTGTTCTATAGCCAGAATTGCCAAAGACTGCTATTGATAATCTGAACCCCAAGGCTGAAGGGAAGGAAAGCTATCTTGGCAGGGAGGTGGGTCTCCATTTCCAGACTAGTGCAAGATGACGGAAGAACCCATGACCAATGATTCACAGCAGGACTTGGCCCCTGTGCTTTGCTGAGATCAAAGAGGACTCACTATCTTCCTTCACTTAATCCAACCTGTTCTAGCCAATGAGCCAGAAAAATCTCAATATTTAAAAAGAAAAAACCCAGAGACACTTTCCAAGTTGGGATCATTCATCTGTTTAATAGTAATTACCCAACTAGTAACAGTATTTTCTTTGACTAGAAGCTCTGGATGTGGGCAATTTGGGATTTTTCAGGAGGTGATTGGTGCATACATTTCCATTTTCATTTTGCCTTATGGTTCCAATTACATCTGGGCAACTTTCATTCATTTATTGAAATATGGTCCAGCTCTAGCTAGTTATTTACCTTTCAATCTTTTCTTTCCCTAAAAGCCATAATTTCATTTTTTATTTTTATTTTTTTTTAGGCAATTGGGGTTAAGTGACTTGCCCAGGGTCACACAGCTAGTATATGTCAAGTGTTTGGTCTGAGGCTGGATTTGAACTCAGGTCCTCCTGACTTCAGGGCCAATGCTGTATCCACTGCCCCACTTAGCTGCCTCTCATAATTTCATTTTTTCGCCTTGCTTCATTTTCTTCCAGTCACTCCTTAGAGTCCTTATGGCCCAGCTATCCTTTCTCTGAGGCTCTACTTGTACTTATTGTGGAATTACCTTCTTCTGGTTTATCTTCTAGGCTTCTCTTAACCCATAATATTTCTTCATCACATTCAGAGTTGCCCTTTTTTAAACTTTTATTTCTGTAGTTCTTGGATTGGGATTTATCAAGGCCTCTGTTCCATCCCACATTCTTGGATACAGTGGTCTGTTTGGTTCTGATAATTTGGGTAACTCACTGTTATTTAAAATTTTTTTCCCCAACATTTAGGCAGAAGTTCAGTTTCCTGCCTAACTTTACATTTATATCTACTTCTAGTTAGCCCCTGGCCTCTGTGGTTGAGGCTAAGTTCAATTTTACTAGAGATGTCTGTAACAAAATAGAAGTTTATATTATAGAGTTTATAAAGAGACAGGCCCCATAAAAGGGAAACTGGGGAGAAAGATAACCTTTTCTTGGTCTCAGCTTGTGTCTACTCCTCCAAAATGTCTGATTACCCTGCTTGATACTTCTCTTCCCTACCACCATTCAGTTCGACCTTTCTTCTTAGGGGTATGTTACAATGCTTTGCTTGCTCCCATTTCTGGAAAGAATCTTTCATTACCTCACTTGATAATTTATAGATGGTCCTTGATATTTCTTCAACCTACCTCAACTGGAGTCCTAAGTGAAATCCGTCTAATTTAAAGGCCTTTTCTCTCTTAATTTAAGACCTTTGAATGCCTTGATTAATTGGGCATCTTATCACTTGCTTTAAGAGGGGAGAGAGTGAACAAATCAATTACCCAATTCTTACAGTCTAGATTGCCTCTCTGTTGCTTCAGTTTTGGATGAGGTAAACTAGGACGACGCCCCACCCTATGTTACAATCCTTGCTTGCTTTCTGCTTCTGACCTCTTTTGGCACAACAGCTAAGTTTCTGTCTTCTCCTTATACAATTTCCTACCAGGAAACGACTCTATCCCCTGCTGTGGCCCCCGTAGGCCCAAATTAGATATCAGAGATCATGCATTAACATTTGCTTTGCCACTGCACCCTAAAGACCCTGGGACTTTTCCATTTGACTTGTAACTTAAACCTCCCATATCTCCACCATTAGAATGTGAGCTTCTTGGGAGCAGGGATGGTTTTACTTTTCTATTTGCATCTCCAGCACTTAGCACAGTGCTTTGCATATAGTAAACACTTAATAAATGCTTTATTCATTCATTCAATCAGGGCCCACACAGCTTTCTTAGAGGACTTTGTCAGGACCTCTCTTTTGTCCTTATCACATTGTATATTGTATCACATCCATTTGTGTACATGTGATTTCCCCTCTAATAGAATGTAAACCCATTGAAGGGCAGGGACTGTTTCAACTTCATCTTTGTATCCCTAGCATCTAACACAGGGCCTTCCCTGCACTTAGTAAGTACTCCATAAGTGCTGTTCAATTTGAATTTGGAAAAGCATTTGGTGCATACTATTTTCTTTGCCTTATTTCTGTTGTTCAACTTCTTCCTTAAGAAATTCAGCAAAATAGGCATTCTTAATCCACTTATTTTTGCTTTCTTTGTCGTCCCCCCCACCCCCACCCCATGTAGTTTTGAGTAGCCCTGGATTTCATACAGGAGGTTCTGATGCAATCAGCATAATGAATCCTCAATAGAAGTCTTCTCACCCTAGAGACACCTCATCCCTATGACCCTCTCTTCTAATCATTTGGTCTCTGGCCTGGACCACTATTTCATGAGGTAACCCAGGCCACATTTACATCCCTCCCAGCTCTGTTCCTCACTCTTTGGATTTCTCCACCTCCCTGATAGCAGCCTTGGTCCAGATTGGATACTCACCTCCCCCATCTTCCCTTCTCCCTTTTCTGTATTGTTTTCTTCCATTAGAATGTAAGCTCCTTGAGGTTGTCTTGTCTTTTTAGGGTTTAGCACTTACCTGGCAAATAGTAAGCACTTAATAAATACTCTATTTATCTATCTATCTATCCATTTATTTATCCATCTTCCTGTTTGTCTATCTATATAATATGCTAATTATGTGTGTAACAGGCTTTTGATAGCTCACAGGTAGCAATCTCATAAACAAGACCCCACATGTAGCAACTCTACTGGGAGGTGTGGGTCTACAATATAGGATGTGAGAAAATCCTCTCAGGTGCTCTTGAGGATAAGTATACTAAATTCCCAACCCTCATATTGCTACTGGCTTTATAAGGTAATTATTAATTAGTATATGTAATATATAATTAATATATAATTATCTATTAACAATATATAATTATTAATGCATTGTTATGCATAATAATTACACACTATTTTAACTATTAATTACACTTTTCTCATCACGTTCAAAAGGAATATAGTGGGTATGGTCTAAAATTCCATGGCAATATTTAAAATGCCAAATATCTCTTGTTAATTAATTATTGATTATTGACTTAACTTGAGCACCCCACCCAGAAAAAGTAGGGAAATCTCTTCTCTTATAGGTTATTTTTCTTCTCTTGCTCTCAGACCCCAAACTCATAGGCTTGTATATAAGTTATTAACATTTAATAAATAATACAAAACATAGAAGAACATTTAAACAGTATTTCAGCTTCGTGAAAGGTTTTATCTAGAGCCACTTTTGTGCTCTGAGAAAATAGGGAAAAAAGGTATCAACTAGAGTTTTTTTCACCAATCCTCAAGCATCATCTCCTCTGAAACAGTAGACTTGCCGTTTAAGGACAGTTCTCTTCAGGAGGAAGTTAACTTAGCTCCTTGAATGACACAGAATAGTTGAGTTTTCTTCAGAACAGCAGTTACAACTCAGTTTCCCTTCTGATCCCCTTGGGAATGGGAGTCAAATTCACTTCTCTCCAAGTGTCTCATGCAGACACCTCCTGCCATGACCCGTAGCTGTCCAAATATTCTCAGGAATGAAGTTCGGTTAGTCCTCTCTCCTTACCTCAAACAGACTCTGCAGAGATGAATATTAAGCTGTCCATCTCCAAAAATTCTCCTCCCTCTCTTTTGTCAGTACAGAGATTCCCAAAGTCTCTGTAGGGACTATTTAAACTTGGTTAGCAAATATAATAGATAATTTTATATTTGTATCCCTACCGCCCAGCATAGTGCCTGGCACATATCAAGAAGCCAGTAAATACTTGTTTATTAATTATAATTATTATGATTGCTAATGATAACTACTGGCATTTATACAATTACATGTATCTGAGATCTCATTGATTTGGGATTTCTTTCCAATGCTACAGACTGCAATAGATTGCATGCCTGCCCATTCTGTGTAAATTTCTTCTTTGCGTACCCATAAGTTTGCCATAGAATGCCCACTTAAGAGGTCAGAGTCCTCCCTCAATTTCTCCTAAAATTGTAAGGATACCAGTGGAGCATCGTTGCTGTCCACATCCTCTCCCCTGTCCTCGCCATGTGACACAATTTCCTTGATGACAATTTTTATTCCTGTTCTTTTTTCTTCAAATTCCTCACCGGTTACATGTTTCAGCCTCCTCAGACCCACCATACACTTCTCTATTGCCTTCTGTATGATCTCCATTTTTAATTTTCTTGTAGACTATCGTTATCCAATATCATAACCTTGTTGCAATACACTAATACTTATAAAATGTTGGCATTAAAAAGATGGACGATTGTTTCCATGGGAAACCTGGAATCATTTAAGGAAATCTGCATTTTCATGAAGGCAACCCAGCCTGCTCTCTTCCTTCTGTTCAGCTCCAGGCCCAACTCATTTGTCCATCTGTACTGGCCATCCGAGACATACATAGTCATGGACAGGTTCTATAAGTTTCCATCCAAATGAATGTGATTGGCTGATAATAGACCTTCTTCAGTCTTTCCTGGGTGGATAGTTGGGCCAACTTTTTTTGAGTCGTTGTAATTCTCATACAAGAGGCTCTGTAGTGTTTCTGGGACTTTGCACCAGAGCTAAGATGACTGCTGCAACCAATACAATGTTGTGAAGAGCAAAATAGATGAAGCCTTTAAGATTTTAAAGTACTATATAAATGCCCCGCAGGAGTATCCAGAGGACCTCACCATAGACAGCCACCTTTTTCATCTGGTACTCTGTGGGATCTCCTCCATCACACTGGTAAATGGACAACAAGCAAGTTTTTGCAAGCAATATTCAACAACAGATTGCATCTTTGCCATTTAGCAATCAAAGAAAAGACACAGAGAATGTAATATCCCATTGTGGTTATTGTTTCTTGATTATAAAAAAGCATTTACTTTGATCGAGTGAAATGCTGCCTTAAAGGCTTTTTAAAAAATCAAGGTTATTTATCATCATCCACATATCAAAACCATTCAACATCCCTTCCTGTACACAATGCCAGAAATAACTCTGTTCAGTGACCTTGCAGGGCATAAAGCAGGGAGATGCATGCTCCCCAAAGGTATTTGCCATTGTGATAGAGGAGATCTAGCAGAGTCCAAGACGAAAAGGGTGACTATGATGAGGGCTTCTGGATACTCCTGCGGGGCATTTACATAGAACTCTAAAATCTTAAAGGCTTCATCTCCTTTGGTCTTCACAGCACAGTGAAGCTTAGGAATGGCAAATATTATCATCCCCACTTTACAGATGAGGAAACTAAGGTTTAGAGGGACTAAACGAACAGTCCAAAGTCTCATAACTAGTTCACGGTGCATGTGCCATTAGTGTTTTCTCTATATCATGCTGCCTCATGGAGAATTGGGTCTACCTGAGATCTCCTAAAAGTGATCTAGAAAAATGAGTTCCCACCCTGACATTTGTCACCCTGGATCAGCAAGTATGAGAGTGACATACCTGATGATTCACAAAGATTTTTCTACCAGGATTGTCCTGTGAAAGTATCCTCTCTTTCAAGTTCCCTAGGGAGGATGTCTATCTCGTATGGCCATCTCTGAATACTTGTAGGGAGGGTTGAAATTCAGTCAAGAAGCCAGAAAAAGCAACCGCCAGGCCAGCTTCACAGCTAGGTCTTGGGAGCCTTGTGCAATTCACCTTTTTTTCTTCACCTTGCCCCAGTTTCTGCTCAGACCACAAAGGATTAGTTTGCCCAGAGACATACTGAACATGGAGGTGGGATGAAAATTTTCTGTTTGGGACCTTTCACTCATCTGCAGATAAGTCTTCACCTCTGATATTGATCTTTAAGGTAAGAAGAAACCAGTGACCTGAGAACAACTGAGGGAGAATCACCAAATCAGGCAATTAAAAGGGAATAAATGGATTCCCAAGAAGTCAAGAATTTAGAGAAGTAGTAAGGCTTTCTGGCCATAGAAGGGACAGGCTCTGACTGGATGAACTTATTATTAGGTACCCTCCCCTGGAGTCTCTTTGTCCTATTTGATTTTTTGGCTTAGGCAATGGGGTTAAGTGACTTGCCCAGGGTCACACAGACAGTAAGTGTCATGTCTGAGAGCAGATTTGAACTCAGGTCCTCCTGACTCCAGGGCCGGTGCTGTATCCACTGCACCACCTAGCTGCCCCTCTTTGTCCTATTTCTAAAGAAGTGAAGAGACAGTGGAGCCTCCTCTCTCCATCTTCCATTAAATGAACACAGTATCTCTGAAGCAAGGCCTTAGACCACTCAGGCCACCAGGCGCCTAGAACCCAATGTGGCCAATACATTCCAATCCCAAAACAACAGTGCTTCCAAAGATTTCCAAGCACTTTCTAGATCACATTTGACATTATCTTCCATTTGCTTGAATATTTGAAAAGATAGGCAATGTCATTAGGAAAGGTCTTCCCTCCCATGATGAAGATCACAACTCATGCATATATTAATTGAAGTAACAGACAACAAATTCATCACTTGGTAGGTAAGCCAGGTAGAGGCAACTAGGTGGAGCAGTGTATAGAGTGTCAGGCCTGAAGTCAGGAAGACTCATCTTAAGGAGTCCAAATTTGGCCTCACACACTAATTAGCTGTGTGACCCTGGGCAATCACGTAACCCTGTTTGCCTTATAAGGTTCCTCATGTGTAAAATGAGATGGAGAAGAAAATGGCAAGACATTCTAGTATCTTTGCCAAGAAAACCCCAAATGGTGTCATGAAGAGCTGGACGTGACTGAATAATAACAAAAAGGTAGCCAGCCTTCTGGTGATGTCTCCCCCAACTTAACTAGGCTGGGTCTCAGACACCAGATGTCCTGTTTTCTCCAGTTTTGTAGGACAAGACCTATTAAAGCTTGTTAGATAGGGTTGTATGCCGTATGTATTTCATGGGTATTCCATATGACACTTACGATACTGCAGTAGTACAAGCAGCCCACAAAGGTTCGTTATTGCCTTGGAAAAGGTTGCAGAAACACAGGGAAGAAACTTTATTAACTAACCAGTCAGAAAAACTTAATTTGCTCACCAAATAGTGTTATATACCCAAGGCACCAGCCCAATGGTCTCATCAAGGTCTCTCTGACACATGCATAGGAGATCTCTTCCATGGCACACGTGTGAATCTCCCAACCTGCCAAGCAATAAAAAGTCAAATGATTTATAAATAAAATACATAATACATATCATAAAATAAATAAATAAAATAAAAAAATATAAATAAAATAAAAAGTCAGATGACTGGGGAAAAAAAAAGAAACCCTCACTGACTGGATTCTGAATTCTTACATAGGGATATTGTTTGGGATTATTAAAATGACAAAATATAAAGCCCTAGAGCCCTACCCTTTCTTTGGTAAATTTACTAGCTTCGTCTTGACCTTTTATGTTACACAAACAATAAATACTCAGCAGCCATGTAGTTTATTTAGCACAAACATAAAGGGAAACGTTTCAGTATTCCTACCCAAGTTTTCTGCCCAACCACATCTTCCTCCCATCCCTGCAGGTAATGGAAAAGGCATACGGGAATTGAAGCTGTATGTAATCCAAGGCCCAGCTCTGTATCCTAGATTAGAACAGTAAAAGCAAGGAAGAAACCTGGGGCAATGTCAGAAGGTGTTTTAGTCTCCTGACCTTCTCAGGCACTGAGGTTTTCCAAGCCCCTTGTCTCTGCTACCTGGTCTACTTACCTCTCCACGCTGGTCCCTGATTGACTATTCTCTGGACCTAGGTTGCCCCTCACTGTGGTCCCTGTTCTGGGTCTCATTATGATCTCACTTTTTCCATCGCACCTCTAGGGACAAAATGCAGCCCGAAGGCCACAACTGCCATCAGCTGGAAGTTATTGTCTCAAGGGCAGAAGGGCCAAAGCCAGAGCCTATAATGTCTCTGTTTGTTCCAGGTGCTGAACGCAAAGAGTGACAGGAAGTCTTTCTCCAGAGCAAGAGAATATATAGGGGACAGCTCCTTCCATCCCTCCATTCAAAGGGCTTCTTCATTCTGCCATGAGCACACTTTTGGTGCAGTCCCAGTGAGAGGGAGGGGCGCAGAGATCTTTAGCAACACTGACACTCCTGCCTTCAAATTATCAACAGCCTGAGGCAAATAAATAAATCAGAATAATTAAAGAGAACATGACATAGCATGAGCACCTGTTACTCTTGTGACACAGACAGAGCTTTTGGGAATCAGAGGTCATGTTTGCCTCATCATTAAGCACTGGAACATGGCTATATAGGGAAAGATTTTTTTTTTCCATCTAGCAAAGGGAAAACCAAGGCCATAACAGGTACAGACTTTCAGGTTTTTCAGCAAATTGAGCCCCTGTGTGGAAGCTCCAGACGCTCTGACTTTCAGCTATACCCAGATCATCCTCAGAAAGAGTAAACATATTTCACTTGGCAGCTAGATGGCATGTACTTTAAGTAGCCCCAGCCTACAGATAAACCCAAACCTGAAACATCTGTGGATATTGCTACACTCGTGTGTGTGCGTGTGCGTGTGCGTGTGTGTGTGTATGTGTGTGTGCAGAGGGGGGGATCTCAAGCTGGGAAATCCGGAAAATATACAAGGAGAAGAGAGAAGTGGGGCTTCTGCAGGTCTGGAAGCGATGAGTAAGAAGAAAAGAGGGTAAAGGAATCAAGGCTAGTGGACACCTGTACCATACAACCGGGGACATAAATTTGTTTTCCATCCTCATCTGGGGCTCCTTCTCTTCCAATCCCCCAACAATCTCTAGCCCAGGGGCGTAGAAAGAAGAGGAGATCGACCCTGCCAGGCGCTAGCCAGGGCAAGCAGTGAAGGAGTTAAGGCAGGATTGGGGGAAGGCCGACCGGCAGAAAGGAGCATGTGCAGTCTGCAACCGCATCCATACTATGGGTGAGTGCCACTGGTACATTGAAATCTTCAGCCACGGCCGCAATTGCCCTCTCGCTCTGCAGGCATCTTCCTAAGCAGGAGAAGACAATGCGGGTCTGAGTGGCAGAACAGAGAGGCGCAGACCAGTTACGACCAATGCGAGCCAGTGCGCGCCCCGGAGAGGCTGCCGTGGGGGTGGGGAGCAGGCGGAGGAGGCGAGCGCTCCAGCCCCGGGAGGAGGAGGACGCACAGGGGAGCTGAGAGCTCGCTCCTGGGCAGCACCTGCAGCGGACGGCTGGCCCGGCGGGCCCCGTAGCCCCGCGCCAGTGGTCTCGGTCTCTGGTCCCCGCACTGGTAGGTGCGCTTGGAGCCTTTGGAGAGGCCTCCTGCAGCGGGGAGGTGGCCAGTGCCGGGCGGGGAGGGGGAGAAAAGGGGAGGGCGAGGCGGCTGGTGGGCATCGGAGGGGTGACGTGTGTGTATGTGTGTGTGTGTGGATCTGTTGGGGTCTGTGAGTGTATGAATGTGTGTTGGGCGTGCGCGCGCACGCTGTAGGGTGTTTCATCCCTGGTCCTCCTTTGCTTTCGCTTTCGAGTCTGGCTCCCGAGAAGGTTGCATGTTTGGGGTTGATTTTCCTGCGGGGGTTGGGGAGGGAGGGAGAGGTGCAAACTGGCAACTTTCCCTCGCCTGGAACAAAGGGGCGTTGGGGAAAGAGGAGGAAAGGGGAATGGGCTCATCGTTCATTACGGTCTCCTGTAGTAGGTCGTAGGAGGCAAACATCCCCTGGGGTAGCAGGACAGACGCAAGGGATGGCCTTCTGTCCTCTCCAGCCCTCACCGGCTGGGGGGAGCAGCCCAGGTAGAACTGGGGGGGTGGGGAAGGGTGCTAGGATCTTGGGGGGTAAGGGAGGAGCCAAACTTGGGGGCGTGCCAGGGTTTGAAAGGTTCGGGTCCAGAGGTGCTAATGACACAGGGGACGGAAATTGGGATGGGGGGAAACCATAGGGAAAACAGTTCCAACCTCCCCCTTCCCCGGATGGATCAAAAACCTTTGGGTCCTTGCTGCCCCAGAAATGGTGAAAACAGGGATTCTTGGGAGAAAGGAGACAGGGAGCCTTCCAGAATCATCATTACTGTACCAGGAAAAGCAGGTTGTTGGGGGGCGGAGGGGGAGAGGAGGCTGGGGAAGGAGGGTTTACACATAGACACCTCCGTCTGCCAAGGGAGTGCCCTGCACTGCAGCCTGATCCCAGACCCCTTTTGCAGCTAGACATGATTCTCTTCATTCAGCAGGGAGATTTGGGGGTGGGGATGAGAGGCAAGGACTGCACAGACCTTTCTCTGGCAAGGACACTGAGACGCTAGCATCTCTTCTAGGTCTTTCCCTTTTCCTTTCTCTTGTCCTTCCCTACCCCTTTACTTCTCCTCTCTCGACCCCAGTTTTCCTCAGGGACTGTCTGGTTTCACCCCATTCCCCATCTCCAGACCCTTCCCCCAACATAGGCAGGTGTTTGCTGTTTTTTGTCCCCCCTGTCTTTTCTCCTGCTGTTGCTTACATCTGTCTCTTAGGGAGAGGAGTCAGAAAGCGCACAGAGCTTTTTCCGACTGTGTAACCTTGGGCATCTGGTACATCTAGTTCTCCTGAGTTCTTTGTGCTTTAGTTACAAGTTTCCTGCCTTTACTATTCAAAGCAGTCACTGGGAGATTTCATTCTTTCCTTTCCTCTTCACACAAGAGGGAGGAGAAGGCCAGTCCTGAGGGTGGAGTGTGGGATATCTCTTAGGGGAGAGGTTCATTCATTTTACCTGCAATACAAGGACCAAATCCCCAGTCTTCAGTGGAAAGGTTTCTTCTCCAGGAAAATTGTGAATTTAATGGCTGCCTGACTCTGATCCTGTGACAGGGTTATCCTGATTTCTCATTCACCTTCTAAGAAGAAGAGTCTTTTCAGAGCTCGAGTTAGCTTCTGAATGGAAAGCAGGTTTAGCTCTCTGCTTTATAGAAGGGAATTGGGGAAAGGTGAGGTTTCAGGGTGAACTGAGCTGGGTGAGCCTCAGGCTATGAATGAATGCAACTACAAAGTAAATTCTCCAAGTTTGTGGGACACGGAACTCACTTGCCAAACTGACATACCAACTCAGTCAACAGCTCCATCTCTTTAGTGACCTTCAGGGAAGAATGGAAAATGGACCCATTTGGGGTAGTGTTAGGTTCCATGGACCGGTGTGGGCATTAAAGTAGGAATGTTTGTGATTGGATTAGTTGTTTTTTTCTGGTCCCTAGTGGTTGAGTGATGGATTGATTTACAGGACTGGTTTTTGTTACTTCAGGTGGAAGTGGTGGGGATGGGGCTCTTGGGCAAGGAGAATTTAAGGAAAAAGCAGCAAATTGCTAAAAAAAAAATTAGGTTGCTTGATGGGCTTGTAGTAAGGGGAACTAACTTCTGAAGAATTTTAACTTGTAACTGGAGAGAGGTGCTAGGCTACAGAACATCTAAATGAACCCCACTCCTTGGAAAAGAGCCAGGGTTAGCCAGTGCTCAATCCCTCAATAAGGTTGGATATTGGTATTGATATATGAAAGCCCAGGCTGTTTTCTCAGAGTCTTGGGTTAGGATTCAGAGGCCTCCAACCCCTTGCCCCACCCCCTTTAGTATGAGAGACTGGCCAGGACGGCTGAAAGAAAATGCTTTTTCCACTGAGTCTTCTTGTGCCCCAGTTTTAACACCTGTAAAATGGGGAGGAAATGGTGCTCTTTCATCTTCTTTTGTAGATGTGAAATGTGGATTTTTGAGTATCTAGTGCTTTGAGGGCCTTGAATGACAAATGTTAAAGTAAGTTTGAGATTATAATTTTAGTAGTGTTGGTTTTTATATATTTCTTCTACAGCAGAGACTCTTAATCTGGGATCCTTGGACCCTTAAGGGGTCTCTAGATGGATTTCAAGGAGTCTATGAACTTGGGTTGGAAAAAATTCTCTGTTTTCATTGACCTCTAACTGAAATTTAGTATTTTCTAATGCTATATTTAAAAATTATTCTGTTAAAATAAAAACCATATTATTCTGAAAAGGGGGTCCATAGATTTTACCACAGTGCCAAAGGGGTCCATAGCATGAAAAAGGTTAAGAACTCTTGTGCTAAATGCTAAGTAAGGTATTATTTTGCCAGAAAGGACTAAATTAAAGCCTTTGCATTAGGGGAACTTCAGTGCTGGCTTTAAAAGTGCTGTTACTGTCAGAAAAATCCTAACTGCAGCATAAAAATGCCCCCTTTGCCTCTGCCTCCCAGCTCCTTTTTGGACCCAGTCCTCCTGATTCTTATTGGCAGCCCCGGTTTGCAGTCCTGCCAGAACCCTGAGGACTATGGGTTCTGCTGTGCCTCATGCATCAGTGACAAAATTGTCCTCTGAGCTCTGTACCTGTAACAGAGTCAGATGTCATCGGCAGGAAGATCCCATCCTGGACTCCTGCTCCATTAGCCAGGTGGGTAAGGACAGCAAGCAAAACAGCTTGGGTCTTATCAGCACAGCCTGTCAGATCTTGATGTCCTTGAGGTGGGAGGAGGGCAGCAGTGAGTGGAGAGAATCTAACCCTCCCCCCCAGCTGTTTTCATATTTGTATTTTTTCATTATGCCTTCTCTTCCCTTGGCCCCACTGTCCTTTCCTTTCTGTTGTACATAGATAATTTATGCTGTAGGTGCATTTCTTTTAAATAATGGCCAAAGTATGCCGACAAGCACTCGATCCAATACCCTTTATGACATCATCTGGGTACAAGGAATACCTTGCAGAGGAAGATTCTGTCATCTCTTCTAAGCAGAAAGAAATTAGGCCTCCAGCAAAGCACTCTACTGATCCTACTTGGGAGTAAAAAAAAAAATGGAATAAAATAAGACTAAAAATTATTGAAGATAGCTCATGGTTCAGTGCATCACAGTTGAACTGAGAACTTAAACTCAGACTTGCTTCAATTACTTGAACTGTATGACACTGAGGATGACCTCTCTTTGCTTCAGTTTTCTCATCTGTAAAATGGGGATAATAATAGCATCTACTTTCCAAGACCATTATGAGGATCAAATAAGATAACATATAAAAAGAGCTTTGCGAAACTTAAAACATTATGTAAAAAAAAAACCCCAACAAAACCACTATGTAAGTGCCCCCTATTATAATTGTTATTCTTGTCGTTATTTCTGTCATAATGGTTTTGCTATATTTGGAGTTTGGTCCTTTGGCAGGAAATGGAGTCAGAGCAAGGATTAGAGATTTAGCCATGGCTAAGGGGAGGTAAGGAATCAAACAGGATTATAGGATTTAGAGACAGGAGAGATCATTTAGTCCAGAGGCAGCTTGGTAATAGATCACTGGGCTAGGTGTGAGGAAGCCCTGAGTGCAAATGCAGCCTCATATACTTACTAGCTGGGTGACCCTGGGAAGGTCACTTCTGTCTGCCTCACTTTCATCATCTGAAAAATGGGTGTGTAATAATAGCACCCACCTCAACAAGGTTGTTGTGTATAGATCAAATAATATAATATTTGTAAAGCACTTAGTATACTGCCTGGCACATAGTAGGCACTATATAAATGCTAACTTCCTACTTTCCTTATGAAGTTCTTAACCTGGGATCCATGAACTTGTTTTTAAAAATATTTTGATAACTGTCTTTCAATATAGTTGGTTTTCCTTTGTAATCTTGTATTTTATTTTGCACATTTAAGAAACATTATTATTAGACTGCCCAGAGGGTCCATGACACAAAAAAAGGTTAAAAGCCCCTGATCTAGTACAACTTCTTTCTTTTACAAATAAGGAAAAGGAAGTGACTTGTGTAAGGTCATACAGGCAATAAGGAGCTAAGCGAGCATTCAAAGCTAGGCTATTTGATGCCTACCCTTGCGGTCTCTCTACTCTTCCACGTTGTATTTCTCTCCTCACTAATGGTCCTCTTTTGAGTTGTCAATCCCAATTTTCTGCTACATGTCCCCGCTGTAATCTTTTACCTCTGAGTGTAGATTTTGGGGACTGGCTTTTTTCTAGAGCTCAGTAGAGATAAGAGAGAGTTACGCATCATAGGAAGTCCATTGGTCTGATCTCTAAATTGTGAAACATTCCATTAATAATAACAATAATAATAGTGAAATTTCTATAGCACTTAATAACAATAATGATGATGATGATGATGATAGTAATAATAGCTAACATTTACATAGTGCCAGGCACCGTGCTGAGTACTTTACAATTGTTATCTCATTTCATCCTCACTGCAATCCCGGGAGTGGGTGCTATTATTATCCCCATTTTACAGAAGAGGAAACTGAGTCAAAGTGGGTGAAATCAGTTGCCCAGGGTCACACAGCTAGTACATGTCAGAGGCTGGATTCAAACTCAGGTCTTCCTGACTCCAGGCCCGATGCTGTATCTACTGTACCGTATTAGAATATAAACTCTTTAAGGTCAGGGACAATTTTAAAATTATTTTTCAACTCTGTATCTCCATTGCCTAGCATAGTGCAAAAGAGGCAGTTTCATATAGAGTCTGCCTTGGAATCTAGAGGCAGTGAGGCAGCACAGTGGATAGAGCACCAAGTCAGAAAGACCTGAGTTGGAATCTGGCCTCAGACATGAACTAACTGTGTGACCCTGGGCAAGTCACTTTACCCACTTTGCCTCAGTTTCCTCATCTGTAAAATGAACTGGAGAAGGAAATGGCAAGCCGCTCCAGTGCCTTTGCCAAGAAGACCCCAAATGGGGTCACAAAGAGTCAGGCACGACTGAAATGACCGAAGAACAGTAACTACCACCACCTGGATTCAGGACGACCTGATTACAAGTCCTGCTTCTAACAAATACTGGCTCTGTGGGTCTGGTCAGGTTACTCAACCTCTCAGGACCCCAGAGAACTTTCTAAGATTCTAAGATGTTGTAGAACAGAGAGTGAACTAAATTGATTGAGGTAGTTTCCTCATGAGAAGCTTCTTATACCAATGAAAGCACAGTGTAAAGTGGTGTTTAAAAAAAAAAAATCCCCAGGGATTAACACAGTGCCTGGAACATAGTAGACACTTAAATGCTTCTGAATGGATGAATATTTTACATATATTAGTAACTGATAAGCCAACTAGCGCAAGGGCATAACAGCTCCCTGTCAGGGAGGGATCTGAAGTAGGGAGGGAGGTAGCCCATGGGAATAACAAATTTGAATTCTAGGCCCTGAACTTGAAGAAACTCCTTCCTTCCAGATGTGGCTTGAGCCACCACCCTCTATATCAGGGGTTCTTAACTTTGTGTAATAGCTTCCTTTGGCAATCTGGTGAAGGCCACGGACTCCTTCTCAGAATAATGCTTTTTAAATGCATAAAATAAAATAAGCAGGATTACAAAGGAAACTGGTCCTATCTGCTCAGCTGGGTGTCACAGTCTGAGTAGCATTGGGCATGGTTTCCAGAAGGCTCAAATTAAAATCCTGCCACAGGCGAATGTGAGCATCATGACCCATTATGACCCATTTAATCTCTTTTGGCATTAGTTTCCCCATGTGTGAAGTGGGGATAATAACAGCACCTATGTCAAAGCATTGTTGTGAGAATCAGATGAGATCTTTTATGTGATAAGGCTTTGCAAACCTTAAAGCTCTATATAAATGCTAACTGTTATTATTATCATTGAAATAAAGACAATATTTTTTCCCATCCTAGTTCCCCAGACCCTCTCAAGGTTAAGAAGGTGAATCTTTCTGACTCTAGGCGGTCTGACGTTCTATCTGTTGCACCACCTAGCTGATGACTTGGCACGCAGTAGGGACTTAATAAGGGCATGTCGATTGATGATTTGGGGAGATGGCATTAGAGGCAGGGTACAGAAGGAGGTAGCATGCCATTGGGTGCTGAGAAGTATCTACAGCTTATCCACACGTAGATCACCTTGCCAAAATAGTTGTTCTCCTGCCTTCTGTATAGGTTTGCCTATTGTCCTTTTGTACCATTTTTCCTCCTCATGGGGAGCACATTTAATTTCATGTCTAAACAATTTAGGTGTGCAGTAGATAGAGCGCTGGGCCTGGAGTCAGGAAGACCTGACTTCGATGTCATCTCAGATACTAGCTGTGTGACTTTGAGCAAGTCATTTAACCCTGTTTGCCTCAGTTTCCTCATCTGTAACATGAGCTGGAGAAGGAAAAGGCAAACCACTCCAGTATCTTTGCCAAGAAAACCTCACATGAGGTCACAAAGAGTTGGACATGACTGAAAAATGACTAAACAACAAAAAATTTTATAGAGGCCCACTCAGTGTGAACCCCAGTTAGGAAAAACTGCTGACTGTGCCCTGTGAAGCTCAAACTAACCCTCCCTATCAGTTCTTATTTTTCAACGGCTCCTTCACTCCCCCACTAAGACCACAGGCATGTATCTTTCCCTTTGTTTTCTCGATGGTGATTTTGTTACCATTTTAGGACTGCTATCTCTCAGCTTTCTTGGTATTGCAGAAGGGGTAGCGTCTCTGAGATTAACCATCTGGAAGAGGAGGGCTTGGCCTCTCTAGTCTCTGTTTCTTCCCAACCAACTAGAAGAGAAAGAAAGGAAGAAAGAAAGAGTAAAAGAAAGGAAGGAAGGAAGGGAGGGAGAAAGATAGAGAGAGAAAGGAAGAAAAAGAAAGAATGAAAGGAAAAATTGGCACACACACAAACGAACACACTCTCTCTCTCTCTCTCTCTGTCTGTCTCTGTCTCTCTCTCTCTCTCACTCATTCACTCCCAGAGCTTTCAATCATGAATTTAATGTAGATGCTCTGAGAGAGATACCAGGGGATTAATCAGAGAAAACACATGCTGCTCTCTCCTTTCTCCTCAAACTCAGTAGTTTATATGGAGATAAGCTATTTAACTATTCACATTTGGCCTTGAAAATTTTCTAGCAGGTTCATTCATTCATTGTTTTCCTTCTTTGTATGAATGACCCAACTATCACATGAGTTTCTAAAATGGACAGCTTCTAGTCAGAAAGGTCACTTGACCTGAGTTTCAGTAAGGCCTTGGAAGCCCAGCCCTAAGGAGTCTAAGGCTAGTATCCAAAAAAGGAGTTTGGAGGCCAACAGAGAGGGGATTCTTCACTCAGCTTTCTAAGCAGTGATTCATTCTTCAACATAAACAGTGCTTCCCAAGACTCAATCATTTCTGATATGTAACTTGTGTACTTAGTGGAGGCTAAACTTTGAAGCGGCCAGGAACCCACCTCAAAAATAACAACCACTAGCCCTTGGAAAATCTGTAAGGGCTTTTTTTTTTTTTTTAGATTGCTGACAGCTCTTGTCTCCTTTCTCACAGCTGTCCCTGGTCAACCTTCATGCCTTGTCCCTGCCTTCTCTTCTTACCAGAAAGAAATTCCAGAGTTAGGAGGTGATGAGACAGGGACCTAATAATGGATGAGTTAAAATTTCCCCTATCTCATTCTTAAAAACATATGTGAATGGACACTACATATACTGTTCGACTTGATTAATGTTGGTTAATTTTGCAGACCTGCTTTTCCCACCCCTCTCTTTTTCATTCTTTGCTATAAGGGATGGCTCTTATTGATTAACCATTTGGAAGAAGAGGGCTTGGCCTCTCTCCTGTTTCTTCTCAACTAACTTGAAATGTAAGATTAAAAGAAAAAAGAAAGCAAGAAGGAAAGAAAGAGAGGAAGGAAAGAAAGAAGAAGGAAGGATGAGAAGAAAAAAGGGTGGGTGAAGGGTTAAATCATTAGGAAATATTAGAATTGTGAAAACAAAATCTGACCAAAAATTTTAAAACCACAAATGTGCATAAGAAATACCGCACTAGCTGAGCACCTGCACCAATAACACCTGTGGTGTTAGCAATTTAAAAAATACCAGAGTCTTCCTCACGTCCTGTAGTTTCTGTTACTCACTAAGTGTTAAACAATCAGCCTTGACACTAGATATGATAAAGACGTATGTGTTTCTAGGTCACTGAGTGTGTATGTTTAAAATGTGTGAGAGCTGTTGGCTGGCAAAGGGATTAAGAATCAGGAAATCCAGGTTGTTTTCTGATCTCTATCCCTCTGTATTACCCTCTGTATTGTCCTTTTGTACCATTTTTCCTCCTCACGGGGAGCACATTCAATTTCATCTGTCTAAAAAATTTAGGTGTACAGTGGGTAGAGCGCTGGGCCTGGAGTCAGGAAGACCTGAGTTCAAACGTGATCTCAGATACTAGCTGTGTGACTTTGAGCAAGTCATTTAACCCTGTTTGCCTCAGTTTCCTCATCTGTAACGTGAGCTGGAAAAGGAAAAGGCAAACCACTCCAGTATCTTTGCCAAGAAAACCTCAAATGAGGTCACAAAGAGTTGGACAACTCACTTCAGACCTCTGAGGTTTTAACCTTGATTACTAAATAAGGCTTAAACAATCTCGGACTCACGGGGTTGAGGGTGTTCAGATTAGTGTGTGAGAAGAGGGGAACCATTGTGGCTGGCACGCCATGTGATACGCCTTTGAAGGGTGCTAAGCATGCAAATTCATATTTGAAAATGGCCATGCTTTGGGGAATGCTCACAAAGGTGGCACATTGAAATCAGAAAGTGGACTTGATGGCCTGGGAGTTACTGCTGAGGGAGCCAGCTCTCTTCCAGTGGGACATGTTTTACAGGCCCCATTTCATTTTTATATCTGTTTACCCTCGTTTACCAGGACTTCATTTACCAGGACTTCGTTTACCATGATTGTTGGTGGTTTTGTCACTCCTCGTACCTGCAGTCTTCCTTTTGTGGTTATTCTTACTCTTTAGCCCCCAACTCTTTCCTTCATTCCTACTGGCTTTTTTTTTCTTTTGATCATGGTTAAAGTCTTAGGACCAGGTTCCCATTTACTCATTTGCAAAACATTGTTCTAATAGTAAATAGCCTGTATCTCTGGGAAGATATTCCTAGGGACCCCCTTATTTTATTCAGAGCTGATCAGCTGCTTTTATGAAAGGAATTGAAGGAAGGAAGAAAGGAGGGAAGGAAGGGAAGAGAAAGGAAAGGGAAAAGGAAAGGATAGAAGCATAATATTCACAGAATATTGCCTATTCTGTGCCATGCACCGTGCTAAGCACTTCACAAATAATATCTCATTTGATCCTTACTTGAGCCCCTGAGAAGTAGGTACTCTTATGCCTGTTTTACAGTGAGGAAAATGAGGTTGGTAAGTGTCTGAGGTTGGAGCTGGAGTCTTCCTGACTCTAGGTCCAGCGCTCCAGCCTAATTTATCAAGATGATTATAACAATAGAATCATAGAGATTCAGTGAGCATAGAGTTAGAGGACACCTTAGAGATCATCATTCCTGATTTTTAAAGAGGAGAAAAACAGAGATCTAAAGGGGTGCCTAAGGTCGCACAGGTTAAGTAGTAGAACTAGAAGTCAATCTCAGGCCCTCTGGCTTCAAATACCATTCTCCTGTCAGTCAAATAACATTTGTTAGGTATGCCAGGCCCTGTGCTACACAACACCAGAAAATTGGCACTTGGAGGGCCCAATGCTTTCCTTTTATACATGAAGAAACTGAAGACTAGAGGAGGGAAGTGGCTTGTTCAGGATCACAGAAAGGACAAAGTCAGAGAAAGAACCTCGCTCTTATGACTCCCTTGAGTACACCGTATGGCTGTCTCTGATATCATTGGGACAGCTAGGTGGTGCAGGGGATAGAGTGATGGGCCTGGAGTCAGGAAGACTTTCAAATGTGGCCTCAGACACTTAGTAGCAGTGTGACCCTGGGAAAGTCACTTAACTCTGCCTGAGTTTCCTTATCTGTAAAATGAAGAAATGGCAAACTCCTCCTCTGTCTTTGCCAAGAAAACCCCAAATGGGGTCATGAAGAGTCAGACGCAACAACAACAGTTGATATTTTGTTTTTTTAATCTCCCTCTTCCCTCCCTTTTTGGGGGTCCAGTTTTGGGTACAAAATGTGTTCTACCAATGGACGGACACATGGTCAATCAGCAAGCGTTTTATTAAGTGACTGCCTTGTGCCTGACACTGTGCTAAGCACTAAGGGATAAAAAAAAAAAGTAAAGCAGACAGTTCCTCCTCTCCAGGAGCTTATAGTCTATTGGGGGTGGGGGAAGGAATGGAGGAAGGAATGAGTGAGCCTGGAGTGGCAGGTTTTTGGGAGAAGTGACTTGAAGATACTGAACCTTTATTTTGAGGGGTGCCGTGTTAAAGTTAAGAGTTAAAATGTATTGTCCGAAGCAGTAAGAGCATTCGGATCTTGGCCGGGTCTGCCAGCTATAGGATTTTGAGAAAGTGGTTTATCCTACCTGGGCCTATGTCTCTCCATCTGAAATGAGGAGATTTGATTAGGTGGATGATAGCTAAGAGACAAAGAACTCTCAGATTCTGATATTCTGTGAGTCTTGGCCTTTCTCTGGGGGTACCCTAGCTCATCCAGACTTACAGATGGTAGAGCTGGCAAGGTGGTGGTGTCAAGGAAGGTGAAGGACACCAAACTGGAATACGATAAGATGAGCTAGGTAGCACGGTGGATAGAGCACTCTCCTTGGAGTCAGGAAGACCTGAGTTCAAATTCTGCCTCAGATAGATACTTATTATCTGTATGACCTCTCTCGATCTCTGTTACCCCATCTACAAAATGGAGATAATAATAGTAACTACCTCATGTACTTCATGGGGTTTTTGTGAAGATCAAATGAGATAAATATATAAAGTGCTTTGCAAACCTCAAATATTATATAAGGCCTAGACAGCTATTATTATTTTAAGTCAAAGAAGGTTTACTCTTCTGAGCTAGGAAGGCATTTTGGGAAGGGGTAAAGAAAGTTTACATCTCTTTTAAGATTTTTTAAAAAATGTGGATGACCACGTACTTTTAAACCCATCCTTGCCCTTTCTTTTCTTTTCTTTTTTGATTAATTTATTTTGATTTAGCAACAATCACTTCCATAAACTTTTGAGTTTTGAATTTCTCCCCCTCCCTCCCCAAGACAGCATGCAATCTGATATAGGCTCCACTTAAACATTCCTATTAAACATATTTTCACATTAGTGATGTTGTGAGGAAGAGTTAGAACCAATAGGAGGAACCATCAGAAAGAGGATACAAAACACAACAGAAGAGAAAAAATAGCAAATAGTATGCTTCGATCTGCATTCAAATTCCATAGTTCTTTCTCTGGATGAGGATAGCATTTTCCATCATGTGACCTTTGGAGTTGTCTTAGATCCCTGCATTGCTGAGAAGGGCTAAGTCTATCAACATTAGTCATTGTACCTTGCCCTTTTCTAGAACCCTGTGGAGTGTCTAGTGTCTTATGTCTAGTCTGAGAATAGAATGCTCAACCCTTTCCACCAATCTGGTAGGAGATTCACCATTTCCCCCAGCTGTAGTAATTTCCTGTATCCCACCCATTGGCTGTCTGTTTCGTACCTACTCACTGGGTGTATGTGGCTTATGTGCTATGTTTGTAAAGGAGCTATTTGGAGGTTAGTTTATTTTAGGAACTTCGAGTTTGAGTCCTAGAAATGGAATGAGATGAAATGTAGTCTTATTGCATTGATAAGGATAGTATCAGTGATGACTAACGTTCTTGTGACCCAGGTGTCTTAGGGTTCTACTGAACCTGATCCCAGGAATTCTAAGCCACCTCAGTTGGCTTGGGTCATTCTTTGGCAAGGCTCCAGGCTGTGATTTTACAGGATGTACAAGACTTGCTAGAGAGTAACCAAATCCTCCACAAGAGGGTTGGGACTGACCTACTGTCTGTCTCATTGTTCAGAAGTGTCAGACTCAAGGTCACAAAATTACCAACTGCAGCTCTAACCAGTTTAAACTGTAATTGGGAAATCTTTAACAAAATAAAACATAAATAATGTTAATTCATGGTTTCTGAGTTAGTATGCTGGGATCTGTTTCTGTGTGAGTTTGACACCAATGAAATCCCGAAGTTGTAGGATAATCTGTTGCTGAGCTTCCTCAACAAGGTCTCTCGTGTCTATTTCCTCTTTTAAAAAAATGTTTTATTGGTGACTTTTGTATTTTATAGTCTGGTGTTATCATTCAGTCTTTTGGTGGTGTCCAATTCTTCATGACCCCATTTAGGGTTTTCTTGGCAAAGGTAATTAAAATGGTTTGCCATTTCTTTCTCCAGTTCATTTTACAGATGAGGAACTAAGGTAAACAGGGTTAAGTGACTTGCCCAAGGTCACATAGCTAGTAAGTATCTGAGGCCAGATTTGAACTCAGAAAGATGAGTTTTCCTGACTTTAGGCACAGCATTTTATCCACTGTACCACTTAACTGCCCCCAACATCATGGTCACTTCTCAGTAAATTCCTTTACACAGAACCTTCCCTTTTACAAAAGAAAACCAGTTTAACCAGTTAAACTAATGCAAACATCACTGTGTTTGACAAGAGTATGCTACGTCCTGGAGGCATAGTCCCCACTTCTTTACAAAGGGAAAGGAAATGTCTTTAATCATCAATTCTCTGGAACTAATATTGGCCATTGCTTGGAATGGCCAAAGGTGGAATTGGCCATTCCATCTTTTATTATCTTTGTTACTTTGATAGGTCTGAGGTAATAACTTAGGCTTGTTTTAATGTGCATTTGTCTTAATTTGCATGTCTTTTAGTGTGTTTTCATTTATGTTATTATAGTCATTGTATGTGTTGTTTTCCAGCTTTTGCTTTCTTCACTCTGCATCAATTCATATAAATCTTCACATTTCTCTGAATTTCTCCTAACTGTTATTTCTTATGGTTCAGCAGTATTCCATCACTTTCAAATACCACAGTTTGTTCAGCCATTCTCCTGTTAATGGGCACCCAGTTTCTTTCTAGCTTTTTGCTTCTACAAAAGGTGCTACTGTGAATATTTTAGCATATTTGGGACTTCTCTGTCTGTCATTGCCCTCTTCAGAATGTATACCTGTCAGAGGGATTGATGGGTCGAAGGGTATGAACAGTTTTGTAACTTTTCTCACATAATTCCAAATTGTTTTCCAGGATAGTTGGATCAATTCATAGTCCTACCAAGTGCATACTTATGTGTTCTCACAGTCCTTCCTGTGTTGACTAGTTCCCTCTTTATTACTTTGATAAGCAATTTGATAAGTAATAACTCAGGGTTGTTATAATTTTTCTTGTTTTTTTGGTTTTGTTTGGTTTGTGTGTGTGTGTGTGTGTGTGTGTGTGTGTGTGTGTGTGTGTGTGTGGCAGTTGGGGTTAAGTGACTTGCCCAGAGTCACACGGCTAGTGAGTGTTATATGTCTGAGGCTGGATTTGAACTCAGGTCCTCCTGACTCCAAGGTCAGTGCTCTATCCACTGTGCCACCTAGCTACCCCCATTTTCATTTTTCTTAATAGTGATTGGGAACATTTTCTTTTATGGTTGTTGATCATCTGTGTTTCTTCCGTTGAAAACCGTTCATATCCTTTGGCCACTTGTCTATTGGGGAATGGGTCCATTCTCCTCTCCTTTTCCTTTTCACTGGCATCCCCCCAGTTCAAACCCTAGTTCATCACCTTCTATCTAGATTTTTGCAATGTTGTCTTAACCAGCTTCTAATTCATCATGCCCAAAACAGCCAGATTAATCTAACTGAAGCTCAGTTCTAATTATGTTATTCCTTTGCTAAAAACAAAGTTCACATGTGGAATAAAGTCCGAACTCCTCAACTTGGCATTTAAAGCTGTCCACAAAGCTTTTCCAGCTATCTCCTCCTTCTTTCTGTCTGTCCTCAGGATATTCCTTCTATTTGGATCCTGTCCTGCTCTGCCTATCCAAGTCCTGCCCATATTTCAATGCTCAAGTCACATCCTGTCTCCTCTGTGAAGCTTTCCTTGACTACCTACCTCAAGCTAGAAATAATCTCTTTCCCCAACCCATATCCTCTTCCACTCCGCCAGTGGAACTCATTATCCATATCATTCAACTGGGTTTCAAAAACGACTTCCACATGGCATTTATGGAAGAGAATATCTTCTGGACAAAACACTATGTGGGGACTCAGGAGAACTGGATGTTAATTCTAGTTCTGCCTAGAACTTTCTGTGCTGTCTAATCCTCAGTTTGCTCAGCTGAGAGAAAGGGAGGATAATAATAATAATAATACACAAACTATTACTTACCTAATAGCATTGCCATGAGACTTAAATGAGAAAATTGCTTTGTAAATTATGAAGTGTTACTTGTATGAACACTGTTATTATTATTATTATTGTTGTTGTTGTTATTCTCTCTTTACCTTTCCTTTTAAGCGGTCTTAACTCTGGGATTAGTTTACCCCAAGGAGGCACTTAATGTTATCCTGGCACTTTTAGGGGATAGGAAAAAATGGCAGTGCCCTGAAATCTTTGAAAATTGTTAAGTGGCCAAGCATCATAGAAGTCTGTCCCCCTTGTCATCCCACCCTGCTTGAATTGAATGCCAATTAGGCCTTTATTTCTCCTACTGTCATTTCTCCTTGGCTGAATTGATTTTGTTTACAGGATAGACATACCTGCTGCATACCTATACATAGCTTGTTGAGATCAACATTTCCAAGTTGGCACTGTTGGAAGACAGTCAAGACAGGAAGAAGCTCACAGACTTGATCCTGGAGGCTGTTCCTGTGTCCAGATGTTTCTGCAGTGCCAGAGGGATCTCTTTAGTCCATCTCTCCATCTCTGCTGGAAGATTAAACTCCATTGTTTATATTGATGGACTGCTTGCTTGTTAATGGAGAGTGGGGCTTGGAGTGTAGTAGGAAGAAGACAGGAGTGTGCTAAGTTTACGGGAGGGTGACAATATGCTACGATTAAAAGAACTAAGTAAGAAATCAAGAGATTGAGGTTCTAATCCTCCCTCTACCACAAACTCTTTGTGTCTTTTGGGCAAGCAAGATGTCATAGAGAGTCACTACAAAGAAAGAAGACTAGCAGTTGAGAGACCTAGAACTGAGAAAGAATTTGGGTAGGAAAGCCCATGACCTCATCTATCCATACACATATGCCCAAAGTTTAGACAACAAACAAGAGAAGTCATAAGGCAAATTTGACCTCACAGATATTCCTGAGAGTTGATGGCATGAAGTTTACTAGAAAACAACAACAGCATAGGTTAAAGAGGTGGGAAAGAGGGTAGTACTGTATTTTAAGAAGTTATGCTCATGTGAGGAAATCTAGGAACCATAGAGGAGAAGCATGATGAGGAAGTATTTGGGTAGAGGTCAGGTGAAGAAGAAACAGAAGAGATTTTGTCATTGGAGTAGATTACAGATCATCTGGTCAGAAAGAGGAAATACATAAGGAGTTTGGGAAATAGATCACAAGCTTGGAACAGAAGCATGATATTTTAAGGATGTGTGACTTTAGTTATCCAGAAATCCATTATAACTTATTCTCTGCCAAAAGCAGAGTAACTAATAACTTCTTGACTTTCCTTAGGGATAATTTCATCATTCAAAAGGTAGAGGAACCCACAAAAAAAAATTTTGTTCTGGGTATGATTCTCAGTAATAAGGTACTAGTTGCTGACATGTAATGATAGAAACCCTGAAAGGAAGTGACCACCTTTCTAGAGTTTGAATTGGTGTGCAGTCTACACATGCAGCTTGCAACACCAGATTAAAATGTAATTGGGAAATATTTCACAAAATAAAAATTCAGAAGAACATAGTTAATGTTAATATGTGGTTGTCTAAGTCAATATGCAGCCCGTAGGGATCCTTGTATACAATCTAGTGGCCCCTCTCTTTATTTGAGTTTGACACCACCAGTCTACATTTCCCCTGTGTTTTGAGAAAGCAGATTTTAAAGGATTCAGAGAAAAAGATGGTAGGATCTCATGGAATAAGATGCTTCCGAGGAAGTCAGCTCAGAAGGAAGGGATAGGAGATGTCAAGAATGAAATTCTGAAGATACAAAGGGAAACAATTTCACTATGGAGAGAAAATGAGATTTGTCTGAAGAGACCAGTGTGTCTCGATGGAAAACTTACCAACCAACTTAGACTTTAAAAATAAATGTGTGGAAAATGGAAGCAAGATCCCATAACAGAGAAAGAATATGAATGTGACATGGTTCTATAAAAATAAGTGATAGGAATGCTAAACCTTAGAATGAACTGAGACTGATAAGGAAAATGAAGAACAATAAAAGGTTTTGGATTTTTTAGCTATATTTGGAGAAAAAAGATAAAACATTTGCTTGGTGTGGATGGAGTGATAAGAATGAACAAGAAAAAAAGCAGACTTGCTTAATTCCAGTCTTCCTTTTATTTTCTCTGCCAAGGAGGATGATCTTTGCAATGGAAATGACAGAACAAAAATGACCAACAGGTTGTTGATACCTAAGATAATTAAGAAGATAGTAAGAGACAACGCCTAGCTGTCCTTGATGAATTCTAGTCATGTGGCCCAGATGAATGATATCCTTGGGTACTGATGGAAGTGGCAGATGTGAATGGGTCAGGCTACTTAGCCATATTTGAACAGTCATGGAAAACAGGAAGGGGACTATCAGATTAGAGAAGGACAAATGTCCCAGTGTTTTTAAAAAAGGGAAGAGAGCACAGTCTGCAAACTATAAGCTGGTAAGCTTCACTTGGATTCCTGGGGAAATTCTAGAACAGATGATTAAAGAGATGGTTGGTGAACATCTTGAAAGGCAAATAGTGGTTACAAAGAGCCAGCATCATGACTTTATCAAGGATAGGTCATGCCAGACTAACCCCATTTCCTTTTTTTGACAGGATTACTAAAGTAATAGGTGAAGGTCATATTTGGATGTAGTTTACCTAAATTTTAGTAAGGTTTTTTAATAAAGTATCTCATGCTATTTTGTAGAGAAGATGGAGAGATGTGGATCAGACAGTAATACAATCAGATGAAATCAGTGTACTAGCATTTAATAAGTACCTACTGGGTGCCAGGCACTGTGCTAAGCACTGGGGAGGCAAAAGAAAGGCAAAAAACAGGCCCTGCGCTCCTGGAGCTCACAGTCTAATGGAGGAGACAACATGCAGACAATTATGCACAAACAAGATATATATATATATATATATATATATATATATATATATATATACATACATATATATGTATATATATGTGTGTGTGTATATATATATATACACACACATATATATATACATATGTATATACACATATGAGATAAATTGGAAATAGTTTCAGATGGAAGGCATTAAGATTAAGGACTAGGAAAAGATTCTTTCAGAAGGTGGGACTTTGGCTGAGATTTGAAGGAAACCAGAGGATCTGGGAATAGGAGATAAAAAGGGAGAGAGTTCCAGGCATTGAAGACAGCCAGTGAAAACTCACTTCTTGGAGTCAGGAGATGGAGTGGTCAAACAGGTAGAAGGAGAACCAGGAAAAATGAGGGTCACAAAACCTAGAGAGAATAGAATGTCAAGGAGTAGAGAGTGGCCAATGATATCAAAGCCTGCAGAGAGCTTAAGACTAATGAGCACTGGGAAAAGGCCACTAGATTTGGTAATTTAGAGATCATTGGTTACTTCAGCTTTAGAGCTGTTTGATGGCAGTATTGAAAGAGTAGCTGTTAATGTTTCGGTATCAGTGTGGCAGGAGGTTTGTGGTATAGAGCCTTATGGATCCATGCTTGGCTCTGTGCCATTGAACGTATTTTTGTCAGTGATGTAGATATAGGCATAGATGGTGTGCTCATCAAATTTGCAGATGACACAGAGCTGGAAGGAATAACTAACATATTGGATAGTCATCAGGATCCCTAAAACTTTTGACAGACTAAGATAAAATCTAATAAGATAAATCCCATAGGGATAAGTGTAAAGTTTCACACTTGGGTACGAAAAAGTCAACTTCGCCAGTATAAGATAGGGGATTGTTTAGGCAGCAGTTCTGTAAAGGATCACAAATTTAATATGAAGCAGCAATCTCACGTAGCAGCTGAAAAGCTAATGTGTTCCAGGGTTGCATTATGAGAGGTGCTGTTGCCAGAAATAGAGAGGTCATCTTCTGTATTTTGCCCTTGTCTTGATCTCATGTGGACTATTGTGTTTAGTTTTGGGAGGAAGGACACTGATGACCTGAAAAGTGTCTAGAAGAGAGCAGTCAGAGTGGTGAAGGAGCTAGAGTCCACATCACATGAGGACTGGTGGAGGTTACTAGAGGACAGGTTAGCTGTGTTCGGTTATTTGAAAGTCTCTTTTGTGGAGGGCAGATTAAACTCATTCTTTTTGACTCCGGGGGACAGAACCAGAAGCAGTGAGTAGAAATCACAAAAGAGACAATTTGAATTTAGTTTTGACATCTGGGGAAGAAAAACAACAAACCAACATCTTGACAATTTGAGCTATCCAAAAGTGAAATTAGTTGCCTTAAGAGGTAGTGAGTTTCCTCTCTTTGGGGGTCTTCAAGCAGAATCTGGATGAGCAAAATCTGGATCAGGTTTGGTGTATGGGCATGACAGTGGGTACAAAGGTCCCTCCCAATTCTCAAATTCTGTGAAATTACTTAACCCCTTTGAACTTCTGTTTCCTCATCTGTAAAATAAGGGGGCTGGACTCATTGATCTCTGATGTTTTTTCTGGCTCTGACATTTTCTGAATCTGTAATCCCCACAGCTGTCCTAGTATTCTGTAATGAAGAAACTGAGAAGAGAAAAATGACTTACTCAAGGTAACAGCACCAGGTAATGGAAGGTACAGGATTCGAACACCATCCTGGTGTTTCTGATGCCTGCTTTGGGAACCACAACTTCCTTTCCCTTCCTGTCCTCTAGAACACCTCTGTAGTGATGCATGGATCTCTTAGCTAAGTTGTACCCTGTCATCTGTCTGTTCTCACTCTTTCCCCTCTTTTGGCTGGGATTGTGTTTTCAAGTTTCCCTCATTATTATTGTTCTCTTCCTTCTCCTTAAAATAATTGCAACTTTTCAGAACAGGAATCTTACTTAATAATTTCTGGCTCTGTGTTTCCAGCTTTCAGAGGTCCTTTGGGAAAATCTGTAGATAGCTTTTGGTGTTTACAGTTCTTCTAGGTACAGCAGCACACACAAATATCCTATAGTATCTTTCTACATATCCCTTCCAGGAATTTAATGGAGATATGCCCTGCTTCCGCCTCTCCCCCCTCCAGACTAAACCTAGCACTGATATACTTGGCTTCCCACTAAACATGCCTTTGCTTCCAGACACATGACTGTCTATCATTTCTCTGGCTCTCATATCTAACTTGTGGTCTCTTACCTTTTTTGTGGTTCCCAGGGTGATGCTAAGATGACCATTGCATTAATCGTAGGAGGCAAGATGTCCCAAGATGCTGCGTGTGGGTAGCCTTCTAGACTGACATAGGCAGTCATGTTGCCCGTGCTAATGTCTTCAAAGTAACATCAGGAAAAGGCCCTTCAGTTTATGAGGGGGTGGGGGCTTGAATTATTGAAAAAGTCTTAGTTCTATTTATCACTTTTGCTTCCAGATTTCTCCCCTCCTTACTAGAGTCAGCTTAATGTCAGGAGCTCTTAACCTGGGATCCATGGACCCCTAAGTGATTCATGAATAGATTTCCTGGAGTCTGTGGATTTTAAAAATTATTCTGATAACTATTTTAATGAAATTGGTTTCCTGTGTAATCCTAGGCATTTTATTTTGTGCATTTAAAAACACTATTCTCAGAGGAGAACCACCACCAAGTTTCACCAGATTGCCGAAGTGGTCCATGATGTAAAAAGAGGTTAAGAACCCCATATCTAGTGGAAAAGACACAGAGAGTGCAGTTGAAAGGTCCTACTTCTAGTTCTGTCAATAGACATGTGAGCTTATTCAAGCCACCCCACCAATCTATGCCTCAGTTTCTTCATCTATAAAATGGAGATACCTGTTCTGCTTCTCAGGATTGTTAGTATAAAAGGAGGTAATATGCCTGGATATGGTTTGAAAAGTTAAGTACACCATACAAATATAATGTGGTATTATTATTCATTCTCTATTTCGGTGGCGGGGGGGAGACTGAAGGTAAAGGAGACTTTCTAAGGGATTATTACATCCTAATAGTTTTGAAAATTACTTGCTCTTTTGTTCTCTTTCTGCTCCACTGTTATGTTTTGAAAACAGCCCACATTCATTGCCTAACACAATACTTTGCAACATATGATAGGAGTTTGACATTTATTGAATGAATGAATTTATATAGTGCCATGGTTTACTTAATTTCCTTTGTCTTCTTGGCAGGGCTACCCTTTCAAACATTTTGTTTTGTATTTGTTTGCACTTTGCTTAAAGTGACTAGATTTTGAATATAGTAACATAAGATATGGTTGAAGGTGATTAGACTTTTTCCAAAGGCAGAGACAGAATGCAGGAAAAGACTAGTGTCTCAATGGCAGCATCATCCCTCTCAAACTTCCTTGCATTTAAGAACTTTCTACTTATTTGTATTTATTCTCTTTATAGTTATCCTATATATACTTATACTTTATTTAATTACTTTCTATTTATTTGTATTTATTATTTTCATATTATATATAGTCTGCATGTATATACTTATATCCACTAAGCTGTGTTTATTCTTTTTATATTTATTCTGCATATACTTGAAGCTTTAATAACTTAAAACCACACTCAACGCTTTTGGGACACCCTGTGTATGTCCTTGTCTCTCTGTAAACAAGAATTGTTTCGTTCCTTGTATTTGTATCCCCGGCATCTAGCAAAGTGCCTGCCTCATACCATTGTTGTTCAGTCATTTTTCAGTCATGTCTGACTCTTCATGACCCAATTTAGGGTTTTCTTGGCAGATACTAGAGTGTTTTGCCATTTCCTTCTTCAGCTCATTTTACAGATGAGGAAACTGAGGCAAATAGGGATAAGTGACTTGCTCAGGGTCATACGGCTAGTCGGTGTCTGAGACCAGATTTGAACTCAGAAAGATGAATCTTCCAGCCTTCAGGCCTGGTGCTCTATTCACTGCACTACCTAACTGCCCTATGTTACCTTATGCCCTATGTTATATAATCCCCATGCCCTTTAATATTATGGCACATAGTAGGTATGTAATAAATACTAGAATGATAATCTGGACCATTGGAATTACGTGTTGGGTGGGAGCAGAGCATAGCCTGGAGAAGACAATCAGGAGGAGCAAATAGGATCAGCTTCCTTGATCATAGATTTAGAAGTCAAAGGGAACGTCAAAGACCATTTAGTCCAGCCCTCTCATATTACAGTTGAGGAAATTGAATCCTAGGTTAAATGACTTGTCCAAGCTCACGTAGCTAATAAACATTGAAAGTGGGGTTTGAATTCAGGTCCTCTGACTCCACCAGAGCCTGTATTCTTATCATGGTCCCCCACTGCCATCTTGAAGACATTTTCTCCCCTTTGTATTTGTACTCCCAGCTTCTAGAATTTGCCTGGCACATAGTAGGTGCTTAATAAATCTTGGTTGATTGAGTTGAGACTCCCTTGCAAGGTGAAAATAGAGAGCATGAGAATTGTAACTTTTTAAAAATTTTCCATGTATCAGATCACCCAACCCAATACAGAATAACTGTAGAGAAAAAGGTAGATAGGTGTGTGCTCCTTTTTTCCAACACTGGCATTGTGAAGGGGTTCCATTTGCATGTCATGTTGGTAGGGCGTACAGGAAAGGAAAAGAGAGAAATGAAGAGAAGGGGAAGCAGGACCCAGTGAGGGGGACAAAGTGCCTCATTGAGGGAAATGGGAACATTGGGGATCTTCAAGGGAAACAAGGAATATTTAAAATTATTTTAATAATTGGGGGAAAATAAAATATTATATCTCAAAAAATATGCATAGTGAAGCAGAGGGAGAGACAGACAGAGGGCCAGATGATAGGGAGCCAATGTCTAGTAGAGTGATATTCCTAAAGTACAAATTTGATCATGTATATCCCCCCACTCAATAAACTCTAGTTTATTGTTATTATTATATTATGTTATATTATATTATATTATATTATATTATATTATATTATATTATATTATATTATATTATATTATATTATATTATATTATATTATATTATATTATATTATATTATATTATATTATATTATATTATATTATTATAATATTATTATATTATATATATAGATTATATTATAATATTATTTATTATATTATATTATATATATTATATATATATTATATGTCAACTCCAGGATCAGATATCCTCTATGTGGCATTCAAAGCCCCTCATGAGCCACCTCTCTCCCCACCTTTGCAATCTTCTTATACCCTATCACATACTCTGCAGTCTAGTGACACCGGTCTCTTTTCTGTTCCGCTAACATGACATTCCATCTTTTGACTCTGGGCATGTTCTATGGCTGTTCCCCATGCCTGGAACGTTCTCCCTCCTCATGCCATCTCCTGGCTTCCCTGGCTTCCTTCAAGTTCCACCTTCTACAGGAAGCCTTTCTTCATCTCCCTTAATTCTAGTGCCTTCCGTCTGGTGATTATTTCCGATTTCTCCTGCCTAGGTCTTTTTTGTACGTAGTTGTTTACATGTTGTCTCCTCTATTAGACTGTGAGCTCCTTGAGAGCAGGGTCTGTCTTTTACCTTTCTTTGTGTCCCCAGCACTTCAGCACAATCCTGGTACACAGTAATTCTTTTTTTTAAATTTTATTGTTAATTTATGGAACCTGCATAGTAGCTTCTTAATAGATGTTTACTGACTGACTGCCAGACTGTTCTGCTCAGTGTAAGACTTCTGAGTGCTATAATAAATATCTCCTTGAACTTACTCTAAAAAAAAACCCCCACAAAACTCAAAGCTAGGAAGCTGAGCTTTACACTCCGTTGGACTTTCCCCTTAGTGTAGTTGAATTAGTGTGGCTTTTTGAGGGCTGACTAGGTCCCAGCACAAGAGGGTGAGGGGGCAGAGTACACTCCTTCCCTCTCTGTCCGTCTGGAGCTCTTTGTCCATGGTGACTCATTAACCTGATTGATGATCCCTCTGAGAGAGAGTCTTCTTACAGTATAGCCCAGCCTGGGGGCCTTATGTGCTAGACTGTAAGCTCCACGAGGGCAGGGATGATGCCTTACACTTAATAAATACTTAATAGAATTGAACTGATAGTGTCTTGTCTAAACTTTGTATCTTCCCCCAGTGCCTAGCATGGTGCTCTGCACAAAGTAAATGTTTAATAAATATTGTTTGAATTAAACTGACCACATTTCTTTCCTTACTTCCCAACAGAAATCCATTTCTTAAAAAAATTTCTATTTTAGCAAAGCGTACCCAGCGTAGTGTATTTAAAATACCTTGAAAGATGCAATAATAGGGATAACTGTTAGAAACCTGTCAGATAGCTATCAAGTGAGGCACAAAACGGGGATATATATGCTCCCCAAAGGTGTTTGCCACTGCCATGGAGGATGGATGTTGGGTTCAGTCCAGATGGAAGAGGCATTGAAGTCCTCCAGATGCTACTGTTTGGATTGTACTATTTACGTCAAACGCTAGAATATTGCAAAGCTTCTTGTATGAGATCCATAATCACTAAACAGTTTTGGTCTTTGTACTCATACAGGAAAAATCAAAAGGATGAAGTAGGTCTGTTGTCTGTCCTGATGGTCGTACTAGGTTGGGTCAGCTGCCCATAGAGCTGGACAGATTCTCCGTATGAAAAACGAACTGGACCCAGAAATGAATAGAAAGAGGTAAATTGCATTTGAGATTATATAGTACTTTTAACAAACCCATGCTTCCCCTTGAAACAAAGGATGGCCTTAATACCAATATTGATAGCTAGATTGGCTTGGAGTCAGAAAGACCTGAGTTCACATCCAGCCTCAGATACTTACTAGCTGGGGTGACCCTGGGCAAGTCACTTGACCCTGTTTATCCCAGTTTCCTTCTACCTCCCAGGGTTGTGGTGAGGAGTCAACGAGATAATATTGGTAAGGCACTTAGCATAGTGTCTGGTACATAATAGACACTTAATAAATACCTATTTCTTTCCTTTCCTCTCCCAACATTCTGCTGATACTACATGGCTGATCTGCATTTCCAATTTAGTTGCTGAAACAAGATGTAAGTAACATGTGACAGTTCTTCAAGAGGTGTCATGAGGCAACATGTAATTGAATCCCAATTGCTAGTTTGAACAGTGAGGGCCATAGGAAGTCAGAAGAGGGAAAAGTGATTGGGAATTGAGGTAGACTCTGTGAAGAGTTAATGAAGGATGGATAGGACTTGGAGATGAGGTAGATGGTGGGGAGGGCATTCTGGATAGGAGGAACCATGGCAAACGAAGATATGTAGGTAGAAATGAGCCTGCTATGCTTAAGAGATCATGAGTAACTTGGGGTACACTTACGTAGGTTGAGGTGGATTCATATAAAGAAGAGAATATAGCTGAATAGCTTTTTACAAAAGCTGACATGAATATCTAGAACTTTTAGGTTTATAAAGCACTTTATATAATGAGCTTATTAGATCCTCAGTGCAACTCTATGAGATAGAGACTATAGTCTTTGTCTCTTAAGTTATCCAAGATTTAAACCTAGTCTCTCCTTTCTCCAGGCCCTGTCCTTTTTTTTTTCTACTGCAGTCAGCCAGTCAATAAACATTTATTAATACCTGCTGTGTGCCAGGCACTGTGCTAAATGCTGGGTGTATAAAAAGGGGCAGGTGATAGTTCCTATCCTTAAAGAGCTCACAGTCTAATGGGGGAGACATTACATATCTCGCACAGTAATAGGAATGTCCACTCAGCTATAAAACTTTGATTTTGTGTCTCTAATGCACTTATCATGTAATAGTGTATATTTTAGCTATCGATGTTGGCCTTACCCTTCTCCTAGATTACAAGCTTTTTGAGGGCATCCTTGTCTTATTTAAATGTTTTATATCTCCCAGTGCTGTGCAGTGTTGTGTATACAGTAGGTGCTTAATAAATGTTAAGTTTTATTGTAGTTGTATCTCTATAGGCCTTTATTTTGTTTGTCCCACCTGACATCCATTTTGGACCACACTCACCTTGAGGTTCAGTCCCATTGAATTGATCCAAGGCCTGGCTCAAATCCCAGGTTTAATTAGTTGGTTTGAATCATCAAGATATTTTCCTGGGTATGTGTAGAGCCTGAGTGGTGAATTCACCCTCCTTCAGGCCTTCCTTCTCTGGTTTGTTGCTGTCCTAATGCATGTAATGGACCCTTTGTTTTCTTTGACAGAAGGAATGTTAATTATTTTCAGCAGTCTAATTACTCAGTAATGAGAGGCTGTACTGAGATAACATCCCCTTTAATTACTCTTGCCTAAGTGCTATCTCAAGCCATATTTTGAGCAGGTCATTGAGACCAGGTGCCTGCCCATGGATGGGACTCCCCAAGGAGAGAGACTAGGCTGGGGGCCAGAACTGCATGGTTACTGAATGCTGTCTTGGTCCAGGATGAACCCAGCTTTTGCTGGCTTTTGGCATCCTTGAAATTAAAGATGATTGGGGTAACCAGGTGGTGCAGTGGATAGAGTATCGGCCCTGAAGTCGGGAGGACCCGAGTTCAAATCTGACCTCAGACCAAACACTTGACACTTACTAGCTGTGTGACCCGGGGCAATCACTTAACCCCAATTGCCTAAAAAAAAAAAAAAGAAATTAAGGATGATCAACAGAATTAAATCCAATCAGACAGCAAGAAATGATACGCCTTAAAGCCACTCACTCTCAACTCTTTTTTGATTCATTCTCTATTCTTTTTCTCTCACCCACAGGTGACTTTGGCCATTGACCTTCACTCCAATATCTGTATCTTGCCTTTCCACATTTTTTTTTCTTTTTTCAACTAAAAAGATGAATATAACCTTTGAGGAATCTCTCTGTGACTCAGTAGATAAGCCCTAGGGAGTTGCCTAGGGCATATAGAGATTAAGTGATTTGTGGAGGGTACCGTAGCTGCTATCTGAGATTTATATGAACTCAGGTTTTCCTGACCCCAAGTGCTGCACTCTGTCTATTAATACCACATTGCCTTCCTCATTAACCGTTCAAATAAAACAAATAAATAAAAAAATAAATAAAATTCTAAATAAGTTGTTTATAATTTGTTAAAGTAGATCAACTTGAATAAAATAATCGATACTATATTATTCACTTTTGTGTACCTTCTTCTTTTGTATATCAGATTTTATTGTTTGTTTGTTTTTTTTAATATAGTCCCAGTCAACGTGTGTGGTGTTGTGATTATACTTCCTTTGCTTGGCATTACCTTCGAAAAGCCTTTATTTCATTACATTCTTTGCATTTGTTATTTCTTATGGCTCATTAACATCCCATTACATTAATATGCCATTATATCATATAATATAACATTATTCAGTCATCCCCCAACTGTCATCTGTATAGGTTGTTTCTAGTTTTTCCATTATTGCAAATACAGCTGTTGCAAGTATTTTGGACAGAAAGATGTTTTTTTTTCCTACTTTTTTCTTTTGAATAATATCCTGAGGCTGTAGTCCTAGTAGTGGGATCATTGGGTCAAAAGGAATGATCAGTCTGGTCATTAAGATTGCTTAACAAAATGGATGCACCTTTTCACAGTCCTGCTGTCCCATATATAACGTACCTGTTTCCCTAATGCCCTGTTAGCATTGGGTTTAACCTTTGATTTTCCATTTTTCCTCAATTTGATGAATGAAAAGTAGTGTCTCACAGTTATTTTAATTTGCATTTTTTAGAGTTTGAGTTTTAGAGTTGGTTTTTTTTTTCCAGGTAATATTTACATTTTATTCTTTGCAAAAGTAGGCTTTCACCCTTTGATCCCTGGGGAATGGACACTTTCTAGTGTTCTAATGTCAAGATTCTCCTCCCAGGAGCCCCTTCATGGGCTAGTGGCAGTGATAGAACCTTCTTCTGCTTCAGCTATGGGTAGCCTTTGGAAAGTGCCCCTGCTGATGCCCCAGATGCTATGTTAGGAAGGCTGGGGTGGACGTGAGCTGTCTCTTGGGCATAGGATTATAGAAAGGATCTTAAAAGTTATTTAATCCTAGCTCCTCTCTTTACCTAAGAAGAAAATGAGACCCACAGAGGGTAAGTAAGTGATTTGCCCAAGAATACACATTTGGTAAGTAGCAGAACCAGCTTCAAACCCAAGTCCTTCCGACTCTAGATGCTGAGTTCCCAATTCAGGATAAAGGACTGCTTCATTTTTGTCTTTGTATTTTTGGAAGCTAGCATAGTGCCTGAAACATCATAGGTGTTTAATAATAAATGTTTGTTGGCTGATAGATTCCTTCCTCTATATCACACTTATTTCATACACATTTGTTACTGTATAAATCTGTGGTCAAGTGTAAATACAGTTGCTCTCTAAAAAAATCTCTTCCATTCCTACCATAGGCAATTAGTTCCTATCCACCACTCTTTGTATCACTTTTGTATTACCTTGACTCCCATGGTATATATAGCCAAGGAGTAGGACTTAAGGATTGATATCAATAGCTAGTAGCCAAGGTCCATTGAGAACCCCATTCCTTCTTGTGACCCTTTAACCATACACCTTTCTCCATACAGGAGGCATGCCCTTTCTGTGCCTGCAGATTACAATTGGCCACCTCAACAGTACCAGCTTTGCTGTTTTGCCTGTGGCACACACTGAATTGTCTAAGCCTGAAGATGGGAAAGAGGAAGGGCAGAGGTATCTTTGAAGTGGTGTTGGGGTCAATTTCCAAGGGGAAGAGAATGAAGAAAAAAGTTGGGGTGACCTTGTTTGTTTTTTACCTTCTGGGTAATACTTGTCTTTCCTATGATGCACTGAAGGTGCGTGGCCCTAGGCAAGTCGCTTTACCCCTTTTCAGCCTCAGCTTCCTCATCTGTAAAATGGGCTAATAATAGCCCCCACCTTAAGAGAGTTATTGTGAGGATAAAATAAAATAATGCGTATTAATAAAGCACTTTAAAAACCTCAAAGCAGTGTATAAATGTTACCCATTATTTTTTTTTAATCACTTGCATATCATGTTGCTTTTGACTCTTTTCATGGGCCCCATTTGCCTCCTAGTACATTTTTGGAGGAGGTTCGTGGTGTTTGGATGTCAGCAGTAATCAGAGAATTGTCAAGTTGGGAGGGACCTTCACAACACAGACACAAACTGGTTTGCTAGAAGACTTTCAGTGTGAAAGAACCCATTGCCTCCTGAGGAAGCCCATTTCACTTTTGGACAGCTATAATCACCGGGAGAGGTGCTAGGTGATGCAATGGATAGAATGCCTAGAGTCAGGAAGACCTGAGTTCAAATCCTCAGACACTTACTGGCTGTGTGACTCTGGGCGAGTCACTTAACCCTGTTTGCCTCAGTCTCCTCATCTGTAAAATGAGCTGGAGAAGGAAATGGCACTCCAATATCCTTTCCAAGAAAACCCCAAATGGGGTGATGAAGAGTCTGACACAGCTGAAATGACTGAAGAGTAGCACTTGCCATGAAGCGTTTGCTTAACTCAAGCTGAAATGGGTTTCTTTGCATCTTCCGTTCATTCCTCTGAGTGCTGCCCTCTGGGGCCAAGAGGAACATCGCAAATTTCCCTCCCGACATGACAGCCCTTCATTCTTGACAATGTCTGTCTTGTTTCCCATCAAGTCATCTGACCTCCGGGATAAATATTTCCCATTCCTCCAATGGATCCTCATATGCTAAAGTGTCTGCACCCCTGGCCATTCTCCTGGTCGCCTCCCTCTGGACACGTTTCAGCTTGTCAATATCCCTTCTAAAATTTGAGAACCAGGAGTTTAACGTGATACTCCACATGTGATCTAACCAGGTCGGAGTTGTTGCTGTTAATGTTCAGTCATTTCAGTCGTGTCTGACTCCATGATCCCATTTGGGGTTTTCTTGGCAAAGATACTGGAGTGGTTTGCCATTTCCTTCTCTAGCTCATTTTACAGATGAGGAAACTGAGGCAGACAGGGTTAAGTGATTTGCCCAGGATCACACAGGTAGTGTCTGAGGCCAGATTTGAACTGGGAAGATGAGTCTGAGTTCTTCCTGACTCCAGATCCTGTATCCCTGACCAGGTAAGAATATAGCTGTACTTACTGCCTACTAGATACACGTTGCTTCTCTAAATGTTGCCTAGGACTACATTCATTTGGCTACTGTACCACACGCAATTTTTAGTTTGCTAAAAACTCCAGACCTTTTTTTATAAAAAGGTGTAACTTTATCTAGCTCTACCTCCCCCATGCTCTACTCTTAAGGATGATTTTCTTAAACCTAGTTTCAGAACTTCACATTTACATGAAATTTAATCTCATTCAGTTTGGTCCCTTGTTCCAGATTGCTGAACCCTTTCCAGATCTTGACTTTGCCATGAGTATGTTAGCCATCCCTCCTGACTTTGTGTCATGTGCAAAATTTGAAAAGCATATCATTTGTCTGCTTGTCTGAGTCAAGACTTTTTAACCTGGGGTCCATGTCCTTGTTTGGTTTTTTAATTATGATAACTGTATTTCAAGATAATTGGTTTCCTTTGCAATCTTTTGTATATTTTATTGGATGTATTTAAAAACATCGTTCTGAGAATGGGTCCGTCGGCTTCACCAAATTGCTTCAGAGGTCCCTGGCATAGGCCTTGACAGAAATATGAAACAGCCCCGGGTCAAGCAGAGGTGCATGGCTGAGACATTCCACTTGCAACCACCCTCTAAATTTACATCAGCTTCTTAATGACTACTCTTTGAATCTGGTCAATCAACTTGCTCTGAATCTACTTAATCAAACTGTCGTCTAGCCCACATCCTGTCCTTCGGCAGATGTTGTCTTGAAATTTAGGTATACTAGATTTCCAGCAGCCCTCTCCCTTCTCTGTAAACCCAGGGATCTTGTCAAAAAGGAAACTGAGATGAGTTTAGCACAACCTGTTCTCTGATAAAGTCCTACTGCTCTTAGTGATTACCATTTCTCTTTTTGAAATGTTCACAAACAGTCTTATTTAATATTTAATAATGTGTTCTAAGATGTTTCTCGGGGTTGAGGTCAACCTCAAAAGCCTGTAACTTGCAAACTTCTTGGCCAGTTTTGAAAACCAGGCAAGATTTGCCTGTGCCCAGTCCTACAGCAGCCCTCCTGTCTTCCATGGTCTTTTAGAAAGGGCTTGATGGCAGCTGTTTGCCTATCCAAGGATATCTTTATTCTGGGCCTTATTACTTTATTTCAGTTCATCACGCAGTTAAGTACCTACTGTGTGCAAGGTACTATGCTAGATTTGCTGATACAGAGACAGATATGAAATGGGCCCTTCCCCCCAAAGGCCCCTTCCCTCGTAGTGAGGAGGCCTAATTCTGTTTGGCCTCAGAGGGCAGAGCTAGGAATAGGAGTGGAATTTTCAGAGAGATAAATTTCAGCTTAGGGAAAGGAAAACCTACCTAATAAATTGTCATTATTGTTTAGGCTTTTTTAGTTGTGTCCAGCTCTTCGTGACCCCTCTTGGGGCTTTCTTGGCAAATATACTGGAGTGGCTTGCCATTTCCTTCTCTAGCTTGTTTAACAGATGTGGATAATGAGGCAAACAGAGTTAAATGACTTGTCCATGATCACACAGCTGCTAAGTGGCTGAGGTGGGATTTGAACTTAGGTCTTCCTGACTCCAAGCCATTCGCTCTATCCACTTTACTCCCTAGCTGCCCACCTAAGTAGAACTCTATAAAGTGGAACTGGTTGCTTTGAGAGGTAGTAGCTTCCCTTCCCTTCCCCCACTTTCCTTCCAGGTGTCTTAAAGCGAAGTCAAGGGATATCGGGGATGTTGGAGAGGAGACGCCTGTTGAGGTGGGTTGTGCTAAGTGACCTCTAAGGGCCCTTCCAACTCTGACATGCTGTGATAGGAGGGGAAATCAGGACTTGAAGTAGAAGAGAGAGAGGCTAGCCAGGTAAGAAAGAGAAGCAGTTGGTTGCAAGAAATTTCATGGAGATAGCATCCATAGAAATTGGCAACTAACTGAGGAGAGAATGGGGAAAGTACTAGATTTGGAATCAGGGACTCTGGGTTAAATTCTACCTTTGTTACTTATAACCCGTGGGAACTTAGGTAATTCACAACTTGTCTGGGCCTCAATTTCCTCATCTGAAAAATGAGTAACTGAGTAGATATCCACAGTCCTTACAATTCTAAATCTATAATTGCTGCTGTTTGGTAGTTTTCACTACAGACTCTGTGGTTTTCTTGCAAAGATACTGGAATGGTTTGCCATTTCCTGCTCTAGCTCGTTTTACAGGTGAGGAAATGGAAGCGAACAGGATTAAGTGACTTATCCAGGGTCACACAGCTAGTTTCTAAGGCCAGATTTGAACTCAGGAAGATAAGTCTGAGTCTTCCTGACTCCAGGTACAGCACTCTGTCTGCTGCACTAACTAATTACCCCAAAAACTCTGATACCATTATGGAATATGGATGGGAGGTAAGAGAAGCATCAAAGATGAACTCTGAGATTATAAATCGGTGTAACTGAAGAGATTGTGGGACCCTCAAACTGTAGGATGTTTGTACTATTTGGAGGCAGCTGGGAGTTCTCTTACTGTCTCCTCACTTATCTTGGTTTGAAACTCCGTATTGAACATTTTTGTTTTATTCTTCCCAGTCCAAAGGTCGTTCTTCTTGGCAGAGAAGACAAGCAAAATAATACATGAGTGGCTCTAGATTCCCTCAGTTGTCTATTCTTTTTCCATCTACCTGAGTTTCTTTCCATCTAGCCCTCCTTTATCTTCCTCTTTCCCTCTGCATAATTTGAAATCGTTATTTTTCTTATCCTTCACGCTCATTACTAGCCTTATCTTGTTCTGAGCTTTGGGCCTCCTGCTATTGCTTTTATGGGTCCAGCATTAATTACCCATTCTTGTTTACATGTTCTCTTAATATCTTCTAAAAATCAAAGTTAGTTGATGATGTCTCTGCTCAACCACACATATTTTTTCTAGACAGCTTCACCTGTCCCTTTTCTTGTTCATTTCTTTTTTGTCTTTAGAATTTTGTTCTTAACAGTTTTCCACCCCTCTGACTGACTTCTCCTAAAGAGTATCAGACCATAGGTCAGGCCAATCTTCAGCTGCCAGTTAAATGAAGCACATTAAAATTTCAGAATATACTTGCTGCTGAAATCAGAACTACAAGTGGAAAAAAAAAGTATTTATAGCTCCTGAGGGGAGTATGGAGTCATAGATGGTGTTGGTGGTAGTGGAGGGAGGTCTACCAGTCAGGGAGACCTGCACATCAACAGTAACTGGCTGCAGCTGTCACATTAAGATCTGAGCCATCTTCCCAAAAATCTAACATTTCTAACCCCTAGTTCCTCCATTGTGTATGCTTCACAGGGGGCCAAGCCATTTGTTTTTATAGACTCAAGCTGGAATAGACTATAGAGATGATCTAATCCAACATCTTTATTTTACAGATAAGGAAACTGAGGCTCAGAGGGGTTAAGATAGTGGCCCAAGGTCATGTAAAATTATTGGCAAAGCTGGGACCTCAATCTGTCTCCTTGACTCCAAATTAAATGCTCTTTTCACTATATCATATTTCTTCCCCCCGCCCCAAGCAGCTGAGATGAATAATGGAATCTTTAGACATTGCACACACAACCAGTAGCAGAGCAGCCTCTGCCAAGTCAGGAAACGAAACCTTAGAAATAAGGTTCTAAGCAAAATTAATTAGCAAGCCTTTGTATAGAAATGCTAAATGCTATAAGAGCCCTTACAATAGCATTGCCCAAGGGGTAAGAAACCTCCTGGTTAACTTGGCCTTATGGCCCTCAAGGTTTAGCACCCTAGGAAGCCTACCGTAGTGGACAGCTCTGTGCTAACTCCTAGCACGCTCCCTCTGCCTTTTCACCTGTGATGGTAAGACTATGATAGAACCTTTGGCATTACTTCTGAGGATACCAGGGGTCCAAGTAGATTTGTTAGGTAGCCCAGAAGGGCTTGTGGTTCTGAGTGGGAAGATAGCATAGAGAGATTTCTTATCATCTTACTGTGTTGTGTGCTAGAGGAGAATTAGTGCAAACAATCAGCCCACCACCTTTTCCTTTCCAGCAGAGTTAGCACCAGAACTGGGAAAAGCAGCCAAGCCCTGTCTCACATGAAAAGGATGATCAGGACAGCTCAGCTGCTGCCTAATGGACTATCTGCATGAGAGATTATTGACGAAGAACAGGTGAAATGCCTCTTTACAGTAACACATGCCTTGCTTTCCCGGTGGACAGCCAGAGATCTAATTAGGGAACACGGCAGCTGTCCAGCCTTTCAGTGAAGGATCAACAGTGTACCACCTCCTGAGTGCCAAAGGATTGGGATGGAAGTAGGAGAAAAAGAGGGAGTGGAGTTAAGGGGCCATGATCCACGGGGCTGATTTATTTCCAAAAGGGGACATTTGGGTTTGTCATGTTTTACAGAATGGAGAAGGAGGAAGAGGAAAGGGAGGTGTGGATTGATGAGAGTGCAGGATGACAGAGCGAGGAAGTTGGGAGACTAAAGGCAGAGATATTAAAGAGTTAGTGTCATCTTGGTTCTCAGACTAAAAAGCATATGGTAGAACGGAAGAGCCAGGTGTCTGAAGAATGGGGGATGAGCAGTCAGCCGAAAAGGAGAATGATGAGCAGAGTAGAGAGTCTACTTCTCATTCCATGCAGACCTTCCCTCCTCCAGCTAAGATCTCACAGGGCCAAACATTATACATTTGTATTTCCTCTTACCACGCCACCAGAAGGAACCAACAGGGACAGGGACACTGTGCCCCCAGTGAAAAATGTATTTTTAGCTGGACCTGTCCAGTCTTAGCTTTTGTTAGTTATGAAATACATGCAGCACTTTTTTTTTTGTAACAGAGAACTGAAAACGACGTAGTTTCCATCAATCAAGGAATAGCTGAATAAATTGTGGCATGTGAATGTAATAGAATATTATTATGCAGTTAGAAATGTAGATGAATATAAAGAGTTAGGGAAGATTTATATGAACTGGTGCAGAGTGAAGTAAGCAGATCCAGAAAAAAGTATGCACAATGACTACAATAATGTAAATGAAGAGAACACCAAAAAGAAGCCAAACTGAGTGATTTTAATGATGGGCTTTGGTCCTGAAGAACAGATGAAATATATCTCCCTTTTCAGCAGAGAGGTAAGGGGGGAATATAAGTTGCATACACTGTCAGATGCATTTGCTGTATTGGTAGTTTTTGTTTAACTGTTTCTGTTAAAAAAGAGGATATGATTTTGGGGGGAATATGGGGGCAAAGATCCAGACGTGACATAAAGATAAAAGACATCAACAAAACTTATTTTTAAAAATGTGTTTGTATTCAGAACCAGCCTTACTGAAGACCAAATAGAAGTAATTGCCTTGGGCCTTGCGGGGAGAGATACTGACGGATTTTGTAGTAAGGATGGAGTTAATAATATCACCAACCTCCCAGAATTGTTGTGAGGATCAAAGCAGTTAACTTCACAGACCTTAAAGTGCTCTATAAATGCCAGCTATGATTATGAAAAAGTGTTTTTAATGGAACTTAATCCATTCCTAGCTTTTGTAAGTTATAAAATTTGTTTGAGCAATAGTTTTTGTTGTTATTGTTGTTGGTAGGGCTGAATCTGAAGCCAGAATCCTTGGGTTCAAATTCTGGTTCTGTTTACTTTACGATCTGTGTGGCCTTGGGCAAAATCACTTCGTTTCTTTGGGGCTCAGTCTCTTTCTTTATCTACCAAAATGAGGGTGTAGGTCAGTATAGGCCAAGATCTTCTCCGTTGTGTGTTTATCATCTGTGATCTCTTTTTACTCTGTGGCTGCCCAATTTTTGTTTTTGGGAAGAGGAAAAGGAGAGAAGGGGCAGTGTAAGCTTATTGCCAAAAGTCTTTCTAACAACTCCCTGAGTTTCTCAGTTCTCAGACCCTAAGGGCTTAGAGATAATTTTTTTTTTTGGTTTTTAGTAATAGTTCAGATAATAAAGAATCAATTACATAGCTTAACTTACTATAGATAATCCTAAGGGGAAGAGAAAGATAATAAGATCTTAGATCTAGAGGTCACCTAATCCAAATCCCTCATTTTACAGAGGAGGAAACTGAGTCCCAGTGAGATAAAGTGATTTGCCTGACATCACATAGGCAATAAACATCAGAGACAGGATTTGAACTTAGGTGTTCTGACTCCTGAGCCAGTACTCATACTACAAGGATTGAGGCAGAAGAATTTCCCACCAGCAGTTGCTGATTAAGTCTCTTAGGGAAATGATTTTGCCATGTGTGATAATTAGATATTTACTCAACATGCAAGCATGTTGTAATAATTAAGAGAGTGATCATTTATTATTCCTTAACCTAAACCTGAGGTCAGCACTTCACCCAGGCAGGAGCTATGTCATTATGCCAGGGAATCTTTACAGCCAAAGAAACCATGAGAAAACAGATCCTTTTATACCTGCTTTGACCTTTCGTCTTGACCTTACTCCCTTCATGCCTTCTTTCACCTTTTCATACAGTTAGAAAGTATTCAAAAAATGTATTGCCTGATTGTGCTTCCTTTATCTTCCTGCTCTCATAAGCAAAGAAAGTACTAAACCATCATAGATTGACATTTATTGATTATCTACGGTATATGTAGGAGCCGTTAGATGGTACGCTGGATAGATAGAGAGTGTGGGCCTGGTGTCAGGAAAACTCATCTTCCTGAGTCCAAATCTGGCCTCACACACTTAGTAGCTATGTGACCATGGGCAAGTCACTTAACCCTGTTTGCCATGGTTTCCTCATCTGTAAAATGAGCTGGAGAAGGAAATGGGAAACCACTATCTTTGCCAAGAAAACCCCAAATGGGGTCACGAAGAGTAGGACACAACCGAAAAACAACTCAACAACATTGTATGTGGGACTACTCTATCCACCATGGAGTTTTGGAAACATAAAAAATGCAATTTTAGGTCAAACTAATGATCCTACCAGCTTGGCATCTCTCCATCTCTCCCTGTCTCCCTCCCTCCTTCTTCCCTATCATCCTCCCTTTCTCCCTCCTTCTCTTTCCCTCCTCTTTCTCTCTCTCTGTCTGTCTTGCAGTCTCTGAGAGATGCATTTTGTGGGAGATTCTGATGGTTTTTCTCTATCATATTCTCTATTCATATATTCTACCTTGTTCTCTCTCCTGAGTTCTACTTAACTGCCTTACAAACATTTATCTCCCCCCAACAACATGTCAAATTCAACATGTCCAAAAGTGAGCTCATCTTTTCCCCCGTAAAACCTGTCCTTCCTTCCTTCCAACTTCTCTGCTTCTATTAACAGCAGTGCGAATTTCTCAGTAACTTAGCCCCCAAACATCGGGTCATCTTTGGCTCTTCCCCGTCTTCACCTCCCACATCCAATTAGTTGCCAGGTCCTGTCAATTCTCCTGCAGTAATATCTCTTGCAAAAGCTTTCTTCTTTCTGTTCTCATGGCCACTCTTCTGTCTCAACCCCACATTATCTCTTCCCTAGATAGTTTTAAAATGAGTATTTTATGGATACCTTTTTTACAATAATTTCTGACTATCCCACCCCACCTTGTAACAAAGGAAAGCGGAATTAAAACCAGACAACACTGCAACCATGCCTAGTGCCATATGTACCTTTCAGTACTCCCAAACCCCCACATTTCCTCATCTCTTCTTTGGTTACTTAGGCATTTGTCATAGTTTCCTAATTTATGTTTCTGAAGCCAATCCCTTCCTTATCCAAACCATCTTTCTTACAATTTCTAGATTAATCTTCCTACAGGGAGGAACCCTGAATATTTCTAATTTTTCCTTAATACTTAGATGATGGGGGGCAGGTAGGTGGCGCAGTGAATAGAGCACCAGCCCTGAAGTCAGGAGGACCTGAGTTCAAATCTGCCTTAGACCAAACACTTGACACTTAACTATCTGTATGACCCTAGGCAAGTCACTTAACCCCAATTGCCTAAAAAAAAAAAAACAACTAAAAAAAATACTTGGAGGATGGAGTTATCATCCAAAAATTTTAAATCATCTCTAGCATGTTTGTTTGCACTGGAGGGTAATGAATTCCATGGAATAGAATAGTAACTAGCATTTCTGAGAGCCCTTCAGGGTTTGCAAAGTGCTTTATGTACACGATCTCATTTGAGATTCAAAATAGCCCCGTAAGGTAATCGGTATTATCATCATCATCACAATATTACTATTAATAATACCTATGTAATAATAATACTCAAGTATTGTTACACAGTGTGAGAGGTAGAATTCAAATCCAGTTCTTCTTGACTCCAAGTCAGCTAGGTGGTGCAGTGTGTAAAGAGCATTGAGTCTGGAATCAGGAAGACCTGAGTCCAAATCCAACTTCAGATACTTTCTGGCTGTGTTACTCTAATCAAGTCACTTAACCTATCTCTGTCTTAGTTTCCTCAGCTGTAAAATGGGAATAATACTAGTACCTACATTGAAAGGCCGTTGTGAGGGTCAAATGAGATAATATTTATAAAGTGCTTAGCAGAGTGCCTGGCATTTAGTAGGTGCTTGATAAATGCTTTCTGACTACCCCATGTCAGGCTGCCTCCTATGTATTTAATACTTAACAGTATTAAGAAATACTTAAAGTGTTTCCCTTTATTTATCTGTTCCCTTCAGATCCAAAAGGAATTTCAATGATGTTACAATCTACTGGAAGGGAGAAAGTGAAAGAACTAACCCAGATATTTGGTATAGATAAATAGTTTAAATAGGCTACATCAATGGAGAGGAGTGAATGTGAAGTACAAGTTAGTAGCAAGCAGAGGGGCAGAGGACCTCAACTGGGGCTGTGCACCACAAGTGACCTTTGGGAGCTCCACCCATCCCCAGGAGGGCTGGAGCAGGTATTTAAATCTGCCTTGTGCTGCTCTGCACCCTGGTCAGACCGGCCCAACCCTAGACTGCAGTGGGGCTTATCAGAATAAGGAAGTTGACAGCAGGTAAGCAACTTGGAGCAGCTCAGCTATGGTGTCTCGGCTTTCCTTTCCATGTTCTTTGGTGTGTATGTGAATCTGGCTACTATGTTTTCTGGAGAGGGCAGTCAGGAGCCTGGGTGCGGTGTCTGGGTTTTTCCTGGGTGGCTTGTGTGCTCTCTGAGGTCCTGTAACATTTGAGAGCTGGGAAATAGTGGTTATCTAAGAGGAGATCTGAGCTGGGATGATGAGTCCTGCAGATGGGACTTCATAGCTGTTGATCCGTCCTTCATTTCTGGGCTTGGCCCTCAGTCCCTGAAGAAGGCTAGTCAGTTCTGTGTACTTGTACGTAGAAATGAGGTTTAGATGGGACACGGCCACAGTCAAGTGCTAGGTCATTGTTTAGGTGAATATAACAAACTCAAATGTTACTGTGGTTGACTTCCTTTGCACAGTGGGTATGATATTTCTTGCCTTCTCAATGGGTGGGGGAGGGGATGGAGGGAGGAAGAGAATTTGGAACTTAAAATTTAAAAAAAGAATGGTAAAAAAATAAATAGATAACAGGAGAGAGAGAGAAAAAAAATAGAGCGAGAATGAGAGAGAGAGAGAAATAGAGGCAGAGAGAGAGAAATAGAGACAGAATGAGAGAGAGAGAGAGAGAGATTTTTTTTTATAAAGTCAGTTTTCTCCCAGGAGCCTTAAAGATTAATTGAGTCTTAGGTTAGAGATAAATACCTCACTGAGAAACATCACCCTCTCCACACTTTGTTCCTGGAGCCAGGTACATTAGTCAGTAAGTCAAAGCCTCTTGACGTTTTCCCTGTCCCTCTTTTGCTCTCCCCCAAATAGATTTTCCATATCTGCAGAGACATTAGTGACCTCTTGAATTCCTAATCCAATGTTTCTGCCCTTACCCCTCTTTTCTCAATATTTTTGCTCCCTTACTGGTCTCTTCTACTCTTTTGACTTCAGCTATCACCTTTATGGAGGCAGCTAGATGGCTCAGTGGATAAAACACAGTTAGGAAGACCTGAGTTTAAATCTGGTGTCAGACACTTAATTACTGTGTTTCCTGGGCAAAGTCATTTAACCTCTGCTGGCCTTAAGCCACAAGAAAAGGAAATGGCAAAACCACTCCAGTGTCTATGTCAAGTATGTGTCTGGAAGAGTCAGACCCAAGTGAACAACCATGGTATTTATGCAAATGACACCCAAATATGCATATCCTGTCTTGCTTCTCCCTAGAGGGTCCAGTCCTCTAATCTTATTCTGTATTCCCTTTTAAAAGTCCTTCCCCATCCCCCCAACCCCCCCCCACCCCGGTTTTCTCACCTCTCTAGAAGTTCGGAAGATTTCTAAGCCTCTTCAGATGTACACATTGTTTTCTCTTCAACCCAGATGAGAGTAAGTTTCCAACATTACCGGCCCCCCACCCCCACCTGTTTCCTCTAAATTAATTCTTCCTTTCACACCCTACGTTTATGAGATAATTGCTCCTTTTTACCTTATGCTACCCATTTTTTTAGAATCGCCTCATCATACACAAATCAGTCACGACCTTTATTTCAAACTGCTTTAGTAATGATAACAATTTAAAGAATACTAATAACATTTTCAGATTGCATAAGTAAACAGTCTAACCTTTAAAATCAGTGCCTTATAATTAGTTTTTAATGATTTCCTTATATTTCTTCTTCTTTTATATTGAATTTTTCAATTGAGTTCTGGTCTTTTTGTTACAAATACCTGAAAGTCTTTGAATTCATCAAATATCTTTTTTTTTTCATTCAGGATAACTCAATTTTGCTGGATAAGTTATTCTTGGATACAACCCCAGCTCCTTTGCTCCTTGAAATATAATGTTCCAAGACCCATCCCATGGTCTTTTAGTGTAGAAGCTGCTAGGTCTTGGGAAATCCTGACCATTTTCCCGCAGTATTTAATTTTTTTTTTCTTGTTGCTTGCAATATTTTCTCTTTAACCTGGGAATTTTGAAACTTGGCTATAACAATCCTGTAATTTTTCTTCCTAGGACCTCTTTCAAGTGGTGATCACTGGATTCTTTCTATTCTTACTTTACCTTCTTGTTCTAGAACTTCAAGACAATTTTCCTTAAAAATTTCTTGTAATACAGTATCCAAATTCTCTCTCTCTTTTTTTTAAATCATAACTTGCAAGTAGTCTGACAATTCTTATATTGTCTTCTCTAGAGCTGTTCTCCAAGTCAGTTGTTTTTCTATTCATATTCTCTTCTATTTTTTCTAGTTTTATTATATCTTAGTGTCCTATGACATCATTCACTTCCACTTGCTGATTCTAGTTTTCAAGGAGTTATTTTCTTCCTTAAGATTTTGTATCTCCTTTTTCAATTGGTTAACTTTCTTTTCATAATTTTCTTCGATTGCTTTTGTTTCCTTAATTTTTCCTCATTCTCTCTTATTTTATTTTTGAATTCCTTTTGAAGTTCTTCCAAGATTTCTTTTTGTGCTTGTGACCATTTGATGTTACTCTTTAGAGTAGGAGCGGCTTTTTTTAACCTCACTGTCTTCCTCTGAATATGAACCCAGATCTTCTTTTTACACCAAAGTAGCTATCAATGGTCAGTTTCTTTTTCCTTTACTTAACTCATTTTTATTTTTAATTTTAATTTCTCTTATTTTATTTTTAGCAGCTTAATATTATTATAATCAAGTTTTAATCCCAAGTTGTGGGTAATGGTGCCCTAAGACTCAGATCCTTCTTACTCTTGTTTTCTGAATTCTTATAGGGGCTCAACCTTAGGGACTCCTCTCTTTCTCCCCTAAGCCCCAGCCACACTGTCCTGAAAATATTCTTGTTCCCTGTAGTCCCGTATTCACCCACACTCACAGCTGGGCATCATGTCTGCTCAGCACTACTAGGTGCGACTTCCAGAAACAGCTGGGCATCCTTCAATCTGCCCTCACTGAGGTCTGCTGTGCTTCAGTGAGAGTTTGTGAGGTAAAAAGTTCATTGGGTGAAAGTTCCTGAGTCTGTGAGGTAAAAGTGCCTGAGGTAAAATTTCTTAAAGCCTAGTCTGCTTCTCTCAGGGCCTCCTGTTTGTTGATTCAGCGCCTGGCGCACAGTTGGCTCTTAATAAATGCTTCCTTCCATCTCACCTTTTCTTCTGTCTTGCTTCTCCCTAGAGATCCTTCTTTCTTTTCTTCTCCTTCCTTCTCGTTCCTTTCCTCTCTCTTTCCCTCCTTTCTCTCTCTTCCCACTCTCCCTTTCTTTCCTTCCTTCCTTCTCTCCTTCCTTGTCTTTCTTCCTTCCTCTCTCCTCCCTCCTTCTCTCCCTCCTTTTCTTCCTTCCTCCCTTCCCTCCCATCCTTTTCCCTTTCCCTCCTTTCTTTCCCTTCCCTCCCTCCTTCTTTCTCTCCTTCCCTCTTTCCTTCCTTCCTTCCCTCTTTCCCTCCTTCCTTCCCCAATTAGATTAAGAGCTCCTTAAGTGGAGCTATGGACCTTTTGATCTGTTGATCCCCAGTGCCTGGCACAACTATCACTAGTCAAAGAATTGTGATTTTATCAGTGAGTGAACTCCCTACACTAACTCAGTTGACATCCAGTTGTCGCTAACTTAATAGATAGCCTTAGAGAATCTGAAATTCAGAGAAATTAAGTGAAATGTCTAGGGCCACCCAGCTGGTAGGTGGCAGAGGCAGGATCTGAACCCAGGCCCAGTACTTTAGCCAGCAGCCCACACTACCTTTCTCTCCTTGAGCATCCTACTATGTTTAATGCAGTTTTAACCATAAAAACTGTGCCAGATAAATGTTTGTTGAATTGATTCTCTGTCGGAGCCACTCCTCCTAGTAGGCAGACTACAGGTCCCAGAGGGCTTTACTCACAGGATGTGGCCCCTCAGTTTCTGTTTCATATTGGTGGTTCCTGGCTCTTGCAGAGATGTGGCATGTCAAAGCCTCAAGAAATGGGGGCAGTGCCAGTGGGCAGAACTAGATTCTAAAGATACAGCAGGGAGGGGATGTGTGGGATGTATCCAGGAAATGCCATCTTCCTCCTTCCAGGGATAGGTGTGTGCCCAGCAGGACCTCCTGCTTCTTCCTTCCTTGTTCATAAAGCAAAATCTGCTCTCAGAACCAAGCTGGAGCTATGGGTGGAGATGTATCAAGGGTGGCAGAGTTGCTGTCCAGAGTGGGTAGGGAGTGGGTCCTGATTACAGAGGAGGCAAGGGTGGAAAAAATGATCTTATTATGATAGTAAAAGAGTACAGAGCATGTCCTTTCCTGCATCCTCCCCAGTGCCCAGATAGCTCATGATGGATGACATTTTTGTTGTTTTTTACCACTGGACCACCCCAGGGCCATCCAATTCAATCTTATTGATGTGTATTAAGTGCCTAATAAGTGCAGGGCACCAAGCTAAGCACTGGAAATGCAATTAATAAAGAGAAAGACAGTCCCTGCCCTCAGGGACTTCACCTTCTAATAGAAGGAGACAACACAGAAAAAGAGGCAGGACAGCAAGGGTGGGGAGGGAGAGACTAAGGGATACTGGCAGATGCAGAATGGAGTGAGCAAAAGTCCAGGTTCTGCCTTCTGTAGAGGAAGGTATTGGGAGGCATTTAGTATTCCACCCTCCGGCCTACCAGGCCATATCCACTGGACAGTTCCAAGACCACTGGCTAACCCTAGGGCCATATTCAGTAATGGGGTGAAAGGGAGCTTGGCAATGACACTCCCTCCCCCTGGAGATCTGTAGCCCTCCCTCTGAATTTCTCTCTCTTTACCTCTCCATTTCTTTCCCTCTTCCCTTTTCTAGTCTCTCCCCCTTCCCGTTTCCCTCTGGGTTCTCTGTATCTCATAAGCAGGCACTCTAGGAGGCAGTTGGTAGCCACAGAACATTAGAGGTCACCTAGTCTGACGTCCTCCATTTTAATAGATGAAGAAGGACCTTGAGCAGTGTCTTAGTATTGCTTCTTCTGGAAATAGCACAGAAACTCCTCTCAGGGACCTCAGCTAGCCCTTCACTCTGCCAAGGGTAGAGATCAGATATGATTGTGCATTTGTTTTACCACCATCCTTCCAAGCTGATGCCAGGGAAATGTGGACAGTAGGTATAGTACTTGGGCACAAGTACAGGGAGAGGATGAGACTGTAATTGAGAGATTAATTCCTCAGACATTATCAAGTTTCTCTTGATGTCTCTAGCAAGGGTCTCTAGCAAGACACTGCTAAGTGCTGAGGATGTAAAGATATATTATATTATATCATATTATGTTATGTTTGTTATGCCATGCTATGTTATGCTATGTTATGTTATGTTATGTTATGTATGTTATGTTATGTTTGTTATGCTATGTTATGCTATGCTATGTTATGTTATGTTACATTACGTTATGTTATGTTATGTTATGTTATGTTATGTTATGTTTGTGTTATGTTATGTTATGTTATGTTATGTTTGTTATGCTATGCTATGTTATGTTATGCTATGTTATGCTATGTTATGTTATGTTTGTTATGCTATGCTATGCTATGTTATGCTATGCTATGTTATGCTATGCTATGCTATGCTATGCTATGCTATGCTATGTTATGTTATGCTATGCTATGTTATGTTATGTTATGTTATGTTATGTTTGTTATGCTATGCTATGTTATGCTATGCTATGTTATGCTATGTATGTTATGTTATGTTATGTTATGTTAAGTTATATTACATTATGTTATATTATATTATATTATACTATAATGTAACATGTTATATCAAATCATATTATATATAATAACAATAGCTAGCATTTATGTAGCACTTCAGGATTTGCAAAGTGTTTTACAAATATTATCTCATTTGATCCTCACAACAACCCTGGGAGGCGAGTGCCATCATCATCTCCATTTTACAGTTGAGGAAACAGAGGCAGACAGAAATTAAGTGACTTGCCCAGAGTCAAATAGCCAGTAAGTGTCAGAGGTTGGATTTGAATTCAGGTCTTCTTGACTCAGAACTTCCTGATTTCAGTGATGTACCTACAATACAGCTGCCTAATATACAATGCCTATTCTTTACAAAATGGAGGGTGGGAAGAAGGGGTTCTTAACCCAAGGTCTGTGAACTAATAAAAAATTCCACAACTATTTTAATGTAATTGGTTTCCTTTGTAACCTATTTTGTACAATATTTTATTTTAAGCATTTAAAAACATTATTCTGAGAAGGGGTCTATAGGCTTCAACAGACTGCCAGTGGGGTCCAGGACACACAAAAATGGTTTAGAACCTTGCTCTGAGAGTTTATGGTCTAGGAGGAAAGATGAGATAGGGACACGAACAGAGACAGAAGAGAAAGGAGCTATATTTAGAAATAATCTCCTCATTCAAACTTAAAATAATTGTGCAAAAGTCTGTAAGGACTAACTCTGCTTGGGAAATACCAATGGAACTTTGGCATATTTCTGTGGAATCTTAGGGCTTTGTCCGTGGAGTACTTAGAAAAATCCTGGTCTAACCCTCTGACCTCACTGGCAACCAGACAACAGAGCAGGGTGGGCGAAAAGGGACTGAGAAGTTCCGGGGAAGAGGCCTTGTTAAACATAGGGAAGCTGGGGAGTCTGGAATATATTTCGGGTTTGTATCTTTTGTCTTTCCAGTTGGCCTGACAGCCTGGAACTGGGAATAATTTTGCTCTGGGGAGCAAAGAAGCAAAGGACTGTCTAAAAGGTAAACAGGGCTCTCTGCTTTTGTCCCCAGAGACACATGGAGCCCAGACACCTGCAATAACCAAGGAACTTCTGAGTCCTGGGGCTGATGCTTGCCCGTTCTGCTGAGGATGGCACCACGCCCCAGTTTCCCACTAGGAAGAAGACTGACCCGAGACACTCCTGGACAGTGATCCTGATGTCTCTTCTGTGCAGAGCATTCAACTGTAAGATAAGTGAGTAAGTTACAGTCCCTGTTAAGGCCTCTGTCACTGTCTTGTCTCTAATTCTGTCAGACATTGCCATTTGGATCTCCTAGTCTGAACCAGCCACAGGGATTGGATGTTCTGAGTTCTAGTACTGTCTGATTCTGCCACCCATAGACCAATGCATGATGAATGAGGGGCCCTTGTACCTCTCCTATCTCAGAGGTGGGAAGCAGTTGGACCTGGGCCAAATATAGGAATATTCTAAGTCTAGAAATGAGTGGCTTTGGGGATCTCAAATCAAGTCAAACACCTGGACCCAGCCTCAAGCAGACCCAAAGGTGAGGATTTCTACTTGTAGACGAGAGCTTAAAATCAAGTGTCAGGGCTTCGTCACCTCTTACCCTAGGTCATTATGATCAGATTTGTCTCTGTAGGATCTTTCAGGTGTTTTTTGTGGTTGTAGTGATCCGTGAGTGCTGGACGTTAGGAAATGGTTTGGTTTACCGGGTGACTCTCAAAAGGGACCACGTTTCTGCACATAGTATCTTACAGGCATCCTGTTCCTGAGAAGAAGAGAAGGCCAGTGAGAGGTCTGTGACAGTTTTCTCATTAGAGGATAGGTTATCTGGGCTGTCTTCTTAGCTTGCCCCCAGACTGTCCACATCCAAGTTTAACCCCAGGCCCCAATTAAAATATCTCATTGCACAAAGCATGGTATGGCCATGACTTTGGTGTCTCTAAATGGGGAGTGGAACAAGTAAAGTGGGATAAGGAGGAATAGACCCATGATATAACTTCAGGGATGGCTCCAGCTCTTCAGTCCTCAGCTTTTGTTGGTGGCTGTAGGCCCCCAAAAGCCAAATATGCCCTTTATTTAGTAGTTGGTTATGCTAAGTCCATGATTCCCCTTAAGAACCTCCCCTCCCACACTGCTGCCAAATTTAGAAGGTTCCTAGGCAGCTTTGCCATCCTGTCTGCCCCTTGGCAATCCAAAAAGCAGCCCACCCTGTCTTCCCTGGGACATCATCAGCTGAGGCTTGATACAAACCATCAGAGCTTTCCTGCAGTATTCTGGGAGCTGAGAATGTGTTGGAGGTGTGTCCTGGTGTGTGGGCTCTTGAATGCATAGGCTAGTGACCACCTGTTAGTGTGTGTGTGTGTGTGTGTGTGTGTGTGTGTGTGTTTGGCAAGAGGGAGGAAAGGGAGGAGTGTATTTAGCTCACATAGACCTGTGTATATTTAGCACATGTAGTCCTGAGTATAATGAGCTTTGTTCCCTGGGAGGACCTCATCTGAAACCTACAAAAATTTAGCCTCCAGGAGAGATAGAGATATCTCATAAAAACTTAGCTCCGCCTCTCCTTAATCATTCACCCAGAAATGTAGATATTAGTCCTCCTGCTTCCTGATTCACTCCTTCCCCACCTCCCAACCCCAGCCTCTTGGAAACAGGAATTTAACGCATCTGTGAAACCTCGGTAGTCCAGATTCACTGAATTGGAGAAAGGAACCTAGCAGTAAAACAGGGAGTGCTGCCTGGAGAATGACAGCCACATTGGAGGACTGTTCCACTCTTCATGATACTAGCATCATCCATCCCAAGGCTGCAGGTGGGCTGCCTCAGGAGGTAGTGATCCCCTCCATTGGAAGTTTTCAGGCAAAGATTGGATGACCACTCACTGAGCAGGTTGTAGAGGGAATCTTCTTCAGGAATGAGTTGGGTTACACAGCTCCTGGAGTCCCATCCAACTTTGAAATTCTATGATTCCATTTCCTTTCACCTGTCCATCTTCTGTGACTAAGATGACCACATGTATTTTCTTCTTCTCTAGCCTACATGGCCAGATACTCTTCTTGTGATTGGTCAAGTCTTAGAAACCACAGAGAGGGGGCAACTAAGTGGCGCAGTGGATAGAACTCTGGCCTTGGAGTTAGAAGGACCTGAGTTCAAATGCAGCCTCAAACACTTAACATTTACTAACTGTGTGACCCTGGGCAAGTCACTTAACTCCAATTGCCTCACAAAAAAAAAAAGAAAAAAAGAAAGAAACCACAGAGGACATTCAAGGAAGCTGTTGCTTCTTAGATTGAGAAGCCACAGTATTCCTCTAGCATCTCACCCCATTCTACTGCCAACCCAGTACTATACAGAAAATCTCCTCCCCATGTCTCTGGTGCTCTCTCACCTCCTGTCACCTCCACTTGGAAAGACAGTGCATATCCATAAAGCATGTAACTGAGGTAATTTTGGTGCCTCAGGATAGGGAGGGTGAGAGCTGAAATGAATGAGAAGTGATTGAAGGTCTTGCTGACCTGAGCTGGATGGGAGGGGGCCGGGTAAAAGAACCATACCCCTATTCTTTTTAAAACAATATAGCCCCATTTTGTGGGAGAGATTCCCACTGAGTGATCTGATAGTGATGCCCATCCTTTTAGGGAAAAGAGGGGAGGCAGCCAGACCTGTCATGAATTGAGAGTTTTTTGTTGAAAGAGAGGAAAGGTATTTCTCCCTGGTTTCAGCCTCACTTCTATGCTTGTGGCCTTCTAGCCCCTTTCAGTCACTGGCTCTGTCCCAGCTCTACTAACCCATGGAAGTGGTCCAAACAATACCTCATCCCCTAGTTGATGTAATAGCCAAATGTCAGGAAAAAGGCATCAGGTGAGAGAACTCAAGGACCATTAGGGCAGGAACCTCCTAAGTGTAAGCACTCTTCTCCCTTCAGCTACTAACTTCCTGTGCTTAAGAGGCAATAATTCACCTGACCCTACAATGGCACTTTGGGCTCCAAGCCCTTCCTTGGAAGCCTGTGTTTCTGTTCACCTTCATGGGAGAGGTCCTTGAATTTGAGTGCTGCTACCTGAAGCAAACACCCCATACCCATGGCACCACCCCCTTTCTCTTTTGTTCTTATACTCCTTTCCTTCTCCTTCCTCCATTCTGTGTTTGTCCTCCTTCATGGAGCCCAGATACTGCTGAGTTTTCAGAATAAGCATGTAAGTATCTAGGAAGAATCAACTCAATTGGGGTCAAGCTGATTGGAGAGCTAAGGGCAGGGGTTTGGGGCATGATAAACCTGACACAGAGAGGGGTTGGCTCCCTATAGCTTAGGGTTCAAACACGGTTAGTATGGTTTATTATCAGGAGCTTAGGGGAAGTTGAGTTCTAAAAATTCAAACAAGTCTGCCCTCCCTTCATCTCTAACTCCCCACTCTAGCCCTATGCTGTCACAGATGACAGTGATACCATTTCAATCTTCTCTCCCTGACCTTCAACCCTCTGACCTCAGCCTGGTCTTTAAATCTCTCCCACCTCCTACCCCCAAGGGGGTCACCCTCTGAGATAAGGATGTAGTTATCCAATGACTCTAGTCTGGCTCTGCCTATACCATTCTCTGGGCAGCTAGGTGGTGCAGTGGATAGAGTACTGGGTCTTGAGGCAGGAAGACCTGAGTTCAAATGTGGCTTCAGATACTTTACTAGTTGCGTGACCCTGGACAAGTCACTTGACTCTGTTTGCCTCAGTTCCTCATCTGTAAAATGAGCTGGAGAAGGAAATAGGAAACCATTCCAGTATCTGCGCCAAGAAAAACCCCAACAACAAAGTACTATTCTCTCCCATCCTGTTCTTTCTTGCCTCTTAGAAACTAAAACCAGGCCTCTTTTTCATCTCATTCTTTCTTTCCACTTTTTCTCTTTCTTATCTGCTTATTTTCCTTTGCTCTGTATTCATTCATTCATTTATTTATTTATTTGTTTGTTTGTTTATTTATTTATTGGCAATTGGGGTTAAGTGACTTGCCCAGGGTCACACAGCTAGTAAGTGTCAAGTGTTTGGTCTGAGGCCAGATTTGAACTCAGCTCCTCCTGATTTCAGGGCTGGTGCTCTATCCACTGTGCCACCTAACTGCCCCATTTCTTTTCTCCATTAGAGATCTCTTACCCTCCCCTACCCCAGTACTCCAACTCATCTGATCCTGGAGGGAAGCCCTTAAAGGCTCTGAAGGTTGATATTTTTGTGTCTCATCTGCTCTTGGACACCCCCAAGAAGTTGGGGAACAGGGTGGGGATAAGCAGCAATTCTTAACTGGTCAGAGAAGAATTTTTTTTCAAAGATTGAGTAAGGGTGGAGTTTTTAGCTGAATGAAGAAGGAGGTCATTATATAGGACTTAGCATCTGACATCCAGTCCAGGAAGAGTTCCTAGGCCAAATCCCCCATTCCCAAGGGGCCAAATGTGCCAGTTCCCTTAAAATGAAAAGAAAAACCCATTTTCATCTTGAGGGTCCTGGTCCATACCCTATTGGGTTGGACAGTTGAGAAGTATAAGGTCATAGATGAATATAGATACAGCGGAAGCCCAGTGGGAACTTGAGGATGTTTATCTGTGTGACTCTTGGTTTCTTACTGTATCCAGGAGTTGCCTGCTTGGAGGAGAGAGGAAAAAAAACCCTCTACTCTTTCTCAGATCACCTCCTCTTCCCAAACGTTTTCTGAACCTTCCTTCAGTAATCTAGCCAACAGGACCTTTCCTCCCACCTGGTGCTCTGGGGACCTTTTAGGATCTTGATTTCTTTAAGAGTCTGTGTCCCAGAGCTGCTCCATTTTTTTTTGGTATAATCTTGGGTCCTGAATTCTCTTCCTCATTCTCCTTCCAGCACTATCTAAGAAATCACTTCTGTGGTCTGGGGAAACGATTTTTGACATATTTGTTCTGGTCTCTTCACCTTAGTACTGTCTGTTTCTATTCTTTTTATACTCTCAGTTGGAGGCAGATGCCTTTCATTAACTCCTTTTTCCTTGTTGTTTGTTCAATACCAAGAATATAATGCCCAAATTGCAGGATCCTCATTTTTCTCCAGGCCAGCTCAAGGGTCCAGTCTGTTTCTTCTGAAGCCCAATTCTAAAAGAAACTCTTTTAAAAATATATGTACATATATGTGTGTGTGTATAGATATAGATATATACATATATATATATATATGTATATATATATATATATATATATATATAGAGAGAGAGAGAGAGAGAGAGAGGAGAGAGAGAGAGAGAGAGACACACACACACACAAAATTGAGGTTAAGTGACTTGCCCAGGGTCACACAGCTAGTAAGTGTCAAGTGTCTGGTCTGAGATCAGATTTGAACTCTGGTCCTCCTGACTTCAGGGCTAGTGCTGTATCCACCCACCACTTAGCTGCCCCTAAAAGAAATGCTTAAGAACCTGCCCCATTTAATGAAGCCTTTCCCCACCCATCACTCAGGTGCTAGAAAATCACATTTGCTCTGCAGTGTTTTCTTTCTCCCACTAGATGGGATCGTTTTGTTTTTTTTAACTCCATCAACAAGCCTTAAGTGCATACAACCATGGTAGGCCATTGGGGATATAAATACAAAAGAAAGAAAAAGCTTACAATCTGATAGAAGACTCAGTACATCTAGCCTGTTGTTACAGGCTGGTTGTCTGACTGCGGTGGAGGATTCGGGGGCCCAGGCTTCAGGTGGAAGGTGACCTCAAAGGCTGCATTAGCTAAACGAAAGGCCAGGTCCAAGTCAGCCAGCATCTCTGATAAAATCAGTGAGTTTAGGGGCAGCTATGTGGCAAGGTGGATAGAGCACTGGCCCTGGAGTCAGGAGGACCTGAGTTCAAATCCAGCCTCAGACACATAATACTTCCTAGCTGTGTGACTCTGGGCAAGTCATTTAACCCCAGTTGCCTTACTAAAAAAAAAAAAAAAGTCAGTGACTTCAGATGCTGCCTTAAAGTACAGTTGGCTCCAGAGATGGAAGACTGCATTAGTCTCCTGTTGCTATAGCGTTTCCTATATGAGCCGTGGGCAGCCTTGGCTGAGAAGAGGGGCAGCCTTTATATAATAATAATAGCTAGCATTTATATAGCACATTATGGCTTTCAAAGTTGGTTCATCTCATTTTATCCTTGCAACAACCCTGAGAGGAAGATCAGTCAATCAATAAAAATTTGTTAAGCACCTACTGTGTGCCAGGCACTATGCTAGGTACTGGGAATACAAAGAAAGTTAAAAAAAAAAAACCTAGTCTCTGTCCTCAAGAGCTCACAGTCCAGTGAAGAAAACGTGAGCAACAATGTATAAACAGGTTAGGTATGGGATAAATTGGAAATAATCAACAGAGGGAAGGCATTAGAATCAAGGGGGCATCTTGCAGAAGGTGGAATTTTAACTGAGACTTGAGGGAAGCCAGGAGGTGGAGATGAGGAAGGAGAGAATTTTAGGCATGCACAACCCCCAGTAAAAATGCCAAACTCAGGTTACAGGCTTGAGGACCCGAAAGGAGGTTGGTATCACTGTATTGAAGCGTGGTGTGTGTGGGGAGGGGGGTGGCGAAGAAGACTGGAAAGATCAGGGATGTTGGGAGTAGGGGGTATGGAAGGACAAGTTGTGAAGGGCTTTGAATGCCAAGCAGGATTTTATATTTGCTCCTAGAGTTGATAGGCAGCCAGTGGAGTTTATGGACTCTCTGTGTGTGTGTGTGTGTGTGTGTGTGTGTGTGTGTGTGTGTGTGTAACATGGTCAGACCTGAGTTTTATATGTTATTCTTATGCCCATTTTACAGATGAAGAAACTGAGGCAGACAGGTTAAGTGACTTGCCCAGGGTTATACCACTAGGAAGTGTCTGAGGCTGGATTTGAACTCAGGCCTTCCTAACTCCAGATCTAGTGCCTTAATCACTGTGCCAACTTGTTAGGAGAATAACTCGGAATCACTTAAGACATCTGAGATCTACTCCTGGCTCTTTTTACCATTTATAATTGAGAGGTTTGAGGTCTTGATCTCTAAGGTTTTTCTTTTCTTTTTTTACTCTATCTCTAACATTTTACGAGAATAGGCCTAGTGACACCTTCTTCTACATCTTCTACATCTATAAGGTGGTATCATCATCATTATTTTTGGATTGTTTTGTTTATTTTGTTTTTCTTTTTCAACCAGACCAGTGATTTTGATTGTATGGATCAACAAACATTAAGCTCCTGCTATGTGTCAGGTACTCAAGCCTGACCCAAGATACAAAGACAAAAGTAAAACAATTCCTGCCCTCAGGGAACTTACATTCTAGCGAGGAGACAACATATAAAGAGGTATATCTGAGGCACATACAAAACAGCTACAGTGTGTTGGGAAGGGCATTGGTTAGAACCAGAAAAGGCCTCATGCAGTAGATGGTGCAGGGAATTCCCAATAGGAAACTATCAGAATAGACCTATAGCTGCTCTTCAGCTTATAAAGCCTTAGAGAGTTGCTTGGAATACTAATAAATAATTTTCCTAGAGTAGGGGCTGAGCAACAATGGATAGAATACCAGGCTTGAAGTAAGGAAGACTTCGTCTTCCTGAGTTCAAATGTGATCTCAGACACTTATTAGATATGTGACCCTGGGCAAGTCACTTAACACTATTTCACTCAGCTTCCTCATCTGTAAAATGAGCTGGAGAAAGAAATGGCAAACCACTCCAGTATCTTGCCAAGAAAACCCCAAATGGGATCATGAAGAGTTAGACACAACTGTACAACAGAAGGGGTTAGCATACTACAGACAGAAGGGGTCAGATCTGGCTACCACCTCTTTTTTTATAAGGCCAGAGAACTGAGAATGGCTTTTTCATTTTTAAATAAAGTTTTATCATATTTAAAAATATAAAAAAGAAGAAAGAAAAAGAAAGAAAGGAAGGAAGAAAATTATTCTTAACTCTCTGGTATACAAAAACAGGTGAAGAGCTGGATTTGGTCCTTGGCCATAGTTTGCCAGCCCATGGCCTAGAGTCACACAGCAAGTGTATATCAGAGTAAGGACTAGAACATAGGTGTTCCTGATTCTGAGGCCAGATCTCTGTCTGCCATGTCATGCTAGACTGTTTTAGATAAATATATCTGGTTACCCCTAATCAGAACAAATTACAAATGTTATCTTTTTTTTTACATTATAAATTAATAAAGAGCTGAGCTTAGAATCAGAAAAAACCTGGTTATAATTCAGCCTCTGACCCTACTAGCTTTTTGACCCTAGGCCAGTTATATAACTACTCTGTGCCTCAGGCAGCTCTCTGAAATTTATCTGCTAAGTTATAGATGGACTGTCAATCTGTGATCTGTATTAGTAGAGACAGTTCTCACACTGGGAGCTCCCCAGTATTGATGACGTATTCCAAGTATTAGAGTATCTTCTCAGGGCTCATCACTGAATTCTGCACATATTAGGTATTTATTAACTATGTGTTTGATTGAGTTTTGCTCAGAGGTGGCAGAAGTCATTATGGGCAGAAACAGGAAGATTTTCAGGGTGTTAATGGGGCTTGAACTAGAAGATGGATAGGATGGGGGCACAACTATAGTTATAGAGATGACATCATTTTTTTTTTTTTGGTCTGGACCTGTGATTTCATCAGTATTGGGAATTCCCATCATAGAAACTTCCTCTACTGTTGGAGGTTAGCAACTCATCTGCAATGTATAGTTTCAAAGACTTTGTGGTTCATTTGTTTCAGTTGCGTCCAACTCGTCGTGGCCCCATTTGGGATTTTCTTGGTGAAGATACTGGAATGATTTGCCATTTCTTCCTCCAGCTCATTTTACAGATGAGGAAACTGAAGCAAGTTAGGTGATTTGCCCAGGGTCATACAGCTAGTAAGTGTCTGGGGCTGGATTTGCACTTAGGTCTTCCTGACTCCAGGCCTGGCTCTCTATCCACTGTGCCACCTTTTAGAGACCAGCCAAAGGGAACTGAGTCACTGTGTCAAAAGTATATCAAAAGAGAATAGTGTCAGAAGCAGGACTTGAACCCAGGTCTTCCTGGAGCTATGATCAACCCTTTATCTACTATATCATAGCTGCCATGTATAAAAACCATATATGATAAAAAACAAAAGCTAACCAAAGTACAGTAGGAAGGTCATTACGGGTGAGTGAGGGAAGCAAAAGGATGTCCTCTTACTTTTGACCTCTTAATTTTCATACCTGGTATGTCCAATAAGCTTTCAACCAATTTAAGCTCAGGCTGTCTCGAAACTGGGTACCTAACACCTATGTGACTGGGCTGTGGAAGACAAATGTAAAGGAAGAGTTGATTGTAAAGCATTCAGAAATCAGAAATTGTTTCAGAAATGGTTGAAGGAGTCATGATGACCCCAGGTGACCCAGTTGACCAAAGGACACGAAGAGTGAGGGAACACAGAGGTTCAGTAGCATGCAATGTAATCTGTTGATGGGTGAGTGCACTTGTTCGTGGCTTATTAAAAGAAGGAAGAAAGGGAGGAAGAGAACAAGCCTTTATTAAATGCCTACTGTGTGCTAAACACTCTACTAAGTGCTTTAAAAATATTATATCATTTGATCCTTAAAACATTTCTGGGAGGTAGGTGCTATTATCATCCCTATTTTATGTTTGAGGAAATGAAGGTAGACAAAGGTTAAGTGATACACCCAGGGTCACATAGCTAGTAAGTGTCTGAGGCTGGATTGGAACTCAGGTTTTCCTTACTCCAACACTCTATCCACTGCACCACCTAGCTGCCTTATTTTCATTTTCTGTGTTCCTCCTTTAGTAGCAACTAAAAGAGGAACATAGAAAATGAAAATTTGCTAGTAGCTTTAAGCTTCCCCTAAGCAGTGTGTTACAGAGTTTATAAGAAACAGAATGAACTTTGAGGAGTTTCCCCTTTTTAAAAAAAACCGCCACAGAATAACAACATTAGAGTTGGAAAAGAATCTTAGCGATCATCTAGGCCAGGGATTCTTAACATTTTTGTGTGTCATCAGACTTCTTCGGCAGTCTAGTAAAGTTGATGGCCCTCTTCTTGTAATAATGGTTTAAGATGCCTAAAATAAACTATATAGGATTACAAAGGAAAACAATTATACTAAAATACAATTACCTATCTGTTTGTCTGTCTGTCTATCTATCTATCTAAACTGTTCTGGTTCACAGCCTCCAAGTTAAGAACCTCTGATCTTAGGACATTGTCCTCATTTTACAAATGAGGAAACTGAGATCCAGAGGAGGAAAGTCACTTGCTCCTCATTATACAGCTAGTAGGGACCAGAGTTGGATTAGAATCCAGAGCCTTCCAATTCATTGTTCTTTCCATTACATCCGTGGTTCCCACACCATGTGCCCTAGCATGTCACAGCGCAGTAGCAAACTCACAAGGGCACTCTAAGGTACTTTAAAATTTTCAACCCAGCTATTTAATAAATGAAACTAGTAAGGGATTTCTTTCGAAAACAGTTTGATGCTAAGGACACCATGAACCAACAAAGTTTGGGAACCTCTGCATCTACGCAATAGAGGCATCTTGGAATTGGAAGAAACCTTAGAAACCATCCATTTGTAACCCCTACCTGCATGGAAATACCCTAGACCATAACCCTAACAAGTTAGTCATCCAGCCTTCACCTGAAGACCTACTATGAGGGGAAGATCCATGCAGATTCCCTTGTCTATCATCTCTATGAATCCCTACAGCATCAAGCCAGGCAACTTTGATTTCTTCTCTTCCTGTCCATCCATAATACTCATTCCTTACATTTATAATAGCACTTTACAGTTTTCAAAGCACTTTCATATATATCATCCATATCTGCCCTTGCTAATGAGTGATAAAATATTCCCCCCAAAATGGCACCAGACAGTTCCTGAGACAAGCATCATAGCTCAGTGGAAAAAGCTCTGGATTGGGAGTCAAAAGATCTGGGGACCTGGGTTCTACTGGCTCTGCCATTAATCAGCTGTGTGACTTTGGGTAAGTCCATTTAACTCTGAGTTTCAGTTTCTTCATTTTTAAAATAAGTGGATTGGGCTGTGTAATTTTAATTATCAAATTTGGCCTGAAGAAAAGAAAACAAAATGTACTCCCCTCCCTTCTTTGCAGAGGTGAGGGGCTATAGATTTGGAACACTGCAGATCTTCTCAGATGAAGTTGATATGCTGTTTAGTTTTACCAAACTTCTTTTTCTCCCTTTCTTTGTTATTTGTTATTATAAGGAAGGGTTTTCTGGGATGGAAGAGGGCTATATTTGGAAATGTAGGCAATGTAAAAACAAACTATATCAATTTTAAAAATAAATCAAGGATTCTTTAAAGTTAAAATAAAATTAAGGGGATTAGACTATATAATCTCTAAGGTCCATCCCAGCTCTAAAATTCTATGATTCTGTGACTCTGAGGTAGCCATTGGGAGCAGAAGGAGAAACAAAGAGCTCAGATCACACCCATGTTGGAGAGTAAGGCAGTGACTTGAGAGCTGGCTGCGTAATGGGAAGGGAGGGCTGATTGACCCATACATTGAACTCCTGTGACTGCTGTTTCTGCCACCCTGATTTGTCTCCTTTGTTGTACTCTTAGCATTTGGGCTGGGGACTGTGAGGAGGCACCATGGCCTCTGCGGAGCCCCTGACGGCACTGTCTCGCTGGTACCTCTATGCCATCCATGGCTACTTCTGTGAGGTGATGTTCACGGCCGCCTGGGAGTTTGTGGTGAACTTTAATTGGAAATTTCCGGGTGTCACCAGTGTCTGGGCCCTCTTCATCTACGGCACCTCAATACTCATTGTGGAGAAGATGTACCTGCGCCTGCGGGGCCGTTGCCACATCCTGGTCCGTTGCCTCATCTACACCCTCTGGACATACCTATGGGAGTTCACCACGGGCTATATCCTTCGCCAGTTTAATGCCTGCCCCTGGGACTACTCCCAATTTGACTTTGACTTCATGGGTCTCATCACCCTGGAGTATGCTGTGCCCTGGTTCTGTGGCGCCCTCATCATGGAGCAGTTTATCATCCGCAACACCCTCCGTCTTCGCTTTGAACAGCATGCTGAGCCTAGCGGACCTACTGCCTCACTGGCTCTGGCTAACGGCCATGTCAAGACAGACTGAGGAGTGGACCCGTGCATGGACAGTGGCCCTGGGGCTTTCTTGATCAACCCGTGAACAAAAACCAAGTGGGAGCAGCTGCTCTTCCTTATCACACACAGCTTCTCCCTTCTATGCTCACTGTATCAGTACATACACACACACACACACACACACACACACACACACACACACACACACACACATCTGCACCCACACACCATCACCATCCTCACCAGAATAGTGTGTGTGTGTGTGTGTGTGTGTGTGTGTGTGTATGTATGTTAGAGGTGAAGGGGAACACAGCTACATGGGGATGGGGGTGGGGGCCACATATGTGAATAACTCCCTAACTCAGAAGAGAACAGCAGAATTCCTGAGACTGATTACAGCACCCCAATCCACTGACCATCTTGGGCCTCCCACACCCGCCTCTTCTCGGGCCCTTTCCTCCCACACCCACCACTGCCCTTTGGTCTGGGTGAAGTTAGCAGTTGGCTTGTTCCATTAGGCAATATTCAGGTGCTTGCTTGCAACCAATACCTCCCACGGGGCCCAAGGAGCGGAAGGACTAGAAGGAACGTGGCCGTGGCTCACTTGCCATGCGTGCACGGGAGGTGGAGGCAGAGGCCCTACCTGCTGCCCCCTTCCCTGTAGCCCCGAAGCTGCTTTCTTGGTGTTTTCTGGGGCACTCTGGTGCTGGATCCCCACTAAACTTGGACTTTTGAAGGACTTAATCCTCAAGTGCTCCGTGGAGTTTCCCCCGTTTTTCCCCTCCGCCCTCTTTTATTTTTGAACTAAGGGCAACCTGCCTTTCTTGTCTCCTCCCCTCACAAGCCAACACAAAAATTCCCAGAGATAGAAACCTGAGAAATCTTCTCCACCTGCCCTTACCCCTTCCCATCTTTGTTTTTTGCTCATTTGCTGTATGTCCAGGGGAGACCACACAAGCAGCATCTTCCCTCCCAAATCGTCTACTGTGAAAGCATCTGGCACCATGGCCACTGGGCTTGTGACAGTGTTTCCTGGTGCTGGCCCCCTTCTCCCTTCTCATAACCACCTCTCTAACAACCCATTGAACCCATGTGAGAATTGGACCCAGTAGGGCTTGAGGAGGTAGTATCTTGTGACCTGGAAAAATTTCTGAGAGGTTTCCCAAATAAAGATTATGGGGAGAGGGTGGGGGAAGGGGCAGAGTTGGAGGGTGGGATCTAAAAGGTGAAGGATGCTTATAAAATATTTGGGCCATGATTGAGTTGAAAATGAACCAATTGGTTAGTGGGGTGTGTGTGTGTGTGTGTGTGTGTGTGTGTGTGTGTGTGTGTGTGTGTGTGTGTGAGAGAGAGAGAGAGAGAGAGAGAGAGAGAGAGAGAGAGAGAGAGAGATTGATTCTGCTTAAGGAAACCAGAGTTTGAGAGAGGTAATATTTTAGGCGTAGGGGATGCTTTAGAATGTTCAAATGGGAACAGGCTCAGAACCTGGTGCTGGTCTTCATTTATCACAGCCCCCAACTCCATGTTGCCTTCTCAGGGCTCCCATTCCTAGCCCTCTTGTTTCCACAAACAGGGCTCTCTCTGTGAACTCACTCCTTATTCAGTATCATCGCACTCTTTGGAGGCATGGTTTTAGTCCCCCAGCCCCACCCCAGTCGCCCTCCCACTCCTGTGAAGTGTCCATTGCTGGCAGTGGACAGGTGAATGCCTCACCCTAGCTCACTTCCAGCACTCCCAACCAGCACAAAGGAGTTAATTAGCCCTACTATGCCCTGTGGTACAGTGTTTCCTGACTATTCCAGGACACTTAGGTAGAAATTAGCATCATCCCTTTTTATAAATCATTAAAAATGCCGAGGCTACCAACTGTAGAAAGAAACTCCTCTTCCTTGCTGTCCTGCTCAGTTTGTACAGACAGCATCGCTCACAGGTGGGAACAGAGTTTGGAGGTTGGGGGCGGGGGGGGGCGGAATATGGAGGGGAGTGGAAAAACATAGCTTGGAGGGATTAATTTAGGGAACAACTGTTGTTTGCTTTTGTCCTGGCCTCAGAACAATATGGTAAGAACTGAGTTTTTGCTTCCTGGATAGGTTTTCCAAATCCAGGTCCTAACTGAAGAATAGTCACTCCCCCTCACACAGTGTCCTCCCTTTCCCCAAGGACGTAGAAAACCCATTTCTTCCTGGGTGAAAGTAGGCAAAATTAGTGAAGAGAGTTTGGGGGGTTGGGGGTAGTGAGGTTGGACCTGTGATTTCATCAACATTGGGAACTGCCAATGTTGAAACTTAATGCAACTCGTCTATAACTTAGAACACTTCCTAAGGCACTGAGAAATTAAGTGATTTGCCTATAGCCTATTATCTAGTATATGTCAGAAGAAAGGCTTTAACCTAGATTTTCCTGACTCCCAGATTATCCCCCACAGTCCCTATGTCAGTCTGCCTATAGTGACTAGAGAGAAGAATATAGTTTAGCCACAAACTTCACAAATGCTGCCCTACCAACCACCCAATCTTCACATAGCTATGGCCTGGTGCTGAGTCACTGCTAATGCTACCATAGGAATCATAGTGTACCCCGTGCCCCTGGCCTCTCTTCAAAGACTCTGGATTCATAGGGACCAGATTTCATCCTGGGGGCTGACCCCAAAGGGGTCATTATTGCTCTTCGGTTTTCTACCCCAACTCTGGGGTAGATCTCCTGAATAAAGCTTAGGTATGGCTTATGTCTTAAGTGTCCCCACATGTGGGTAATAGTCTCCATTTCCTCACAGGTACCCTATGTCCAGTATGGGTATGAGACTACCTTTATTCCCTCCACCACAAAAAAAATGCATAAAATGCATTTTGATAATTTTAATAAAAATGCATAAAACGTGTCACCAGAACCCAAATATAGATACAAATACAGCACTCATATAGTGTCCTACCTCTCTGAAGGTAAAGGCGTTTTGAGGCCACTTAATAAATACCCCCCCATTTACATTCTACCACAATCCAAGCAACTCCTAGCAATATTATTTAGGCTTGATGATGTCCAGATCTCTTAGCCAATGTAATGTGGCTTTAGTCTTCCAATTTTAGTACTATCCTCTTCAAATTGCATGCACTGAGAAAATCCATGAAACTCAGGAACTCTTGATTTGGGAACTCTAGAACTTGGAAACTCTATCTCAGGATTATCTGCAAGGTAACTCTCAAGGCTAGAAATATTCATTCTCAAGATCACTAGTCTCTGACCTAAGCTCAGAAAACAAAGCAAAAGAAGGCAGCCAGAGCCTCTTTCTTGGTCCTGCCAGGGTAAACAGAAATTGTTTGCATTTTCTGCAGCAATTAATATTTTCTGCTTTCTCCAACATGTTGCATTTTAGTCTGGAAATCCAAAAAGAGAGTGCCTCCCCACAGGCCCAGTTGGCATCTTGGCTCACCACTAAACACCCTGAAGAAGAGTTGGCTCTTCAGGCAAAAGACTGTCCCCTCTCATCTTAGAGACAGCTGCAGTCCCTGAGACTACCCAGAGGAAGGCCCTGTGTCTTCTCGGTGAGGGGCTAGAGTACATGTCCACAACTATAGGGGGTGCTCTTCTGATACAGATCCTCGCCCTGTAATTTCATCAGTTCGATTGGGCTATCTATCAAACTGATCAGGGGCTCTCTTGATCAACCACCTTTACCACGGGATGTAGAGTTGAAAGGGACCTTCGGTCATCTCATCCAACAGCTCATTTTAAGTGACTAATGGTAGAGCTGAAACGTGAACCCACATCTTCAGATTGCAAACAATGCTCTTTCTAGTACTCCATACTACCCAGGCCATACCAGGCCTGTCACTGAGCTCCCCTTTTTTCTTCCATTTGACCCCTTTTCACGACTCATATTCCCTAGCCTGGAAACCTGGAAATGGAAGCCCCATGTGTTTACTCCAAGAGCCCTGTGCTGCATTACAGATAGTTGGCCCTGGTATACGACTGGAAATCCCCAGACTTCTGTAGAGGAGAAGCTGCTTCTGGTTTTCATGCCTTCCCTCCCCCAGAGGTGGCTACCTTTGAGCTAGAGAGTGAATCATGCTTCAGCTTGGGTGAGCCACTTCCTATCCCCCTACTTCATTCTTTCCCCTTTGATGCTAATGACTCACAAAGACCTATGCTTATTTGTAGCAATAATGATTGTCCTCCATGCCTGGGAAGACAGACTGTGAGCTAGGTTGGGAGGTTACCAGTGCCCTCCATTCCTCCAAGAACTCTCATCTGTATCTAAGCTAAAGGCTTCTGACTAGGGAGCCCTTTGTAAGGAGAGAACTTAGTACAGCTAAATACAGCTCTAGAACTAAATGTAGGGGCCCCTTTAGACTTTCATATCCTTCCTTCACCCCACCCCAACCTGCCCTCTATTCTCTCTTCCTCTTTCATACAAATAACAATAAATTGAGAATCTATGATTACGATGATGTGGGAATTCCCTCCATCCTGGAAGAACGCAAATAACTCATCTATAATTTATGGTTTTAAAAAGAGCTGACTGAGATTCCCAGAAGTTAAGTGAATTGTCCAGGATCACCCAGTTAGTTTGAGTCAGTTCTTCTTTATCATAATTCCAGTATTCTGCCCCTTACCACACTGCCTCTCCTTTGTAAACATAAAATATACTGAAATCTGTGTTCTAGGGCTGTTTCTGACTCTATGTAGGATTCATGGAGGCCTGTTGTAGTCAGGTACCCCACTTAAGGTCACACTTTACATTTCATTAAATTTCTAACCAGTTCTAACAAAGGTGCTAACAGACTGGGACCTTTTCCAACCCACCCACTGCATGGACTATTCCCTGCCTCAAAGTAGTTCTTGGGGCTGCCTCCTAGCTTTCCTGAAGGAACTCTTTCCTTAGAGCTTTCGGACAGTCTAGTATAGTATCTTTGCTTAAAGTTGGTTAGTGACCTAAGCTCACCTCAGCTCGGTAAGTATAAAGTGATTTGGATATCATTTACACCACCCACTGTGAAGGGGATGAGGCTGGGAGCCTGAGCAGTGTTACAGATTGGGAATTAACGGGGGGGGGGGGGGAGTGTTTTCCAAGAATCCCCTTGGAACGAATAATTCTTTCTGCTGTGGAGGAAGAGAGACTGTGGCTTCATGAGCTCAAAGAGACCATTTCTTCTGTTTTGTGAGCTCTGTTGTTTCTCAAGGGTGGTGACCTGAGACAGCTGGGAAGGGGGTGATCAGAAGAGCTTTATTTTCCTCCTTCCTCCTGTCTCTGTTGAAGTAGTCAGTTCTAAAAGTCTTTTAAACCAGAAAAGATGCTTCCCTCACCCTTAAGGAAGTGGCCCTTCTTTCTATGCCCAGCCCACCACCAGCATCCAAGCTGAATGATACTATATCACCATGCTCTTTCCACAATGAAGTCCAAAATAATGATAAAAATAATAACTGACATTTACCTAGAGCTTTAAAGTCTGCAAAGCTCATGTGTAATATATTCTCATATGTATGTATATATGTGTGTATGCACACACACACACAATCTCATTTTAACCTCACATAACATCCTAAAAGATAGATGGGCATATTACCCCCATCTTATAAATGAAGAAACTGAGACTCAGAGTTAAGTGACTGCCTCTTGGCCTCATAGCCAGCAAGGCCACACTAGAAAACTTTTGATGGCTTTTTGGCTGTGATTCAAGAGGGGTCCTACTACGGTATCTCATATTCCTCGAAGACTTGGGTCTGCCAGTTAGCTAGGGCCTGGGACCAGCTGGTATGATTTTTCTGGGTAGATGGCTCTCTGGCCTCCTCAAGACATTTACTGCCATTGGCTCAAAAATTTGGGAAATGCCACTAATTGAAGGTCAAAATGAAATTACCTCAAGGGGTTCCCTTATTAAGCTTCATCGGATCATTTATACCTCATTGTGGATTTATTAATTCAACAGTTATTAAGCCCTGCTGTGTGCAAAAAAAATGGCAAGACAAGTTTGGGGATAGTCCAGTTCGTAGGATAGAGTGAATATGTGAAATGAAGCTGAAAAAGTAGGTTGGAGGCAGAAATACCAGAGTAAGCTCTTTGGGCTTTATTTGGTAAGCAATAGGTAGCTATCAAAGGATTGTGAACAGTGACAAATTGAGAGCAGTGCATGAGTTTGAGTGGGTTTTCCAGATTTCTTTCTTAACAGCAGGCTTTGATGGGAAAAAGCAGAAAGAGGACAAGTAGGAGCTTAGTTTCCCTAGAGGGGAGTAGGAGAAAGGGACACAGAAAGGAGAAGATGAGAGCACTTAAAAGACAAACTTCTGAGATTTCACAACTTGCCTGAGGCTATCTTCCAGTCTTCCGCAATGGGCTCCTTTTCTGACTACTCCCCTTTCCACCCAACCCTACTCAAATGAAATGATCAAGATGGCATTAGTGGAATTCATGTTGTATTTCTAATGCCAAGAGCCCTGGGCCCTCCTCTAAGCTCTGTCTAGTACCCCTCTTCAGGCTAATGACTCATGAATAAATGACAGGAGAGAAGATCTCAGTAGTTCAGAGATATTGTCCTTATCAGATCTCCTAATGGTATCTGGGTCTGCCTTCTGGTAGATCCATAGAATTTTAGAGTGGGACGGAACTTCACAAATGAGGAAGCTGAGTCTAACAGAGGGGAAGTGATATGGCCAGAGGTGCTTAGCACAGAGCTGGCACTAGATCCCAAGACTTCTAAGTTCCAAGTCTAATAATCTTCCCTTATTTCCCCCCCAAGACCTATGATTTCTTCAGTGTAGAGAGCTCCCTACTCTGCTCTTTCTGCCACTTCAGATGGGTCCCTGCTCTGCAAGTTCTATACAGCCTTGGAGAATTGCTAGGACTACTGAGAGGTTGTAACTGGCACAGGATCACAGAGGAAGTGGATAGCAGGGGCAAGATTTGAACTCAGGTGTTCCGTGAATCTAAGTTCAGTTTTCAATCCCCTATGACACACCCAAAAATGTTGATTTTTTTTAAAGGGACTCCTTGAGGCGTGTGTGCCTGCCAGCTTCTGCCTTCATGATTTTGCTCCTATGGATCTCCTACTCTTGCCTGGATAGCCAGTAATGGGGGCCATCTTAACATCTTGGAGCCCCTTCTGTGGGATCCATGTACCATGAAAGCTGTCCTATCTGTCATGTATTTTTACCCTGGGCCTTTCTCCATTTGAAACAGGTAGGAAAGCAATGTGATATGGTTGGGGTCCCAAGTTCCAGCTTGGCCACTAAGCAGCTTGATGTGTGACCAGCCTCTATGGACATATTTCCTCATGTATTGGTTTTCTTAGAATGAAGAGGTTGAGCTGGGTCTTTAAGGTCCTTTCCAGTTACTGATATTGGAAAAAGGAGACGGGAGCTCGGAGAAGGCTTCAAAGAGGAGGTGATGCTTGGTTTAGTTGGTAAAGGATACATAGGATTTGAACAGTAGTGTAGGTTGGGAGGGAAGAGTTGAAGAGGAATTTTTAAAGAGGTCCCTCTAACACCATGGAAAGGATATAATGGGAAATGTTTGAAAAGAAGGTGAGCTGTCCTGAGTCCAAAGCAAGGGAAAGCCCTCTGGAATTCATATAACGCTGAAGACTAAGGAAACATACCACCAGAGTGTGGTTCTATTCTGTTTTGTTGGTTTTAAATGAGGAAAGAAAAAGGAGGGAAAAGGGAACTAGGGAAGAAGTAAGGATGACAGACAAAGAACTCACCATTTTTCATAACTGAGGTGACGAAAGAGGATTGAACACACACCTGAGTTCAGGATAGACATTAATTAAATTTAACAACAAATTTGATGAGTACAAGTAGAAAGAAGGGAGGGTCAAGAGGGAACACATATTTGGGAGGAAATAATTACAAACAAAAGCAACTTCAACTTCAGAGGGTGGATCATAAAGGTGGTGGGATTAAAAATGGCAGTGAAATGTCAAAAGGTTATGCAACATAGGTTGGATTTATATCAGGAATGCAAGATTGGTTCACTATTAGGAAGACATAATAGTCCATATTGTAACAAAAAAACCACATGATTATATCAACAGATTCAGAAAAGACTTGATAAAATATGACACCTATTTATTTTTTTTAATGAAGAAGCATAGGAAAAATGGACTGTTCCTTAATATGTTAAACAGTATCCATCTAAAACCAAGAGCTAGCATTATTTGCAATGGCGGATAAACACTAGAGGCCCTACTAATTAGACTGAGGTAAAGCAAGGATGCTTAGTGTAACCACTATTATTTGATATCGTTCTAGAAATGCTAGTTATAGCAATATGACAATAAAATAAAATTGAGAGAATAAGCAAAGGCAAATAGGAAACAAAATTAGCACTTTTCACAAATGACATGATTTAGAGAATCCTATAGAGACTAAAAAAATTGGAATAATAGTTTAGTAAGCTTTCAGGATATAAAATAAAGCCACTCAAATTATTAGCCTTTCTATGCATTACCAACAAAACCAATCAGGAAGAGATAAAAAAGGAAATTCCATTCAAAATAACTGCAGAATGTATAAAATATTTGGGGTTCCAACTACCAACAGATATACATAGGAATTATATGAATGCAACTACAAAACACTCTTTACAAAAATAATGAACTTAAATAATTGGAAAGATATTAATTGTTTATGTTTAGGCCATTTTAATATAATCAAAATGAGAATGCTACATAAATCCATTTACTTATTCAGTGCCAAACCAATTAAACTACTTTGTAGAACTAGATAAAATAATAACAAAATTCATCTGGAAAAACAAAAGGTTAAGAATCTTAAGGTAAATAATTTATTTTTAAAATGGGAATGGTGGAAGGAAATACTCTAGATCTTAAACTTTACTGCAAAGCAAGAGTCATTAAAAAAAAAACTTCAGTATTGATTAAAAAATAGAAACGTTAATCAGCAGAACAGATTAAGTACACAAGACCTAGAAGCAATTAAACATAGCACAGCGTTCCAAAAACCCAAGGACACCAATTATAGGGGAAAGGGCTTATTAGTATTGGAAATGAAATGAGCATCCCTCAACTAGGGAATGGCAGGACAAATTATGCCACATGAATGTAATGAAATGTTATTACACTGTAAGAAATAGCAAAAGAAATGGATTCAGAGAAGACTTGTACGGACTGATACAGAGTGGAATGGGCAGAACCAGGAAAACAATGTATTTAATGATTGTAGTGTTGTAAAGGAAAACTACTTTGAAAGACTTAAGAGCTCTGATCAATTCAATGTCTGATAGCAATTCTACAAGACCGATGAAGCATCCTTACTATCCTTTGGTGGAGAGCTGATGGACAATAGGTGCAGAATGAGACGCTTTCAAACATGTTTTAAATGTATAAATTTGTTTGCTTAATTATACTTATTTGTTACAAATGGGGATTTTTAATTGGTGGAGAGAGCTGAGGGGGGTAGAAAGGTAGTCATAGAGATGTAAAAAGAAGAAAAGAATATTGATGAAATATTTTTAAAATACACAGAAGAAAATTGTGGGAGATTCAGAAGAAAACACACATATGCAGGGCAGTATTGGTACTATTGTGTTAAATTTAACATGTTAAAAAAAGAGAAATTATATATAATAGAGATTTAAGGTTTCACATATCTTCTTTTTCTGTTCTTTGTGTGTGGAAATGCTCATATTTGTTGGTGCTTGTCAAGTTCATAATAAAAAAAAAAGAGAGACAGTCAGTGGTAGTGGCTGTGGAGTCACCTGGAGGACCTGATGTTTACTTCCTCTGTGACTTTGGACAAGTCACCTAATCTCAGAGGGCCCCTGTTTCCTCAACTATAAAATGAAGGGGTTGAATCAGATGAGTTCTGAAGTCCCTTTCCACTCCAGATGTAAAATTTGAGGAAAAACAAAGACATCAAGAATGCAGCACAGAATGCCCTGATTATCCATGACATTAGCCCCAAAGATGAAGGAAGCCTTACCTCAACATTCTAATTTTCCATTGCCTCTCTTCATGGGTTTGTTCTCAAGGAAAATCCTGCACTTAAATTCAAAACATCAGCTGTACAAGTTCAGGATGGGAAAGAGCTGGCTAGGCTACAGTTCATGCGAAAAAACCCTGGGGGTTTTAGTGATTATAAGAACAACATGAGTCAACTGCTGGATGTGGCAGCTCAAAGAGCTAATGCAGACAGAGGCAGAAAGTCCAAAACCGGGAAGGAGCTGGTCCCACTATCTGCTATCTTGGTCTGAACCCATTTAGAGAACTTTGTTCAGATCTGGGCACTATGTGTATTTGGGGGGTATATTGATAAGCTGGAGTATGCTTGGAAGAGGATGAGGAAGAGACTAGAAACCATGTTCTAGGAAAATAGAACATGGTATAAACATAGGAATGTTTAACCTGAAGAGAAGGCTTAATTTACAATAATAATCAAATCTACCCTCCACAAAAGCTATGTTGTAAAAGAAGAATTATATTTAATTCTGTTCTGCTTGGCCTTGGAAAGCAGAACTAGAAGCAAAGATGAGAAGCTACAGAGAGGCAGATTTTAGTTCTCTATAAGGTAATTCTTATTACCAGTTGTTTGCCTATTCATAGAAAGGTTTGCTTGATGAAGTGGTGAACTCTCTGTCACTGGAGATCTTCAAAAAGAATACTGGGTAACCCCTTTGTAGGGAATGTTATTGATGGTATTCATGATGAGGATTGGATTAGATGACCTTTAAGGCATCTTCTAGTGCTAAGTGTATCATTCACTGGGGGAATGGCTAAACATGTTGTGGAAAATGAATGTAATGGACCATCTCTGGGCTGTAAGAAACTGTGAATACAAAGAAGCAAAGGAAGATGTATGAATTAATACAAAGGGAAGTAAGAAAAGCTAAGGAAACAATGTATATAGTAACTACAACAACGTAAATGGAAAGAACAACAAAAAATGGAAATTGAATGCTTCAAAATGATAATAATCAAGTTTGCCCTCCCCTTTCCCCGAAAGAAATAGAAGACATCTCCCTCACTTCTTTGCAGAGGTGGGGAACAGTATAGAGAACTCTACAGAGAATATCATACTTTTTCAATGTGCTGGGTAGTTTGTTGACTTTTTTTTTTTCTTATAAGGGGCGGCTCTCTGCGAGGGTGATGGAGGTGGTATAGGAGAGGTAATAACAAAACCTATCGATAAATTTTTTTTAAGAAAAGAAAATGAAGAGGGGACTAAGAGAATCCTTTGGAATATTAGGTGAAACCCCTGTAGAAGATTTACAGGAGGACATAAAAGGAACTGTGCAGGATGAAAGAGTGTGGATCCCATCTCCATGGTTGGAGATACTGTGTACTCATAGATCCATTCCAAAGTATAGAAATGGGCTTTGGCATTCTAAAAATCAGACCAGTCTCTCTCAGCGGACCAGGAAGATTTTCAAAGTGCCAGGTCAGTGGGTGGGAATTGAAAAACATTTCAATTGACTCATTTGCTCATATGCAGGCTTGGTCCAAGGCAAAATGGTGAAATTGCATCAGGAGCCCTCCTCCTTTATTTCTGTTTGAAAACAGCATGACGTAGGGGAAAGAGCAACAGATTGAGAGTCTGTGTAACCTTGGATAAGACTCCGGGCTCCAGGTTCTTCATCTAAAAATAGGTATATGTGTTGGGAGTGAAATTGAGAGAGAGGTAAGAGTTAGATTGTATCAGCAGTTCTCAAAGTGTGGCCCTTGGACTTCTGGGGGTATCTGAGACCCTTTCACAGTATCCAAGAGGTCAAAACTATTTTAATAAACACTAAGACATTATTTGCCTATCAAAATAGGCTTCCCTTTTCCAATTATATCTACATTCCAATGTATGTAAAGTTGGATTTTCTTCATATATTTCAACTAACGTCATATTTCATTACAAATTGGATGCAGAAGCAGATAGGAGAATCCAAATATCTTCTATTAAGCTAGCCAGTACAGAGATTTGCAAAAACATTAATGTCACTCTTCTCACCAAATTTTTGTTTTGGAAAATATAGCAATTTTTCATTAAAATGTCATTTATATTAACATGTAATGGGTTTATTCTTATAATTTAAAAACGAATTACTAAATATATATTTAAAATTTTATCAGTCTAATTTCTAATGTGGCAAATATTAATAGATAAAACTCACCATAGGGGCAGCTAAGTGGCATAGTGGATAGAGCACTGGCCCTGAAGTCAGGAGGACCTGAGTTCAAATCCAGCTTCAGACCAACCACTTGATAGTTACTAGCTGTGTGACCCTGGGCAAGTCACTTAACCCCCATTGCCAAAAAAAAACCCCAAAAACCTTTGCCTCTGAGCCTTAGGAAAGCTCAGGATCAAAATTTCAGCCTCCAGGCCAGCATAGCCCTCAAGTTTTAGGTGATTCCTGCCTAAGGTGCCTGTTGAAGAGCTTACCTCATTTCTTAGACAGTTTCATTTCTCCCTCTAGGATTTCCTACAGTCATTTCCTACTCTAACATTCCAGCTCTAACATTCTCTTACTGGGACCCATGCAAGGTGTTTTCTGAAAGCACAGACAGGGTTCCAAAGTTATCCTTGGATTTCTCTGATCAAAGCACAGGAAACCAAACAGCCTGATTGAGGCTATTGCCAAGGACACATAGACTGAAATAAGACTATTGGGGGTTTGCCCCAGAATAGCAAATATATATAGTACTGACATTATTGCCCCCAAAGTACTTCCTCCCCCACCTGCATTTCCCCTATGGCTACAGCAGTGGTGGTAGCCCTTATCCCAAAGGCATTTCCTGCCTGGAAAGTTTGTGGTATTCTTCAGTCAGACAGGATGTATTTTTTCTCTGGCTACATTCCAGCTGAAGTGTCCCTCTCTCATGCTGTCCCTTGTTTTAGGTGTAAAAATTTCTAGTTATGACTCTACTTCCTCCTGAAATGGCAATGGATTACATATGTGGGGTGAGAGAGAGGGTAAAGTTAAAGGTGATTCCAAAATTTGGAGCTGAGAGACTGGCAAGATGAAGGTGCGATTCCTAAAAATAGAGAAGCTAGGAGGGGGAGAAGAAGGTTTAAAGGGGAAAATGATGAGGTCAGTTTTAGACATGTTATCTTTGAGATGCCACACAACACAAAGGTAGACATATATAATGGACATTTGGGAAATGAGATTGTAGCTCTAGGGGCTGGTTAGGAGTAAAGGCACATATTTGGGAGTCAACTGCATAGGAAGATAATTGAAGTCACAGGAATGGACAAGATTACTAAGAGAGAAAGCAGAGAAAAGTGGGAAAAGTTCTAGAATAATACCTTTGGGGAACATTTACATTTAAGGAGTGGAAGGAGGATGATAAACCAGAAGGAAAAAAAAACACAGAAAAGGAGTTGTTGGAAAGGTAGGAGGGCAACCATGAGCATGTGGCATCATGAAAACCAAGAGAAAAGAAGGAATCAAGAAGAAGGTCTATGATGTCAAATGCTGCAAAGATGTCAGGGAGAATGAAAATAGAGAAGAGATCATTAGATCTATCCAGAAGGCCATTAATGACTTAAGAGTGAGGGAGAGAGAGAGAGAGAGAGAGAGAGAGAGAGAGAGAGAGAGAGAGAGAGAGATGTTTTAGTAGAGTGGCCAGGTTGAAAGCCAGATCCCATGGGGTTGGAGGCCAAGTGGGTGGTAAGGAAGTTGAAGTAGCCAGTATAGATTATTTGTTTATAGAGAGGCTAGCATTAAAAGGGATGGGATCAAAGGAATAGGATGACAGCTTGAAGGGTTAGCACAATCAAAGGATAGGTTTTTGTTTTTGTTTGTTTTAGTTTTTCAGGATAGGATGGAATGGAGCAAATTCCTAAAGGGAAAATAGCAAGTTACATGCTTGTGCCACTTATGGGCTATTTGGATCCCTTGGGGGTTAGGCACCAAATGAATCAGTCAGTCAACATTTGTTAAACACGGAGCCCCCAGTACACGTACACCCAAACACTAATACTCTCTACCTGGACTTCTTGCTCAAATGTTAGTTTATTGCCATCCCCTAATATTTATCCTATCCCAGTAATCCTGAACCCTGAAAGTGGGTATACAAATTCCACTCCCAATACTCATCTTGGTTGCTCCCTCAGTCTGCTCTACTTCCCCTCATCAGCCTCTCTCCTGCTAGCATTCTCCCTCCTTTCTGGAGTTCAGTGCCTGGTCCAAAATCTCTTCTTTTCCTGCCCTCATTCCGAGGTCCTTCATCATGCCTTTTGATATTCCCTCAAATACCCTAATTTTTCAGTTCTACTCAATTCCTACAACCTGGCCTTCTACTCTACCTCAACTACACACAGATATTTACACCCTTCATCTTGCTATCATCTGAGCACCACTTTTGAGAATGAAAGACAAACAACAATCCATATGTATTAACTCCAAAATTCCATTGTCTGCTTGAAAAATTTTATCATTTCATCTTTCCCTATGCCTTAAATTCCTAACTCCATATTTTATCTTATGATCTACATTCCCTCTACCTTTCAATTCTTTCCTAGGCTATCATCCCTGCATTGCCTAAATTCTTTTCTCTCCCTTATCTATACCTCTTGATGAATTAACCCAAATCTACAAGGTACTCCCCTGCCCCTTCTTAGTCCCCTTTGCTGTTTCTTCTCTCTCACCGTAGGTGGCCCCCAAGACTCTGTCCTGGGCTCCCTTTTCTTTTTGCTCTATGTTATTTCAATTAATGCTCTTATCAACTTCCCTGGGTTGAATTATCATTTTCTATGCAGTTGACTCCCAGGTCTATATTATCTAGCCCTAATCTCTCTGCTGAGCTGGTCATACATCTCCAACTGCCCAAAATGCTCCTTACTTCCACACTCCCTTACAACTATTAAGGGTACCACCACAATCATCCCAGTTCACCCAGGCCAGTAACATTGGTATCATCCTTGGCTCCTTACTCTCATGCCACATATTTAATTCACTGAGAAATCCTGCTGCATAACCTCTCTCATATGTGCTCTCTTCTCTCCACTCATACAGCCTCAACTCTAGTTCAGTTCCTTATCACCTCTTGCTTTGACTATTGCCATGGCAGCCTTCTAATTGATTTCCCTCCCTCGGGTCTCTACCCATTCAAATCCATCCTTTGCTCAGCTACCAACATGTTTTGTTTTGTTTTTAAGTTGTGGGTTTAGGGGGCAGCTTGGATAGAGCACTGGCCCTGGATTCAGGAGGACCTGAGTTCAAATCTGGCCTCAGACACATAACACTTACTAGCTGTGTGACCCTGAGCAAGTTGCTTAACCCCATTGCCTAACCAAAAATAAATAAACACATAAATAAACAAATAAATGAATGAATAAGCAAATAAATAGATATCTAAATGAATAAATAAATAAAGTAATTAATTAATGAATAAATGAATGAATAAATAAGCAAACAAACAGATAGACAGACAGACAGACAGATAGACAGATAGACAGATAGACAGATAGACAGATAGATAGATAGATAGATAGATAGATAGATAGATAGATAGATAGATAGATAGATAAATTGTTGGTTTATGTCATCCCCCTGCTCAGGGAGCTCCAGTCTATCCCTATTGCCTCCAGGATCTAAACTAAATTCTTTTGTTTGGCATTCAAAGCTTTTCATAACCTGGCTCCTTCCTATTTTTGCAGTCTTATTATACTTTACTCCTCTCCAAGTACCCTACAATCCAATGACTCTGGCTTCCTTGCTCTTCCTTGAACAAGTCCCTGTCTCTGTACAACATTGGGCTGCACTCCTTGTTTAGAAAGCTCTTCCTCCTCACCTCTGTATCTTAGTTTCCGTGGATTTCTTCAAGAATCATTTTTTTAAAAATCATTTCAAATCCTGCCTTTTCCTAAGATACTTTTCCCTGTCACCCCAGCTGCTACTGCAAATGCCTTCAGAGATTATCTTCATTTACTCTGTATATATCTTCTATATACCTAGTTATTTGCATATTGTCTCCCCCATTACAAATGCACACTCCTTAAGGGCTGAGTTTTGGAAGATTTCTTTGCCTTTCTTCAGAACCCTAGCACTTAGCACAATGCCTGGCTAATATTAAGCATTCATTGACTGACTAAAAATAGAAGGTTGCACCTCCCAGTCTTCTTAGAATTCCTCTGACATATGACAGATGGGAGTATAAGGGACTGATCTAGGGAGCTCCCTGACAAGTTTGTTTTGCTTACAGGGTGAGGGACATAGTTTAGGACTGATAATATCTCTCCATGTAGAGTGCCCGGCCTGCCCATTGACAAGCTCCGGAATAAGAGTTAGAACATTGTACTTGGCAATGTGATTCCTTAGCTTATTGTGGAGAAGAGCCATACCTTTGTGCTGGCCTATAAAAAGGTGATTGTCTCTTTATGTCTTTTCCCATTTCTCAGGACATGTCAGAGACCATAGACCTGAGAATGGACTTTGGTCTTCAGGAAGGTGCCTACATATTGCCATAGCTCCCTAGGGACTTGCCCAGGGTCACTTGCCTCTTTGCTCAAGTGATGACAGTAAGCAGGATAGAGGTGAAGTATTGAGAGCTCCTACATGTAGCACTGGAGACACAATGACAGACAATGCTCTCAACCACAAGGCAGCCATGGTAGAAACAATGGCCCAGAAATGAGAATCAGGAAGAGGTTCCTGAACCTTCACCCTCTGGGTTTCCTATGTCGTGCATCCCCAGAATCCAGCCTCCTAGAAAGAGAAAAAGGATTTCAGCAATAACTGTGGGGGTGATCTCTGTAGCTGAAAGGTCAAACACTGATATGTTCAAAAAATATGGCAGTGGTAACAGGAAGTGAAGAAGGAAGGGAGGAAGGGAGGGAGGAAATAAGCATTTATTAAGTACTTACTATGTTATATTGGCTAATAGCACTAAGGATAATACAATCAAAAGGAAAGATGGTCCCTGCCCTCAAGCAGCTTACATTCTTTTTTTTTTTTTGCAAGGCTTCCCCTTCCTCCCCCTCCTCCCTATCAAAAGGCTACAGTTAAGTGTGGATATATTTGTATATAGATATAGATATTTACATACACATATACATATATACACATACATACATATATACACATACATAATACATATATATAGACATATACTTTCTCTAACAAATTCTACTCCTAATCTTTGTTTTTATGTTTGTGTGTATCTCTTATTTCCTATCTCTCCTGACTCCTCTACTTTACTTTTGCCCTCTCCCTCTACCTTGCCCTCTTATTACTTGGCCTACACTGCCTCCAAGGAGCCCTCCCTTGTCCTCCCATTCCCATAAATCTAAACATCCTTCTATAACTCCCTTTGGCCTATCCCCTCACTCTCCCCTCTAGAGATCCCTCCCTTCTCCTCTCCCCCCTCCCTATCCCCTTACCATTTTATTTCTTCTGAATTGAGAAGACTGTTATACTCTTCTAGATATATATGTACTGTTCCCTCTTAAACCCACTCCCAATGATAGTAAGTACCAGAACTGCCAGCTCTCTTCCCCCATCTAATTCCTCTGTTTTGATTCTTCCTCTTGCACCTCATTTGTATAAGATAATTACTCTTTTTAGCTGTTCCTAAATGGTTTTACTTTTTAAAGTCATATCATAGTCAGGTCTACCCCCAAACTTTCTTACCAACTACCCAATTACTAATGACAATCTTAGACATACGTTTTACATTTTACATACATAAAAGGTCAACAGTCTGGTCTGTCCTTACTGAATCCCTTGTAATTAGTCTTTGGTATGTACCTTATGTTTCTCTTGGCTCTTGTATGTCAAATCTTCTATTAAGTTCACGTTTCTTTTTGTTTGTTTTTTTCAACAAAGTCCTGAAAGTCTGACAGTTGATCAAATATCCATTTTTTTTCATTCAGGATTACGCTGAGTATGATATTTTTGGCTGAAACCTCAGTTCTTTTGCTATTCAATAAGTGTCCCAAGACCTGTGGTCCTTTAGTGTCTCCACTGCTAGGTCTTTTGGGATTCTAATTGTGGCAGTGTCATATTTAAATTGTTTTTTTCTTGTTGTTCTTAATATTTTATCCTTGAGCTGGGGTTTCAGAATTTGACTATAATATTCCCATGAGTTTTCTTCGTAGGATCTCTTTCAAGTGGTGATTGATGGATTTTTTTCTGTTTCTGCTTTCTCCCCTTGTTCTAATGCTTCAGGACAATTTTCTTTAATTATTTCTTGTATTATTGTATTGATTCTTTTTTTGATCATAGCTTTCAGGTAGTCTGATTATTCTTATGTTTTCTGTTCTTGATCTGTTCTCCAGATTGTTTTTCTTATAAGATGTTTCACTTTCTCTTCTGTTTTTTCATTCTTTATATTTTATTTTGTTGTTTCCTGATCTCATAACTTTGCTAGCTCCCCCTTGCATAATTCTAATTTTCAAGGTGTCATTTTCTTCCTTAAGATTCTGGATCTCCTTTTCTAATTGGTTGTCTTTCTTTTCATAATCTTCTTGTTTTTCTTGGATTGTTTTTTTATTTTTATTTTTTAGTTTTTTCTCAATCTCTTCTGATTTTTAGTCTTTTTTACATTCTTGGGCAGGTGACCATTTGATGTTACTCTTTGGGGTAGAAGAGGGTTTCTTTGCTTCAATATCCTCCTCTGAAGATGAACCTTGGTCTTCTCTATTCCCATAGTAACTCTCTATGGTTGGATTCTTTCTCTTTTTTTGCATTTTTTTAAAAATAATAGCTTAATTTTTGTAATCATCTCTAGTCCTGGGTCCTCAAATCTTCGGTTCTCCCCCTCTAGCCTGGAACCAAAGCCAAACCTCTAGCCTCCTGTAAGTGTCCACAGCCAGGGGTGTCCTGCCTCATGGCCTCTGTACTCACTGGGTGTGTGCTGGCTCCTTGCCTCAGTGCTCTCCACAGCACAGCTAGGTCTGGTGTTCCTTGTCAGCAGAGATTTCCTTGGTCTTCCTGGGCTCAGATACCTCACTGTACTGGGGGTAAAATTTCCTGTGGCTGGGGCCCAGACAGCTTCCCAAACCAGCCAACCGCGACCCTAGCCTGGAGGTGCTTACTCTTCACTGGGACCAAACTTCGTCCTGGGATTTTTCTTCTGATCTCAGATTGCCTATTCTCAGATTGTCCCTGTTCTTATTTTTTTATCCCCCCCAACTCCCAACACACACTTTGTTTGTCCTGAGGCTCAATTTTATCTCTTTTGTTGGGGGAAATCTTGAGAACTTGGAATTTTCTCACCTACTCTGCCATCTTCCCAGAATCCTCTCCCAAGCAGCTTACATTCTAATGGGGGAAGACAACATAAAAAGGGAGCTGAAAAGGAGGACAGGAGAATGAAGGTGCCAAGGGCATGATTTTGAAGTCCAGAGAAAATCAGGAACAGGCCAGGAAGGGAATGATGGCAAGCTGGTCTGGGCCCCTTCACAAAATGGAGGCTCCAGGAGAAACTCCCCAGTGGGAAAAGTGGGGCAGGCCTTACAGAGGGATGTTCCAAGGTGATTGGCCACAGAAGTGGTAACTCCAGAGTCTGAGGGAAGTTTTAGGATTACTGGCATTGACAATAACAGATGATGTTATAACATTATAAGTTTTTAAAAGGGCTTTATATAGTCATTTCATTTGATTCTAATGATATTCTTGTGAGTTAGGTTCTAGAGTTGTTACTTTGTTCATTTTACAGATGAGGAAACTGAGGCAGACAGGGGTAAATGACTTGTCCAGGGTCACATAGCTGGTACATGTCTGAGGACAGATTTGAACTCAGGTCCTCCTGAGTCTAGGCCTGGAGCTCTATCCACTGCACCACCTAGCTGCGAAAATAAATGTCCATCAATTGGGGAATGACTAAACCAACTGTGGTATAGGAATGTAATGGAATGTTACTGTGCTATAGGAAATGATCAATGATGAATACAGAGAAACATGGACAAACTTAAATGAATTGATGCAGATTGAAGTCAGCAGAGCCAGGAAAACAATATACACAATGACTACAACAATATAAATGGAAAGAATAATCACCACAAAACATGAATGTTGCAAAATTATAAAGAATAATCCTGGCCCCAAAAAAGACCCTCTCCTGCTCCCCAATCCTGTGCAGAGTGGGGAATCAATGGGCAGGGAATGTTGCATCTATAAAACTGTTTCAATATATTGGTTGGTTTTGCTGATTTTTTTTTTCTGTTCTTCCTAATTTTTTTTGTTTTTAGAAAATTCTTGGTTCTAAGGGTTGGTAGGTGTCTTGTAGGGGGAAGGATGAAAGGGGGAATCTATGTAATATAAAGACAAAAGATATCAATAATAATTTATTTTTTTATAGAAAAGAAAATCTCCCTGCTGGAATAAGAGTGGGGAGTAGGATCAAGTGGAGGGTGTGGCAAGTGTGGACTTTGATACTGGCTAGGTCCTTTGAGTAGGAAGAGCTAGGTACTATTGGTATTGTGTTCCTAATGCCAAGGAATATGGGAAGCTAAGGAATGCAATCCTGCTATAATCTTAGTCCTACCGTGTAAGGTCAGTAGTAAGTAAAGAGTAGTCACTAGTCCACACACTGCTGCCTTTCCTTCTGCTGGGCTGAAATAAGACCCAAGAATTTGGGATGGTGCTTCCAGGGTTCTGTGCTAAAATGAAGGGAGGGGAAGACCCTGACTGGGTAATAGAGGCCATTCTCTGCCTCATTTCTTAGTCATTGAATGGGCATTGCCTCAGTCAAACAGACCTGGGAAAGAGCTTAGCTTAAAAAAGCCAAGGTCTCCCACCACATCCAGGGCCATCACCAGTCATCCTGATCTATATCTTGCTACTAGACCCAGATGGCTCCAGAGGAGAAAGTGAGGCTGGTGACTTGGCACAGCTCTCTCTCACTTAAATCCAATCCACTTGTGTGTCATGGCATCATCTTCCTGATGTCATGGTCCTCTTCGAGAAGGAAGAACAAACAACGACAATAGCTAAGACAGGGAAAGGCTACAGAGCCAGCCAAGCTACTGACCCTAGTAGCAAATGATTGGCCCTTTTTCTGTACTCAGTGGTAGGCCAATGTCTCCAGAGGATGTGACTCAATGTCTTCCCAAACATTCATGTTCCAAGTGCCTTTACCTTTACATCTTCTAGTGAGGGCACAGTAGTTGAAAGTACTAGATAAGGCTGTGGCAATAAAATTGTTCTTACATACTTCTTACACCAAACACAGCCCTGCCTCCCAAAAATAATACCTGTTAGAGCTACAGCTGGCCCTAGTTCCTTGCTCTGTTTGGTGGAGGTTGGGGAGGCAGGAATGCAGTGGGCAGAGGGTGTGCCTGAGAGTGTTCGATAAAGTCTATACTGAGTGTCACAAATGGACAAGGAGAAGTTATCAAGATTCCTCTCGGAGCTCTGCCCCTAGTACCTAGGGCATATGAGTCAGTTAACAAGTACTAATGTTTGTTTGTTTGTTTTGCTTTTCGGTGAGGCAATCAGGGTTAAGTGACTTGCCCAGGGTCACACAGCTTTAAGTGTCAAGTGTCTGAGGTCATATTTGAACTCAGGTCCTCCTGACTCCAAGGCCACCTAGCTGCTCCGTCAACAAGAACTAATGAAGCAACTAATATGGGCCAGGCACTGGATAAGCACTGGGGATGCAAAGAAATGCAAAAACAGTTGCTGCCAGAAGCCTTAACCCATAAGCCCTTGACCCATAAGCTAGCTACTATTAGCCATGGCTTAGCTGAACTGTGTGTCCTGAATAGAACAACTTGTACAAATGTCACAGGGATCTGAAGAAAATTAGGCTAATCCTAAAAGAACTAAGGCTTCATGGATTGGGCATTAACTAAAAAAATTATAGAACATAGATATAATGGAATGTCACTAGGCTATAGGAAATGACAGACATGACAAATGCAGAGAAGCATGCGGAAGTCTTACCTGAAATGATATAAAGTGAAGTAAGCAGGGCCAAGGAAAACAATATGAGAAGGCACCTCCCTCTACTCCTTCACAAACAGGGTTGGGAGGTCCACAGGTGTGGAGTGTAGCATATACATTCAGATTTTTTTTCAATGTATTAATGTTTTTAAAAAATTCTTTGTTATAAAGGATGACTCTTTGGGAGAGAGAAGGACGTATGCAGGGGGAAATTTGGAAGGTATAAAACCAAAAGCTAACAAAAATTGATTTTTAAAAATGACTATATTCTGGTTAAATTTTTTAAATAAAAATTGACCATGTTGTCCTTCCATGTTATTAATAAAAGGATGGTCATTTGGCCACCTCTCTTAGACCAAAGACAATCATGGGGGCGGCCTCAGTTTATATACTCTTCAAAGAGTAGGTGTTCCTCCGGGTGGCAATCAACTCCATTGGGTTAACATAATGGGAGGTGGGCTATATAATGAGAGCCTTAGAGTGACATCATGTTGTCTTTGGACTGACTATTTCTATATCCTGACCACTCCCAGCATAGGAAGAATGTATGCCCCACCCAAGCCTGAGCCTAACACAGTAGCTACTCTATTAGGGTCAGGTGTTAGTACCAGTTCGTTATCAGCAATGTCCTTAGAGACTGAACTTTTAAAATCAGGACTTTAGAAAAAGGAGAGAACTCTGGATCTCCCCAAATTATTGGTAATTAATAATCATTCCTGTCCCCTCTCTCTACCAATCTATAACCTTCATCTCCTTCAAAGACTGGCTTAAAACAACTTCTTCAGGGCTACTCATGCCTTAGGCACTGTTGAAATTGATTCAAGTTGTTCAGAATATACCCTTTCTTTGGAGAAGTCTCCCTTCTAGTTTATACTAAGGTAAATTTGGGGAATAGGAACAGATGGAGGGTCTATGTAGAATGCTCCCACTCTCTATATATGTACTTACTATGAGACTCTATAAATATATTCTTTGGTGGTTCTATTATGCAGTAGTTCTTTTTCTCAACTAGACTGAAACCTCCCTGAAGGTAAATCTCTTGCCTTTTAACTATATTGTACAACTCTTATTCCACCCCACATCTCAACAATAAAGGACTCTGTTCATCAACAGATGCATTTTGATAGTTAGCTATTCAACAACTGAATGCCACTGGTAGGCCAATATTTCTTACCCTTCTGGCCACTCCTTACACAGCTCCAGATATCACTTGGCATATAAACAAGGATGTGCTGGAGTCAATTTTAAACTGTTACATTTTCAGTGTGAGCATCTGCATCTTGGAAATCAGCAAACTCCCGTAAATAAGGACTTGATATACTGTTTTGTCAATCGTCCTGACTTCAGAAAGTGATGGAAAAAATGTTAATGCAGATCAAACATAAAAGTATGTCCTTTGGACCGCTGGTTGTTAAGCATTTACTAGCACACCCAGTAAGCTGGCTACTACTAGCCATGGCTTAGCTGAACGGTGTGTCCTGAATAAAACAACTTGTACAAATGACACAGGGATCTGAAGAAAATTAGGCAGTAAAGGCAGCCAAGACATCTTTGTCCCCTAGTCCTCAAGTTTACTCTGGTCAAGAATGAAGGGAACTCTTACTTAGCGTAGACTTCAGGCAGGGAGAATATTGAACCAAGTTAACCCAGTGCTTAGCAATATATTGTTACTATTTTCATGACCTTCCTGGTTTTGACTCATGCCACAGGATTGTTTTACTGTAGAAAATAATAGCTGGCATCTACACATATGTTGCCTCATTTGAGCTTCACAACAATCCTGTGAGACACATGTTTTGCTGCCTGCATTATCATCTTCAATGATAGGTTGCATGACAGATACAGAAACTGAGGCTCAGAGAAGTTAAATGAGTTGCCCAAGATGGTACAACTAGTGTCAGAGATAATATTCTCTTTAAAAAATTTATTTAGTATTTTATTTTCCCCCAGCTATACATAAAAACAATTTTTGACATTCATTTTTAAAACTTTCAGTTCCAAATTCTCTCCCTTCCTCCCTCCGCATCCCCCCATTGAGAAGGCTAGTAATTCAATATAATTTATACCTTTGTAGTCATGTAAAACATTTCCATTATCAGAGACAATATTCTAACCAAGGTCTCCTAATGACTCCAAGTCCAATACTTTTTCCACTATATCTTCCATGCTGCCTTAAGAAACCTTTTTTATTCATTGACAAGGTTGATGTTCTTCGGAAAGAGTGGCCATGCAGTATGGAAGATTCGAGGTGACAGGTAGGGGAGGAAGAAGGGAAAGAGGAGGGGACGTCTTCCAGACATGTCTGCTATTTGCTTTTGTGCTTAAATAAGATGCTATCAGGCTGGGTTTTGGCTTCACCATCAAATTGTTTTCTCTCCCCAGACTAACCTCCAATTATTCAAACTAAATAAGTAGCATCCTCTACAACAGTGGTATCTAACTCAAATAGAAAAGGGGCCGCTAATCCATATATAAGAATCCTCATGGTCTGCATGCTGATGTAATTTGAAAATGTAACATTAATTTGAAACTCTGTCCAAAGAGTTAGAAAACTGTGCATGACCTTTGGCCCAGCAATATTACTACTAGGTCTTTATCCCAAAGAGATCAAAGACAAGGAAAAAAGGACTTATTTATACAAAAATATTTATTGCAGCTCTTTCTGGGGTGGCAAAGAATTGGAAATTGAGGGGATGCCCATCAATTGTGGAATGGCTGAACAAGTTGTGGTATATCATTTTGATGGAATGCTATTGTGCTATAAGAAATTATGGGGGGGGGCAGCTAGGTGGCACAGTGGATAGAGCACCAGCCCTGGATTCAGGAGGACCTGAGTTCAAATCCGGCCTCAGACACTTAACACTTACTAGCTATGTGACCCTGGGCGAGTCACTTAACCCCATTGCCTAGCCAAACAAAAAAAAACAACAAGAAATTATGAGGGAAATGGTTTCAGAAAAACCTGGGAAATTTCATATAAACTGATGCAAAGCAAAGTGAGCAGAACCAGGAGAATACTGTAACACAGTAATATCAATATTGTAATGATAATCAACTATAAAAGACTACTTTGATCAATGCTATGATCCAAGACAATTCCAGAGGATGAAATGATGAAAAATCCTATCCACCTCCAGAGAGAGAACTGATGAACTCTGAGTGCAAATCGAAGTAAAATTCATTTTCACTTTTTATTTTCCTGCTTTTTTGCAGCATAGGGAAATATGTTTTGCATGGTTTCACACATATAATTGATATCGTATTGCTTGCCTTCTTAACAGGCAGAGGAAGGTCTGGAGGGAGGGAGAGAATTTGGAACTCAGAATGCAAAAAATACCCCAAACCTATTAAAAATAAATAAATAATGATTTCTTTAAAAAGACATCTGTTCTCTGTGGGGCTCTTTATGGGGGTGTTGTATCCCAGGCCTGAATAAGGTATTTGTTGCCTCTGCCTTACAGAGCTAGAGATAAGAGAACATCTCCTCACTTGGGGAGAAACTTGGTGTCACAAGCACACCTCAAAAGTTGGAAGGTACAAAAACCTCAAGACATGATGTAACAGACTTACTCTAGTTTTGTCTGACTTTTCCTCTTGCCTCAGCCTCAGGTTGAAAGAGGTGTTGACTAAAACATGTGTATATTCCTATATATGTATGGGTGGGCATGAGCTTCTGTCATCCATCCAGCCTGGTGACCATGGGAAATGTTACTTCACATCATTTTAAGGACAGAAAGTAGGATCTGAGAGCTGGGCCAAGGCCGCCCAACCGGGTCTACTCTGCCAACCCCCAAAGGTTACAAAGAGTTCCAGGAGAGGCTTCCACTTTCTCAACTCCTACTCATTTTTCACTCCCTTACAGTTTGTCTTCCGTTTCTGTCATCCAGCAGGAACTGCTCTCTTTAAGGTCACTAATGATTGATTATTGCTAAATGCAATAGCCTGTTCTCATTCCTCATTGCTATTTACCTTACTGTAGCTTTTGACACTATTGACGACTCTCTTTTTCTGGAAACTCTGTCTTGCTTGGGTTTTCTTGATTCTGCTCTTTCTTTCTTCTTACCATCAGACCAATCCTTTATCTTCTTTGAAAGTTCATCATTGAGGCAGCTGGGTGGTGCAGTGTTTAGGACCTGAGTTCAAATCTGGCCTCAGACCAAACGCTTGACACTTACTAGCTGTGTGACCCTGGGCAAGTCGCTTAACCCCAATTGCCTAAAAAACAAAATTATCATTTTAATTTCCTCAACATCTCTTGTATCTTTCCCCTTTCTACTCACACCACAACCACGTTATTCCAGACCCTCATCTCCTCTTGTCTGGACCATAGTCTCTTTCTAATTGGTCTTTGTGAATACAGTCTCTCTCCTGCTCCAATCCATCCTTCACGTGGCTGCCAAATTGATATCCCCGAGTCCAAATATGACCATATCACCCTTTCGCTCAAGAAGCTTCGGTGGTTCTCTGTGCCTTTAAGATAAATATTCCCCCTGCTTTGTATGTAAAGCCCTTCAGAGTTTGGCTCCTACAAAGTGTTAAAAAATTTTTTTTTAAATTTAATACTCTGCATTTTCTTGGCTTAGTGGAAGCCTTTTAAAAATTATTACTTATATGAACAAGAGGAGAATTGGGTCACAGGTATGCTAGCAGATTTCACAGCCACACCGCTAGTAATTTTTTGAGGCAGGATTCGAACTCAGGTTTTCCTGACTCCAGATTCAATACTATATTTATTTAGCTGCCTCCAGTGTGCAAAGTAGGCTGGATTTCGAGCCACAGGTTTTAGGTTCAAATTCTGGTTCTGCCACTTGATAGCTTTGTGAACTCAGACAAGTCTCTTAACCTCTCTGGGTCTCAGTTCCCTCATCTATAAAATGAGGGGTTTGGACTTTATGGCCTTTAAGGTCTCTTCCATCTTTAAATCTATAATCCCATGATCCTAGTGCCCATCATGCAACTTTTCCTCCTACTGGCTGTTCCCATATACAAAATTTCATCTCTAGCCTCCATGCCTCAGCACAGGCTGTGTCCTGTGCCTGGAATGCACTTGACCTTCATTTCCACTTCTGGAGGTTCAGATTAAGTGCCACTTCATACAAGATTTCCCTGGCTGTTAATGCCCCCATGTCTGTGTGTCCTGTGTGTCCTGTGAGAAGACAGCATGGCAGAGTAGATAGAGAGCTGGCCTCAGAGTCAGGAAGACATGTGTTTAATCTAGTCTTTGACACAATACAGGCAACTCTCTAAGAACATAAGGTTCAGAGAAGGTGCTCATCTGCAGTAATAGAGGAATTTTCTCACCAGGAACTCCCTACATTGATGAAATCACAATTCCAGTCTCATCTATAAGGACGTATATGTGTACATGTATGTATGTAGTTATACATATATAGGTATATGTCTATAGGCATATAAGTATGTATAAACATGTGTAATTACATATTATACTATATATGCACGTGTATATACATGTGTATATGTCAGTCAATAAACATTCAGTGGCTCCCTATTGTGCACTTATGTGTATGTATATCTCCTATAATGATATATATTATATATGTGTTTATGTGTCTATTACATATAAAATCTATATAATTATGTATGTATACATGCATATATATAATCTCCTGTATTTCATGAACTGTGAAGATGTCATATATGCTTAGTAGAATATAATATAAATTCCTTAAGGACAAAGACTGTCTTACTTTTTTCTTTTTCTTTTGGGAACGTAGCAGGTACTTGGTACAAAGTATGGGCTCAATCAATGTTTGTTGACTGATTATTGATTAATCTCACCTAACTAATGGCACGGCCCCACCTGTAGACAACAGGTGAATGACACATTTGAACTGAGGCCTTAGCTGTTACTTTTTGTTTCTTTCTCTGATAAATCCTTTACCACCATTTCCCTCAGTCAGTAGGCATGTGTCTTTTGGAATTTTACTGCTGCTGGAGCTGTGCCTGGGGACACAGTAGGTTGTTCAAGCCTGTAGTTGGTGGGTATTGATAGGGTAGTGGGCTGATTGGGGGATGTGTATAAATAATAAAAGTTAGCAGTACCTTAAGGTTTGCAAAACTCTTTCCGCATGTTATTATCTCATTTAATCCCCACAGCTCAGAGCTGGGCATACGCAGTGAAGAGACTACAAGCTTCTCAGGCAGGGAACGTGGGATAATTGCTGCTATGGCAGGAGGCCATTGGCTTTGGGCCTCTGTCCTCATTCACTCATGATGGCAAGTTGCCCTGAATATTAGAACTGAGCATCTGCAAGATGGTTCTCTGAGGCAGGAAATTCATTGCCCAGGTCACATCTATGAGGCTGATTTTGGTGGGGGTGGCATGGATGGAAGCAGGTATAGAGGTCCTGATGCTCAGTTCTGCTGGGTGTGACATCTGGCACAGGGTCCTGGCTGTAATTTGGAAACCATTGCAAAAATACACGGACAGCTGTAGACCTGGCCTCGCTTCTGAATTCCTTTGCGTTCATTATTACACAGTTTCTCCTGGGTTTGCCCCGGAGCTTTTTACCACAGTTGGAACTTCCCAGGCAGTCATTCCCATGGGTAGCTGGCCCAGAGGTTGCAGGTTAGCTTCTCCTGGGCCTTGATGAACAGCATTTCTGACTGTTGCTGCATTCCTGATAGCAATATCACGCAAAGAATGTCGTAGCATCAATATAACAGGCAGCAAGCCCATTCACATCTTAAACTATTAATTATTTAATTATTAATCCACATTGGGGTTCCCAGGCCTGAAGGAATTCTCTCTACCCTGCTCCCAGATAGCTGCATGCTGGCAGATGCTTTCACTGACATTCCAGGTCATATTTAGGCAGCTTTCACTCTTACTGCCAGATATTATTATTATTACTATTACTATTATTATTATTATTATATTGTTTATGATAGCCAGAGGCATGAGCCAACTGCTGTGATTTTTTAAAAATGGTGATGGGGGGGGGAAGTGTTTTTGTTTTGCTTAGGCAATGGGGGTTAAGTGACTTGCCCAAAGTCACACAGCTAGTGTCAATTGTCTGAGGCTGGATTTGAACTCAGGTACTCCTGACTCCAAAGCCAGAGCTCTATCTACTGCACCACCTAGCTGCCCCCCCCCAAAAGTGTTCTTAAATCACCTTCATTTCTTAATATATTCCTCACTCATCTCTTGCTATTCATCCTTTATTTCCCACCTCTATTCCTGGGTAACATCCCTTTTAACAAAAAAAAAAGTGTTTAAGATAGAGAAAAAAGACATTCAACAAAAAAAGCAAAAACATAAATTACGTCTGACAATTTATGCAATATCGCATGCACAGCCCTCCACCTCTGTAAAGAAGGGAGAAAGGTGTAGTTTCTCCATTCTTCTCCAGGGCCAAGCTTCTTGGTCATTAAAACCACACAACATTCAGTTTTGATTCTTTGTTGCTTCTATTTACATTAGTGGAGTCATGGTGTATATCATGGTTATTTTTTGGGTCCTCCTGGCTCAGAATGAACGGAAACAGTAACTGTTTCTCTTTTGGCCAACAACCCTGAGAGTCTTCCCCTCCAAGTTTGATTTTTTTATTATTATTATTAAAGGGGCCATCCTTTGACTCACTTCTTAAAGAGGCTTCTTCATTGAATGGGCATTGCCTCACTCAAAGTGAGAACCTGAAAAGACCTTAGCTTAAAAGGACCAAAGTCTCCCACTGCATCCTGGGCCATCTCCAGTGGGTGCTGATAGACATCTGGCCACTGGACCCAAATGGCCATGGAGGAGAAAGTGAGGTTGTTGACTTTGTGCAGCCCTCCCTCACTCAGATTAAAGTCAATTGTGAGTCATGTCATCACCTCTCTGACGTCATGGTTCTCTTCAAGGACAAAGGACAAACCATATAACAGGGTCAAGTGATCTAAGCCCCTGTGTTAAGGGGAGGAAGGAAATGTTCTTTTCCAAGACGTAGCACAGCTTCAGTGTCTGCTCCTTTTCTACAGGTAGGAACATAGGAACATAGCTCTTGAAGAGATTCTGTCCTGTGGTATAAGAGCAGAAGGCCAAAGAAAGGGACAAAACACTGAAGAGAACTTCCTAGTACCAAAAAACATCTTCCTCCTTTTGATATCTTTCAAAATAGGAACAGGAAACACCTCAAATATTGTTGATTTTTATATCTCTCATATGTTAAGGGCTGGTCACTATTTTGTAAGTCTCTTTTTTTTTTTATAGAACTTAAACATTTCTTCCTGAGAAGCCACGTAGCCCCTTGTTCAATTTAGCTAACTTGGTCACCTCCTTAAACAATGAGTGATTGTTCAAGTTTTCCTTCCTGTGACTGATGAGGGTTTTGATGTCTATGTTTCCCAACTACCATCCATTCATCCACCATGTCCCTTTTTAATCCCTTTACTACTTGGACATAGAGACATAGAATCACAGAATCTCCAAATTGGAAGGGACCTCTAAGGGCCCCCAATCCAATTCATACCTGAACAAGAATTCCCTCTACATTATAATCAACAATGAAGTAGTGCTTGTTTAAAGACCCTTAATGAGGAGGAACCCCTTAACCTCCTGAGACAGCTCATTACATTTTTGGACAGTTGTAAGCGAGCGTGCTGGTAGATGTTTAACAACCATCTCTTCTTTCCCTTCCTCCCTTCACTCCCTCCCAAAAAAAGTACACAAGACAAACATTTAAGTTTAAATCTGCATTATTAACATCTTGTCTATCACTTTCTTAGGTCTAGAAAGTCAACAAAACAACAAGTCAGATTTTGATTTTTAGTGTTTGCCAATTACTGAGACGTAAATTCTCACACTGAAAATTTAACAATCTGCTCAAAATCCAGTCCAGACTGGCTCTAGTACAACCCTGGTTCTAATTATTGGGAATTTTTTCTTCACAACAAGCCTAAAATTTACTCTTTGCAACTTCTATTCACTGTCTATAGTTCTGTCTCCTGGGGTCATGCCAAACAAATCTAATCTTTCACCCAGGTGAACGTTCTTCAAATATATAAAGATAACTATCATGCCCCACCCTTCCCCCCCAACCAAAGTCCTCCAGCTAAATATCCCCTGTTCTTTCTGTAAATTTGAATGTCAAATGAATCAATCATCCCATCCCACTTAAAGTAACTAACAAAATACTCTAGCCTTGATACTTTTTTTTAAAAAATATGAATTTCTATAGTTTTTTTTACAAATATTTATTCTCTCTCTCCTCTACTGTTTCCCTACCCCAAACAATAAAACAAAACACAAAACTCTCACAACATAGACACATAGTATAGCAAAGCAAATCCCTACATTGGCCATGCCCAAATAGGCGTATCTCATTCTAGATTCTAGGTCTGTCACCTCTCTGGAAGGAGGTGAGTAGAATGATTCATCTTTAGTCCTCTAGAGGACTCATGGTTTATGACTGCATTAATCAGAGCTGTAAAGTGTACATTTGCTCTTCTGTATAATGTTGCTGTCATTGCGTAAATCATTTTCCTAGTTCTGCTCACTTCCCTCTGCATCAGTTCCTAGAAGTCTTCCCAATTTCCTCTTAAACTATCCATTTCATCATTTCCTATGGCACAGTAATATCACATTACGTTCATACACCACAGTTTGCTTGATGATTCCCTAATAGAAAGGCTCCTCTTTAATTTTCAGTTTTTGGCTTCTACAAAGAGAGCTGCTTTAAATTTTTTTTTGTATATATGGGTTATTTTACTTTGATTTCTTTGGGGTTGTTTTTTTTCTCCCTGGCTCAGCTCCTCATTCTCCAGACCTTTCCACCTCTGCCTCAGTGGTCTTCTATTCCTAGAGATGCCTCTGCCCCTGCGGCTCTCTCTTCCAGTTGGTGAGTTCCTCTTCAGAACCTCTATTAGAGGAAGATCTTGGGATAGTCATGCTTACTTCTCTCCCAGCTCTTGATTCTAAGGACTTTTCTGTCTTGCCCCTGCACCAGGACCTCTCTCCCTCATCTCAATTTTTCAGCTACCTTTTATGAGTTGTTTTCCCTCATTAGAATGTAAACCTTTGAGGTAAGGACTGTCTTAATTTTTGTTTGTATTTATATTCACAGTAGTATAATGCCTGACACATAATAAGCACCTAATAAATGTTCAATCTATCTATCTATCTATCTATCTATCTATCTATCTATCTATCTATTTATCTGTCTGTCTATCATCTATCTATCTTTCCATCCATATATCTCTCTCTCTATCTGCCTAGTATTTGCATAGTTAGGTCAAAGGGTATGTACAGTTTATTAACTTTCTTAGCATAGTTCCAAATTGTCAGAATGGCTTGATCAGTTCCGAGCTCCATTCACACTGAATTAATGTACTTGTTTTTCCACAGCATGTCCAATATTTGCCATTTTCCTCTTTAGTCCTCCTTGCCTATCCGGTATAGGTATAAAGGGTACATTGATTTAATAGTGAAGATAGATCTGCAGTCCATGTTAGATGGCTGCCTACTGGAAAAATCCTGGAAACCCTTCAGGAAATACACAATGGAATCATTAGGAACCTAGAGACTCAGCAACTGGTTTGGTTTGGTACAGTTCTTGAGCACAATATACAGTATACAGAACTTGACTCTTTCATCAACAGAATAAGTTAATTATTTTTTTAAATTAACAAGCATTTATTTTCTCTCCCTCTACTGTCCCCCCAGCTGGGGAAAAAAAAGCCAACAAAAAATCTTGTAACATATGCATAATCAAGCAAAACGGATTTTTACAATGGCCATTTTTTTAAAAAAAATGTTTGTCTCAATTTTTCATCTTGAGTCCATCACCTCTGTCTCTCAGGAGGTATAAATAGAAAACATCTTCCCAACTGCTCAGGGCTACCCCTAGAACCTTGAGGGGAGACATCATAGCCACCCTTAGGGGACCTATCCTCCCTGTGCAAATGGGAGTTTAGAAGAGTCATTCCAGAGAGCAAGCTACATTTCAGGGCATCACTTGAGATAAATATTGGGCCCAGACCATCTGCTCCACTTTAATGCACCCTCATATGCCATGGAGGGCAGCTATATGGCACAGTGGATAGAGTGACAATCCTGGAATCAGGAAGACCTGAATTCAAATATGACCTCAGACACTTACTAGCTGGGTGACCCTGGGCAAGTCACTTAACTCATCATCCGTAAAATGGGCTGGAGGACATAGCAAACCATTCCAGTATCTTTGCTAAGAAAACCCCAAAATGGGATCGCAAAGAGTTAGACACAACTATAACAACTGAAAAATAACAAAACATATGCCATGGACATGAGGACCTTCACTATCCTTGTTACTTTACTCTGGACACTGCAGCTTATGGATACTGTCCTTCCTAAAATTTTGTGCCCAGAACTGAACACAGTCCTCAAGATGTGGTCTGATTAGAGTAGCCGACAACGAGACTGCTACCTCCTTATGTATCTCACTCAGTGCAACCTAAGATTGAACTAGCTTTCTAGGAGATTGATGGGTTGCAATGATTGGCCTATGTGGAGCTTATAATCCATTAAAATTCCTGGATCTTTTTCAGACAAACTATTGTCCAGCCACACCTTACCAATCTTGTATTTGTGTCATTTGTTTTTGAACCCAAGTATAAGATTTTGCATTTATTCCTATTAGGTTTCTTTCTTTCTTTCTTTCTTTCTTTCTTTCTTTCTTTCTTTCTTTCTTTCTTTCTTTCTTTCTTTCTTTGTTTCTTTCTTTCCTTCTTTCTTTCTTTCTTTTTTTGGTGAGGCAATCAGGGTGCCCAAGGTCACACAGCTAGTAAGTGTCATGTATCCAAGCTCACATTTGAACTCAGGTCCTCCTGATTCCAAGGCCAGAGCTCTATCCATTGCACCACCTCACTGCCCCTAGGTTTCATTTTATAGATTTGGCCCAATGTTATAACGTATTCAGATCTTTTGGGATGCTAATTCTATCATACCTTCTACCTTGGTGCCATCTGCCAATTGGATAAGCAAGGTGACTCTACCTTTATATAAGTCATTGATAAAAAATGTTAAACAGTACAGTCCCAAGAACAGAGGCAGCTAGGTGGCTCAGTGGATAGAGTGGCGGGCCTGGGGTCAGGAAGATCTGAGACCTCAGGCATTCACTAGCTATGTGATCTTGGGCAGGTCACTTAACCTCTGTTTTCATTAATCCAGTGGAAAAGGAAATGACTAATTACTCCAGTGTCTTCTTTGCCAAGAAACCTCATATAGGGTCATGAAGAGTCAGACATGACTGAATGACTCACCACCGAGAACAGATCACTGAGGCACTCCACTGAAGACTTCTTCTGGGGGAGTCAGAGTGGGGCACTTGATGAGCCAATCATTGTGATCAGAAGCAAACCACCTCATGCCCCAGGCCAGACTCTTTAGGACTAACCCGATCCAAACCGCATGGTTAGATTCCGGATAGAGAGAGGCAAGTACCCCAGCCCCTGGGGGCTCAGTAGAGAGGTAGCCCAGTGCCAGACAAACTCGAATGCTGCTCTTTGAGTCAACCACACCCTCTTTCTTTTCCGTAAAGGAGAAAAGTTATCAAAATAGAGAGCTGTACATAGATGAAGGGGTGGCTGGGTGGCTCAGTGGATAGAGTGCCAGACCTGAAGTCACGAAGACATCTCCCTGAGTTTAAATACGGTCTCAGAAACTCATTATCTGTGCGACCCTGGACAAGTCACTTACCCCTCTTTGCCTCAGTTTCCTCATCTGTAAAATGACCTGGAGGAGGAAATGGCAAACCACCCCAGCATCTTTGCCAAGAAAGCCCCAAATGGGGTCATGAAGAGTTGGACACAATTGCAAATGACTGAACAACAGTAACGCATAGATGAAATATTCTGGGTACATTTCTGTACTCTATAGCTTCACTTTTTGTCTGTCGATAAGCCTCTGGACCTGGTAGATAGCATCTTTAACTAATTTCTCACTGATCCTGCTTGCCTTGAGCTGGAACTCATATCATTCAGTTTTGCCTGCAAAATATAATGACTTTTAGTTTATTTTCTTCCCTGCTCCTTGAAAATAGTTCACTACCTTCTCTTTAGTTTTGAACTTTAAAAAAAAAAACACAACTCTCCCATGGTTTAAGTACTGTAACCGTATAGAGTTACCCCTCCTAATCTGATTTGGAAAATGATTTTGACATGCTAATTTCCAGTGGAGTGGGACAGAATTGTAGCCTTGTTCTTCTCCCAGCTCTCCCTATCTCCCTGAAGAGAATTGCTTCTGCCAAAAAAAAAAAATGATAGTGGGGCTAGTAATTGGTGTTGTTAAGTCATTTTTCAGCTGAGCCTGACTCTTTGTGACCCCTTTGGGGGTTTTCTTGGCAGAGATACTGGAATGGTTTGCCATTTCCTTCTCTAGTTCCTTTTATAGATGAGGAAACTGAAGCAAACAGGGTTAAGTGACCTGCCCAGGGTCACACAGATAGTGAGTGTCTGAGGCTGGATTTGAACTCAAATATTCCTGACCCCAGGCCCAGCTCTCTATCCATTGTGCATCTAGCTGCCCCATGGAGACCAGACAAAAAAGGAGGAAAGGAAGAAGGAATATTTGAGAAAAGGAGATCAGTAGTAATAAGGGGTTTGCTCTTACCTCAAATTGGGAAGATGACCCCCCCCCCAAAAATGGACCAGCTTACATACTTGTGCTCATCTTATTGTAGATGCTTTGTGGACTCAACAGTCATGCTATGATGCTGAAGGTAGCCATGAAAAACGTCAAGAAGCTAGAGTGAAAGAGAATGTCATCCTCTCATTTTTCCATAGTGATTTGATGTGCAGAGAGGAAATGTTCCCAGGTCAAGGAGAAAATATTGCAAGCAGCCAGAAAGAAACAATTCAAGTATTGTGGAAACACAATCAGGATAACACAAGATTTAGCAGCTTCTACATTAAGGGACCAGAGGGCAAAGGAGATAGGATTACAACCAAGAATCACCTACCCAGAAAAACTGACTTCAGGGTAAAAAATGGTCATTCAGTGAAATAGAGGACTTTTGAGCATTCTTGATGAAAAGAACAGAGCTGAATAGAAAATTTGACTTTCAAATACAAGACTCAACTGGAACGTGAAGAGGTAAACAGGAAAGAGAAATCATAAGAGACTTATTAAGGTTGAACTGTTTACATTCTTGCATGGAAAGATGATATTTATAACTAATGAGACCTTTGTCAGTATTAGGGTAGTTGGAGGAAAAAAATTATATGTATGGATAGATAGATAGATAGATGATAGATAGATAGATAGAGGGCACAGGGTGAGTTGAAGATGAAGGGGTGATATTTGGAGAATAAAGTTAAGGGGTGAGAGAGGATTATACTAGGAGAAGGAGAAAGGGAGAAGTAGAATGGGGTACATGATCTCACACAAAACAGACAAGAAAAGGTTCTTACAGTGGAGGGGAAACAGGGGAAGGTGAGAGGAAATGAGGGAATCTTATTCTCATAGGATTTGGCTTAAGGAGGGAATAACATACACACTCAATTGGGTATGGAAATCTGTCTTACCCTACAGGAAAATAGGGGAGGAAGGGGACAAGAGAGCAGGGGGATGATAGAGAGAAGAGCAGATTGGGAAAGGGGTAATCAGAAGGAAGCACTTCTGAGGAGGGACAAGGTCAAAAGAAAGAATAGAATAAACGGGGGGGGCAGGATAGGATTAAGGGAAATAGAGTTAGTTTTTCACAACATGTCTACTATGGAAGTGTTTTGCATAACTGCACATGTACAACCTATATTGAGTTGCTTGCCTTTTCAATGAGGGTGGGTGGGGTGGGAGGAAGGGAGAAAATTTGGAGCCCAAAGTTTTAAAAACACATGTTTTTTAAAAAAATGTTATCACATGCAACTGGGAAATAAGAAATATAGGAAATGAGGTACAGAAATCTATCCTGCCCTACAGGAAAATAGAAGGGGAAGGGGATAAGAGAAGGGGGGAAGAGATAGAAGGAACTAGGGGAAGGGGTATTCAGAATGCGTGCCATCTTGGGGTGGGGGAAGGGCGAGATGGGGTGAAAATTTGAAATTCAAAATCTTGTGGAAATAAATGTTGAAAACTAAAAATAAATAAATGCATATATATATTATACATATATATATATATTATATATATATATATATATATATATATATATATATATATATATATATATATATATATGTATGTATAAAGGGGCAGCTAAGTGGTACAGTGGATAGAACTCTGGCCTTGAAGTCAGGAGGACCTGAGTTCAAATCTGGCCTCAGACGCATAACACTTCCTAGCTGTGTGACCCTGGGCAAGTCACTTAACCCCATTGCCTAACCAAAAAAAAAAAAAGGCATACAAAAGTAGTCAGAGAATCATCATGAATTCCAAAAACTAGTAACAAGGGGAAAGGAAGGAATGGAAGGAGGAAGGGGACAAACATTTAGAAAGTGCCTTCTATGCACCAGGCACAGTGCCAGCAGAGTTTAAATGACTTGCCCTGGGTCACACACAGTGTCTGAGCATTAATTTAAACACAAGTTTTCCTGTCTCTAGGCCCAGTTTTCTATCTACTGTGCCATTTAGCCACCTATTAGCAAATTATAAAGGCTTCATATTTCCTCCAATGATTTATAGCAAGCTACTCCCACTACCCCATATGACTAGTGATTGACTAATTGTTTTCTAAGTACCTGTGTGAAATGATTCATATTCAAAAACCCAATAGAGACACACTTCTCTTTATCTTAACTGTTGCCTCTGCATGTTATGGCTTGTAACAATAACTGGAATAAACATTTTACTAACTAAATTATAATGATGTTGGGTTTTTTGCCACAGCAGCACAAACTGGAGAAAACCAATAATGCAATGTATGAGAGCAATTGTCTAAAAAAGAGATCCAGACAGGCTAGATTGATGGGCCAAATGCAATAAGAAATTTGATAGGTAAAAATGGTAAGCCCTATATTGTGGTTTAAAACAAAACTGACTAAAAAAAAAATACAGATTGGAAGGGACAGGGCAGACAACAGTTCACTTTAATTTTTTTGGTGGATTTTAAGCAAAGGGATTTTTTCCCCCTTTAATAGTAATTTTTTTTTCAATTAGATGTAAAGATATTTTTCAACATTCATTTTTGTGAAATTTTGAGTTCCAAATATTTCTCCCTCCTTCCTTTCTTTTTCCCTCCTCAAGAGAAGTAATCTGATATAGGTTATATATGTACAATCATGTTAAATATATTTCCACATTAGTCATATTGTGAAAGAAGAACCAGAACAATAGGAAAAAACCGCGAGAAAGAAAAAACAAAAAACAATGAAAAAGTAAAAATAGTATGTTCAATCTGCAAGAAAAAAGGAAAGAAAGAAAGAAAGAAAAAAGAGTCAAGGAAATAGACTCTCCTTTCAGAAAAGCTACCAAAAAGTGAGCTGTGAAATGTTTTAGCCCTTTTCTTTTCCCTTTGTTTCTCCCCCTTGGCCTTCCATACTGACTACAGCGAGGAAGGGGAAGGGATTTTTCCCTTCCTGCTTCTGCCCCAGGAGCAGAAAATTGCAACTGGCAGACATACATGACAAAGGTCAGCTTCCTGTGCTTGTCCAGGTGGCCTGTGAGGAGGAGTTCACGGACCTGGAGCTCCAGGCTCCTTCCTACCTTTGTTTCCGTTTCAGAGCACAGACTATATTTTTCAGCATTTCAGGATGCTCCTTCGTCTTGGGTGTTATCCTATGGGTTAATCCTGAGATCTGGAGTTCGTGAATTTGAGGGTTCCCAAAAGACCGAACTAGGGTTTCCCAAGAGAACTAGAGTTTCACTATTCAAGAGTCAGGTGCCATTCTCTGAAAAGAGATTTATTAGCATCCTTCTGGGAGAAGGAAGATTAACCTCACCACTCAATACCTGAAGGATGAAATTCATGGAGATTGCAGGGGTTGGAGGGTGGGGGGTTGAGGCTATGGAGAGGAGGGGCCAGAGATAATAATAATAATAATAATAATAATAATAACAATAAATAATAATAATAATAATAATAGCTAGCATTATATATCACTTTTAGATTTGCAAATGCATTGTACATGTGTTATCTCATTTGATCTTCACAACAACCCTGTGAGATCGGTGTTATTATTATCCCCCTTTTATAGATGAGGAAGCCTGAGGTAGACTGAGAAAAGTTAAGTGACTTGACTAAGATCACATGCTAATGAGTGTCTGAGATGAAATTTGAGCTCAGATTTTCCTCACTCCAACCCAGGGCTCTTACCTAGTGTTCTATCTAGTAGCCTTGCTGCTGCTATGAGTTGTTTAAATGGTCCAAAGTGAATAGGAAGTATTTGTCCAGCAGTCCCCTAAAATGTGTTTTATCTTTAAGGGGGTAGACTAATGAATCTAATGGCCTATTTCTGTGCTTAATGTTTTTGTATCTGTTCAACAGAGGCAATGAATCCATTATGTCATAAATATTCTGTGGTGGGTAAAATAAAGGCTGTCTCTTAGCTCAGGGCTGTATTGTACTGCATAGTGCCTATGTAGAATTTGGGGAGCCTGTTATCCATTTTGTGGGGAAACATTTGCTGCTCTTGAATCATTTTCAATCATGTCTGACTTTTCCTGACCCCATTTGGGGTTTTCTTGGCAAAGATACTGAAGTGGTTTGCTATTTTCTTCTCTAGCTCATTTTACAGATAAGGAACTGAGACAAACAGGATTAAGTGACCTGCCCAGGGGCGCACAGCTAGTAAGTATCTGAGGTCAAATTTGAACTCGGGTCTTCTTGACTCTAAGCTTGGCACTGTATCTACTGCACCACAATATCTAAGCTTTATTCAAATTTCCCTGAAGTTTCCAAATTGAAGGCAAGAGCCAGGGAGAGATAATATTCCTTTGGAGTCAGCTTATAAGATCAAACCCAGTCAACAGAAACCCAGAGACTTTTGTTGAATGATGGTGGGAGGGAAAAGTGGCATTATGCAGTGCATTATGTGCGTGTGACTTTCTGGTTCTTCTGATCTCATCTGTATCAACACATTTAAATTTTTCTGTATTTTTAATGTGTTTTCTCTTTATCATTTATGTGGCTCCATAACATTCTGTTGTTCTTCAGTTGGACACATAGCATTCTGTAAAATGAGAATAACAGGGGCAGCTAGGTGGTGCAGTGGATAGAGCACTGGCCCTGGAGTCGGGAGGACCTGAGTTCAAATCCAGCCTCAGACACATAACACGTACTAGCTGTGTGACCTTGGGCAGGTCACTTAACCCCATTGCCTAACCAAAAAAAAAATGAGAATAACAGTAGAACCATAAAGTTGTTAGTAGGATCAAATCTGATCACATATCTAAAGAACTTTGTAGACCTTAAAGTTCTACATATGTGCTAGCTTTTATTATTATATATTTTCCCATATAATGTTTTGTTATAGAATAGCTATGAATATCTTTGTAGGGTCCTTCTTTAACATAAGCCAAAGCACAGATTTGGAGAGAAATTAGAACTACAAATATATATATATATAAAACTACAAAATGCATTAAAATATCTAGAAATTAAGCCACATACATATAAAAAATTCATATAAATACAACTTTAAAACATTCAACAGAAATAAAGGGAAGCATAAATAATTAGAGATAAGACATTGCTCATGGCAGCTAGGTGGTGAAGTGGATAGAACACTGGGCCTGGAATCAGGAAGACTCATTTTCCTGAGTTCAAATCTGGCCTCAGATACTGTGACTCTGGACAAGTCACTTAACACTGTTTGCCTCAGTTTCCTCATCTGTAAAATGAACTAGAGAAGGAAATGGTAAACCACTCCAGTATCTTTGCCAAGAAAATCCCAAATTGGGTCATGAAGAGTCAGACATGACTGAAACAACTATACAACAAACACATTGCTCATGGTTAAGCCATGCCAATATCAACCATTGTAGAGATAGGTCCTTTTTTTTTACCCGTAACTTTTTTTTATGTTTTAAAGACATAGTCCTAGCACTGGAACTGTTGGATCAAAAGCCATGAGTTCTGTAGCTCATTCCATATCGCCAAACTGCTTTCCAAAATGTTCGTGTCTGTATTCCTACCGGCAATTTCTTAGAATGCATATTCCTTCACAGGTCTACTAACAATAAAAATTAACTTTTATTGTTGTTATCTCTGCCATTGTAGTGGGCAGAAGGACATATCTTAGAGTTGTCTTGATTTTCAGTTTTTCAATTACCAGGGAGTTTGAGCATCTTTTAATGTTTTTCCACAAAACTGTTATTCTACATTTTCTTCTATCTCATATCTGTGTATAAGATATTTTGAACCTAAGTGTATGACTTTATATTTATCCCTATTATATTTCATCTTATTACATTAAGCTTGTTGAGATCTTTTTAAGACCCTGATTCTGTCAGTCCATGAGTCGCCTGTCTCTCCCAGCTCTGTGTCGTCTGTAAATTAGAAAAACCACTTGTTGAAAGGTATTATGAGATGGTTAAAAGAACACTGTATTTATTAGATAACCTGCGCCCACAATGCAGCTGTTCTGTTTATTAGTTTTGCAACCTCTGGCAAGCCACTTAACATAGATCTTAGTTTCTTCATCTATGAAATGGGGATGATAATAATAGTTACTATTCTTACTTCACAGGTTTTCTGTGAAGAAAGAACCACTTTTATCATGAGTCAATGCTGTGAATCAATAGTTAATTATTGTTCTCTGTAACTGATTCATCAGATAATTGAATCTTTCATAAGATACAGCATGTGCATCATCTTCTGCCTTGTAAAGAATGCCCTCGAATGAGCCTATAAATTCTCAACACTGATATGGTAAATGCATTAGGTTCAGGGTTTCCAAATCCAAATGCTGATCCCAGTCATTCCTTATTTGTTTTGCCCACTTAGACACAGAACCACAAAGTTCCCAAATGGGTTTATGCTTAACAAAGGTTTGAATGAGAGGTGGGGCAGAGTAGGTTTGAGTAGGAAACTTTTGACTTCTGGTAAGAATTAATTCATTAATAATTATTTTTGTTGAATGAAAAAGATCCTCAGATCAGGCTTTTCCACTTTAGCACCTTGAGAAATTTCAGTGAAAAGGAGAATCAAAGTTCCAAAATATGTGTGCCCCTACCCTCTAGGCAGGTTCCTTAAAGTAGTGGTGTTAAATTCAAATAGAAACAGGACCCTCTAAAACATACATAAGAATCCCTGTGAGCCGCATATTGACTTAATTCTAAAATGTAATACTGTGTTTTATTGTATTTTTATTTATTTAGTCATAGATTTCCTAATTATATTTTAATCTTATTTGGGCTGTACTCAGAGTATTGTGGGCCACATGTGGACTGCAGGTTGGATGTTTGACACCTCTGCCCTGAAGGGACAGCTCTGTGATGCTGTGTGCTGGCAGGGAGACCCCTGATTAGCTGAGAAACTTCTGGAAAATGGAAACTGAAGAGAGAAAGAGAGAAAAAAAGGGGGGGAAAGGGTCAAGGCACAGACTTTGAATAGTAAATAGGAGACTGCCTGGAGCCATAAGCATGTTTGGAAAAACCTTGATTTCCATTGGCTGCAACCCCAGAAATTCCCAAGAGTTAACTGGTTAGGTAAGATGACAGTCCTGTTGGAGCTGAGATTTCATTTTACTCTTGGGTTGCAGAGCTACCTAACTTTTAGGTATTCCACTGTATGGCTTTCCTGATTATTGTTTTATTTGCTTGCTTTGATGGATATGTTTGCAGGTTCTCCACAATAGTCTTTTGTGTAATAACCATATGATGTAATAACCATTGTTGTTTCAGTCATGTCTGACTCTTCATAATCCCATTTGGGGTTTTCTTGGCAAAGATCCTGGAATGGTTGCCATTTCCTTCTCCAGCTCATTTTCTAGATGAGGAACTAAGGCAAACAGGGTTAAATGACTTGCCCAGGGTCACACAGCTAGTAAATGTCTGAGGCCAGACTTCAACTCAGGAAGAAGAGTCTTCCTGACTCCAGGACCAACTCTCTATCCACTTCCCCACCTAGCTGCCCCACATGATAGGAGAAGAAGCTAAACTAACTAAGCTTAAATCATTAACTTCTAGGTCTGGGTTAGAACCACCTCCCCCCGGTACCCATTGGGAGATAAGGGTGGGTTGAGAAAGGAGTAATTTAGAACAAATAGGAAAAGTAGCTTGTATCTTGAACTATAAAAGAATCAAAGCCCTAGACTTCAATTATCTAATTATAATAGATATCATTCTAAGCACAATACCCTTCTTGAAGTTGGGAGAGTGAAAGAAGGATTACCCAGCCATGGCCATCCTCCTACTATCCACAAAGGTGAAAATCAAGTCTCTTCGGAGACATGGGGTGGGGCATTTCCATATCTATCAATAGATCCACCCTATACATGGGACATCTAAAAAAAATCCCAACAGGAAATGTCCACATGAGCATTTAAATCTTTGCTAAAAATACAAAAATATTCACAGTTGCACTTTTGGTGTTCACAAAGAACTGAAAACGAACAGGTATCCATTGACGGGAAACAGCAGAACAAATTGTGGCCTGTGAATAGACTGTAATGTGAAAGTTCAACAAGAAGGAAGGAATATAAGAAACATGAGAAGTTTTGTGAGAACTGATTCAGAGTGAAATAAGCAGAACCAAAAGAATAGCATGTACAATGAATGCAATAATGTAAATGAAAGGTTACTTAAAGGAAATGAACAGTGAGTAATTGGGAAAAAAAACCCAGTAATGGTAATGAAATATGTCTCCTCAGTAGAGAGATAGGGAATTATGAAGTCAGAATGTTGCATTTAGGGTTGGACACGATTGCTGTATTAGCCCAATTTGCTTAGCCATTCCCTAATCAATAAATATCTGCTTTGTTTCCAGTTCTTCTGTGCTGCAAAAAGTACTGCTATAAATATTTTGATGTATTTGAGATCTTTCTTTTTATCTTTGACCTACTTGGGGCATATGCTTAGCAGTAAAATCTCTGTCAAAGGATTAGGTCATTTAGTCACTTTATTAGCATAATTCCAAATTGCTTTTCAGAATGGTTGGACCAATTCAACACAGCAATGCCAACAATGTATCTGTTTTCTTGTATCCCCTCTACTACTCATAACTTTCCTCTTTTATCATCTCTGACAATTTGATGGTGTTAGAAGAGCTTCAGAATTGTCTTAATTTGTATTTCTTTAATTATTAATGATTTTGAGCAATTTTTCATATGGACATTGACAGCTTGGAACAGTCCAATAACTGCTTTGAGAACTGTATATTCAAATCTTTGTCCAGTTAGCCATCAGGGAATGGATAAACAAATTGTGCTGATAAAGTGATCACTTCTGACCACACATGCAACATTCTGGTCTCATTATTCCCTATTTCTCTACTGAGAAGAGGGAGACATATTTCATCACATGTTATTCGGGACCATTATTATTTTTTAGATACATCAGTGTTCACTTCCTTTCAGTGATCTTTCATTTGTATTATTGAAGTCATTTCGCTTGCTATTATTTTGGTCCTGCTTATTTTCACTCTGAATCAGTTCAACAAAATTTTCCATGTTTGTCATATTTTCTCCTTTCTTGTTGAACTTTTAATGTTACATTATGAATTTTTTGAAATTTAATTTAATTCTTTGTTACATTTTAAATTCTGAACTGTATCCCTTCCTCCTTCCCCATCCCATACTAGAGAAGGCCACCATTTGACACAGATTTAGAAATATATGTAAAACATATACATACTTCTATTTATTAGTTCTTTCTCTGGAGATGGATAGCATCTTCTTTCCCAGGTTCTTTGTAGTTGATTTGAGTATTTATAATACTCAGAATAACTTAGTTGTTCACAATTATTCTTCAAACAATATTGCTGTTACTGTATACAATGTTCTCTTGCTTCTGTTCATTTTACTTTTCATTATTTCAAGCAAGTCTTTCCATGTTTTTCTAAAAATCAACCAGTTCATCATTTCTTACAGCACAATTTCTTACATTTCTTACAACAGTATTCCATCACAATCATATACCACAATTCGTTTAGCCATTCTTCAGCTGATGGGCATCCCCTCAGATACCAGTTCTTTGCCACCACAAAGAGAACTGCTATAAATATTTTAGGATATATATGTTCTTTTCCTTTTTCCCCCAATCACATTGAGAAACAGACCTAATAGTGGTATGAATACATAGTTTTATAACTCTTTATCACTCAGATTGCTCTCCATAATGTTTGAATCAGTTCACAGGTCCATAGTGTATTAATATCCCAGTTTTTTTACATCTCCTCCAACATTTGTCATTTTTCTCTTCTATCATTTTAACCAATCTGATAGGTGTCAGGTGATATATCAAAGCTGTTTTAATTTGCATTTCTCTAATCAGTAAAGATTTAGAGCATTTTTCATACGACTATATATAGTTTTGATTTTTTTCTTTAAAAAACTGCCTGTTCATATCCTTTTACCATTTATCAATTAAGGAATGACTCATATTCTTATAAATTTGGCAAAGTTCTCTATATACTTGAGATATGAGACCTTTATTGAGAAACTGTCTATAAAATTTCCCCCTAGTTTTCTACTTTCCTTCTAATTTTGGCTACATTGGTCTTATTTGTACAAACCCTTTTTAATTTAAGAAATCAAAATTATCTACTTTATATCTCATAAGGCTCTCTGTTTCTTGTTTATTCATAAATTCTTCTATCTATAGAAGGATGTGTTCTATTATTTTCTTATGATATCATATTCTTATGATATCCTCTTATTTTCTTATGATATCTACCTTTATTTTATATCTAGATCATATATCCATTTTTTATCTTATCTTGGTAAATGGTGTAAGAGATTGTTCTACTTTTCAGTTTTCCTAACAATTTTTTACCAAATAGTGTACCCCAAAGCTTCTTATACATTTTCCCCATTAATTCCTTTAATAGTCTTGGCTTTTTGTTCTTCCAAATGAATTTTATTATTACTTTTTCTAGCTCAATAAAATAATTTTTGGCAATTAAATTGGGATAGCATTGAATACACAGATTAGTTTAGGTAAAATTGTCATTTTTATTATATTGGCTCTGCCTACCCATGAATAATTAATATTTCTCCAATTATTTAAATCTAATTTTATTTGTATAAAAAGTGTTTTATAATTATGTTCATGTAGTTCCTAGGTTTGTCTTGACAGGTATACTCCCAAGTATTTTATACAGTCTACAGCTCTTTTAAATGAATTATCTTTTACATCTCTCAGGGTTTTATTGGTGATATATATAAATGCTAATGATTTGTGTGAGTTTATTTTCTATCCTGCTACTCTTCTAAAATTATTAATTGTTTCAATTAACTTTTTAGTTGAATCTCTAGGATTTTCCAAGTATATCGTAATATCATCTGTAAAAAGAGATAATTTTATTACCTCTTTGCCTATTCTGATTCCTTCAATTTCTTTTTCTTCTCTTAATGCTATAATACAGTACTGAATAATATTAGTGATAATGGATATCCTTGTTTCACTCCTGATCTCATTGGGAAGGCTTCTAGCTTATCCTTATTACAAATAATGCTTGCTGATGGTTTTAGGTAGATGCTTCTTATAATTTTAAGGAAAAAAATCCATTTATACCTTTGTTTTCAAGTGTTTTTAATAGGAATGAGTGTTGTATTTTGTTTTTTCTGCATCTATTGATATAATCATAATTTTTTGGTTATTTTTGTTATTGATATAATCAATGATGTTAATAGCTTTCCTCATGTTAAACTATCCTTGCATTCCTGGTTCACATGACAAATTTGAATCAAATACTTATATATCTCCTTATCAGAGAAATTTACCACAGACATTTTCCCCAGTTACTTGTTTCCCTTCTAATTTTCACTACTTAGATTTGTTTATGCAAAAATTTGTCAGTTTTATTGATGTAATCCTTGCTTCAAAGTCCATTTGCATAACACTTTCCTCATCAAAATTCCCATCTTGTTTTGCCTAAACTAAGAGATAAATGGATTTGTCTATACCTCCAGGATAGATACAGAGAACAAAATATCCTTAGAGGACAAGTGCTGTAGTGGTGTAATCATTGCTTCAGTTGTATCAGTTCTGTGGAAGAAATTGGTGGAGGCAAAAAATTAGGGCAAACAAGGAAACCCGAGACTAGGAAGAGCTGAAGGAGTATTATTCTTTCTGATTGCTAGTCTGGGGTCTTACCCTTACACCCTATGAAGGAAAACACCAATAGTGCAGGTTTTCCAGGGACAACCTGGGAACAGCCTTAGAAGTAGAAATGAGATAATCAGAGGAAAGGGACATTGAGCAAGAGAAAATTGGATGGGCTTGATATTTGATGAAGACACGGACTTGATTTGGTCTGAGGATGTCTAGGGGCAGCCTTTGAAACAAGAAGTGAAGAATTTAGCCCTGATAAGATGGGACTTCAATGGTGAACAAAATAATGGGAAGACGTATCTATTTAGTCATGCAATTCCTTTTTAAAAAATGTGATCTGGATGACTAAAGGTTAGCCTGCCCATACCTTCCACTCTTAGTCACCTCTCCATAAGCATCTATCTATAGCAAATAGAGATCATTCCACAGAGAAAAATGCTCACAAAAATGAAACACAAAAAGAACCCATTCTTTCTTAGCTGAACTAGAAGAAAAAGGATTCTGGGTTTAACTTGGGTCCATTGACGACTTGATTTGGTCTACCATTTCTTTTAGGACCAGAGCACAAAGGCCATTATTTTGTAAGGAGAGGGTGTCTCTATGCTCTACCTCAATTAATGAGCCAGACAACTCAATCAATGGATATGATTAGTTTTTAATGTGTTAATAAGATGAACCTATGCCCTAATATCTATACTTAGAACAAATGCATCTTTGAATCATAGAATCAATCAGGTAATAAACGTAAGTAGATATTAATGAATTTCCCTACAAATACATAAATAATTTTTTGATTAATTTGGGAGGATTATAGGGCTTTGACCACTGGATGAACAAGACAATGCTAAACAGGAAACATCTTATGGCCATCCAACAGAAACATCCTGTGATCATCCAACAGAATCAGTCGTACCTCTTGGCCCTATGTATGAAAGTAGCCTGTCTCTCGCTGAAAAAGACATTAGGAAAAATGTCTCAGACCAAGACCACAAAGATAAACTGGGACAAGTGGACATGGAGAGAGAGTTATCCAAGGGAAGCTTTGTGAGAACACTTTTGAAGGGAGAAAGGAATTTTAGTACCAGAAGCTGTGAGGAAAAACAACTCCCATGAGCATGACCCCTTGCAGCCAAGAGAAGTGATAAATATAGACCCCAGAAGAACACAGAACCTCAAGGGCTCAGCAGTGAGCTATCCCCAAGAATACTTCATGAAGATTCCCCAAAGGGAGAAAGAATGTTCAGTACCAAGAGCTGTGACTTACCTCTTTGCCACACATGTTCACTGTATGTGTATACTATTGTACTCTATGCTTGAGCTCATTCCCGTGGATGTTTCAGGACAGTGTGCTCCAAGTGTTTGGGATTAATGTTTTATACTAATTATTCTTACTATTCCTTATTAGTAAATACCTTTTCTAAAAGCTAATTAAGTATAATGGCTGATTGTAAATGGTAAGCACACTGTTGGGTGTTCATGAGTTATAGTGTCAAAAGCATGGCCCCAGAAGGTTATCCTTAGAAATCCTTAGGGTGGGGAAACTGGCTCGGAAAACCACAATGTACCAGGGCATTCTCTGGCATCCAAGTCTCCCAGTGCTTCAGCAAAACTCTGGGAAGCACAGCTCCAATGGGGAAAGTACCAGGTGGAGAAATATCCCACAGCAGCAAAATATCCATCTGCAAGGAGCCAAAGAAAGCAAAAGGAAAGGCCTGGGTGAGCAGGTAACCTCCAGGGGCCAGACTACCCCTACCAGACTACCCCTAGAGTTCCAGTGTTGCTGATTCCAGCCCAACTCCAGGTAAGCTGCCAGAACCCTACAGCCTCCAACTGCCAGCATCAGAGACCCCAGCACACAAAGCCAGTAACCAGGCCCCTGGCTCCCTGCACAAGAAGCTTGGGTCAGTGCCTCCTGCTTCCCAGCAGGACAGCTCAATATTTTTAAAGGCCAGGAAATAAGCAAACGCCATGAGCAAAAAAAGAAACGTACCATATATTCTTATTATGAAAACAGTGAAGATCAAGACAGAAATTCTGAAGAGGACAACACCGTCAACAAACCCTCATCTGGAACCTGAAAACGGAACATGAACTGGTCTGAAGCCCAAAAAGCCTTCTTGGAAGAGCTCAAGAAGGATTTTAAAAGTCAAATAAGACAGGTAGAAGAAAAATTGGGAAAAGAAATGAGAAGTATGCAAGAGAGAGTCAATAACTTGGAAAAGGAAGGACAAAAATTAGCTGAAGAAAACAATTCCTTAAAAAGCAGAATTAGGGGCAGCTAAGTGGTGCAGTGCATAGAGCTCTGGCTTTGAAGTCAGGAAGACTTGAGTTCAAATCTGGCCTCAGACACATGATACTTACTAGCTGTGTGACCCTGGGCAAGTTACTTAACCCTGATTGCCTCACCAAAAAGCAAAAAAAAAAAAAATTTAATTAAAAAAAAAGCAGAATTGGTCAAACAGAAAAGGAGACACAAAAACTCACTGAGGAGAAGAATTCCTTAAAAAAATGAAATGGGCCAAATGGAAAAGGAGGTACAAAATCTAATAGAAAAAAACAATTTGTTAAAAATTAGAATTGGGCAAATAGAAGCTAATGACTCTATGAGAGAGTAAGAATCAGTCAAACAGAAACAAAAGAACAAAAAAAATAGATGAAAACTCATTGTTAAAACAACTGACCCGGAAAATAGATCCAGGAGAAACAATTTAAAAATTATTGGTCTACCTGAAAATCATGATGAGAAAAAGAGCCTGGACAGCATCTTTCAGGAAATCATCAAGGAAAACTGCCCTGAGGTCCTCGAACCAGAGGACAAAATAGCCGTAGAAAGAATCCACCAATCACCTCCTCAAAGAGATCCCAAATTGAAAATGCCAAGGAATATGGTAGCCAAATTCCAAAATCACCAGGTCAAAGAGAAAATACTGCAAGAAGCCAGAAAGAAACAATTTCAATATCATGGAATCACAGTCAGGATTACGCAGGACCTTGCAGCTTCCACATTAAAAAATTGTAAGGCGTGGAATACAATATTCTGTAAGGCAAAGGAGCTTGGATTACAACCAAGGATCAACTACCCAGTGAAAATGAGCATAATCTTTCAGAGGAGGAGATGGGACATTCAATGAAATAGGGGAAGTCCAAACCTTGCTGATAAAAAGACCAGAGCTCAACAGAAAATTTGATCTTCAAATACAAGACTCAAGAGAGACATAAAAAGGTAAATGGGACAGAAAAAAAAACAAACCATGTTATTAATAAGGGCAAACTGTTTATATGCCTACAAGAGAAGATGACACTTGTAACTCTTGAGAACTGTATTGTTATTACACCATTTTAAAGGGATATACATAGAGGGGGTGGGTATAAGTTGACTTTGATGTAATGATAAAAAAAATCTAATCAAGTGGGTTAAATGAATCTAAATAAGTGAATTAATTTGATCTAACTAAGGGAATGTACTGGGAGAAAAGGAAAGGAGGCGGCAGACAAGCATAAATTACCTTACAGGAAAAGACACAAAAACCTATTACAGTAGAGGGAAAGATGGGAGGGAGATAAGCATTGTTGAACCTTACTTTCATCAGATTTGGCTCAAGGAGGGAATAACATAATCAGGTATAGAAATCTAACTTGCCCTATAGGCAGTAGGAGGGAAAAGGGGAAAGAAAAGGGAGGGAAGAAGTAGTAAGGGTAAAGGGGAAGAGAAGGTAGGGGACTAATAAAAGGGAGGCAGGACTGAGAGAGGTGGTGGTCAAAAACAAAACACTAGTGAAGAGGGAAAGGGAGAAAGGAGAAAGAAAGGGGAAGCTAGGTGGCACAGTGGATAAAGCACCAGCCCTGAAGTCAGGAGTACCTGAGTTCAAATCTGGGCTCAGACCAAACACTTGCCACACTTACTAGCTGTGTGACCCTGGGCAAGTCACTTAACCCCAATTGCCTAAAAAAGAAAAAAATCACAAAAAAAAAGAGAAAGGGGAAAGAAAAGGATAAATAGGGGAGAAATAGGATGGAGAGAAAGACACAGATAGTAATCATAACTGTGAATGTGAATGGGATGAACTCTCTCATAAAATGGAAGCAGATAGCAGAATGGATTAAAAACCATAATCCTACAACATGTTGTTTACAGGAAACACATTTGAAACAGAGGGACACATACAGGGTAAAGGTAAAAGGCTGGAGCAGAATATATTATGCTTCAGCTGAAGTAAAAAAAAAGCAGGGGTAGCAATCTTGATCTCAGGCAAAGCAAAAGCAAAAATAGATCTTTTCAAAAGAGATAAGGAAGGAAACTACATCTTGCTAAAAGGCACCATAGACAATGATGTAATATCATTGCTAAACATACGCACCAAGTGGTATAGCATCCAAATTCTTGGAGGAGAAGTTTAGGGAGTTACAGGAAGAAATAGACAGCAAAACTATGCTAGTGGGGGAGCTCAACCTCCCCCTCTCTGAAATAGATCAATCTTTTTTTGTGGTTACAAAATAAACAAGAAAGAAGTTAAGGAGGTGAATAGAATATTAGAAAAGTTAGATATGGTAGACTTGTGAAGAAAATTGAATGGGGATAGAAAAGAATATACTTTTTTCTCAGGGGTACATGGCACATACACAAAAATTGACCATGTGCTAGGGCACAATCCAATACAAAAAGGCAGAAATATTAAATATATCCTTTCCCGATCATGATACAATAAAAATTATATGTAATAAAGGGCCACAGGAAGATAGACTAAAAAGTAATTGGAAACTAAATAATCTAATCCTAAAAAATGAATGGGTCAAACAACAAATCATAGAAACAACCAGTAACTTCATTCAAGAGAATGACAATAATGAGACAATATACCAAAACTTATGGGATGCAGTGAAAGAAATCCTTAGGGTGGTAGCAGCCACCTTCTGAAATAACACTACGAGTATGAGTGACAAGTTAGGGGAATACCCCAGTGAGAGTGTTTTTACAGCTTATTTGCTTGGCTTCTTGTGCCCCCAAAGTCCCAGAGTGCTGTATAGGTCTTCTGTCTCCCCATCCTGAGATTATGCATTACTTTTTCAAATGAGGAGAAAGGATTCACAGAAAAGGAAAATAACTTGCCGTGCATTAGCTAGAAATCCTGAGACAGACCTAATAACTCTCAGGCAGGCACCGAAGCCATCAACCTAACCCAACCATGTACCTCGATCTGCCCCTTCAAAGCCAACCACAAGAGGGAAATAAAGCCATGTGGATTGTTTCAAGAAAGAGAGACTTTGCTCTAATTCTATTCTCAATAAGTAATCTTTTTAGTCATAGTTTGGTATTAGTATAAGTTAAGGAGGAGGAGAAGGAGGAGGAGCAGAACAGCAATGAGTAGATGAACAAGAAGAATAAGGAAAAGAAGAAGGGAGAAGAGGAGGAGGAGGAGGAGAAGAAGAAGAGTCTACATTTACATAGATAGAAAGGAAAAGTTCCTGGAGAGTAAGACCAGTCTAAACTGAGAGCATCTGTTAAAGGATGGCCCTGAAGTATATTCAGAGGTGATATCTGGGAAGAGGTTAAATAGCACACCCTGGGTAAACAGTACATAAAGGACCTTGTGTGAGGAGTGGGAAGGAGGCTGGGCTCTGTAGCTACAAAGCAGTCCCTTTGGTATGACTCTTCTGACTCTTCTAAAGGAATGCCTCTGATATGCAGCAGTTTTCCCTAGTAAATTGTGTCTGGTCTGCTTTGTCAGAAATTGTAGTTAAGCCTCCTCCTTCCTATCCATCTTCTCTTGTTTAAATTCTCAGTGTAACCTTGGGTCAAAAGAAGGACAATCTACCAGTGCTATTAAATATCTTAGCAGCACCACTTCTGTCCTTTCGGTGGAGAAAGGGATTATAGGCTTGGTCATGGACTTGGGAGTTGCCTGTGTGTGAGAGGTCCTTTTTGGTCCAGTGTCCAAGCAAAGCTTGAGCCTTGCACCTTGGGCAAAGAGGCAAACAGGATTACTGACTTCAGTTTTTAGCCTTTATTGGGACTAAAGCAAGTTGCTCTCCCTCTCGGCCTCAGTTTTCACATCCTAGAATATGGGTTTGATAATATAGAAATCGTGAAGGTGAGTAACTCAAAAACATTGACTAGATCTATATGGTGCCATGTCTGTAAAACAGTTGCCAAAGGCGTCAGCCCACTAATAGGAATATCTAGAACACTTTACATATATTATCACATTTGATACTCAAAGCAGTCTTTGAAGGAGGTGTTATCTTCATTTTACAGATGAGGAAACTGAAACTGAAAGAGGTTAAATGAATTGTCTAGTTAGTAAACATCTGACGCAGGATTTAAACTGAGGTCTTCCTGACTTTAGGTCCAGCTCTCTCTCCACTCTTTCCCCTCTCCTGTGTCCCATTCCACCCCCATGTTACTTCGTGGGTTACTTACTATCTCCTGAAGTCCTCGCATGAAGTACTTAGACCCCAGAAAAGAGAACAAATAATGGCCACAATGAGGAAGAGCCTGAGTGGATGAGGTGGAAGGAAGAAGGGCATAGAGCAGGGACCGTTTCTGAGGTGTAAATATTCGCTTTGAAAATTTAACAATGGGCTTTCCACAAGCTGGTCTGAGCTGAGTCCAGCACACCCCCTGGGACAGTGGGACCATTCCCACATCATTAGCAGTACTACTGGTATTCTGTGTGAGCTTTCCCCTCAGATAGGAACTTTAAAACACAGAAATGGGGCATCGTCAGTTAGAGAAGAATGGGTTCCAGCAGAATTGATTGGCAGGAGCTTGACCTTCTTCAGGATCCCCACTGGAAACTGCACAAGTGGGGAGGAAGGTCATGTCAAGTGATAGGGAGGCTGTAGAGCCAGAGACTAGTGTCCTTTGAACCTGGAGCTCTGGGAGTCCAAGAAGGCTTTATAACACTGAATTATCTGGACTTATTCCTTTGGGCCAGACACAAATATTGGAAGAATCTCAGGTAACTAAGTGTCTCCCGTTGTCTCCAGATACCTAGTAATCTGGTCATATAGGCATTTTTCCAGTTGTCCTCAGTGTCGATTGGCCAACCTTGGCCAGTACAGTCTTGTGGTACTCCCAAACAGACAGATAAAGACCAGGATGTCATGAAGACCTGGATTTAAGTCTTTCCTCACACATGAAGCATACACACTGCCCATGTGATCCAAAGCAAGTTATTTAATCTCTCCCAGTTCTTCCAGGCAGCCCTCTAACACTACTAGCTGCAGAACAGTTGCCAATGGGCATTGGTAGACAAAGTTTCCTTAGCCAGAGTTCCACACACCAATGAAATCACAGATCCCAACGGAACAAAAAACATCCCCAGATAACGGCAAAGAGCCCCAAGGTTCCAATTCCGAAGCTAAGCAATGCGCCCTTTGTGAGAGTTGGTGGGGGAAGATCCTATGCGAAGCAGAGTCCCAGGGTGGGAATAAGGGGGATTTCTGTTTCTTTTGAAGGGAAGAGCTGACTCCTTCTCCCATGTAATTTTTCTGGGTTCCAGAGAAATTAATGGATTATACTAGCTATGTACGTGATCAGTCTCATCTTCATTCCAGCAGGGGAAAAAAATAATGAAAAAATCCTGAAAAGGAAATATGAAGCCAGTGTGCATCTGTTGAAGCCTTCCTGTTTCCTTATTTGATACAAAGGTTGTGTTCCTCTGAAGGGCCAGATGATAGGAACACAGCACAATTCACGACAGATCAGCAGCAGCATCCACTGACTTGGGCAGAGCTTGGAGTTGACAAGAAGGTGACTCAGTTCAATCTATTAAGCACCTGTACAGGCCAGCCAGTGTTCTAGACACTGAGATGCAAGCACAAAACCAAGATAGTCCCTGCCCTCAGAGAGCTTACATTCTATAGAAAGGAAATAGCACATAGATGAATGGGTAAATAAAAAATAAATCCAAAGTAGGCATTTTTTGGAGGGAGGGGGCAATCCTAACTGGTGGAATCAGAAAAGGCCTCTTTAGGAGATGCTGCTTGAGCTGAGATTTGAAGGGAGCTAGAGGTTCTGTGGGCAGCTAGGTAGCACAAAGGGTAGAGCACCAGGGCTGAAATCAGGAAGACGTGAGTTCAAATTTGGCTTCAGACACATACCAGCTGTGTGACCCTGGCCAAGTCATTTAACCATGTTTGCTTCAATGATCTCATCTGTAAAATGAGTTGGAGAAGAAAATAACAAATCACTAGTATCTTTGCCCAAATGGGGTCGCAGAGTCAGACATGACTTAACAACCTCACAACAAAGAGGTTCCTAGAGGTAAAGGCAAGAGAGGAGGGCATTCCAGGAATAAAAGCCAGACTAGGTAAAGGACATGGATCACAGAAACATATGCTGTATGAAATCGAAAACAGAAAAGGGCGTATTAGCTGCTGGGGACTGAAGGTGGTTGTGTTGCAAAGGGAGAAGTTCTAATGTGGAGGCAGCTTTGGCTTCAGCCAAGATTCCAGGGATTTTTCCTGGTAGGACTCATCATCTACTTTGTGAGTGTTCACTCAGGCAGCCTGGCAAATAAATATGATTTTCAGCCACCTACCCACCCTCCTTCCTTCTAAAAGAAGGATCTGTCCTGGCCTCTCTTCTCTCAACGACCTCATCAGCTCCCATGTGTTCAGTTATCCTCTCTATACAGATGACTCCCAGATCTAGAAATCTAGTCTTCTTGTCTTTCCTAAGCTTCAATCCCCCATCTAATTCAATGTCCCATCTCTGTACCTTTGCACAAGCTGGCCCCTATACATGGAATGCACTTCTCCCTCACCTCTGCATCTTAGAATCCTTAATTTTCTTCAAAGCTTGGTTCAAATGCCACCTCCTATATATATGAAGCCTTTCCTGATCCCCAGTTGCTAAGGTCCTCCTCCCATACCACACTCCTTTCTATATATTTTGTATCTACTTACATGTATACATGTTTGTTTCCCCAAAAGATTGTAACTAAACTGTTTTATTTTTGTTTTTGTATCATCAGTGTCCAGCACACAATAAATGATTAACAAATGCTAATTAGTTGATTGATTAATTAAAAGGCACACAAAGTTAGCACTTGTTTTCCTCTAGTCACCCAATATGTATTGCTATTTGACTCAGGTGAGTGACAATAAATGAGAAGAATTATCTTCTAAGGACTGGGCAGTGCTAAAGAATGATCAGAAGATTCAGAGTTTTCTAGAAATGGCATCTATTGTCTAGGTAGAGAGCAGAAGAGAAGAGGGAAGATCAGAGTATTCCCAGGCTATTTAGTACTCTTCCACTGATTCAAAAAATGTTTTCATAGAATCCTAGGACGTAGATCTGGACAATCCTTAGAACCGGTGAGTACAACTTCCTCATTTAAAGAAGAGAAAATAGTCAGTGAATAAGCATTAAGCACACTACTACGTGTTAAGTTCTGAGGTTACAAAGAAAAGCAAAAGGCAGTTTCTGCTCCAAGGAGCTCACAGTCTATGTACAATCAAGCTATATACAGGATAAATAGGAAGTAATCAACAGAGAAAAGGCACTAGAATTAAAGGGGATCAGGAAAGATTTCCTGTAGAAGGTGAGAGCTTAGCTGGAACTTGGAGGAAGCCAGGAGGTGGAAATGAGGCCCAGAGAGGTGATGCCACTTACCTGTAGTCACACAGGGAAAGTACTTAGCATAGAACCTGGCACAGGTTCTATGTAAATGCTATCATTATTATTATTTTATGGTTATTATTATTAAATTTCTTTTGACCTCCTCATCTCTAAACTTTACTTTTCCTGTATTGTGGGGGCTATTCTATAGGCCAAGCTCGAAGTTGCTATTCCTGTTTCCAGATGACCACAGGGAAGCTTTGGAGGAGGGGGAGTCTTGAGATACTCATTGCTGAAGGGTTTGGACTTTGAGATGACAGAGAGCCCCCTTATTGGCTGGATATTCAAAAGGAAGCAGCCTGTCCTTGGTTTTCCTTTCTGGCTGAAGATAATGTCAAGCTTCATCAGGACTATCTCAAATCGCTTCTTGAGAACTGGATGTGCTGGGGGTGGCTGTCCTCATCCCATGCCTCAGACCGCACTGTGTTTGTGAGATCAAAGCAGCTAAAACACTTATCCTGCCTAGGCAAACCTGAGCCTGGGTTTGGGATTCCTCTTTCATGTTTGTTTTTCTTCCCTAATCTTGGGCAACAAGTAATAATAATAATAATAATAATAATAATAATAATAATAATAATAATAGCTTGCATTTATATAATGCCTTTAAGATTTTCAAAGTGCTTTACATACATTATCTCATTTGATTCTTACAACAACCTTTGGAAGTACTTGTCCCAAGATGAACCTTCTAAGTTTGAGAGGCCTAATGGCCCTGGGTCTTACTGGGTTGAATTGAATGACAACAGTTGGACTGAAAAGGATCTGGCGTTTTGATTTTTCAGTGGCGTACAAGCTCGATGAGTCAGCAGTGTGATGTGGCAGCCAAAATATAATGTAATCTTGGACTGTGTTAGGAGGGTCATAGCTTCCAAGAAAGGAACTGATAATTTCACTGTGTTCTGCCCTTATGAGACCTTATCTGGAGATTTGTGTTTAATTCTGAGTGTCATGGTTTAAGAAGGACACTGATAAACTGCACTGTGTTCAAAGGAAGACCACCAATAGAGTGAAGAGCCTTGAATTCATGACCTATTAAAATCAGTTGAAAGAATAAGGGATGTTTAGTTTAGAAAAAACATGATAGTTTAACACTGCTATCACATCCCCCTTCTTCTCCCTCAAATCTTCTGTCACGTGCTTAACTCCAGAGGACAGAATCAGGAGCCATGGGAGGAGGTCACATAGATACCAATTTGGGCTTGATGGCAGCAAAACCTTCCCTAACAATTTGGCTTGTCCAAAGGTATGATGGCTTGCCTCAAGAGGTGGTCAGTTCTTCTTCCTTGGAGTTCTTCAAACTGGATGACTGTTCATTGGGTATTTTATGGTGGGAAATTCCTTTGTGTAATGAGTTGGACTAATGGTCACCAAGGTTCCTTCCAACTCTCAGTTTCTCTGATTCTGTGAGTCCCCAGCAACTATTACAGCACTCTTAGGGGACAATGGCCACTTACAAGAGGATTGGGTCAAGCCTGGTCATTTACCAACAGATGTGGACCAAGAGTTGTTTAGACAGCTCAGGATGAAGCAAAATGTAAAATGCCTAATTGGCAGTCCTGCAAACAGCTCTGTGTTCTGATAAAGTTTAAGTAACAGCCTTCTAGAAAATTGTTAACATTAATTTTAAGTTAAGATACCGAATCCTGTTTTAAGTTTATTTTTGCCAAATATGTGTGTGTATCTCGTGTTTAGCATTCCTTTTGTATTAGGAATAAATTATTTGGCTTATACCTAATTCATGTTGTGCATTGTGTATCTTTCTTAGTTCTTTCTGAGGAGACCTAGATGTGAGACAACAAGTAAAATTGTCCCCAGGGCACCAGAACAGGCGACTTAAAGGGAGGCCCTCTCAGTCAGTCAACTAACATTAAGTGCCTATTACCATGCACTGTAGTAAGTGCTGAGGATACAAAAAAAAAAAGGTTTTCATTCGAAAAAGTCTGTGCCAGGATTAAATTTGTCTAAACTGTATGCTTGGTAGAGAACAGGAAGTGAGAGCGGTATAACCCTAGCCCCTGTGATAATACAGCAGTAGTTCTTCAGGGTTAGACCTAATAATTCGAGTGATATGATGATGGAGTAATAATCACAACTAAAATGGGAGAGAAAGGTTCCAAATTCTGGTGATCCCACCCTAGAATGGGCCCAGAATGCCTTAGGAATGCCTGCTTTATTGCTTACAACCCTGGATAAGCACTACATGTTCATTTCTGGTGAAATGCTAGTTTGCTGGGGTTTTTTTTTGTCTTTTGCTGCAATTTCTTACATATCTACAATAGACTTTCTAGTTTTCTGATCACGTAGAAGATAAACTGTTCATGGTGCTTCCTGTACCCCAAAGTATCCATCCATGCTCTTTCACCCAAACTTTTGCTCCTGTTCTGACCAGAGATGCCATTTCAAGAGTGTGGGCTTTGGCTGCCCCCTAGTGGTAATATCTATCTGTCCCAAAACTCCGAAGTGCTGAATCTTGACTTCCTTGAGTATATTTTGAACATCCATGCTTAGAGCAGAAATGGACATTAACATTTGAAGAATCTAAGACCTTGAGGTCTTGATTAAATGCCTTGCCCAGAGTTACACAACTTTAGATACTATTATCAAACACAATGATGGCAACAGTAAGAATGAGAAAATCACTAAAATGAAATCAAACTCTAAAACCTTTGAAAAACCAATGAATGTCCCAGATCATTTTGCTTAATGGTTTTTCTTTGTCATGAATGAAGGTTTAATGAGAGGAAGGAGGGAAAGGAGTGTTTGAAATGACTGATGTAAGAGTAAAAGGTAACAAACATTTGTTAAAAAATTAAAAAGTTAGGGACAAACTCCTTCTTAATAGGAAATGGCCCGGGGTTGTGCTTTGAGGAAACACTTGTGTAAAGACACAATTGCAAGAGATAAAAGGTGATGTATGGGGAATAGCTAGCAGGCCAGCTTGACTGGAACAGAGAGTACGTGAAAGAGAGTGCGGTAATATGAAATGGCTAGAAAGGTGTGTGGGAGTCAGAATGGGGAACCTTAAATGTCAAGATTTGTAATTTATCCTAGAGGCAATAGGGAACCAGGAAAGATTTTGGAGAAAATGTGCAGTGCTTTCCAAATATATTCACTTCATAACCAAGTGTTTTAAGTTAAAACAAAATAAAGCCAAATAAAATCCCTAGTGTGGTCTACCATAGATTTCAGAGGTTTGTGAACTTGGATAGGAAAAAAATTAGGTCTTCATTTTCACTGATCTCTAATTGAATTTTAGCATTCCTTTCTATTATTTAAAATACATTATTCTGAAAATGGGTCTATGGGTTGAACCAGGCAAAATTAAGAGCCCCGGCCCTAGAGTGACCTATGTAGCCCAGTCTTCAGGAACATCTGAGTTCAAATCTTTCTTTAAATATTAGTTGTTCAACCCTGAGCAATACCTTAACTTCCTTGAGTCAGTTTCCCTATCAGTAAAATAAGAATGATGAAAGTCACAAGACTTTTGTGAGGATCAATGAGACAATAGCTACAAAACATTTTTCAAACCTTAAAGCACAATATAAATGTAAACTCTATCACCTATGGCCCAGAGAAGGGGTCCTTCCACAAGGGGGGCTCTAGAGTCACACAGTTTAAGTCTGTCTTGTGACGGACCCAACTCCAAAGGAAAGGTGAGGGTCCATTTCTCTGGATTATCATCCCCCTACAATTTTAGATAATATCTAAAACAAGACATAGATACGGCTCATATCTAAGCTGTCTCTTAAGAGGAGCCTTCTGGGGAAAAGCATTCACTGTTCTAAGTAAAAATCAGGTATAGGACAAAACAATTGACATACATTGTCTCATTTCATCCTCCCAACAACCCTGTGGGATACATGCTATGTTATACCCATTTTACAAATGAAAAAACCGAGGGCATCTGAGGTTGGGCTTTACTCAGAATCACACAGCTAGTAAGTATCTGAGGAAGGATTTAACCCTATGTTTTTCTGTTTCCAAGTCCAGGGCTCTGTGTCACCCATAGTGATATGTAGTGATGATGATGATGATGATGATGATGACAGCTAGCATTTATTTAATGCTTTAAGGTTTGCAGAATGCTTCACAAATATTATCTCATTTTATCCTCACAAACCTCTTATTATATCCATTTTATAAATGAGGAAAGTGAGGTTAAGTGACTTGCCTGGGGTCATACAGTTAATAATTGTCTGAGGACAAATTTGAATTCAGGTCTCTCTGAGTGCAAGTGCAGTGGTCTACTGATTATCTGCAATGTCACCTTGCCGCCACTAACTAGCCACGAAAACACGTTAACTTGCTGTACCCATGGAACTGGAATTTTCTGGCACTAAATACATGCATTTATAAAAAGATATATATGTATACATACATATATATATATATATATATACACATATGTCACACATTTTACCCACATATATAAACTATGCCTACATATCTGCCCCACTTCATCTACTCCTGATTTCAAATCTCTTCCTGGTTGAATGGGGATAGAAGGACTATACCTTTTTCTCAGCAGTATGTGGCACCTACACAAAAACTGACCATGCATTAGGGCATAAAAACCTCATAATCAAATGCAGAAAGTCAGAAATATTAAATGCATCCTTTTCAGATCATGATGCAATAAAATTACATTTAAAAAAGGGCATGCAAAGATAGATTAAAAATTAATTGGAAACTCTCTTCCCAGGCCAAGGGAAAGTATTACATATACTTTCAGGGGCTGCTGTGAAAAAGCTTCTCTGGAGACTTTCTCTGATTACATGCTGCTTTTCTCCATCTTCTACTCTTCAAATTCCCTAATTAGTTTGAAAGACCACTAGACCAAGTGGCAATATAGACAGGCAGTAGCCCTTACATGTGCTTCTGTTCTTTTCTATTTTTTGAGACTCGAAGATCCTTGAGAGTAAAGATTTTTTTGTCTTTTTATCCCTAGCAACTATTATTGTGCCTTTAGTAAATTCTTTTTTGTTCTCTTCTCTTCCATTGATAAAATACCTAGGGCAGGTAAACAAGCTTTGGCTTCCCAATGAGAAGTAAACCAACAATCCAGGGCCAAACCCTGGGCAAAAATTCAAAGTATAAGAACATTTTTTTTTGGATCCTCTCACCTGCCCTAGCTCAGGTGCCTTCTTTTTGCGACCTAAGGCCCCCTACTTCTGGGCTGTACCCAGGGCTGACTTCCTCTAGTCAACTGAATTCAATAAACATTTATTAAATGCCTGCTATGCACAAAGTATATACCAGGGTTATAAAGACAAAAAAGTAAATAGTGAAAAATGTGTGCTAGTGTGGGGACTTACCACTGATTATTTTAGCCCATGCTAAGGAGAATACCACTAAAATTGAGTAGATGAGAATGCCTCATGTATTCACTATATAGTGTGATCGACTCTACTTAACAATAATTTTTTGAAATTAATTATTTATTTATTTTTCATTTTCAATATTCCTTTTATAGGAATAAAATTTTCAGTTCTAAAATTTCCTTCTCCCTCCTCAAGACAGCATGCAAACCTGATATAGACTATATATGTATGATCACATTAAATATATTTCCATATTAGTCATGTTGTGAAAGATGAATCAGAAGAAAAGGGAAAAACTGCAAGAAAGAAAAAAAAACAAAAAAGAGAAAATAGTGTGCTTCGATCTGCATTCAGACTCCATAGTTCTTTCTCTGGATGTGGATAGTATCTTCCATCATGAATCTTTTGGAATTGTCTTGGATCATCGCATTGCTGAGAAGAGCTAAATCTATCATAGTTAATCATTGCACCATGTTGCTGTTGCTATGTACAATGCTCTCCTGTCAACAAGCATTTATTAAGGACCTACTGTGTTCCAGGCACAATGATGCTTACTCTCGGTGATGGGATACAAAGAAAAGTGAAAAACAGTCTCTGCTGTCAAGAAAATCACAAGGAGTTCAAAGAGTTTATTCTCTCTGTGTGTGGGTGTGGTTGTGTACACACACACCCACACACACCCACATATATATATATATATATATATATATATATATATATATATATATCTGTAGATATGTCTATATACAGACACAGTGTCTGTGTGTGTATGTGTGTATGTATGTATGTATGTATGTGTTGTGTGTGTGTGTGTGTGTGTGTGTGTGTGTGTGTACAGGATAAATTGGAGAAAATCAACAGAGGAAAAGTCTCTAATAACTAGCAATCCTGAGAGGGGCAATCAGCCCCTCCTCCTTGAGATTTTCTCCATGGAATTAACTCTAGAGGGAGAAAAGTATTTATAGTAGAAATAACAATGGATTTGGAGTCAGAAGACTTGATTTGTATCCTGTCTTTGCTACTTAATAAATGATATGACCTTGGCCAAGTCAGTTAACTTCACTAAGTTTTGATTTCCTCATCTATAAATGGAGGAAATTAATATTTATATGAAAGAAAAATAATGTACTCTGCCTTTGGGGCACAAGCCTTACATGGACCAATTAATAAAATCATTAAGGTAAATTAAAATTTAATAAAAGAAATTCTAATTCTAGGCACCTTTTGTGAGAGAGGGGAAGAAAAGGTAAAGAAATTCATTCTACTCTTAAAAATCTCTTACACATCCCATTTCCATTTATAATTTACAGTGTTCCCAAAGACAAAATTCTACAATAAGATAAAGCATAGTTACGGATTTTGGGTTAAAGATCAGTTAATGGTTGTGATTCATCAAAGAGAACAGTAATCACCTTTGGGCATACTCTGGAAAATTATTTTCCTGAAATTATTCAATTCCACTCTAACCACTCTCTCTAGGGATTCTTCTTTCAGCTTGGTCAAAGGTGAACCCAAGAGATACTTCTAGTAATTGAATTAATCTTCCTTGTGCAAAAAGAATTTCCTACAGTAATAATGCACAGCAAGAGTAGCAGCATTATGTTGGTAAATATTTAACGACTCACACTCTGGGGAGAAAAATGTATATACAATACACTTCTAAGTTCCATCTGTATCATTAACATTTTTTCCATCACTTTCTTAAGTCTAGACAATCATCAGACTGAGGACTTTTTTTTCCCCATTAGGCAATTGGGGTTAAGTGACTTGCCCAGGGTCACACAGCTAGGAAGTGTCAAATGTTTGGTCTGAGGCCGGATTTGAATTCAGGTCTTCCTGATTTCGGGGCCAGTGCTCTATCCACTAGCTGCCCCAAGTCTAGACAATCAACATAACAAATCAAGCCTTGATTTGTAGCATTTGCTGATTTCCAAGGTATAAATGCCTATGCTGAAAATTTAACAATCAGCCCTCCAGAGCCAGTACAAGCTGCCTCCACACACCACTGGTAACACCATCTGTAGCAATGAAGGGGGAAGGGATAGAAGATAAAGTCACAGATGCTAACCAAAATGGAAAAAAAAAAAAGCATGATATGGATGTGAGCTATTATTATTATACAGAGAGATTTTCCTGAGGAGACCAGTGAACTCCTAGGTGGCTGAAATCACTAGTTTGCCCTGCTCTTGATAAAGTACAACCAGAGATTAAACAGGGGATGAGCAAAACTGGCCCTCCTGACGCTCAGTGCTTGGGTGCTTTGGAGATGATGAAGCATGAGGCTGCTTTTGATGACTCAGTGCTGAAAGGTGCTTTAGGATGACAAAACCATCACTTTATTGGTGACTGAATAGGAAGAGCCAATGATTCATTGAATCTTGAAAAAGGAAATGACTCTCCGCTAGCTTTCTTTTACCTCAGACTTCCTTATGCCAGATAGCTGTCCCATGAGGGGTAGGAACTGGGACCACCCTTCTTCCCACTCCAACAAAAATGGCCGATTTACAAAGAACATGGGTATTAAAGTATGTACTACCAAGGCAAGCTAGAGCTTGGGTTTTAGGCTGCTTCTTCTGTGTCAGTGTTTCTTGGCTTGATCCAAGCTGACTGGGGCACCAGTCTCAAGATGGCCAGGTCCAGGCTTGGAGCTGATCTCGGAGGTCTTGGGTTCATCAGGTCAGAGCTGGCTGATGGCAAGGGAAGGAGTCCTCAACAAGGATTCCAGTGCTTCTAGAAGAACCCAGCTTTGTAACTATTTAGTCATTCATAGAGAGTCAGAGAGTGGGTGAAGACAGCAAGTTTTGGCTTCATTTGACCATGGAAAAGAAATGGAAAAGTAAGTTAAAAACACACTTGTAGCTGGTGAGTTGAGGGAGGTTAGGATTATTTTGGGTCCATGCTTATGACTTTTTATAATACAATACCAAATAATATCTGACAATCCCACCATGTGATGTTTCAAGACACACTTGTCATTCATAGCTTAAATCACAAAAACATTACAGGCTCATAGGACTATAGAATTTAGTTAGCGCCAGAAAGGAATTTTGAGATTATCTCATCTACCACCACCTCCATTTTACAGAAGAAAAAAACTGGAGCCTAGAAGGGTTAAGTGACTTGAATAAGATGGTTTATCTGTATATTAACTATGCAGGATTCAAACTCAGGTTCTCTGGTACTAAAACCCATGTTCTTTTCCCTATATCACAATAAAATGGACGGATGGTGGAAAGTCATGCATGGGCTATGAGGGAAAATACGTATGCCCAGGCACTTTCAATCTTTTGTGATTTTTTGGATCTTTTTTAAGCAAGAGTTAAAAAAGTGATCAAAGCCTTTGGTTTGGTAATTCAACAAATGGGAATGTATTCCAAGGAAATAACGCAAAAGTGAGGAGGAACCCATATTTACACAACTATGTTTACAACACTATTATAGATAAAACCTGGAAATAATCCAAGTGCTCAAAGTCTAAGAAATGTTAGGTAGAGTGTGATATGTTAGAGCAATGCAGTATTGCTATTGAGAGACAGAGTGAGGTCTTGCGAAAAAGACCCTGGGTTCTAGATAAGAGAGCCTGAGATCCCAGGTATGCTACTTACTACTCACTGACCTTGCACAATCACTTAACCTCTTCAGGGCCTCAGTTTCCTCAGCTATAAAATTAGGACTAGGTGACCTCTACAATCCATCCGTTCTTGCTCTAAATCTATGATCCAATGATAATAACAAATATGAAGACATCTCAAAAATATGAAAAGGCCTTTGTTGTTCAGTTGTTTCTGTCTCTTTTGTGACCCCATTTGGGGTTTCTTGGAAAAGATACCCGAAAGGCTTGCCATTTCCTACTCCAGCTCATTTTACAGATGAGGAAATGAAGGCAGACAGGGTTAAGTGACTTGCCCAGCATCACCCAATCAGTAAGTGTCTAAGGCCATACTTGAACTCATAACTTTAAAGTCTTCCTGACTCTAGGCCCAGAACTCTATCCACTGCACCACTGAGCTGCCCAGAAACATCCTTACAAAATAACGTTAAGTAGGATTCAGAAGGAACTATGTAAGGAACATGAGAGTACATGTAGTTGTACAGAAATGGTGCTGGAGGAAGAGTCAGAAGTCCTGGGTTTGAATCGCAGCATTTACTATCTATGTAGCCATTGGCAAGGACCTCACTTTTCTGAGCTTCAGTTTCTTCCCATATAAAAGGGTATGATAATAATACTTTTATTTCCTATCTCATAGAGTTGTTGTGAGGAAAGTCTTTGTGAACCTTAAAATCTTATACTGAAATGAGTTATTACATCTGGACAATCATATGCCTCCAAAGAAGTGAGAGGTTTTTGTTGTTGCTTCCAGGGATAAAATCAATAGTGACAAAAAAATAAACCTCAAATGAAATATTAACCCATGAAATATTAGAAGACTTTGAGGAAGGTCTCCAGCAAATTGGATGATCTTTGGAAAATTTATGGATAGGCATAGATAAAATCACCCAGGATGAGAAGATGTGGTAAGCATCAGTGAACTCCAGGGTCCAGGTAACTCTCCAGTTTCCATCAGCAGCCCTGCTTGGTTTTGACTCCATGGAACATCGTGCCCTGGCACCAGGTACCCCTTGCTTTTCAGTTTCCTTTTATGTATTGTCTTCACCCATTAAGCTCCTCAAGGTCAAAGATTGTCTTTCTTGTTCTTATTTATACAAATAGTGTCTGGTACATAGTAGACAAGATAAATGTTTATCGGATTGAATAGAATGGTTTTGATGTATATACTTTTTTAAATGTAAAGTTGCTTAAACGTACAGTTTTTGAAATGTCTGCATCACACTTTCAACATCCCTAAATCCCCCTTGATCACTGTTGTAGAAACAGAGGAATAACCAGAGAATGGGCCTCACTCCTGGCAGTTCCTCTCCGTCAAGCAGCACCGAGAACAGGCAATGTTAAGAAGCACCAGGAATGGCAATGGGAAAGTGGGAAAGAGGATCCTTTATCCTTTGATAAAGGATGCTTTTGCCTTGGTACACAGGGCAGGCTTTCAGGAGGTGGTGTTGAACCTACTCCTCAGATCGGAATTGATGTGATGGGCAAAGTCACTTAGCTACCAGACATCCAGGAGGACCTAGATCTGTGAATGTGATCATGGCATATCCTACTACAAAGAGGCAGGTGGGAGGGAGGGAAGGAGAGAATAAGTGGTGCTCCTCAGGCCAGTGGCGTCTGGATGTAGGAAGTTAGAGAAGGTGAGGAGATTTAAAAAAAAATAAAAAAGCACAAACCTCCTATCACAGAAGAGGACTTAAAACCTGTACTTCCTTCCTTAGGGATAAATCATGTCCACAGTAGATGGGATTCAGTGAGACAACAGGAGGCCCAGCAAACCCATTTCTGCACACAGATGTTCAAGACACCGTATATAGTTAGAGATACTATCAGTTTCACTGATGCTCAGATTGCATCTGAACCACACTTTCTTATCCAAGTGATTCTTGTCCGTGTTCTCCCATAAATTCTCCACAGAAGATCACTCAACATGCTGGAGAGTTTCTTCAAAGTCTTTTAATATTTCCTAGGTGCAATATGAATTTATTTTTTTTCACTATTGATTTTATCCCTGAAAATAACAAAAGTTCTTTCTCTTTTTTGGAGGCTTATTTGCTGCTGTCTGAGGTGGCTCTGCCAAGGATCCTAGTTCTGGGGATGCTCTCAGCTAATATGCCCTCACCACATTATCCTCCTATGTTTTTCCCCTTGTTAATCAGTAGTCAATAGACAATTACTTTGAAATTGTGCCCAGGCATAAAGGGAAAATAAGGGCTATCCTTTAGGGAGCATTTCTCAGCAACTAGGGCATTGGAGATGAAAAATTCCCACCAGAAAATTGGAACACTAATGTATTGTTAGTGGAGTTGCGAACTGATCCAACCATTCTAGAGAACAATTTGGAACTATGCCTAAAGGGCTATGATACTGTGCACACCCTTTGACCCAGAAATACTATTACTAGGTCTGTATCCCAAAGAGATCATAAAAAAGGGGAAAGGATCCACATGTACAAAAATATTTATAGCAGCTCTTTTTGTGGTGGCAAAGAAATGGACATTGAGGGGATGCCCATCAACTGGGAAATGGCTGAACAAGTGGTAGTATATGGATGTAATTTTGTTTTATAAGAAATGATGAGCAGGTGGATTTTTGAAAAACCTGGAAAGACTTACATGAACTGATGCTAAGTGAAGTGAGCAGAACCAGGAGAACATTGTGCACAGTAACAGCAACACTGTGTGATGACCAATTTGATAGACTTAGCTCTTCTTAGCAATGCAATGATCTAAGACAATTCCAAAAGATTCATGATAGAAAATGCTATCCACATCTGGAGAAAACTATGGAGTTTGAATGCAGATTGAAGCACACTATTTTCTCTTTTTTGTTTTTTTTCTTTCTTGAGGTTTTTCTCTTTCATTATGATTCTTCTTTCACACCATGAGTAATGTGGAAGTATGTTTTAAAAAAGAAAGAAAAAAATTCCTACCAAAGTTGACACCAAAGCAGGCCAATGTTCTGAGCAGGCTTTGCAGGGAGCCATGCAGCACTCTCATCATTAAGACACCAAACTGGGACAGATGCATCAGTCAGCAACTAGGATCTGGCCCAGGGGTTTAGTGACATGGAAGAAGGGACTTAACTTCTGGCCCCCCCAAAATGTCTCAACCTTGTACTAACTCTCTCTCTCTCTCTCTCTCTCTCTCTCTCTCTCTCTCTCTCTCTCTCCCTCTTTCTCTCTCTTTCCCCTTTCCTCCTTCCCTCTCTTCTCTCTCTCTCACTCTCTCTCTCTCTCTCTCTCTCTCTCTCTCTCTCTCTCTCTCTCTCTCTCCTTCCTCTCCCTTTCTTTCCTGAAAGATGCTTCAGAAGTCAGGTGGTTACAAAACTTTTTACCTCTTGGTTATCTACTTCTAAACCTTCCTACTCCTGGTGACAACCTAAATGGACTGAATGCCAAACATCCATCTATTTATGCTTTCCCAGGTCAGCAGCAGATCACTTTGATAGGAGAAGAAGGAAATCCATGATTCAGTGGTTAGTACTGCTCATTCTGATCTCACATACTGTGCCAGCTACCAGTTCTTCCCAGAACCCCTTGGCTCTGCATATTTGCTCTGACTTACCTCATTATAGTTCCTAGAGGGATCAGGACAGAGATAAGGTGATGACTTACTATGACTAGAGACCGTCCTTTACTTCTTCACTCAGGCTTACAAGATACATTGTAAAACGCTACCTGCTCCAAAGACCTCCTTTCCGTATTTTAGTAGTATTCGGTGACAACAATGCTGCTGCTGCTAATAATAACTGGCATTTTCTAAGCCAAAATACAGTATTTTATTAATAATACAGTTAACGCCTCAGGGTTTCTCAACATTTTACAATCTGACTTTCATCTCCTTAAATTAACAAAATATGACAGCTAGAGGGTGCCATGGAGATCATCAATCCGGGCCAACTCCTTCGTTTTATGCAGTGAAAAAGCAAAGCTAAGAGAGGGGACATAACTTGTACAATATCACTGAGCTGGTAAGCAAGTGTTTGAAGCCAGTATTCCCAGTTCAGATGTCTTTCTCTTATAATACTGCTTCTTTAACACTCACCAGATCAGTGATGTCTTTCCAGTCTGCATCCTACTTAATCTCTTTTCAGGTGTTCTCAACACAGAACACAGTGTTCTGCGGACTCTTTTTAAAAAATATTTTGCTACTTGTTTTTCAATGTAATTGGCTTCCTTTCTCATCCTATGCATATTATTTTATGCATTTAAAAACATTCTGAGGAGGCCGTGGACCTTACCAGACTGTCAAAAGGGCACATGGTGCAAAAAAGCTAAGGCATTCAACAGGTTTGACTGCAACTGCTACTTATGCCTCCTAACTGGGGAAGAAGAGCAGCTGACTTAGGCAGGATACTTTTACCAACTGTCTGCATCCTTTTCTGCAGAAAAAAAAGGCTAGAAAGTTAGTATAGCTTTTCCCTATTCTGGTTAGTCTGGTATGTTAGTGTTTGTTCCCTGTTTGTTGCTTTCACTCTCACTTACCTCACATAAATCCTCATTGACCAGCAGAAATACTGAGCTATGTGTATGGTATGTAAAGCTTACCTATAGAAAGAGGGGCAGCTAGGTGGTGCAGTGGATAGAGCTCCTGCCTTGGAATCAAGGAGTTCAAACCCAGCCTCAGACATTTGACATTTACTAGCTGTGTGACCCTGGGCAAGTCACTTAACCCCAATTGCCTAAGCAAGAAAAGGATAAATACAAGCACATTCCTTATGATAGGACAATAGTTTTCAAAGTCTGGGTCCAGGGACTCATGGGGACAAGGGTGTACTAGTAAATATTTAACAACTGGTTCTCAAAAAATAAGGCATGGCATACTTTTAAGTTTAGCCTGCATTCTTAGCATTTTCCATCATTCTTAAGCCTAGATAATTAACAAAACAGTAGATTAACCCCTGATTTGTAATCTTCATAGATTTCCCAAGTGTAAATGCTCACAGTGAAAACTTGACAATAGGCCAGTATAGCTGACACTCCTGACTAGGCCCTTTCAAGGGGTCCATGAGGTCAAAACTATTTTCATAATAAACTAAGACATTTTAATTTCTAATACAAAAATACCAACAGATATAACACATATAACAGAAGTTCAGGGTGGGAGCTCAATAATTTTTAAGAGTAGAAAGGGGGCATGAGACCAAAAAGTATGGGAATTGCTGCTGTAGGGAGCTAAAAGATTGGGTCAGGTTTTTTTCAGTGGGAGTTGATCCACAGACTTGGAGGTATTAGGAGAAAGAGGGGGAAAATTCTACTATAGAAACTTGACCTACAAATTCAGGATTTAGCTACCCCTGGAAATCACAAGCCAGTGAGAGTGGCAGGCTGTAGGGATGTGACAGTCAATCAATAAACATTAAGCATCTACTCTGTGCCAAGCACTGAGCTAAGCACTGGGGATATAAAGAAAGGTCAAAGGGAGTCCCTACCATCACAGAGCTTACAAGCTAAAGGGGGAGATAACATAAAAACAACAATATACAAACAAGCTATAGACAGGATAAATCGGAAATAAACAGAGAGAAAGCACTAGAATAAGAGGGACAAGTGGGCAAATTCACTTTCATTTTCAAACTCAAGGTCACTATTCTATTAGTGTGGGCTCAAAAGAAAGGCTTCTATACCCCAGGGGAGGAGAGAGATAAAAAAAAAAAGGCACATCAAAGTAGAGAGTTGACACCCTCCCCTACCACCCAGCACACTGGAGACTTAACCTGCTTTGCTCACAGCCATCTGCCTATCCAAGTGATTTTGTTGTGTTGTTAAATATTTCCCAATTACACATAAAAAAAATTTTAACAGTCATTTCAAAAAATTTTGAGTTCCAAATTCTCTTCCTCCCTCCCACTTCCCACCCCTCATTGAAAGCAGACAGTTTGATATAGATTATACTTACGAAATATTGTGTACCTAGTCTGTTCCACTGATCCACCACTCTATTTCTTAGCCAGTACCAGATAATTTTCATGATTACTGCTTTGTAATACAGTCAGAGATCTGGTGCTGCTAGGCTGCCTTCCTTAACATTTTTTTCCCATTGATTCCCTTGATATTCTTGACTTTTGTTCTTCCAAGTGAATTTTGTCACTGTTTTTTCTAGCTCCATAAAATAATTCTTTGATAGTTTGATTGGTATGGCATTGAATAAGCAATTAATTTAAGTAGAATGTCATTTTTATTATACTGGCTCAACCTATCCATGAGCAAGTAACATTTCTCCGATTGTTTAGATCTGTCTTTATTTGTGTGAAATGTATTTTGTAATTATGTATGTATAATCTCTAGGTTTGTCTTGGCAGGTAGACTTCCAAGTATTTCATATTGTCTGCAGTTATTTTAAATGAATTTCTCTTTCTATCTCTTGCTGCTGGGTTTTGTTGGTAGTATACAAAATGCTGATAATGTGCATGGATTTATTTTATATCCTGCAACTATGCTGAAATTATTAATTGTTTCAAGTAGTTTTTTAGTTGATTCTCTAAGTATACCATCATATCATCTGCAAAGATTATTTCTTCATTGTCTATTCTATTTTATTCAATTTTTTCTTGTCTTATTGCTATAGGTAGCATTTCTAGGACAATATTGGAATAATAGTGGTGATAATGGACACCTTTGCTTTACTCCTGATCTTATTGCGAAGGCTTCAAGTTTATCCACATTATAGATAGTTCTTGCTATTGATTTTAGATAGATACTATTTATCATTTTAAGAAAAGTTCCATTGATTCCTATGCTTTTTACTATTTTTAGTAGGAATGAGTATTGTATTTTGTTGAAGGTTTTTCTGTATCTATTGAGATCCTAATATGATTTTTATTGTTTTTGTTATTGATATGATCAATTATGCTCATAGTTTTCAATATTAGTATTGAACTTGCATTTCTGGTACAACTCTCACCTAGTCATAGTGTATGATCTTTGTGCTATATTGCTATCATCTCCTTGCTAGTATTTTATTTAAAAAATTTAAATCAATACTAATTAAGGAGATTGGTTTACAGTCTTCTCTCTCTCTTTTTGCTCTCCCTGGTTTAGGTATTAAAACCATATGAAATTTGGTAGGACTCCTTCTTTACCTATTTTTTTCAAATAGTTTATACAGTATAGGGATTAGTTGTGCCTTAAATGTTTGGCAGAAGCCATTTGTAAACCCATTTGATCATAAGGATTTTTTTCCTTAGGAAGCTCATTGTTGGCTTGTTCAATTTCTTTTTCTTAGATAGGATTATTGAAGTATTCTATTTCCTCTTCTGTTAATCTGGGCAGTTTATATTTTTGTACATATACAACCATTTCACTTAGATTATCCATTTTACTGACATATAATTGGGCAAAATAACTCTTTATAATTGCTTTAATTTTATCTTCATTGATGGTATATTCACCCTTTTCATTTTTGATACTAGTAATTTGATTTTCTTCTTTATTTTTTTAAAAATCAAATTAATCAATAGTTTATCTATTTTATTGATTTTCTCCCCATAAAACTAGATTTACTTCAGGATTTCCATTTTGATATTTAATTGGGGATTTTTAATTTGTTCTTTTTCTAGCTTTTTTAGTTTCATGCCCAATTCACTAGCTTGCTCTTTCTGTCTTTTATAGTTGTATGAAGTTAAAGATGTAAATTTTCCCCTAAGTACTACTTTGGCTACATCCCACAAATTTTGGAATGTTGTCTCATTGTTGTCATTCTCTTCAATGAAATTATTGATTGTAATGATTTGTTTTTTGACCCACTCATTCTTTTTTTTTTTTTTAGGCAATTGGGGTTAAGTGACTTGCCGAGGGTTCACACAGCTAGTAAGTGTCAAGTGTTTGGTCTGAGGCCAGATTTGAACTCAGGTCCTCCTGACTTCAGGCTTGGTGCTCTATCTCCTGCAGACCCACTCATTCTTTAGGATTAGATTATTTAGTTTCCAATTAACTTTTAATCTGTGCTTCCACAGCCTTTTATTAAATGTAATTTTTATTGCATCATGGTCTAAAAGAGTGCATTTAATATGTCTGCTTTTCTCCATTTGTTTGTGAGATTTTTATGCCCTAATACATGGTCAATTTTTATGAAGGTACCATGTACAGCTGAGAAAAAGGTATATTCCTTTCTATTCCCATCTCCAGAGGTCTATCATATCTAACTTTTCTAAAATTTTATTCATCTCCTTAACTTCTTTCTTATTTATTTTATGATCAGATTTATCTAGCTCTGAGAGGGGCAGGTTGAGGTCTCCCACTAGAATAGTTTTACTATCTATTTCCTCCTATTATTCATTTAAGGGGCAGGTAGGTGGCACAGTGGATAGAGTGACAGGCTTGGAGTCAGGAAGATTCATTTTCCTGAGTTCAAATCCAGCATCAGATACTAGCTGTGTGAGCCTGGGCAAGCCAATTAACCCTGTTTGCCTTAGTTTCCTCATCTGTAAAATGAGCTGGAGAAGGAAATGGCACACCATTCCAGTATCTCTGCCAAGAAAACCCCAAATGAGGTCATAAAGGGTTAGACACAACTGAACAACAACATCCATTAATCCATCAACAAACATTTTCTAAGCTCCTACTATGTGCCAGGCAGTGTGGTAAGCACTAGGGATACAAAAGAAGCAAAGGACAGTGTCTGCCTTTAAGGAGCTTGTGATATAATGGGGGAGAAAATATGCAAACAAACATATGCAAAGCAAGCTATGGGTAGGATAAATGGGAAATAACTAAAAGAGGGAAAGCAGTGGAATTAAGGAAGGGTTTCTATAGAAGGTGGGATTTTAGTTGGAACTTAAAGCCAAGGGGTTAGAAGTCACAGCAGAGGAGTCAGGAGGATCTGGATTCAAATCCAGCCTTAGACTCTTACCAAATGTATAATCCTGGGCAAGTCACTTGACTCTAATTGCCTCCAAAAACAAAAATGGCTCAAAGAAGAAGAAGACTGGAAGGTAGGAGGGGGCTAGGTTATGGAGGCCTTTGAATGCCAAACAGCATTTTGTATTTGTTCCTGGAAGCAATAGAGAACTGCTGGAGTTAATTGAGTGTGAAGGTTGGAGAAGGGGCTGACGTGGGTTTTAGGAAAATCACTTTAGTGGCAGAATGGAGGATGATGGATTGGAGTGGGGAGATACTTGAGGCAGGCAGACCCCTCAGCAAGTTATTACAGTAATCGAGACAGTAATGTCTGTCTGTCTGTCTATCTATTTATCCATCCATCCATCCGTCTCTCAAACTTCTTCACCATTTAATTCCATACTGGCAGGGAATAGGTATGTAATCCCCCAACCTCCATGTGGTCAGAGAAGGGAGAGACAGCTGTAGGGATGGATGGCTGCCGAACAAAAGCGAGACAGATACTTCTCCTTTCACAAGCTGGCCATCACCACTCCTACCACCCCACACTGCAGACACAGACAAACAGAAATCTTGTTTTTTTGTTGTCCGTCTGCTTCCTTTGTTTTTTCCCTCCCTGTGGTTAGTGGCTCTTAGCTCATGTTGGGACAGATCCCCACTGGGAGGGATTTTCAGCCACAGAATCATAAATGAAGAAGCAGGAGATGTGACTCACATTTCATGTTTAGTGAATCAATCAGCTGGTCCTCTTTGAGAACAAACAACAATTGTTGATTACCAGTGTTCATTAAACACCTACCATACACTGTGCGAGATGCTGAGGGAAGAAAGAGAAAAGAAAGAAGTCTCCGCCCTCAAGGAGCTTCCTGTTATGGGAGAAATAAGAGGTACACGTGAATAAAAATAACATATATAACAATACATAAAGTATATTTTTATATAATATATATATATGAAGTAAGTCAATGGCAGTTTTGGAGGTAGACTAAAAGCTGGGGGTGGGGATGGGGTGGGGGAGCAAGAATCAGGAAAGATTCTCATTGTATTTGGTCCAACAGGCATCACGAGGTCACTGGAGCTTTTCGGTAAGGGGAATGACATGGTCAGATGTACATTAGTGAAACTTGGCAGGAGATAGAGAACTAGACAGACAGTCCCAACTAAAATCCGACCTTCTATAGCAACCCTTCCTTAATCTCTCTTAATTCCAGTACTTTCCCTCTTTTAGCTATTTCCCATTTATCCTACCCATAGCTTGCTTTGCATATGTTTGTTTGCATATTTTCTGTCCCATTGTATCTTAAGCCCCTTAAAGGCAGATTCTGCCCTTTGCCTCTTTTGTAACCCTGGTGCTTACCACTGTCTGTCTAGTTCTCTATCTCCTGCCAAGCTTCACTAATTTACTAAGACATGGGGGTGATATAAAAATACCAATAAAAAATTTAAATGCTTTAGATTATATATTTATTTCCAAATTATAAAAGACAAGAATTTTGTAATACACCTTGAGAAAAGAGGAAATAATCTGGGATAAAACCAGAATTCACGATTAGTTTCACTATCTAGCTAGCTAGACATAGTGAGCAAGCATTTATTAAGTGCATACTATGTGCCAGTACCATTCTAAGCACTGAGGATATAAGCACAAACAAAAAGAAAGATCATTCCTGACCACGAGGAGCTCACATTCTAATGGGGAAATAACATATGAAATGGAACTGGGAAATGTAGAGATGAGAGGGAAGGTAGAGACGTCATCAAGAGCAGTTATGGGTAGAGTTAGAATTGAAGTGAGTGTGATTTGACTGTATACTTCCTCAAATGGAGCTTCTGGGAAGGAATTAACTGATTGGAGAAGGAAGTTATGGGGAAGAAGCGTTGCCAGCCTGTGAAGGCTGCCAGGATAGAGGTGGAGTAGTCTAGGAAGTCACAGGTTTGAAGTGAGGAAGATCACTTTGGCAGCTGTATAGATGCCGGATTGAAAAGGAGAGGCCAATTGGGAGGCCACTGGCAATAGTACAGGTGATAAGGGCCTGGACCAGGCCATAACCATATGAGTGAATGCTACTTCATCCACTTCTCTGGGCAAAGAGCCGTCCCTGGAATGAAAGGAATGTTCCATGTATGGCAGATTAAGATAAAGTAATGCTTTCTCTCCCATTTGCAAGCAGATAGGGGCCGATGGAGACTAAATTGGTTCAAGAAGTGTCATTAAGACCGGCACAGTCTCCTTTTTGCTATCTTAGAGAGTCCTTTTGCTTTGAGTAGAGAACACAGTACAGAAATTACCTTGCCCATTCCCATCCTTTGTATGCTACTGAAACATTCTCTGTTGTAGCTTCCTGAGATAAGAAGTAACATTAATAGGTCCTGATTGAGTCTCGGGTGAATAGAGACTACATGCAGGTAGGTGCTGGAGTCTGTTTGAACCAGAGAAAGGGGACCTGTTGGTAAATTTCCAGTGTGAGCATTTACACCTTGGAAACTGGCAAAAACCAATGTCCAGTGCTTGACTTATTGTTTTGCTGATTTCTAAACTTAAGAAAGTGATGGAGAAATTATTGACAATGCAAATTAAAATTAAAAAATATTTTGTCAGATATTGAGACATGGGAGTGATAGAAAAATATAATAAAAAAATTTAAGTGCTTTAGGTTATATATTCATTTCCAAATTATAAAAGCCAAGAATTTTGTAATATAACTTGAGAAAATAGGAAACAATCTGGGATAAAATCAGAATTCATGATTATAGGAAATATAGGAATATAACTTTCTTGGGGAGGAGGAGGGTATTTGTGTCTCAGAAGAAAGACCTTGTTAGTGAAGGAATTAATAAGATTATTAGAGTTGCATGGATACTCTGACCTTAGAGCTGAAGTAGGGGAAACCCCCTACCTCAAAACATACAGTAATGGGGGACTGGCCAATGAGGGTTCAGCTCTGGGAGTATACATGGGGGACTTATTTGAATGTTCGAGAGACTGCTTCTAGATATTTATGATGATTTGGAATGGAGGAGCCTAGCTCTCCATTTCAGAGCATATGCAGATATCTCAGACTCTTTCAGGTCTGCTTACCACATGGTGATGAAAAGGCTTTTCAGTTGGCAATTGAGTAGGAGCTGAGTGTTCAAAAATCATTAGCAGGCTTTAATAGGTCTCAGTTTCTCTTTTTCTCTTCTTCTTCTTCTTCCTCCTCCTCCTCCTCTTCCTTCTTCTTCTTCCTCCTCTTCTTTTTCTTTCTCTTCTCCTCCTCCTCCTCCTCCTCCTCCCTCTCCTTCTTGCCTTTATTATTTCTGCTCTTTGCTACTCTTAGGTGAAGGAGTATTAGAAACATAATGTACTAGGCTACAACCTTATGGACTTTGAAAAGTCAGGAGTACTGGGCCCCTTCCAAACATCCACTAGAGTAGTCTCCTTTGTATGCTTCCGGAGCTGAGCCCTGTTTGGTCAGTCCCTTATTTGCAATACTTTCTGAAGCAACTTGGCAGAGTAGATAAAGTGCTGGACTTGAGTCAGAAAGATCTGGGTTTGAATGCTTAGAAAAGATTAAGTCACCTCTCTGATCCTGTTTCCTCATCTATAAAATGGGGATAACCTCACAGGGTTGTTGTGAGGATCAAATAAGATAATGTAAGCAAAGCACAGAGCTATATAAATGTAAGCCGTTACTGATATAGTATCATAATGGCTTCAAGTCTTTCCTCTAATACACACCTGGGCAAATCACCTTACACCTCAGTGCCCCAAGGCAATTACCTCACTGAGAGTTCCATGTACCAGTGTAATCACAGGTCCTGTCCTGCCCCATTCCATAAATTAAATATAAATTCCTTGAGGGCAGGAATGCTTTCATTTTGTTTTGTGCTTAACAAATGCTTTTGTTGGTAGATTAATGCTATTCACTGTTACCTTTGGGGCTTCAGGTATTTAGCTCTGAGTCTGTTTCTCTACCTATGAAGTGAGAAGATTGGACTCTATGACTCCTTCTTGCGCTATATCCTTGGAAAGTAATTAATTCAAAGCACAGTCACCAAGCATTCTCAATATCTGACAATCTTTGCTTATTCCTAGCTGGTAGTCAGATACATATTATTTGGGTATTTGTAACATAAATAAAATTTGAAGCTGGAGGTTCTGACTACAGATCCAGTTATTCTTTCTATTGAACTGCAAAACCCAGCTAGGTCCCTTCCACTCCCCTACCCAGCAAGCTTTCTCTAGTAACAAAGAATGAAAAAGAAAGGGGGGTAGGATGGGAAGCAAGCAGTTCAGAGAATGGAGTCTCAGTCAAAGGAGTCTGACAGTGTATGTAACATTTTATACCCATACCTTTCCATTTGTTCTGTAGCACTTTGAAGAGGAAATGGGTTGTAGCTCAAAATTCAACAAATTTAAGTTTGGGGAATCATTGCACTTGAAAGAAAATTGACCCAATTCCAAGTCTGGCAATAGGCCTCCTCTCATCCCCAACCTGCATCTCTGTCTCTCCGGAATGGCTTAACTAACTTAAGTAACTAAAGTGATGTAGATGATATCAAAGTCCAAGGGGCCCTGCCCTGAGTGAGTCAGGGACTGGCACTGACCAGAGTTGGGGACTGGCACTAGCCAGGAAGGCGGTTTTTCAGAGGAAGTCTCAAGGGGGTGTTCCTTGGAAGCAACCCTGTGTAAATTACCTGCTTACTAATACAGCGCCTAATTCACAAAAGGGGAAAGGCAGGAAGAAGGAGAACCTGCAATATCAGAGGAAAAGGAGGAGACAAAGGTAGATCTGGGAGGCAGAGAAGGCGGAGGGAGAAGAAGGAAGTCTGCCTTCGGAGGTGAGGTCTTTGAGCCGTAGAGGGTGGAGCTGCTTTTAACTGCTGGCTTCTCCTCCCGGCAGCACAAGCTGGAGCTAGCCTCTCACCGAGGATGGAGCAAGAAGGCGGAGTGCTAAAGGAAGGCTTCCTTGTGAAAAGGGTGAGTGAATGTCCACCTACAGGCTAACTATCCCTGGGGTTTTGTTTTTTTCCTTCCAGGGAGGACTTTTCCCTAGAGGGACAGAAATTGTCTTATAGGTGGAGGGCTAGACCTGGTTCCCGGCCTTCCCTGCCTCCCCTGCCCAGCCCCTGAGATCCCTTTTTATATCCTTTTACAGAATGTTGGGCTGTGCTTCAGCCCTGGAGTTCCACCCCCTCATCCTCAACACCGCCCCCCCACCTCCCCAATCTTTTAAGTCTCCCAGTGCCCCTCTCTCTGGTCCTGACCTGCACCCTCCTACCTTGATTAGAAGGCAGACATGCCATGTGACAAGCATTCTTCCAATTTACTGAATTCAAAAGAGCAACCTAACTGGGCCCTTCCCTGAAGTATTTTGGGAGGCTAAAGGTGTGGTCTGTGAAAAATTAAGAGGGAGAAACATTTCCAGTTGTGGCCTGTGGCTTGTGGGGAGGGTGGAGGTGGGTAGGAAACAACCCAACTTGTCCAGAAGGAAGAGGACAACTCTCTGCAAGAGAGACACAGATGATGTCAGTGTTAAGAGTGAAGGAAACCAAATATCCACTATAGTAAAATTTTATATTAATGTTACTAATAACTGACATTTATAAAAGGCTTTAAGGTTTGCAAAGAGCTTTACGTATATCATCTCACTGGAGTCCAACAACCCCATGAGCAAATGAGGAAACTGAAGGCCAGAGAGGCCAGACTTGCCTTTGGACAAGGCAGCTAGCATCAGAAGTGAGATTTGAAGTCACTAGGCAGCCTTTCATTGCTACAATTCCAACATACAATTAATAATTAGTTTTTGATTAATAATAAAAATAATAACAACTAGTATTTATATACACTTTAAAGTTGGCAAAATACTTTATTTTCTCATTTGGTTTTTACTACAACCCTGGGAGGTAGGTGCTATTTTATGCACATTTGATAGTGCAGTAGATGGAATGCTTGACTTGGAATTAAGAAGACCTGAGTTCAAATCTGGCTTCAGACACTAGCTGTGTAACCCTGGGCAAGCCACTTAACCCTGTTTGCCTCAGTTTCTCCATCTGTAAAAAGAACCGGCAAGGAAATGGCAAACCATTCCAGTCTCTTTGCCAAGAAAACCCCAAATGGGATCACGAAGAGTCAGACATGACTGAAAACCAGAAGCTAGTGATCACTTAACCTCTAATTCAGTTTCGTCATCTGTAAAATGGGAATAATAACATCATCAACCTCCAGGATTGCGGTGAGGATAAAATGAGATATTCATAAAGTGACTTGCAATCCTTCAAGCACTATATAAATGCTAGCTTTTGTTGCTAGAAGAGGAAAGTGAGGCAAAGAGATTGTAACTTGCCCAAGATCATAAACTAGTAAGTATCTGAAACAGGATTTGAACTCGGGATCGGTTATGAGATATTATTGTATAAAACAAATATATCTATGTTATGCAATGTTTATTATGTGGGAAGGTATTACTATTTGCTTAAGTAGGAGGAATTAAAGGAGGGGCTAGATGAGGCTCATGCTGGCACCAAGGTTCAGACAGAAATGTGGCTACATTGGCTTTGACTGAATTGGAATGATAAAGTCTGGTTTTTTTTAGAATTGTTAGGTTATAGACAAAACATTGAGAGCTTTGTGATAGACTAGGGGCAGGCCAGGGCAGTATTGTTAGTCAAGATTAGGGGGCTCTGGAAGAGGTTCTAGTAGGGGGATGAAATTAACAGAGAAAACAAACTCAGTAGGGGTAGCTAGGTGGCACAGTGGATAGATTGCTGGGGCTAGAGTCAGGAACACTTATCTTCCTGAGTTCAAATATGACATTAGACACTTCCTAGCTGTGTGACCCTGGGCAAGTCACATCACCCTGCTTGCCTCAGTTTCCTCATCTGTAAAATGAGCTGGAGAAGGAAATGGCGAACCCCTCCAGTATCTGTGAAGAAAACCCCCAGTGGGGTCATGGCAAGTGGGCCAGGACTGAAATGACTAAGCAGCTATAAAAAGTTCTTTCACTCCAAGCTACTTGGGGTGGACCTTTCCTAGAGAAAAGCTAATAATCACTCCACCAGAAGCTCAAGATAACAGAGCTTTAAGATAACAGAGAAATCTTTCTTCTCGAATTCTAAAACCCTTCCCCATGCGGCTCTAACCCACCTTGCCAGCACAGTGGCCATCACTCTCCTTCATGCACTCCAAACTGACCCGCCATGACATTCCAGTGACCTTGGTCAGCGGTCCCCCTTTGGCCAGGCAGCTCCTTCCCTAATGGCACTTCAGAGAGTCCCTGGTTTCCATCAGAACTCAACCTCAGTGCCATCTTCTACAAGGAGCCTCTTTGGATTTCAACCTCCTTCTAGTTGTTAGGACGCTTCCCCACCTCAGAGATTCCTTTGTATCTTTTGCAGCTGTTTTTCATGACGTGTTGTTTCCCTACCACTAGAATGTAAGTTCTTGGAGGACGGAAACTGTTCATTGTTTGTCTTTGCTCATCCCCAAATCTAGCACAGTGACTGGCATATGGTAGGCAATGAATGTGTGCTGAATGAATCTGTCAGGAAATGTTACAGAGCTAGATCCTAACCTCCGAACCCTTGAAATGGGTTTTGTAGCTCCTATCTCAAGCTCTTCTGATGGAAACTTGTTGGGGTGGTGGGGAAGGAGGGGAGTGGTCTTGGGTAACGTCATGCTTCTGCTTGAGACTGTTGGAGAGCAGTAGAGTGAAACTCCCAGGGAAGGATGCCCTGGGTAGGGTGCTACTCAGCACCAAGCAGCTCCCTGGCCTTGGAATCCCATGGGCAAAGTAAAGGGGACCTAGTTTGCTTGCTTCCTCCATGCATCACCTCACACCCCCAGCCCCAGCCTCACTCTTTCACCTCAAGCTGGGAAGAGCAGCCCACTGAGGTCCTTTGGGAAAGTCATGAGAAAGCTCATGGTGATTCGGGGATTGGCATCTTCAAAAAGAGCATTTCAAAGGACTTGCTCCCTACTCTGGGAGTTGCTATAGCCAAAGTACAGCCACCTGTGCCAGAGGTGAGGAGGAAAGAATGAAAACAGGCTGAGGCTTGAGAAGTCAGCCCAGCCCAGAACAGACTAGTAATCACTGCTCTAGGCTATAAAGCTGGGGCCTCCTCAAAGTCGTTTTTTCGAGCACTGAGGAGGTAGGGGCTGGTGGTAGAAAAGATTTGAAAACAAAAGCATGCGTTGCTCTGGAGAGAGAGTTTAGAAGCCCTGAGTTCTGGTCCTGGCTGAGTTTTGTGACCCTGGGCAAACCGCCTCTGGATCCACAGCTGTGAGCCTTAGTTTTCTCCTCTGCGAAATAAAACTGGTCCCTCTGGCTCTAAAAATTCCATGACCCTTACTTAATAGCTCCTTGCTCTCAGCCCAGTGGTTGCAGATAAAGTTGCCAGCCATGTTATCATCCTATCTCCTTCCAGATGAAGGGGCTTCCGGAAACCCTCTCTCTATAGCCTTTCCTACCTTCATCCCTGGACACCTTGTCCATAAGATGATCCTAATTGAGAGGGGGAGTGCGGGGAGCAGGCAGAGGGCTGGAGGGGTGGTGTGCCGAAAAGAAAGTAAGCTAGTCTTATGTTTGTTGAATGAATGAATTCATTCAGTTGATATTTAGGAATAAATCCTTCCCTTACTTTGTTTCAATATTCAATGGGATTTGCGCAGAATGCCCCAGGCTTTAATTTTTCTCTATTTTTTTCCCGTATTTCTGATTGGTAAACTCTAGCCTTAAATGTCAGGCTTCTTAATTGAGTCTGTGAGCCTGCTTGAATCCCAGGGTTAGAGGTTGGTTGTACCGACGACCCAATTACCATTTCCTGCTGTGTGTGCGTGTGTGTGTGTGTGTGTGTGTGTGTGTGTATTTCCACATTTGTGTGTATATATATTTACAGGTTATATGTGTTTGTGTGTGTGTGTATGTGTGTATATATATATATATATATATATATATATATATATGCAGAGTGTATATGTGTGTGTACTATGGAGTGTATGTGTATATATGCAAACATACAGAATGTAGAATGGTGTTTGATATGTATACATACACACATAAGTTGTTCTGTGAACAGAGTCAAAAGGTATGAGCAATTTAGCCAGTTTTTTCCTACATGGATCCAGATAATTTTCTAGAATGGTCCGACCAATTCATACATCTGCCCACAGCTTTTTCATGTTCTTGTCTTCTTTCGGCTTCTTCAAACATGGATTATTTCCCTTTTTAAAATAATAATTTTTGTCCGTTTGGTGGGTGTGAGGTAATGCTTCAGAGCGTTTGGAGTTAGTACCTCAGAGTTCTTTTCATAAGAGAAATTTTAATTTCTCTTATTAATGATTGGGAGCATTTTTTATGTAATTGTTGATAATTTGCCTTTCTTCTTTTCAAAACCATTTTATTGACTCTTTTGCTACTTATCTCTTCCAACCTAGGCATTTTTCAGAGGTTTAGAGAGGTTAAATGATATATCCAAGGTCAGTCACATACATAAGTAAGTAGCACAGTCAGGATTCAAAAACAGGTCTTTTCATTCTAAATATGGTGGCTGCTTCCTCCTCCATAAATTCTCTGGACCAGATCCCCTTATAGCCTACAAAAAGAATGGTATTCTCCAGTCTTTGGGATTTGCCTCATTCAGCTCATTCACTAATTCTAAACTTTCAGGCATGCTTCTCAGCCAATCAGTCTGCCACTCAAATTGGAGAGGAGAGAAAAAGAACAGTCTGTATGAGTTTTCCTCATCATCTCACACACAATCTGACATTCCCCCAAATCTATTCGTTCTTGTCTCTTCCTCCAACACCTTCCTTCTCTTTTCTCCTTCCCAAGATTAGCAGGTATGATGAAGGCTTCAAGGAAGGCCCATTCTCACTGCATTCTTTCCTTTCTCATTCTGTGTGAGCATGTTCACCCTAGGCCTCTCCTTCCTCCTTTTCTATTTTTTGTTAAATGATGTGCCCTTTTATATTTAGTTCATATTCCTCTTCCTTCCTTTACTCCTTCCTGTAGGGAATGTGATGTAATAGAAAGAGCACAGCTTAGGAGACTACCACTTACTGTCTGATCTTGGGCGAGAAATTGAACCTGGGTTTTCACTCATTCACATAAAATATAGGTTTTGGGAAGAGAAGATGTCTAATGTCTATACTGCCCTGTATCTTTCCTCTACTTTCTCCAGATTCCATCTCCTCCTCCTACCTGGCAGCATTACTACCCTGGGAAACCCTCCCTATTGGTGACTTCCTTCTCAAGACCATTTTGGGAAGTCACAAATCATCTTGCTTTCACCTCAATTCTCTCTGCACTCCACCTCCTTCTCTTTGCTAGCCACATTGCTCTTGAGTGGGTATCCTTCCTCTCCTCTCCTCCCTCTGTTCAGTACCCTTTATAAGTTGCCTTCCCTCATTAGAATATAAGCCCTTTGAGGGAGGACAGGGGCTTTCTTTCTTGCTTGTATCTTCAGTGCTTAGCACAGTACTTGACAGATTAATAAGCCTTCAATAAATTCTCTCTCTGTGTCTCTCTCCCTCCCCCCTCCATCTCTGTCCGTCTCTCTCCACTCCCCCATGCTCCTTTCCTCTCTCTCTCTCTCTCTCTCTCTCTCTGTATATATGTACACACACACATACACATATACACATTCACATATATACATGTGTATATACATACATACATACATATATATAGTCCTTTCCACCACTAAGATTTCATTTCTAGTGGTTAGGAGAAGACACAGGCCCTGCCCCATCCTAGCCCTAAGGCTAGCCCTACACAACAGCTAAGGTCTTTTACACCTAAGACACCTAAAGCTCTTCCTAAAGACCCCTAAGGTAAGAGAAGACAAGGGAAGATACTTTGTTGTTGGAGATCCAGAAGAATTACAGAAGTCCTCAATCCCTGGCCAAGGATATAAAGTATCCCAGAAACTAGGGAGTTGGATTGTAAAGCAGTCCAATCCCCTGAGCTACATACTTACTAAGTATGTTGAATTGTGACAGGTACTGGGGATAAAAAAAAATGAATGGGGGCACCAAGGTGGCACAGCAGATGGAGCGCCGGCCTGGAGTCAGGAGGACCCGCTTTCAAATCTGGTTTCAGACCAGACATTTGACATTGACACTTATTAGCTGTGTGACTCTGGGCAAGTCACTTAACCCCAATTGCCTTGCCAAAAAAAAAAAAGAATGAATGAATAAAGTGCTTACTATGTGCTCAGGTCTTCAAAAGTAAGACAGTCCCAGACCTCAGGGAACTTACATTCTAATGAAAGGAAACTTATCACCAGATAAGCGTACACACACACACACACACACACACACACACAATTTGAGGAGGTATAGAGCACTGATAACTAATGGTGTCAGGAATTTCTCTTGTAGCAGGTGGAAACCTTGAATGAAACTAGGGATTTTAAGAGGGGAGGGTGAAAAAGGAGAGCATTCTGGCCCTGGAGAACAGCCTATCTGAAGGCAGAGGGAGAGAAGATAGAATGCCAGGTCAGAGAACAGAAAGTAAAAAAAAAAAAAAGAAGCTTTCTTTGCCTCTTAATGTATGTGTATATTTAAAGAAAATTAAACTGTACATAGCGTAAAAGAAAGTATTCAATCTATGTCATAGATCCCAAAAAGCTAGGAGGGAAAAAAATTAACATTGAAGCTTGATTTGGAGATGTAACATTCCTTATAGAAATTTATGTGGACTGCTTCCCATTTGGTCTGATCACCACGCAGTGCTATAATTATTATGTATTTCATTATGTTTTGGACAAACTTTCTTGTAAGCTTTATTTGATAACAGTAGTAACCTCTATGCCTGTATTCTTAGTCTGAAAAACTTGTTATATAATATGATTTTCTGTTCACACTTGTTGCCAGGGACCATATCTCCTATTTCTTTTGCGTCCCTCAATAACATTTAATAGAGTGCTTAAGCTCGAAGTTTTTGCTTGATACACAAATGAATGCTTATTGCATGAATGAGTGAAAGAATGAGTTTGTGAGTGCCCATGGGGGTTTTGACTCCAACGGGAACAAGCTGGAGCCTAACCAAAAGGAAACAAGCCCAGACCTTGCTTTCTGATGTACCTTGTGGCTTGGCTGGGAACCAACTCAATTCTTTTTTGGCCTCTGAAAGAACACTCCCTCTTTCCATTGACCTATTTAAGTCCAAAAACTCCCCCTTTGCAACCAATTTTCTCGTTTAGTGCACGTTTGAATCCTTTGGATACAAGATGACCTCTCAGCTACAGAGGCTTACCATGCCTTCTTCTGCTGGCCCTACTCACAAAATGGAGGAACCCTGGTCAGAGCATAGGACTTACCCATTTTGCTAGGTTTGTTGTTTTAAGAAGCCCAGAATTAAAAAACATTCAAGATCTTTGTTTGAGGAGGTTCCGAGCACTGATAATGGCATCAGGAACGTCTTCCCATAGAACTAGTGGAGCCTTGAATGAAAATAAGAATTCTAAGAAGGAGGAGGTAAGGAGAGAGGCAATTCTAGGCATAGAGGATGGTCTGTTCAAAGGCACAGAGAGAGGAGGTAGTCAAAAACCTCAAGACCAAGGACCTGAAGTCAGGATTGGAATCATAGGACCGCAGGACTTAGCGCTGGGAGGGACCTTGGAAATTATTTAGTTCCAAACCTTGATTTGATAGATGAGGAAACTGAGACCTAAGCCAAGTTCCTGTCACATGTACAACAGAAAGAGTGATCAGGCAAATTGATGCGTTCGCTTCTCTCTGGTTGGAAGAGGAGTTCAGTGCTATGACACAGCCCTTTTTGTTTAGGGGAGGGTCAGGGGAACATGTCCATGCCAGTTACTACTTGGCCACGGGGCACACTTGCCTGTATTCAGCTTCGCTGATATCTTGAGGGAGGAGGATGGGTGCCTTTTCCACGCTGGTGCGCTGCATAATTTTTGACGTGGAATTTTCATTTGCCCACAGGGCCACGTTGTCCACAACTGGAAAGTGAGATGGTTTGTATTGAGGCAGAACACGCTGCTGTATTATAAGCTTGAGGGGGGCCGGAGAGGGACCTCTCCTAAAGGCCGGATCCTCCTGGATGGCTGTACCATCACGTGCCCTTGCCTGGAGTATGAGAATAGACCGGTATGTGGAAAAAGTTACTTTTTTTAATTGAAAAAAAAAAAAAAAAGAAAAACAGTGGGATGAAAGTCCCTTCCTTTTAGCTCCTTCCTTTCTCTACTCATCCGCAGACTCTTACCACCATTGCCCACTTGGATTTGTTCTTATTATGGTAAATCTGATGTTTTGATATGACCTCTCTAGGATGTTTTTACCACTTTATTATTATTTTTAGTAGTTGTAATGATGACAGTAATTCACATTTATATGACACTTCGTTTCCAGAATGCTTTCCTAACAAAAACCCTTTGAGGTAGGTAGCATAATTGCTATTAGTCCCATTTTACAGATGAGGAAACTCAGGCACTGAGAAGCGATACTTAGATCACAACAGAATTAAAATCCAAGATTCTGGATTATAAATTGAGCGCTCTAACTACTAAGCCACATTGTCTTTTACCACTTTGGTGATTGACTCTTGACTTGTGTTAAGATTTGTTCTTCTTAAAATTAGAGGCAACCCTACCCCATCCTTATAGAGCAACTGAATTAATGAATCAATTGATATTTTTTCCTTATATAATGGAATATGCTAGGTACTAGGACTACCACGTATAAGACATATACTCTGCCTTTATAGAAGAAAGGAAAAAAAGCATTTATAATTGCCAATAATAAATTAAATCATGCTTAATAAATAAAAATCCAGTGTTCTTAAGCACTTTACAAATATATTATCTTCACAACAACTCTGGGTGGTATTATTATTTTCCCCCTTTTACAACTGAGGAAACTGAGGCAGACAGAGGTTAGGTTAAGTGACTTGCCCAGAGTCACACATAGCTAGTAAGTGTCTGAGGCTAGATTTGAACTCAGGTCTTCCTGACTCCAGGTCCAGAACTCTATCCACTGTGCCTAACTATAAAGCTGCCTTTTATAGTTGTAGGCTATAAAAAGTTAATATGAAACCAAAATGTTAAAACAGGCAAATGAAAGGACAAGATGGAATTAGGGAGTGGGGGTGGGGATGAGGGTCTGCCCTAGAGAGTAAGATGTGGGAGACTGACAAATGACAGAATATGGATCACGAATAGAAGGATGAGAATTGACCTTGGGAATATGGTCTCATGAAGTGGGTCTCTCAATACAGCCAGAGGTTGCTGAGAGGCTTGGTCTTCTGCACCCTACCTGGATACATCCTCTAAATGTGGTCAGATTGTCTTACCTGGAAGAAGTCTTCTGTTGTTAGTACCCAGTGTTGAGAGGGCAAGAGTAGGCATGAGGTCATCATTTCACAGATTTAGAGCCACAAAGAACCAGAAGGTCGTCTACTCTGACCTCTTCATTTTTCTGATGGGAGAACAGACATTCAGTGACTTGTTCACAGTTCCATAGTTAACAGGTGACAAAGAGGGTCCTCTTGTCACTTTGCTATATTTTCTCTAGAGCTTCCCTACACTTTGCATTTTAAGAATTCTTAGTAAATGATTTAAGATGAAGTAAATGACCAATTTCAAGAGATAACAAGTGGAGGTCACTTCTAGCTTTAAATACTGTGGCTATGATGAAGTCTTGTCTCTGCCTATGAGTGCTGTTCAAAGCCCAAGCAAGCTCAGGAGACAGGATGACAATTTATGGGTAATGAGAACTTTAGACTTTTAGAAAATCATTATCCAATAGGACCTGAGATGCTAAGGGATTTTGGTGTCCAGAATCCAATCTCGTTGATCTCCAAGGCTTTTTGGATCCATAGGGTTCTTTGAATCATCCTGGTTGGGTCCCAGAGGGTGTCCTGACCCTTCCACTCTTTTGCATATTCTTGCCAAGCTCCAATGTGATTGGCTGACTGTTTCTTACCACAGCTCCTCATTAAGCTGAGGACCAGAACATCCACAGACTACTTCTTGGAGGCCTGTTCCAGAGAAGAGAGGGATGCCTGGGCCTTTGAAATAACAGGTGCAATTCATGCCGGACAACCAGGAAAAGTCCAGCAGCTTCACATCATGAAAAACTCCTTCCAGCTTCCCTCTCACATCAGCCTTCAGTGAGTATGACTCCGTCTTTCCACATCCTGTGCTTCATTTATCACTAATCTTCAGAGCTTTTAAGGGCAAGTGATTAATAATGCCACATCTTTGTGGTTCAGTTGTTTCAGTCACGCCTAATTCTTTGTGACCCCATTTGGGGTTTTCTTGGCCAAGATACTGGAGTAGTTTCCCATTTCCTTCTCTAGCTCATTTTACAGATGAGGAAACTGAGGCAAATAAAGTGATTGACTTACCCAGAGTCACACAGCTAGTAAATATTGGGAGCTGGATTTGAACTCCAATCTTCCTGACTTCTGGCCCACTGCTCTATCCACTGTGCCACCTAGCTGCCCAATAATGCCACATACTTGATCCATGGTTCCTACCACTCTTCCAGGTATCAATCTTCCCATTCCCGTTTGATATTTTTTACTTCAACCTATAAATGGTTCTTTGAAGCACCTCAGTCAGTCAAGAAGCGTTTATTAAATGCCTGCCGTGTTCCAGGCGCTGTGCTAAGTCCTGGGCATATAAGACAAAAGACAGTCCCTGCTCTCCGTGAGAGAGACAACACGTAAACAACTGTATGAACAAGATAGAAGAGGTAGCTGGGATGTGAAGGAAGCCATGGAGGCCAGGATGTGGAAATGAGGAAGGAGAGAATTCCAGGAATAGAGGACAGACAGTGGAAATGGCTGGCACTTGTGTGAGGGACAGGGAGGCAGGCCAGTGTCACTGCATTGCAGAATACATTGGGAGGAGTAAGGTGTAAAAAGACTAGAAAGTTAGGAAGGGGCCAGCTTATGAAGGGTTTTATATTTGATCTCAAATTCTGTCTTTCTTCCTCCCCCCCAATCCCTCTATTCCACCGTGTTAGACTCAGAACTACCTCCTGGTCCTGCCAAGCCATTTTGCTATTATTCTGTCTATTAGTAGCTTACCTGCTAATAATATAGACCACTTTCAGCCAAGTCTTTTCCCTTATACTCCGTGGCCAGATGGGTACATTTTGGCAAAGGGTGCCTTTCCCACATTGAACAAGACACTAATTACTTTCTTTTCCATTGCATAGTGATATAATGATAAAATGCATGACAGTAGCTGTGGAATACGCCCATCACCCAACATGGAACAGGGAAGCACCTATAAAAAGACCTTCATAGGTATGCCCAAAGGGATGGCCGCTCGTTGGCTGGCAGGGGAGGGTGGGTTGCACTATGCAAATACACAGATAGATGGGAGTCTGGAATTTTGCTCAAGGGGTTACAGAGAGCTTGGCTGTGCTGAGGTAGAATTTGTTAGCAAACAGTTGGGTGGTGGGGTATGCCATCAACGTTCTTTGTCATTATGGGGGGGGGCACACTGGCAGTCTTTCAGTCTGCTTTTTGGTTGTGTTGTCAGACACCATCTGTTTTTATTTGGGATGACGCTGGCTGTTTAACGGGGCCGGTTGCTGAGAGGGCTGTGAGGGTGGCAGTACCTTCTGCCCTAGGGAGATCTGACCTGTCCTCACCTTCCCCCAGGCTCGTCTCTGGTGGACTGGCTAATCTCCAGTCACTTTGCTGCTAGTCGGATTGAAGCTGTCACTCTGGCCTCCATGCTGGTCGAGGAGAACTTCCTTAAGCCCATTGGAAACCGGAGCACCGAGGCCATTCGCTCTGGGGATTTAGCAGAGCAGTTTGTAGATGATTCCACGGCCCTGTACATTTTTGTAAGTGGTAGTGGGACGCCCATTAACGGTACCTTCCTTTCCACTGCCTGCCGCTGGAGACACAGACTTGCATAGAGGAGGTTAGGAAAAACTGTGCAGTGTGTGCTATGCAGCTATGGGAAGGGGTGGAATTAGTCACACGGACAATTCCATTATGGGTTCTGACCTGTTTCTGACTTGAGGAATTTAATTTTCTTGGAAGCCTAATCATTGCTCCTTTCTTTATTTTCTGTAGACTGAAAGCTCTAAGAAGAAGACAAATTCGAAAGAGGAATTCAACTTTAGCACCGCTGAACTGAGTGGCACAGTGATTAAACAAGGATATTTAGCCAAGCAGGTATAGCTAAGTGGGCTTCTCAACTGGGCAGAAAGAGAATTCCATGCCAACTGGCGTAGCCAGGGAATGAGGAAAGAGCAGAGAACAGAGACAAGGATAATACCTGTAAGAATCCTATGGTGCAGTTTGGATTACACAGACAAAAACTGCTATGGGAAGGAAGTTCAAAAATATACCTGTATTTATTTTTTTATTTTGTGAGGGGAGGAGGTCTGGACATGGGGTGTTATTGGCATATGGAAATTCTCTCCTCCGCCCATTTGGATCAAGAACTCATCTGCGACTTAGTCTTATAGTTGACTGGGCACTGAAGCCACACCACCAGCATGGGTTACAGCCAGGACTTGAACTATATACGTATATCTGCATCACTGTGAAGGGCAGCTAGGTGGTAGAGAGGATAGGGTCTAGAGTTGGGAAGACTCGTCTTCCTGAGTTCAACTCTGGCCTCAGACACTTCCTAACTGTGTGGCCCTGGGCAAGTCACTTCACCCTGTTTTCCTCAGTTTCCTCATCTTTAAAATGAGCTAGAGAAAGAAATGGCAAAACCACTCTAGTGTCTTTGCCAAGAAAACCCAGATGGGTTCACAAAAAATCGGAAATGACTGAACACAAAAAATATCAATGTGAAGTTTGCTAACAAAAGCACACTCTATTTGCCTAACTTGCCTCCCTGCTTCTTCTCCCCCCGTTTTGTTTGGATTAGGATAAGACGCTGAATTTTCTGAGCTTACCCTTCTTGGCCCTAACAGTTCTGCAAAAGGGAGCTCCTTTTCTCATAAAACTCCTCTGATCCGGGGATGACTTCAGCAAAGGTCCCAAAACAATGTTGCACATTTTGGTTTGCAGGTTCTGCTTGAACTTGCATAAAGATGCAGTTAATGTGTGAAAGAATTGTAAGGAACAATTGTTTTTGTCTGTTCCAGGGACATAAGAGAAAAAACTGGAAGGTGAGGCGCTTTGTTCTGAGGAGTGACCCTGCTTTCCTGCACTATTACAACCCTTCCAAGGTGAGCACAGTTCAGCACCAGCCCTGGGGGTGATCCTTGCAGCCACATGTACCTTGAAGGATTATTTTCAGGAAAATGCTCGTGATGAAATGTGAGAGGTGATGATTATTACCCTTCCCAGCCATGCCTTTCTTCCTAAATTGATTTATAATTGTTCTTCCTTTCTGTTTCAGTGGACAATAGTGATACCAGTTTGGACCTTTTTCATTTGATTACTGCAGTAGAACCCTCCTAACAGAATTTTCTGTTCTTGCTTTCAATTTCCTCCCCCTCCAAAGTAGAGCAGATATTTCTTGAAGATTAGTTTCATTATGGTTCTCTGTACGTCTGTCTTCAAGATTATTTGTGATTACCTGTTGGGAAAGCCTGCCTCCCCTGTGATGAAACATTTCAGTCTTATCTTTTCATTCAAGTCTTCCATAATCTAACCCCAGTCCTACCTTTCCAGTCTTTTCGTTCATTTTTCTACACAGACCCTCTCACTTCGCCACACAGATTCTCTGGAAATACTCCCTTGCCCTTTCCTGTTTTTGCTCATGATATCCATCCCTACTTCTCTCTCTCTCTCTCTCTTTTTTTTTTTGTGAGGCAGTTGGGGTTAAGTGACTTGCCCAAGGTCACACAGCTAGTAAGTGTTATGTGTCTGAGGCTGGTTTTGAATTCAGGTCCTCCTGAATCCGGGGCCGGTGCTCTATCCACTGCCACCTAGCTGCCCCCCCCCTACTTCTCTTGCTATTCAAATGCTACTTATCATTTAAGACCCAGCTAAAGTAATATCCCTTCCATGAAGCCTTTAGAGACTTAAAGCCCATAGTCATCTCTCTCTCTTCCTAACTCGTATTTACACTAATTTAACAACGAATGATGTACTTCTTTGTGATATCCCTTGATGAATGTGCCAATTCTATAATATTGTTAGAAATAGAGGTAAAAAGTTTTTGGATGAGCATGGTGTCAGATGTCATTATGACAGAAATTCAGCTTTAAGAAAAGAAAGTTTTTGGGTAGGACGATTCTTTTGTCAGGGAAAAGGGTCAGGCCAGAAGTAATTATCAGACTTTATTCGTGAAGATGTAGCTAATAGACATCCCAAGTCAGCAAGAATGAATGAACAAGTGAGGCCAACATTATAGAGTTGATACTGACTTGAAAAGTCCAAGCTTCCTTGTTTAAACGCCTCATGTCAATGGAAAAGCTGCACATAGGCATCTCATAACAGAAATATTTAGTTCCGTTGTGAACTAGTGGTAATGACAACTTATTAAGTTGGGGCACTATACTAGCTCTTGCTGAGTTTAGCAATATTATATGTGTGTGTTAAAAATATAATGTTAAATTTTATGAGGAAAAAGGGATTAAAAAGCAAAGTAATGTCACAGATGATGGATTTTTTTTTAGTGCATCAGTGGCACAATGTTGCATTTATTTCTATGCTGTTGAGCTTTGGGGGGATTTGTTTTTTAAGGTAAAAGATCTGTTGCATGATCTACTGTTTTTACTATTCTGCACTTTCTGTTTGTATTATCTAATTTCATTTATGAATAGAAGGGGAGTGGATTTAGACATACACTCCACATGTGTTCCAGTCCGTTATTCTGTAGTTGAATCTTAATAAACATTTCAGTAAATTTATGAAAAAAAAAAAAAGCCAAGCTTCCACGGGGCAGCTAGGTTGCACAGTGAATTCAGAGCACCGGCCCTGGATTCAGAAGGACCTGATTCAAATCTGGCCTCAGACATATAACACTTACTAACTGTGTGACCCTGGGCAAGGCACTTAACCCCATTGCCTAGCCTAAATAAATAAATAAATAAAAGTTTAAAAAGAGAGAAAAGGCCAAGCTTCCTTATCAGAGGAGTGACCCTGCAAACGGACCACGTGACTGTCAGCTGTCACCATGACTTCTGTTGCCATTATTTTGTTCTAGCTTCAAGCAAATCTTACTTCTGTAGTTAAAGGCAACTCATTCCTTTTTGCGTCACTTGGATTTCTTTTGTGTCAACAGGAAGAGAACAAGCCAGTTGGTGGAATTTCTCTCCGGGGCTCCCTGGTTTCAGCTTTGGAGGATAATGGAGTTCCCACTGGTAAGAGACAGCTTCTGCATCCTACCCCAAGACAGCAAGGACCACACGCATTCATCCAGTATCTCAGAAGCACTACGCTGATAAAAAAAAAAAAGGGATTGCACAGGTTTGATAGATGAAAAGGGTAGTCCCTTTATACCTTTTGCTTCTTGGAGGTACAATAGGAAGGATCTTGTTCACTGCCACTATTTTAGAACAGATAGGGGAAAAAAATGGCAGGCGAGGAGACTTCAGTATTTTTCTACATACTCATGCCCCTAGAAAATGGAATTTCTATGCCTCTGGCACAGGGATGAAGCATTTTTTTTTTGGTCCCAGGTACCACTGTGCTAAGACAGTATAATATTTGTGCGTTCCACTTTTCAAGACCAAAGCAGTCAGGAGATAAAGGAAAACAATGAGATGGACTACATCACATAGATGCTTTCCTTTGCTCTCTAACTTACTGAGCAGTGAATTGTTTTATTTGGCTCAGACCTATGATTTCACTGGTGATGGAACTTGCAGTATTTCAGTTCTTCCCACCAATGCAGATTTGCCGCTTATCTTGTAATTACCCTCTTGAGAATTGTCTAGAGGCATTTACTTTTAATTGCCACAGTGAAGGACCCTTCAGTTCATATTCACAAATATAGCAACCAATATGCATTGTGAGGACCTTCTCCCATTTCCATTAACTTTACTTTTCACAAGCATCTTCTAGATTCCAACCACCTCCCTTTCCATACCTCACCTAGCATCGTTTGGTACTGCTCTAATGCATGTGAAGTATCATAGGTACAAGTGCATCTTCTTGCCAGGCCAAAGCCGCTGTAGCTTATTAAAACTTTTCTTTCTTGCCCGGTGGGTAAGAGCAAGTTTGTTGTTACATGGAAGCTCAAAGCTGGGGTTTTAAAAGCAATCCATCATTTCACTAGCTGACTTTTCTCTCTAGGTGTTAAAGGCAACGTGCAAGGCAACCTCTTCAAAGTGATCACAAAGGATGACGTCCACTACTACATCCAGGCCAGCAGCAAGACAGAGAGAGCTGAGTGGATTGAAGCTATCAAGCGATTAACATGACTGAGGTCACCAGGCTCACGCCTACCTCTGAAGACATCTGCATGACCTCTTCTAGAAAAGGGAGGATCAGGCCTTTTGTCAAGGCCTTGAACATTTCAGCCACTTTTGATATACATTTGGTAGCACTTTGATGTGAGACTGGAGCTGAGGGCTTCCTAGGAACATTCTAGTTATAGAAACTACCAACATCTTCCTTATCAACTAGGAAGCTGTCTCATTGATGGTCACTATTCCAGCATCTTCATTTTGGTGCCAGACCAGGAACTGCTTTTTTATGGAAGCTTAAAAATCACATTCTCCCATGGCCTCCCACCAATTTTCACAGATGCCGAGGAGGGATAAAATAGGGCAATTCTTCTTTCTTGATGACAAATGGAAATGGGAGGCTATTTTTAGCTCTGTGAATTCCTGAAATGTTTTACGAATACTTTAGACACAGGTGCTTAATAAATATTTGTTGAATAAATGAGACAGCTCTCAAAATGCTTCTCAACAAAATCGGTGGTAGTTTAGAGGACAAGACCTCTGGGGTGGGACTCAGTCTGGCTCCAGCACTTAATTTGATGCCACTCACTAAGAATCCCTGACCTCGTAGGGTCCTGGTTAAGATCAAGTGAGACTGACTGTATATGAAAAAACTATGACTTCTGGATTGGAAGTAACCTCAGTTACACCTAACGGCACCCCATCCTAGAAGCACGAATGAGAACAGTGGTGGTGACATGCACTTCAAGCTGAATACTATTTTAACTCTTCCCCTAAATCACGAGTGACAGAAAACTCTGGTTTTGCACTTGGCATAAAACGAGCCATAAGTCAAGTGGGTGGTCTTGCACTACTTGGATTCTGAGAATGGCTGTCCAGTGAGACGCAGCACACCAGGAAGAGTGATCGGTCACTACGGCACGATAAGCTGCTAAAAGTAGATTAAAAGTCAGTAAAGAAAAATCTAAAGGTCACAGGGACTAAATCAGGTATGGTCTTGAAATGAATGTTTGCTGAGAATTAGTCTAAATTAGTGAGAATTCTTGGCATCCAAGTAAGGAAGAGGCTAATCTGACTTATCTGTTACTTTCAACCTGGATAAATTAAGCTAATAAAGTATCTGGCCTTATGAAACTAAGTTCTTATAGTTACTTGAATGAATAAAATAAGGCATAATTTGTCAATAGATACAACCAAAGAGCTTGAATATTAATTTGTTCTCTTTATTCTCTCAAATTCTATTATAGCTTATCTTGAATGATCAGGAAACCCAAATGTTCTACCTTACCTTGTTTTCAGACCACTCTTTAAAGCACAATTTTCCATTTGCTTTTCAATCAAACTTCTAAATTTCTATGGAGTTACGCATCTAGTTTACAGCTTCTCAAAAACAGAAAAGGGATGATGGGAAAACCTTCAAAAAATTTTTAGAAATTTAGACAAATTCATTTGATACCATGTGGCTTGGTGACTAGGACTGAAAATTGTGGCCTGTTTTCGACCACCTACATTATCACCTTTCTCTGAACCCAATGTCCAGTGTCAAATCTCTGTGGCCTTTGCCTGGGCCATGCAAGAGAGCACATTCCAAGCCTGGCATGCTCTCCAGCTTTATCTCTGCCTCTCAAAATGCTCGTTTCCTTTAAGTACTACCTACTACAACAGGCATTTCTCGATCCCTCTCAGCTGCTGGTGCCTTCCCCCCCCATCCCAAAGTTATCTCTTATGTTATATATGCTTAAACACTTACATCTCCCAATAGCTTTGAAGCAGCAATGGTTTCATCTTCAAGAAAGTTTCATGGGACTGAAATGTAAAGGCTAGGAATCTTGAGGAAATAATGAAGGAAAAAAAGCTACCTGTGCATAACATGAAACTATCAACCTAAAAACATTGGGAATGTAGTGACCAAGCTCTGTGATGCCTACCTCCAACAATCTGGTACGTGAAGGCTCAACAGATATGTTAGTCTTGGTCTGTTTCCTACCTCACCAGAGCTGGCCAAAACAAATAGTGAAAACAGGACTTATTTTCTTCCTGCATTTTATTTATATTTCTTTTTGCAAATCAGCAACATGTTGCAATGGGCAAAGAGCTGGCCTCAGAGTTAGCATAACCAGGGTTCAAGTTCTGCCTCTAACATACTGGCAATGAGATGGGAGGCCAAGGCAAATTACTTTTTTTTTTTTGATGCCCTGACTAAATCCCTAAAACTATTAAATTGCATAATAGTTGCTGATCTGCACTTGTATGGGGCACTTCCTGATTGGGAAACTCCTTTAACTGATGAAAACACAGGTCTTTATACTCATAAGCTTCATGCATACAAATACGTACACAGATGGTAGCTAGCATTTATGTATGCCTTAATGTTTCCAAAGTGTTTTACATGTTATCTCACTTGATTCTCACCACCATCCTGTAACATAGGTGTTATTATCCTTGTTTTATAGGTGAGGAAACTGAGGCGGAAGTTAAGTGAACTGCCGAGGGTCACAAAACTTAAGTGTGAGGTAGGATTTGAATTCTGATCTCCCTTAGTAGTCCACTGTATCACCTAGCTGTGTATGGTATCACACACACACACACACACACACGCACACTGCATTATGCACTTCAACCACATACAGGAGGCTAATGACTGCTGGGATGCATTAAGCTCCTCTTTTTCAATTGTTAATCTTGTTAGCACGATCTCCAAAGATGCATAGTTCCACAGGTAAAACCTACAGCAGCTCTCTGAAGTGCCAACTCCTTTTCCTTGAGTTTTTAAGAATTGGTTTAATACACACACATACAAATTTTACATGTCATATAAAAAGATGCCACTAAGCCAATCAATAGAACATGCTCTAAAGTTGAGCATGTTTGTTTTTTCCATCATGCTGAGAAATTTGCACAGATCTACTCCTTGAAGAGTAATATGGGAAATGACAAAAGATGCTATATTCACCTAGGAGGGGACACTTAACAATGGTCTGAATTCTACATGATAAATTCCACTGGAGTTCACAGTGGAAAATTCAATGTCTATCCACTTCTGTGCACACTTGGCACTACCCCGTCACCCTGGACTTTCAAAGCCTAAAGAAAAATGTCTATAGAAAAATTTTGATGACATTTCAATTTTCCATTCCAAGGTATGTCTGAAGTGCCCCACACCAGTTAGTTTATGATTTCTT